>NC_058369.1:11067857-11700000 GCF_018350175.1 Felis catus | reverse complement strand
CTCTGAGACAGACCCCAGGACACGGGTGTGAGCTCTGCCCATCAGTCAAGAGGGCAGCTCCCACCTACGACCTCTTCTGCCCGCCAGCTTCCATGGTGCATCCCATCTGTCTCTCTGTCTGTCTATCTACCTCTACCTATAAACCTATGGGCTCTCTATGAACCTATCCCCTGAACCTATGGACTCCCCCATCAGCCGTGCCTTTTACAAATGAAGAAACCCAGGCCGCGTTCCCCAAAAGGAGAAGGAGGGGGGCTTGCCTCCCAGTGAGGCATCCTCTCCAGTCCCACGGGAAGCCCCATCCTGGCCTGACAAATAATTCCACGTGCTCCAGACAGGTGACTATGAGTCATTTTCACTTTTGGGACTGATCCCTGCTCCTTATGAACCCTGAGGCATTTGAGGAGATTGGCCCAGAGAGGAAGAGTGACTCAGCTGAGGTCACACAGCAAGAGGGACTGGAGGAGAGAAGAGTGACCAAGACCAGCCTCCATGGCCAAGCCCTGGAACAGGGAGTGGAAACAGTAACTTTATAACATTCCTGCTGCCCCCAGGGTTTGTCAAGAACATTCCCAGACCCAGCATCTCAGGCAAAGTTCACAATGAGCTTGGAATGCCCTCTTTCCAAACTTGGCCATAATGATCAGTAAAATAGCAGGAAGTCCCTCCCCCAGCTTGGTCCTCATGCTGGGCAGTTAAGGAGAGCTGTGCTCCTCCCTCAGCCTGTCTGGGGATGGGAAGGGCTAGCCACTCATCCGTTTGACCTTGAACACGGCAGGTAATGGCAAGCTCACCACCTATGTCATCAAACACTTACCTGAGTGCCTACTTTATGCCAGCTCCTGGGCTGGACAATGTAGTATCTGATCCCCAGAGCAACTATCCAGGTAAAGAGGTGGAAAGTAAGTAACTGGACAATTAATTCTTTACATATGAGTAGACCCAAGTCAAAGGTCCCTGCAGGTGGGGAGTCAAAGAAAGCTTCTGTAAGGGAAAGTGAGCGGTTAACTTTATTCAGGTTGGGCAATGGGCCCATTGGGACATCTCAGCAGGGAAGTGTGGACTGAGAGGAAGCTTTCCTGGGGAGGGGTGTAGGTGGAGAGCTGGACCCCTGTGAGTCGAGGTGGGGAGGTCATAGGTAATTCCTGTAGGTAAGTGAGCAGACACAAGGGAATGGGCCAGGTAGGGAGCAGACCCTGGACAGCGCCCCTGAGAAGGTCTCTGGGGTAGCCATGGACACTGGGAATGCCAGGGGACCCTGCTCTGTGCAGCCTGCCCTGGGAGCCCTTCAGAGGGACATTAATGTGGGGAAGGGAGGCAGGAAATGGATCCCAAACAGGCTAGGGGTGTGAAGATGAAGATGTGGAAATGGCCTGGGATGAATGAGTGATTACAGAACAGCTCCCTAGCCTTCCTCCTTCTCTGCTGTCCCAGACCCCAGCCCCACCCCAAGTCCCCATTCCCCACCCCTGGGAAAGTGCATCCACCCCGATGCCCCAGGCCCGTGCTGCCACCCACACTCACCGGTCCCATGTGACACCAAAACCAGTGCTCCTTCGGAGGATGTGGGAAACACCGGAGGCGGCAAAAGGTGTCATAGAAGCTGTAGCTCCAGGCCAGAACGCGGGCCAAGAGCCAGAAGACCCCCACCAGCAGCAGGAGCAGCCATGGGGAGGCTGCCACCTGCCCGAGTCCCAGCCAGGACAGGCTCAGCATCCTGGAGGCAGAGGGGACAGATTTTCCTGAGGCCGAGGAAATGGGCCCAAGGGTGAGCTCTCTGGACTCTTCAGGAACAGAGGGAGAGCCCCTCCCCCACACCGGGATGAGAGGGGCAGGGACAGACAGGGGTAGGCATGATGAGTGCTCAGCACTGGGCAAATGGTGATTCAGAGAGGGGAGGAGGACCTAGACAATTCCAGAGGGAGAGGCAGAGTGAGTGAGAGGGAGAAAAAGAAGGACAGAGACACAGAGAGGTAGCTAACCACCCACCAATAGCCACTCTGCTCCCAGCGGCTCTCTGGAGTCACCCCACCCTTGGGCAGCATCCTTTGCTACCCAGGATCAAGACCCCCAGCCAGGTACCTTCAGACCACGGCAGCTTATCCACACAGCCTCCTCTTCCCTCCTCTTGGAAAGTCTTTGTCCCTGGTGCCGGACCTAGGGGACACTGGCAGTGGCCAGGCTAAACCAGCCAATCCCTGCCTGCCTGCTTACCTCATCCCCACCTGGCAGTGGCCCAACTAGTAGGTGAGGGAAGGGGACTTCCGTGTTATAAAGAGAGTATGGGATTGCATCCTCAGAACTCAGCACCTCCCATGTGGGGTGGGGGATCTGTAGAGGGATGGGCAAAGTGACTCCTGGGCGCCAAGCTAACAGCCACCCCTGCCCTTTCAAGGCCAGCAGGGCACAGCAGGGAAAAGCTTGAACGTGAGAGTTCAGGTGCCATGGGGGCAGGGTCCAGACAAGCCTAGTCCCAAAACATCTCTGGGGCTCCTCTCCACGTATGAGGCAGGTCAGAGGCATGCACCATTTCCCAGCGCAGAATCAGGAAGCCTCGGGCCTCTGGGCTGCACAGCCTGGCAGGAGTTCAAGCCCTGCCTCCAAGCAGCCTAGGGCCTGGGCTGACACAAGACTGCAGAGGGCAGGAAGAAAAAGCCCTTCTGGCTGGGGGTTACTTGCATCAGACTCAGGGGGTAAAGAGCCCAGTGGGAAGAAGGAACCTGGAGGTGAGGGGTTAAGGCTGCAGGAGGCCAGGAGAGGGAGGGGGGCCCAGACAGAGCTGGGAGACCCTGCACGCAGTTCAGCACCCTCCTGGCTGTGACCTTGGGCTGTGCCGGCCCTCTCTAGGCTCAGTCTTGCCATCTGGGAAATGGGATGTCAGATGAGGGCCTGAGAGGGGGACAGAAGACGGTTCCACAGGAAGGTAGGAAAGATCAGGGACCCCCAAAAAGGTAAGTTGCCAAGAAAGAGCTCCTGACTAGTGTGTGTGCTGCTCTGTGCCAGCATACACGTAAAGTAAACCTACTGTTTGCAGAAGACTGTCTGTAAAGTGTGCCTACTATGTGCTGGGTACCACAAAAAGTGTGCCTACCGTGTGTTGGGAACGCGACATGAAGTGTCCCTACCACGAGCCAGGTACGTCGTATAAAGTACACCCACTGAGTGCCCCTTCTGTTTGACACAAATCCTGTCAACTGTATGCCAGGTGTTGACCTAAAGCATGCCTACATGTGCTGGGGACCCTCTACAAGGCATGCCTACTAAGTGCTAGGTGCTCTACATAAAGCACACCTACTGTGTGTTGGGTGTTCCATGAAAAGTATACCTACCGTGTGCCCGGTGCCCTCTTAGAGCTCTCCTACTGTGTGGCAGGTGCCTTACGTAAAATAAGCATACTCTGTGCAAAGTACTTTACATAAAACATGCCCACTGTGCGCCATGAACTCTTTGGTGTGTACTCTGCAAAAACCTTGACTACTGTCTGGCAGGTGCTCGACATTAAGCATGCCCACTGAGTGCCAGGTACTGTGCATAAAATGCTCCCTCTGTGTGCCAGGTACTCTATGTAAAGTAAACCTATTGTGCACCACGTGTTCTGCCAATGAGATAATGAAACATCTCCGCCCCCTCTCCCCCGCACCTGCCAACTTTCTGGGCCAGTGCCCTGGAATCAGAGAGAGAGAGATCCAGGCGATGACATCCATAGGAGGGAAGATGCCTATTTAACAGAAGAGCAAACAAAAGAGGCTCAGAGAAAGCAAGCCTCTCTCCCAAGTTGCAGAGCTGGGAGGATCTCAGGTCTGCCACACTCCCAAGCCCGGGCCAAGCTTGGCAAAGCTACTGAGCAGGGCACGGGCAAAGAGTCGTCCTGACACGGGCAGAGTGCTGGGAAGACCCCAAACCTCCCTCTCCCTCCAGCCAGGGGGTCCTGGTGGCTGGTCCTGAAGCCCTCCATGGGTGGGTTGCACCCTCTTCCCACCCCACCCCCTGATTTCCTCCCCTTCCGTGGAGGCAGCCCTCCCCTGCTGGCAGGCCCACCCATATCAGGGCCAAGAGGCAAGGTCAGAGTACAATGATCCAAGAAGAATCCTGGACATACAAGAGAAAGAGCACCCAGTGCCTAGTGTGGCTCAGCTCACTGTGCACCTACTGTGTGCCAGGAATGGGCAGGCAGCTACAGCAGGAGTGGCATTTGTCCACATGAGCCACAATCCCGTTTTAAGACCTGTAGGTATATCAACAACGTTTTTCTCCCTATTGTACAGCTGTCCCAAGTCACACAGCCGGTGGAGCCACCCTGGGCACCGGGGCAGCACCCACTTCCCACTAGGCGCCCTGACCCTCTCAGCCATGCTCCTTCCCCTCTGCAGAGGGCATTTCGCTAGCGCCACCTCCTAAGATAGCAGGAATAATTTTAAAAGCCGACGCACGTAAAACACATAGGACACAAGAAGGGCGGGCTTAATACATGCCAGTCACTGTTCTCGCTGCTGTTGTGGTGGTGCAATTATCCAACAGCCCCACAATTCACGAGCCCGTTTTGACAGAGGAGGAACCGGAGATTGAGATAGGTGAGGCAACTTGCTGCAGCCCCACAGCTAATGAGGTGAATATGACAGCACAGACGGCAGCAGAGCCTAGAACATAGTACGTGCTCATTAAATATCTGGGGATGAAAGAAAGGTTTGCAGCCATGAGTTCTAAGATTCGGTTACTCAGTGTGGTCCTCAGACCTCCACCCTAGGCATCACCTGAGAGCTTGAGGGACATTCAGAATCTCGCACCCCGGCCCAGAAATATTGACTCCAAACTGCGTCTAAGTAAATCCTCAGGAAAAGTGTACATGCCTTCAAGCTTTAAGAAATGTTGCTTTAAGACCTCTGAGTCCAGGTTCTGCAGAGAAAGTGGGGAGGGGAAAGGCTTCACTTCTCGGATTCCCAGTTTTATCTTGTTTTGTTTCAGTCAGAACGTAAGGAGACAAGAAATCTAAATCTCCAGGGCTTGTTCACACAACCACGTGTCTACTGACCATCTGTTGTGTGGGGGGCACACAATTTTAGGCACCGAGAATGCAGCAGTGAATACAGACTCCACAGTCAAGGGCCTCGCATCTAGTGGGGAGATGGGCGGTGATCCAGTAAATGATCAAGAACATAACGGACCGTGATAAGGGATGTGCCGGGGGGAGGGTCCCACCTTCAGCCCGGCATCAGGGCGAGCAGAGACCTGGAGGAAGAGGGAGAGTCACCAGGGGCAAGCGTGGGGCGGGAAACCCATGCTGCCCAAAAAGGCAGGTGGCTTGTTGTTCTTTTGACACGGGGGCTAAGAGCACACACATGCAAGATCACACAACTCACCAAGGCCAAGGCAGCTGGCAAAATCCGGCCCCATACGGAAGCTGTAAGTAGGTGTTGAACTTTGATGAGCCATACCAAGGACTAAAACCACACAGGGCCTCTGGGAAATGGCCGCCAGCCACACACAGAAAGGCAGAGGTTGACCCCCCCAGAGGTCAACCCCCATACCCCAACCCACAACCTCCAGTGATCAAGAAGGCAGAGTCTGTTGGACCGGGGCTCCCCCTGACTCTTGAGGCAGGAAGCCTCAGGTGTGGACATTCTGCTCTGAGCCAGAGAAGGATCAGAGCATCCCCAGTGGTTTCTCATCCAACAAGGAATGTCTCAGCTGCCAATGACACAATCCTGGCTTATGCAATGGCCCCCAGCCACACACAGAAAGGCAGAGGTTGACCTCCCCTCCAGACGTCAACCCCCATCCACACACAGAGCCTGGAAGTGGACAAGTGTGTGTCAGACGAGAGGTGGCAGTCATTCTGTGAGTCACAAGCTTTGGGCACAGCCTATCACCCCTCTGAGCCTCCATCTTCATGTCCGTAAAGTGAGCTTGGTACAACCTCACAGGGCAATGCAAGCATTCTATCAGACCCCATCAGGGAGAGAAGGGGAAAGGACCTTTCAAAGTGACATGTGAAGGAAATGTTTCCCTTTGTGACTACATGGGAGGACGGATGGACCTTGAGGGCATTATGCTAAGTGAAATAAACCAAACAGAAAAAAACAGTACCATATGATCTCACTTATATGTATTCTTTAAAAAAATGAACTCATAGAAATGGAGAACACACTGCTGGTGGCCAGAAGGGTGTAGGCAATGGGTGCAATGGGTGAAGGAGGTCAAAAGGTACAAATTTCTCGTTATAAAATAAATCAGTCCTAGGGATGCAATGCAAAGCTTGGTGACCATAGTTAATAGCACTGTATTGTATATTTCAAAGTTGCAAAGAGAGTAGATCTTAAAAGCTCTCATCACGAGACAAAGAACAGTCTATAGCTACGTGTGGAGACGGGTGTTCACTAGACTTTTCGCGGTGATCGTTTTGCAATATATACACATGTGGGATCATGCTGTGCACCTGAAACTAATATAATGTTATATGCCGATCATACCTCAATGAAAAAATTGGCATATGAGTAATGAGCTCGTCGACGGCTAAAGCTTCTGAATATGTGTGTGGATCTGTGTGTGTGCACGTTTGCATATGCACTGAGAATATTCCAGAAGAATCCACACATCACAGTGGAAGTGGAGAGAGTACAAGTGGAGTCTTGATTCTTCTCACGTGCTACTTGTCTCACGCTTTCTCTCTCCCACACTGTGCTGCTATAATTTTTATCACACAAACACAAATTTCAGAGGAAACAAGGATTGTCACAGTGGGGGAAGGGGCCCATGGTTGGTGCACTGAACAGGTGAGCAGTTCGTCTTTTGTGACACCATGAAGACACCTCTCCCAGGAGTCAGCCTGGGGTCCCTCTACACCAAGCAGGGAGGCTGCCTGGTGGCTGGAGTCTCTCTTTTCCTTTCCTCGGCCTTTGGGAAGGAACAGGTTCCGGATTCAGCCCAACAGAGCTCGGATCCCAGCCCTGCTCCTCGCTGGCTGTGTGACCGTGGACAAATCACTTGTCCTCTCCGTGCCTCATGCCCTCCTCAGTAAGATGGAAAGGGGGACTTACACCTCCCAGGTAGTTTGTTCTTCAACAACAACAACAACAAAACTGTACCAGAGACTCTATGCCAGACATGGTGCTTGAACCCGAGACCCAGGATGAACAAAACAGATAAGGTCTCCGGATGGTGGTGCTCATGTCTGATGGGAGAAGCTGATGGGAAACAAGACCAAGTCAGATGGTGGGGTGGTAATGAAGGAAATTAACAGAATGAGAACCAGCAAGTGAGCAAGGAGGCCATCGGGGAGGGCTGCCCTGTGGAGTTGACCTCTGAGCAGAAACTTGAGTGACATGGAAGAGCGAACAGTGAATAACGATCGCTCTTTGCCCCTAAAGCCACAGCAGGACTGTAAACACCCGGCACACAGTGAGGTAATCAAATGGCTTGAAAACTCTGTCATTCCTCCTTCCTTCCTCAGACATGCTGAGGTAAACAAAGACAATAGAGGCAATTTCCCTCAGTATCCATCCGGGAGGGAAGCAGGAACCAGCCCTGTAGGGAGATCCACGGTGGTGAAATGTGGCCCAACACTCAAGCTGGAAACGGTTGTTCCATTTCAGTCGCCATAATAAAGATCAGGAAACCCAACCAGCCCCCAAAGCATGTCAAGGGCCAGACCCATAAGCTGGAGTTTCCAGCTTCTTGGCAGAAGGACCAGGAGAGCAAAGAAGCTGGCTTTGGAAAAAGAAGGCTGAAGGGAAACTTCAGGAAAGTCCTGGGGCCCCAAATAGCTGCATCAACTTCCCCTGCACAGGACTTTTGGGGTGGTGCCAGCTCTGGAAAGTAGTCAGACCACCCCCACCACTCCATCAGTGGGGGTCGCCATCAACAGAGATCATCCCTGGAGGGTAAAAGGCTATTTCTCATGCAAAAGCCAAGGAGGGGGGCCCCAAGGACATCACAGAAAAACAAAAACAAAACCAGAAGGGCGTGCAAGGGAACAGGCAGGACTTTGCCCCCCTCCCATTCTGATGTCTGCTTAGCCAGCAGACAAGGGAGCCACCCTGGTGCAGAGGAACTGTTGAACCCCCCTCTGCGGAGACATGTGGAGTGGACACCAACCCAGCTCAAGACACTGGGCTACCACAGGAGTCTTTGGCCACCTCCCTACAGCCTCTTGGGGTCAAATGAGAATATGGCGTTGGGTCAGTGGTGGGCACCTGCAGGCAATCCGAGGAGATTAGAGAAATGGCGTCCATTCTCTGCCGAAGGCTACCTCCACTCTCCACGACAGTTAAGCTCTCTGGATTCCAGAAATAGCTACTCTTTGGCCCCATCAACCTGGCAGTGGTGGCGGCTCTCAGCTGATGCTAGCCCCAGGGCGCTGCACTAGCCTCCACGGTTTCCCTTGGCCCTGCCCATAGCTTTGTAAAGGGCTCCGTCTTCCAGTCACCCTTATTTAACCACTTAAGGTCCCTGCCCATTACAGGGTTTAGCGACTTCAAGATACACACAGTCACACCTTTACACACACACACCAATGCATCCACGCATGCACACAGTGGCACGCTTACACACGCACACTCATTGTGCACACACAAACACACATGCACACAGATTTACACACATGTTCCCATCCATGCACCCAATTACGTGGATACACTCACATACACACACCCTCGCACATGCATACACACAGTAGCACGAACGCACACACAGTCACACATACACTTAGACACAGACACACTCACACACATGTTGAATTAATGGAGACCAGAGGCCAGGCCAGAGCCTGTTGTCCCCAAAAATTCCAGCAGAGGGCGTCGCCCACACACCCAAGAAAGGAAAGACACCCACAGCAGTGAGTGACAGCAGGCTCCTGTCCTTTAGAATCAATATACACAGGTGCAGCAGAGTCCTGGGATCGATGGGCTTCATGCCTCTCCTCCTCCCTCTCTCATTAATTCACCATCTCAGTCCTTAGCAGAAACTCAAAGCCTGTTTGTAGTGCAAGAGGAGACATTGAACACAAGTAGAGCTCACTCTTTGGAGGAGTTAGCTCATGGTGGAGGGAAGAAATGGTTCATCAGTGGGAAAGTGGGTCAAGGGAAGGGACTTTTTAAGACTGAGGAAACAACCACATTTTCTGTGTTCCAATGGGAATTACCTAATAGAGTTCAGGATACAAGATCAATAGACAAAAATGTATACAGAAGATATTCTACCTAGAATATAAAACATAGAAATTCTACTTCTATATTCCAGGGATTAGAAAACTATGGTCCATGGACCAATCTGGCCTGTGGCCTGTTTTCGTATGGTCTATAAGCTAAGAGGTGTTTTTATATTTTAAGAGGACTGTAGGGGGCACCTGGGTGGCTCAGTCGGTTCAACGTCCGACTTTGCTCAGGTCATGATCTCACGGTCTGTGAGTTCAAGCCCTGCATCAGGCTCTGTGCTGACAGCTCAGAGCCTGGAACCTGCTTCAGATTGCGTGTCTCCCTCTCCCTCTCTGCCCCTCCCCCAATCACACTCTGCCTCTGTCTCTGTCTCTGTCTCTCCCTCTCTCAAAAATAAGACCATTGTAAACGGAGAAGAGGGGCAAGAGGAAGAGGAGATCCTGAATGGGATGTGCAAAGCCTAAAATGTTTCCCATATGGTCCTTTGCAGAAAAAGAACGCCAAGTCTGCTGGATAGAAGCAATAAACAATCGGAACAATATTTTCATATACCCATTTTAAAGTATTATGCACCAGAAAAAGTGAAAAACTGAGGTATAAATCTAACAAAATGTGTTCCAGATTTCTATGAAGAAAATTTGAAAACACTTGTGGAAGAAACCCAAGAAGGCCCAAATTCATGGAGAGAGAAGCAATATTCATGGATTGAAAGACTCCACCTTGCTAAGATAGTAAGTCTCTGCAAATTGATTTATAGATTTGAAGAAATCACAACCCTAATCCCAGCAGGACTTTTTGTAGAAATAGATAAGCTGATTATAAAATTTACATGAAATTGCAAAAGACTTAGAATAGCCAAAAATTTCTTGACAAGGACAATTTTAATGGAAGCTTTGCATTGGTTTGCATTTCCCTAAGGTCTAATGATGTTGTCCATCTTGTCATGCACTTATTAGACAATAAAAGAGCATTTTTACACAGAAGATGATGTGTAAATGTAAATGCACGTTTTAGATGTAAATATAATTTTTAATGCATAACATTACATACGAATACAAGTGGAAGTATACGTGAGAAAATATGAAGGGATTATTTTGACTTGTTGGAATTATGGATATAAAAGTGATTTTTATTTCTTACTTTTTCTTCTTGGTGTTTTCTTCTAGGAAGATGTATTATTTTGGGGCACCTGGGTGGCTCAGTCAATTGAGCCTTTGACTCTTTTTTTTTAGGACTAATTATTTTAAGTTTACTTATTTATTTTGAGAGAGACAGAGAGAGAATGGAAGCAGGGGAAGGGCGGGGGTGGGGTGGACAAAGGATCTGAAGTGCGGGCACTGTGCTATTAACACAGAGCCCAATGTGGGGCTTGATATCATGAACCGTGAGAAGGTGGCCTGAGCTGAAGTCAGATGCTTAACCGACTGAACCACCCAGACGCCCCAGGAGTATCTGACTCTTGATTTCACCTCAGGTCATGGTCCCAGGGTAGTGAGATCAAGCTACGTGGGTTCGCTCTCCCCATCCGTCTGCCTCTCACTCCACTGGTGCTTTCTTTCAAAAAAAAACCCAGATGTATCATTTTGGGAATATGAAAAGAAAATTTTGGTTTATTTATTTATTGGGTGTGCGGGGAGGGGGGCGGGCAGAGGAAGAAGGAGAGAGAATCCCAAGCAGGCTCCGCGCTGTCAGTGCAGACCCCAACATGGGGCTCGAACCCACGAACCTTGAGATCATGACCTAAGCAGAAACCAAGAGTTGGACGATTAACCCACTGAGCCACTCAGGCACCCCAATGGGAAAAGTAATTTTAGTTAAGAACTCGGCAAGTAAAACATGTTATTTTCAGCTTAGAATATACTAAATATTTATTCATTTAAGGTTGCAATGTTCCCTTCTTATTTTGCAGTCACTAGGCCTCCTGGGCCCCCCATCTGTGGGCCCAGAAAGGTTTTGAGGCCCTGGAACTCAGTAGCCCAGGGCAAGTACTCCTACAGCTTGAGAGGAGGGAGTCCTGGAGCGGCCGCTGTCCCAGGTGCTGAAGGAGGCCCTTCCACTCCCACCCCCCACCCCCCACCGTCTTTTCTCCATTGGGACCCTCGTGACCTCCACCTCTTGAAACACGTAAGCAAAAAGAAGTCCGGATCATGCCTCTTTAGACGGATTTTTTTTTTTTTTTTTTTTTTTTTTTACTTCCTAGCTTCAAGGCCAGCTTGGCATCAAAGGCCCTTGAATTACTCAGAGGTAACAACTATGGATATTCAGAACTAACTGTATCTTCCTTTTTTTCTTTTTCTTTTGATTTAAACATTATTTTCATCTTTATAATTTTCGTTCAAATTAGTTCGCATATGGTGCGACAATGATTTCAGGAGTAGATTCCTTAGTGCCCCTTACCCGTTTAGCCCATCCCCCCAACCACAACCCCTCTAGTAACCCTCAGTTTGTTCTCCCTATTTAAGAGTCTCTTCTGTTTTGTCCCCCTCCCTGTTTTTATATTATTTTTGTTTCCCCTCTGTTATGTTCACCTGTTTTGTTTCTTAAAGTCCTCATATGAGTGAAGTCATATGATATTTGTCTTTGTCCGACTGATTAATTTCACTTAGCATAATACCCTCCAGTTCCATCCACGTAGTTGCAAATGGCAAGATTTCATTCTTTTTGATTGCTGAGTAATGCTCCATTGTGTGTGTGTGTGTATATATATCTATATATATATATATATATATATATACACCATATCTTCCCTATCCATTCATCCATCAACGGACATCCGAATCTGTGTCTCCCTCTCTCTCTGCCCCTCACCCGTTCATGCTCTGTCTCTCTCTGTCCCAAAATAAATAAACGTTGAAACACTTTGTCTTGTTTAAAAAAAATAAAAATAAAAATAAAAAAAATAAAAAACACAACTCTCACAGCTGGATACTTTTCCAATTACTTTTTTTTAAGTTTACTGATTTATTTGAGAGAGACAGAGACAGTGCAAGTGGGGGACGGGCAGAGAGAGAGAGAGAGAGAGGGAGAGAGAGAATCCCAAGCAGGCTCCACGTTGCCAGCACAGAGCCCCATGCAACCCTCAAACCCACAAAACTGTGAGACCACAACCTGAGCCAAAACCAAGAGTCGGACGCCTAACCAACTGAGCCACCCAGGTGCCCCCTTTTCCAATTTCTTAAATGCATAAATGACCTGAAAAGACAGTAAAGAATTACAAAGATGACACTCAAAGGACACCTGGGTGGCTCAGTCAGTTGGGCGTCCGACTTCGGCTCAGGTCATGATCTCACAGCTCGTGAGTTCAAGCCTTGCATCGGGCTCTGCTGACAGCTCAGAGCCTGGAGCCTGCTTCCAATTCTGTCTCCCTTTTCTCTGCCCGTCCCCCGCTTGTGCTCTGTCTCTCTCTGTCTCTCAGCAATGAATAAATGTGGGGAAAAAATTGTAACAAAGATGCCACTCAAATGAAAAAAGGAGCCTGGGGTCCCCTGGGTGGCTCAGTCAGTAGAGCATCTGACTTCGTCTCAGGTCATGATCTCACGATCTGTGAGTTCGAGCCCCCATCAGGCTCTGTGCTGACAGCTCAGAGCCTGGAGCCTGTTTCAGATTCTGTGTCTCCCCCTCTGTCTGGCCCTCCCCCGCTTATGCTCTGTCTCTCTCTCTTTGTCAAAAATAAATAAACATTACAAAAAAGAAAAGAAAAAAGAAACCTGGAGTTAAGGAGCATGAATTATACTTTTGCGCTGAAGCCAGTCAGGGAAGTGTGAAACTGTTTTGACAGCCTCACGACCAGGGGAGAAAAATCAAAGCCTAGAGTGACATGGGAAAGAAAAGTTGTAAGAAGGTCCTCCTTGCATAGGTGGAAGCCTCCAGGAACTACACTGCTCAGGGGGAGAACACACCGGTAGAGGGGACTGCAAGTGTGACCTCTGCTGGAATTTAAACTGTCTTGGTGATCTTGGCACCACAAGCCTTGAACTCCATTTAACATCATCCTTGACCAGCAAGGCTCGAAGAATGCCTCCTAGAGAAAGCTACCTTCTCCAAATTCTACACATGTTATTTCAAATATGATAACGGATACTCAAGCAAAGATAAACAGGCACACGAGACCACTAACCCTACCAGTGAAAATTAGCAAAAACAACAGACCACATAGTGGATACAATGATTGCAATGATCAGACACACAGGAGAAAGCATCTATGTTTGTTTCAGTGAACATAGTGACCATGGAAACATAGTGAAGAATTCTGGGGTAAGAAAAGTTTGGGTATCTTAGATAGGAACAGAGGTCAGAGTGACCAGAGAGTAGTGGCACTATGGGTTCTCCACTGTGACCCTGAGTTTCAAACATGCCCCTCAGTCAGTCTCTAACGGTGGTCCCTCTCCTACTCAAACACCTCCTATGGCACCCTATTGCCTACAGGATAAAAGCCCTTATTGGGCTGTGGGAGAACCCGCAATCAGCATGGCGGGGGGAGTGGGGGGGCCGTGGTCAGCTGGAAAGGCTGCCAGGGTCTTGTGTTCATACACCAGCCTCCCCTCCACCCCACCTCTCGCCCTCGCCCTCCCACTGCGTTCCCGCAGGTCCCGAGCGCCCCCTGCTGGCTGTCAGTGGCGCTTGGGCAGAGGAGACCACCAAGTACTAGTCCTGGGAATCCACCAGGGGGCGTGTGTAGGGTCGGGGTGGATCCCAAGCCAGGAGGAGCTGGCGGGTCACTGGGGGCTCGAGCTCAGCGGCTCCACCCGCAGCCAAAGCCCGCCCTCGGCGCGCAGGATGAGCTCCCACTTCCTGCGCGGCTCCTCCTTGTCGGGCAGGACCCGAAAGCGCAGCAGCGTGAGCGCCAGGACCACCTTCATCTCCGTCAGGGCGAACGTCTGCCCCAAGCAGTTCCTGCGGGCGGCAGTGGGCACTCACTCGCTAGGGACCCCAGCAGGTCCCTTCACGCCCCGAACCTGGCCCGGGACCGCCAGCCCCTCCCGCAGGGATACCGGAGGGAACTAACCCTGCCAGGGACCCCCATACGCGCGTCTCTGAGCTTGGCTCAGATCCAAGCCCTGAGCTCCCAGACAGAGGGAAGGGGCTCTGAGCACACCGCGGAGCCCTCCTTGGACCCAGCCACCCCCCACTGCCCAGGCCTTTACCCCCAACCTCTGAAGGAGGGGAGAGAAGGAGAACCATCCTCAACACGCCCTTTCCCGCCCGCACAGCCACGTCTGGGATCTCAGGCCCAGGCCCCTGCCCTCACCACCTCATCCCCACCTCAGATGCCCGCTGCGCTCACCTGGGTCCCGCGGAGAAGGGAATAAAAGCCAGGGAAGACCTTTCCTTGATGTTTTCTGGGTCAAAGCGGAAAGGATTGTATACCTGGGGGCGGAGAGACGCGGGACTGTTGGATGGGGTTTCCCAGGACAGCCAGCTTTGGAGACACAGGTGTGCGTTTCATGGAGGGAGCGATTTGCCAGGTCAGAACCCTGAGCCCTCCCTTAGGCCCCGCTAGGGAAGTGGCCATGGATGAGGGTGGGTGGAGGGGAGGGAGGGGGAGGCGGCACCTCAGGTTCTGGCCACACGGATGGATTGTGGTGGATCCCGAAAATACTAACGAGGCAGATAACACCTGTGGGAGGGGAGGGGCCAGTCAGGAAGGGTTTCACCCTGCCTGATGGGCCCCTCTTCCTGCCCACGAGGCTCCTCCCCCTGGTGTTGTGGGCACCTTTGGGGATGACCCGGCCATCTGGGAGAACGACGTCCTGGGTACAGCAGCGGGAGACGACTGCGACCGGGGGGTGCAACCGCAGACTCTCCTTGATGCACATGGTCAGGAAAGGCAACAGGGCCAGGTCGTCCCTAAGGAAGCCCCCCAACGATTAGCCAGGGATCCAATCGGACTCCCACAGACCTCCAGCTGCTCCCCGGATTCTGTGTCTCCCTCCCTCTCTCTCTCTCAGCCCTTCCCTGTTCTCTCTCTCTCAAAAATAAATATTAAAACAAAATTTTTTAAGTATTTCTGAGCAAAGCCCAACATTCATACAGTACCTTTGAAAGTTAGAAAGTTTTACGTTATACAATTTATTTAAAAAGGAAAAAAAAATCTCTTTGCTGGACTTACCAGGTTATTTCAACAAATAAAAGGCACCCTCCTAGGTGGGATACCTAATATAATGGTGTGGGTTCTTTGTAAGTTAATTAATGTATCCAATACACCCAATTAAAATCTAGTTGGTGTGTTTGGAACTTAGCGATCTTATTCAGTTTGAAAAACGTAAAGTTCAAGAGTTGTGGTCGATTTAAAAAACCAAAGAAAGAGAAGTCATCCACCTGATATTAAGACACATTACAAAAATATGGTGATAATTAAATTAAATTAAAATCAATTCCATTAAAAGGCAGCAAGGCACTGTTGCAAGAACAGGAAAACAGACCCAGAGAACAAGATAGAGAGCTCAGAGACAAGTATGTTAATAGGTAAAAACGAACCATCCGGTAAAGGAGGCCCCGCAACCCACAGACAAGGGATGGTTCAGACACAGACACAGACACCCCCACAGTCTCACCACTACACACACCAAAAGACTGAATCATCATGCACTCCACATATGAGATGGGGTCTTCTCTTACACGTGAAAAGTATAGAAAAAAGGGTAAAAGAAGGTATAATACAGAAGACAACTTTCTGACCGATGAGTAGGAAAGAATTCTTAAAACCCCAAAACAGCAACCAGAAGACAAAAAAAGAAAAGGAAAAGAAAGGAAAGAAGGAAAGAAAGAAAGAAAGAAAGAAAGAAAGAAAGAAAGAAAGAAAGAAAAGGAAAGAAAAGAATGAAAGAGAAAAGAAAAAAGAAAAAAAAGAAAAGAAAAAACATGCACAGAATTAAGGATTTCTGTTTAACAAAACACTCCATTCTAGGGAACAATTAACATTCAGATGAGAGATTCACAGAAGATAGTTGCAATAAATATATAGATCTAGAAGAATATCTTGAATAGACAAGGAATTCCTACCAATCAACAAGAGAGATGGCAGGCGACTCAAAAGAGTAGACAAAGGACATGGTCTAGAAATTCATGGGAGCTCAAACTCAGAGATTTAAAACATGAAGAGATGGGGCACCTGGGTGGCTCAGTCGGTTGAGCATATGACTTCGGTTTACATCATGACCTCGAGATCCATGAGTTCGAGCCCCGCGTCGGGCTCTGTGCTGAGAGCTCGGAGCCTGGAGCCTGCTTTGGATTCTGTGTCTCCCTCTCTCTCTCTGCCCCTCCCCCGCTTGTGCTCTCTCTCAAAACTAAATAAATAACCATTGAAAAGAAATAACTAAATAAAACGTGAAGAGATGCTCCACGTCGCCGATTACCAGAGAAATGGAAATTATATAGCAATGGGAGGTTACCTCATATGTATTCGAGGTGAGAATTAACAAGGTGGGTGATGGTAAAGCCCGGCTGAGGCACCAGGGTGGGGGGACCCCACGCACTGACAGTAAAGGTATGGACAGGAGCAACCACTCTGCAAGGCATCGGCATGGTCAAGGAAAGGCGATGTGTGTTTCATGACCCAGCAAGTTGGCTCTCAGCCTAGGACCTGGAGAGATTCTCAGACAGGTAGATAAAGACATGAACACCAAGAGGTTCATTGCGGTCATGAGATGGAAACCTCCTGGATATTTTGGTCCAAGGGACTAGAGAGGAACTTTCCATATGACACCGTTTGAATTGGTACCAAGTGCACTAAGTGTTTGAAGTTGAGAGACACACAAAAACACTTCTCCACTTCACACAACTGCTGTACTGAGCCCAGCCTTGAACTTGAAGGCACTACCTCCAAACTGTTCAGTCCACCATCTCCTCCCCATCCTTCAGCCCTTGGCCCCCAATCTCCCTGGAACCCCCAGGCTCCACCTCATCTCCTCCAGTTTGAAGATATGTTTAATTCGAATATCTGACTTGTCTCTCCCATGCTCAAACATCTCCCATGGCTCCCCACTGCCTTCGTATATTAGTCACGAATCTCCCCTCAAGAAAGAACTTGATGTCCAGCTCCAAGGAGTGCAGTCGGCTGACAGCCTCCAGTTAGAGGGTCTCTGGGCTCTGCAGCAGCATTCAAGCCAAGGCCACACTCTCTTGGGCAGGTCCCAGCCACTGAGAGAGCATGGTGGGCCCCTACTTTCTGATCACTTCTGCCCAATGTGAGACTCCCTCCCTAAGAGCAGTATCCCTGTGCACTTTTATCTTTTATCCAATACTGTCTTCCCAGAGGACTTGAACTGACACCTTTGGAAAATCTTCACGTGGTTTCCAAAGCAGACCAAGAAGGGCTTCCATTACCAACTACCAGCTCCAGCCTCACTGGGAGCCTCGCAGATGCTTCACACTGTAAATTTCACAAGGATCCAGCCACGTTTACTTCCTCCCAAACACGCCAGGCCCACCGCTGCATGCCTCCATCAGGGCCTTTGCACAAGCTGTCCATAAGGCCTGGGGCACTGTCCACTACCCATTCCCACAGGGCTGAATTCATATTTGCTTCTTTGCTACCCAGCCTCACCCCTTCTTTCCTCCATGATCCAGCCTTGACCAAGTAGGACTTGAATGGCACTGGACATGGAGTTGAGAAGGGCCGGCAGGGTAGACATGTTTACTGAACCAAGCAATGGGTAACTGTTTTACCTTCAAGGACCACTTGTGAATCCCTGGAATAGATAGTAGGTGGGAATTAGATATAAGAGCAAAAATTAACAGCAGGGGTCTTTAGGGGAAATGTGCAACTTCAGGCAGAAAAGCAAGGGAGAGAAGTTCATTTACTCAACACACGCTGGATGGCATCTATCTGTTCTACACACATTGTCACGGTTCTCCAAGCAGCCCTTGGAAGAGACATTCCCTGACCTGTCCCACCCCCATTTACAGAGGAGAAAAGTGGTACTCAGAAAAGGGAATTGGTTTTATTCAAGTCACATAGCAAGCAAGCAGGGCAATAAATGTGGACACTCCAATCTTTCTGTTGCGTAAGCCTGCTTTCCCCTGCTCTCCAGGATGGGTACCATACCCTTGCCTCTGGGTGCTGCTCCTAGTCTCTCTAAGCAACAATGACACAATCAACACAAAGTTCTTTCCCCTTCCCCAGCAGGGGAGCAGAGCCAATGAGAGGGGTTCCAGAACAGGACATGAGGACCTGCACTCACCATTCAATCTCTTTAGGCTCACGGTCCCTCAGGAGCTCTTGCACCTCCTGCCGACAGCGCTCCTGATACTCTGGGTGCTTCGCAAGGTTGTACAGGACCCAGGAGAGACCACTGGCCGTGGTGTCATGGCCTGAGAAGCAGCCAGACAGGCTTGGGTCTCTGGGCTTGTTCAGCACCAGAGGGCGGACAGCGCCCTTCGTTAGGGCCCTCAGGGAGGATGGGGAAGATGGGGTGGGATGGGGTGGTCCAGGGCCCACCTGCCAAGTCCCTGGGATTGGACAGACTCCTACCCCCTGCAGTCCCACACTGGGATGCTTACCCCCAAACATGAAGGTGTCAGCTTCAGCTCGGATATCCTCATGGGACAGTTCCTTCCCATCTTCATCCTGCAGAAAGGGCACGACCTCCTGAATCACACCGGCTCGGAGGGCACCTGAGTCTCGCCTGAAACACTCCCTCAGGCTCCATCACCAAAGCAGGATTCGTCCCTCATCATCTCTAGAGCCCTATCCCACAGGTCTCCCTGTCTCCAGCTTTCTTCTCCCAAGCTGCCTTCTACAAAGTCATGTCTAAAACATATCCCTGACCTGTCTCTCCCTTCCTCAAGCACCTTCCGTGGCTCCTCAGTACCCGCTGGGTCAAGTCCAAGTTCTCCCATCTGACATTTGGAGTCAAGGTCCATTCTAACTCTTGAATTCTGATCCCAGGGAAGCCCACCTTGGCCAGCAGGAGCACATCAATGAAGTCCAAAGTCTTGGCCTTAGCCTTGGCCTTGAGGAAGTCATGGGAGCCCTCAGTATTGAGGGAGCAGCGCCGCTCCTGGATGATAGCATCTGTGAAGTTGTGCACCAGGTCACAAGCCCTGCGGAAGCGCCGCCCATCAGGGGTGAGGTAGTAGAGCAAGTCCGGGTACAGGAAGATCTGCCTCTGCCGTTTCACCACAAGGGCACTGAGCTCCAAGATGGCAGCAATATATTCACTGGGGCTCCTGAAGGGTCAGGCCATAGAGAACAGCTCCTTAACCCACATGACGCCCTAGGAGTGCCTTCCAACCAGAACCTCAGAAGCATGTCCCTGCAAAACAGAGTGTCCTCCAGGCATGCTTCTCTCTCCACCTGCCATCTCTGTCAATGGAATCATGGCCCAGACCCTGGGAAGACCTTGGGTATCACACTCATCTCTCTTCTGTCCTACACAGTATCTGCCCCTGCCCATTCCTCCTTACTTTCCCCCAAATCTGCCTCATTTTCGCCACCACATTCAAGCTGCCTCCTCCTCAGATTCTGTGTCTATGTGACAGTTGGTCCTCTCTCGAGTCCGATGTCCAAGAACAGCTCTGACCATGGCCTTCTTCTGCTCAAACACCTCCCACCTTCCATCCCTGGAAACCTCAGGATAAAGCTCAGACGCCTTTGCTTCACTTTTCAATATCCTTAAGATTAGCGCCCCCCTGCCATCCCTCCAATCACATTCCCAAGGTGGCACATGCTTTATTCATCCTAGTCCTGTTGGCCTTTATCAAGCATTTTTGCTTACCTGAAACCTTACCTTTCTCTTTCCCTGCCTTGTCCCTCTTTGTCTCACTCTGATCCATCTCCTCCAGGAAGTCCCATCTGATCGCCCTGGCCAGCCCTCCCTTCTCCATCTACTCCCTGGGGTCTACGGTTCATGTTCCCAGGTCCTGAGCAAGCACTCACTCCTGGCAATTGCTGTCAAAACTGAAGACACATTTCTGCAGACTGTCCAGGGTCATGAGGCTGATGTGCTCAAACATGTCCAATCGGGTGCTGCCCTCTGAGACTAGGCGCTTCCACTTGGCCTGGACAGAGAAAGGGGCAAATCTGGGGCTGGGACCTACCTCTCCTGAGCTCCCCCTCAGTCCCAATCACCAGGATGGACTCCCCAAAACCCAGGCTCCTGGTCCTCCACTCCAGGGACCCATCTCCAGGGAGGACCAGGCTTGGGTGGGAATAGAAACTCTTACTATTAAGACCCAATGGCTGGGGGTCAGAAGACCTGAGTTCAAATCCTGGCTCTGCTTCCTACACCCCTGTGTGCCCTTGGTCAACTCACTGCTGCCCTCTGGACTCCACCTGTCAAAGCTTCAGTAACAGTTAAGATGACTTGCTCTGTTGTCAGACAAACCAGGTTGGAATCCCAACTCCATTTATTAGCTCACTTGCTAGCTGTGTGAACGGGAGCAGGCTCCCTAACCTCTCTGAGCCTCAGTTTCATCACCTGTAATGAGACAATAATCATCATCTCTACCTTATATGGTTGTGGAAATTAGATAAGACAACGTGTGCAATAGAACTGGTGCATGAGGGGCAGTGGGGAGGCTCAGTCGGTTACGTGTCCAACTTGGGCTCAGGTCAAGATCTCATGGTTCCTGATATACACCAAGAGCTAAGTAACCATTAGCTATCACCCTCATCTTTCTCATTATCATAGAGGTAGGTCACTGCTGCAAAAATGTCTCCATCTCTTCATCCCTCCCTCTACCTTCACCCTTTGCAATGAGGTTTGGCAGATCTTCCATTAGGAGGTAAAACCTCTTTCTCCAGCTCTTGAATTGGAGCTGGATGTGGGACTTGCTTCCGCCAACAGAAGAAGGTGGAGGTCCCGGTGCCTATTCTGAAACTAGGCTTCAAGAGGTACTGCATGTTTCTGCTTGTTCTCTTGGAGCCCAGGGTCTACCATGCGATCAAGCCTAGGCTAGCCTACTGGAAGATGAGGGACAAATGCAGGAGTCTGGTTGTCCCACCAAGGCCATCCTAGACTAGCCAACCATTAGCCAAGCCCCAAATGTGTGGCAGAGCTGAGCCTGGAAAAGCAGAGCTGTCTCCCAAACGCAGCCATGGCCACAGACACGTGAGTGATTCCAGCCAAAATAAGAACTCTTCTCCGGACTCATCATCTTGCGAGCAATAAAACACAAATCCCTTCAACCTCATGAGTTTTAAGGTGCAGTTCAGTGAACAAAGAGCTACCATACAATCTTCATCATTAGTGTCTCAAGTTTCACAGAGTTTCAGTGAGGCAGATTAGAAGCTAACACCTTCCGAGCACCTACAATGTGCCAGGACCATGATTCCATTACATCATCTTGACCACCCTTTAAGAAGGGCTTATGATCCTCATGTGACACATGGGGAAACTGAAGCTTGGAGAAGAAATAGAATGGCCCGAAAGTCATCTAGCAAAGCCAGGACTCCAGGCCACTCCCTTTTTCCCAAGGCTCCAGCTGGGAAAACCTTTTCCAAGGCCTTGGGAAGCCTTTCCCAAGGCTCCAGTGGGTTTCAACTCACATGCATGATGTCTGCACTTTTGTTGAAAATCTTCACATAGGATTTCAAGATTTCAAAGTGGAAGGCAGGTGTCAGCAAACGACGGTGGTGGCTCCACTTGTCACCAGCAGTCAGCAGGAGCCCATCCCCTAGTAGAGGCAGCCACGAGGAGTAGGCAAGGGCAGTGCTTTCCCCTGAGATCCCAAGGTTGTCCCCAACCGCCTTCACTTAACAGTTACTCACCCAGCCAGGGCCTCAGAAAGCTGTAGAAAAACTTATCCCTGGGCACGATGGTGGCTGGCAGGAGAGACAGATCATCAGGGGTTATAGAGAAGAAGTAGGGATGGGCTTTGGGTTCGGGGTTGGAGGATCCAAGCCAGGGGAATGCATACCCCTCCAACCTCCATAGTGGGGATTGTATAGTGCAGAGTGGGGAGGTGAGGGGGGACAAGACCAGGCTGCAGCACAGAGCAGAGCAAAGGCACAGCCCATGGACCTACCCCTAGGTACTTAGATGCTCCCGAAAATAGGGCACAACACACCCAACATGCCTTGACATGGCTGCTTGCCGGTCCGACATGTTCGAAACACCCAAGCACCAATCAGCACTCCACATATGCCTTTGCACGGACCTAGGACATCGCACCTGTCCCAGAACCCTCTGACATCTCCTGGGACTTCTGACATGGCCCCAACACATGATAACGTGCCCTGACACGAGACAACGAGAGACTAATCATCATCTCTACCTTATATGGTTCTGGGAATTAAATAAGACAACGCATATTTAACACATGAATAACACACACTGGCCTCATGCAGCATCCTCTGAATGGACCCAAAGACGATCTGACATGACCTCAGTGTGTCTCATAGATGGTCCCTGACAGGACTTAAATATGGTCCCACTAATGTCCCAGACATGGCCCAGGTGTGACCTAGCCTTTCTCAGGATTCTCTTCCATCCCGTAGTTATCATTAAGTGCTTAGGCTCAGGGGCTCCTCTGTCCTTAAGAGACCAAATAATGTTGCCACCCTCAGATGCTGAGCTCCCCCCACCACAAAGAGCTGCCACTGCTCCCTCGTGCCTCTAGACCAGCTCCCCACAACACTCTGTGCATCTTCCCCCACAACACTCTGGCCATCTCCCTACCCCAAATCCCCCTCCAACTAAAGGTCCCTCCTCCCAGAAGCAGTTAGGGCAGTCAAGAACACACAGAAGAAGTAAGAGAAAGCCTTTGGCATGCTATGTGACCTTGAGAAGTTATTAAGCCTCCTTGAGACTCCGTTTCCTCACCCAGGAAATGCCCCCCTAGCAGAGATGCCAGTAAATGGACATCTGTGGTATCTGCCTATCCATCCCCTTCTGGAACCAACACCTCGCTCCTCTTCCTCCCTCAGTCCAAGTAGCTAGGGAGGGTGGCCATGCCACTCCATCCTCCGTTCCAGAGCTCAACATATGACCCTAACCCTTAACAATCAAGTTGCGTTGACTAGATGAAGAATTGGTCCCTGTGACCCAAGCCAGGCCAATTTAAGAGAATCCTGCAACTATTTCTGGGTCTGCAGAATGAGCTCACGTTTCCATGGGGGTTCAGCTTCTTAGACACATCTTTGTCAGCATGAGAGTGAAGCTGTCACCAAGGAACACAGAACTACAAGAGAAAGACAGATTCCCAAGGGCACTGTTTGAAGACTGGATCCAACCATGCCTAAAGAAAACATTCCTTCAGCTTTTCAGTCAATAGATTCCCTTTCTTCTCTTAGACCAACGTTGCTGAATTTCCACCACTCACAACTGAAAACGACTGGGAACCAGAGAGAGCCAGGGACCTGCCAGTCACCCAGCAGGTTAATGGCAGGTCTCCATCAATATTACCCACTTCCCTGCTCAATCTGGTCTGTCCAGAGCTCTGAAGAACTGGGAACAGGGACAAGGGAGTGGCTGGGTCGGGTGCTCCTGGGAGAGATACCTGGGGCCTGGAGCAGGGGGGCAACGAACTTGGGGTGGACGAACCGCAGAAGTGGGTAGAAGGGCCCCATCCACCACAGGTGAACATCACGGAAGCTGTGACTCAGACTCTCCATGAACCTGAAGCCTTCTTCATTGCTCTTTACCTGGGGACAGCAGGGTGGAGAGGGTGAGGCCAGGTCAGGCAGCAGCCCCAGAAGCTTACAACTTCCCACTGCATCCCCCCTTCTGCCTGCATTATTAGTCTACACCTCTACATCTCACCAAGTCAGCTTCCCTTTGTTGGTCTGTTTGTCTCTTTTTGTGTGTCTATCTATGTGCCTCTCCCTCTCCCTTCACTCTCACAATATTCATCTGTTTCTTTAGGTAGGTGATAGACATCCAGATGATAATAGCTAGATGATGGAGAGCTACATGATGATGATAGATAGATAGAGAGATGATAGAGAGAGAGAGAGATAGATAGATAGATAGATAGAGATAAATGATAGAGAGATAGACACACACAGAGAGAGAGAGAGAGAGAGAGAGAGAGAGAGAGAGAAGGAGAGAGATAGAAGATAGATGACAGATAAATGGGAAGATGGTTGGATGGATGCATGGACAGATGGATGGACAGAGAGATAGATGGATGCATGGATGGATGGATGGATGGATGGATGGAGGGACAGATGGATGGATGCATGCATGGATGGGTGGATAGATGGATGCATGCATGCATGGAAGGACAGATGGATGGATGGATGCATACATGGATGCATAGATGCATGGATGGATGGACGCTTGGAGGACGGGTGGATGCACGGACAGACGTATGGATGCATGCATGCATGCATGGGTGGATGGATGAAGAGAGAAAGGAAAGAGATGAGAGATGGATGGGTAGATGATAGATGATATGTTTGTGTATGTTTCTTTTACATTCTCTGTATGTCCTCTCTGACTCCCTCACTTTTTCTCTGTATCTCTCTCTTTCTTCACCTCTATTTCCCTCTCCATCTCTGCCACTACACTTGTCTGTGGCTCCTAACCTGCACACCCTCCATGGCTCCCCAGAACACTCAGAATAAACCCCCTACCCCCACCCAGTCTTGCAGCCCCACTGGCTCTGTGTCCCCTCCACCTTCTCCCTGTCTCTCACCAGCATTGCTCTTTATGCACTCAACTCATGGTTGCTCCAAACCCCGATGCTCAAACGGCAGTGGGGTGGCTCAGGTGGTTAAGCATCTGACTCTTGATTTTGGCATGGGTCATGATCTCATGTTTTGTGAGTTCGAGAGCTGCACTGACAGTGTGGAGCCTGCTTGGGATTCTCTCTCCCACTCTCTCCCTCTGCCCCTCCCCCACTCATGCTTGTTCTCTCTCTCTCTCTCTCTCTCTCTCTCAAAATAAATAAATAAACTTTAAAAAAAACAGGTGTTTGCTCTGTCCCCTCCAGGCCTTTGAGTGGGCTATTCCTCTCCACAGTATATGCTTTCTCTTCTTTTCTTAAAAAATTCCTACCCATCAGTCCAGACCCCCTTCCAACAACTCCTTCTCTAAGAAGCCTCCCAGCCTACCCAAACAGCAGATGCCTTGCTTCCCTCTGACATCCCCTTACTGCTGTCTCTCCGTCAGACCCACTCTGACCACACAGGATTGAGGGTGTCTCTAGTTCTACATGCCCAAGATTGGGGTTCCCCCAAGACAATACCTGGGACTGAGCCTCGCCAAGGACACTCCTGAAGCAGTGTCCAAAAGAAAGCAATGACCAAGGTCGCCCAAGAGCAGAAAGGACCTTGGAATCCACAGGGACCTCACAGAAGCCTGGCAGGGAGGGGTATGTGGCCCTCAGATGCTGCCACAGTGCCCATGGCCACATATTCCAGATGGGTACCTGTGGCATGATGACAGAGCAGGCAATGCCACGGTGGCAAGAAATGATGGGAGCCCAAGCAGATCATAAACCTGCGAGTAGGCAGCCACCAGCTGAATTAAGACCCTCAAGCCCTGCTCTGTGGGGTGGACCTACAAGCAAGACAGGGGCCATCACCTCCACAGAAGGAGCCACGGCAAGTTCCCCTGCAACCTCTGCAGTGGTCAGTGTGTCCAGACTCTGCATAGATGGAGGGGATCTCTGTTTCCTCCTGCTCCTTCCCTTGGGGGCAGAGGGATCCTGCAAGACTCTCCATGTCCCAAGGGTCCCTCCCAGGACACAGGGAGAAGACATGCTCTCTGCCCCCAGAGAGGCCGACCTTGGCTTGAGAAGTCAGATCTTTCTTCTCCTGGGAGTCGTGCCAATCTCAGGGAGGTGCCCACGGGAACAGCAGGGTGGCCTCACGTTTTGTACTGGGGCTCGTTCCCATGACCTCTCATGTCCTGGCCAGTCCACACAGCCCCCCCCCGCTCCCCAGAGGGTGAAAGTATGCAGACCTTCCAGCTCTGAGACAGACCCCAGGACACGGGTGTGAGCTCTGCCCATCAGTCAAGAGGGCAGCTCCCACCTACGACCTCTTCTGCCCGCCAGCTTCCATGGTGCATCCCATCTGTCTCTCTGTCTGTCTATCTACCTCTACCTATAAACCTATGGGCTCTCTATGAACCTATCCCCTGAACCTATGGACTCCCCCATCAGCCGTGCCTTTTACAAATGAAGAAACCCAGGCCGCGTTCCCCAAAAGGAGAAGGAGGGGGGCTTGCCTCCCAGTGAGGCATCCTCTCCAGTCCCACGGGAAGCCCCATCCTGGCCTGACAAATAATTCCACGTGCTCCAGACAGGTGACTATGAGTCATTTTCACTTTTGGGACTGATCCCTGCTCCTTATGAACCCTGAGGCATTTGAGGAGATTGGCCCAGAGAGGAAGAGTGACTCAGCTGAGGTCACACAGCAAGAGGGACTGGAGGAGAGAAGAGTGACCAAGACCAGCCTCCATGGCCAAGCCCTGGAACAGGGAGTGGAAACAGTAACTTTATAACATTCCTGCTGCCCCCAGGGTTTGTCAAGAACATTCCCAGACCCAGCATCTCAGGCAAAGTTCACAATGAGCTTGGAATGCCCTCTTTCCAAACTTGGCCATAATGATCAGTAAAATAGCAGGAAGTCCCTCCCCCAGCTTGGTCCTCATGCTGGGCAGTTAAGGAGAGCTGTGCTCCTCCCTCAGCCTGTCTGGGGATGGGAAGGGCTAGCCACTCATCCGTTTGACCTTGAACACGGCAGGTAATGGCAAGCTCACCACCTATGTCATCAAACACTTACCTGAGTGCCTACTTTATGCCAGCTCCTGGGCTGGACAATGTAGTATCTGATCCCCAGAGCAACTATCCAGGTAAAGAGGTGGAAAGTAAGTAACTGGACAATTAATTCTTTACATATGAGTAGACCCAAGTCAAAGGTCCCTGCAGGTGGGGAGTCAAAGAAAGCTTCTGTAAGGGAAAGTGAGCGGTTAACTTTATTCAGGTTGGGCAATGGGCCCATTGGGACATCTCAGCAGGGAAGTGTGGACTGAGAGGAAGCTTTCCTGGGGAGGGGTGTAGGTGGAGAGCTGGACCCCTGTGAGTCGAGGTGGGGAGGTCATAGGTAATTCCTGTAGGTAAGTGAGCAGACACAAGGGAATGGGCCAGGTAGGGAGCAGACCCTGGACAGCGCCCCTGAGAAGGTCTCTGGGGTAGCCATGGACACTGGGAATGCCAGGGGACCCTGCTCTGTGCAGCCTGCCCTGGGAGCCCTTCAGAGGGACATTAATGTGGGGAAGGGAGGCAGGAAATGGATCCCAAACAGGCTAGGGGTGTGAAGATGAAGATGTGGAAATGGCCTGGGATGAATGAGTGATTACAGAACAGCTCCCTAGCCTTCCTCCTTCTCTGCTGTCCCAGACCCCAGCCCCACCCCAAGTCCCCATTCCCCACCCCTGGGAAAGTGCATCCACCCCGATGCCCCAGGCCCGTGCTGCCACCCACACTCACCGGTCCCATGTGACACCAAAACCAGTGCTCCTTCGGAGGATGTGGGAAACACCGGAGGCGGCAAAAGGTGTCATAGAAGCTGTAGCTCCAGGCCAGAACGCGGGCCAAGAGCCAGAAGACCCCCACCAGCAGCAGGAGCAGCCATGGGGAGGCTGCCACCTGCCCGAGTCCCAGCCAGGACAGGCTCAGCATCCTGGAGGCAGAGGGGACAGATTTTCCTGAGGCCGAGGAAATGGGCCCAAGGGTGAGCTCTCTGGACTCTTCAGGAACAGAGGGAGAGCCCCTCCCCCACACCGGGATGAGAGGGGCAGGGACAGACAGGGGTAGGCATGATGAGTGCTCAGCACTGGGCAAATGGTGATTCAGAGAGGGGAGGAGGACCTAGACAATTCCAGAGGGAGAGGCAGAGTGAGTGAGAGGGAGAAAAAGAAGGACAGAGACACAGAGAGGTAGCTAACCACCCACCAATAGCCACTCTGCTCCCAGCGGCTCTCTGGAGTCACCCCACCCTTGGGCAGCATCCTTTGCTACCCAGGATCAAGACCCCCAGCCAGGTACCTTCAGACCACGGCAGCTTATCCACACAGCCTCCTCTTCCCTCCTCTTGGAAAGTCTTTGTCCCTGGTGCCGGACCTAGGGGACACTGGCAGTGGCCAGGCTAAACCAGCCAATCCCTGCCTGCCTGCTTACCTCATCCCCACCTGGCAGTGGCCCAACTAGTAGGTGAGGGAAGGGGACTTCCGTGTTATAAAGAGAGTATGGGATTGCATCCTCAGAACTCAGCACCTCCCATGTGGGGTGGGGGATCTGTAGAGGGATGGGCAAAGTGACTCCTGGGCGCCAAGCTAACAGCCACCCCTGCCCTTTCAAGGCCAGCAGGGCACAGCAGGGAAAAGCTTGAACGTGAGAGTTCAGGTGCCATGGGGGCAGGGTCCAGACAAGCCTAGTCCCAAAACATCTCTGGGGCTCCTCTCCACGTATGAGGCAGGTCAGAGGCATGCACCATTTCCCAGCGCAGAATCAGGAAGCCTCGGGCCTCTGGGCTGCACAGCCTGGCAGGAGTTCAAGCCCTGCCTCCAAGCAGCCTAGGGCCTGGGCTGACACAAGACTGCAGAGGGCAGGAAGAAAAAGCCCTTCTGGCTGGGGGTTACTTGCATCAGACTCAGGGGGTAAAGAGCCCAGTGGGAAGAAGGAACCTGGAGGTGAGGGGTTAAGGCTGCAGGAGGCCAGGAGAGGGAGGGGGGCCCAGACAGAGCTGGGAGACCCTGCACGCAGTTCAGCACCCTCCTGGCTGTGACCTTGGGCTGTGCCGGCCCTCTCTAGGCTCAGTCTTGCCATCTGGGAAATGGGATGTCAGATGAGGGCCTGAGAGGGGGACAGAAGACGGTTCCACAGGAAGGTAGGAAAGATCAGGGACCCCCAAAAAGGTAAGTTGCCAAGAAAGAGCTCCTGACTAGTGTGTGTGCTGCTCTGTGCCAGCATACACGTAAAGTAAACCTACTGTTTGCAGAAGACTGTCTGTAAAGTGTGCCTACTATGTGCTGGGTACCACAAAAAGTGTGCCTACCGTGTGTTGGGAACGCGACATGAAGTGTCCCTACCACGAGCCAGGTACGTCGTATAAAGTACACCCACTGAGTGCCCCTTCTGTTTGACACAAATCCTGTCAACTGTATGCCAGGTGTTGACCTAAAGCATGCCTACATGTGCTGGGGACCCTCTACAAGGCATGCCTACTAAGTGCTAGGTGCTCTACATAAAGCACACCTACTGTGTGTTGGGTGTTCCATGAAAAGTATACCTACCGTGTGCCCGGTGCCCTCTTAGAGCTCTCCTACTGTGTGGCAGGTGCCTTACGTAAAATAAGCATACTCTGTGCAAAGTACTTTACATAAAACATGCCCACTGTGCGCCATGAACTCTTTGGTGTGTACTCTGCAAAAACCTTGACTACTGTCTGGCAGGTGCTCGACATTAAGCATGCCCACTGAGTGCCAGGTACTGTGCATAAAATGCTCCCTCTGTGTGCCAGGTACTCTATGTAAAGTAAACCTATTGTGCACCACGTGTTCTGCCAATGAGATAATGAAACATCTCCGCCCCCTCTCCCCCGCACCTGCCAACTTTCTGGGCCAGTGCCCTGGAATCAGAGAGAGAGAGATCCAGGCGATGACATCCATAGGAGGGAAGATGCCTATTTAACAGAAGAGCAAACAAAAGAGGCTCAGAGAAAGCAAGCCTCTCTCCCAAGTTGCAGAGCTGGGAGGATCTCAGGTCTGCCACACTCCCAAGCCCGGGCCAAGCTTGGCAAAGCTACTGAGCAGGGCACGGGCAAAGAGTCGTCCTGACACGGGCAGAGTGCTGGGAAGACCCCAAACCTCCCTCTCCCTCCAGCCAGGGGGTCCTGGTGGCTGGTCCTGAAGCCCTCCATGGGTGGGTTGCACCCTCTTCCCACCCCACCCCCTGATTTCCTCCCCCTCCGTGGAGGCAGCCCTCCCCTGCTGGCAGGCCCACCCATATCAGGGCCAAGAGGCAAGGTCAGAGTACAATGATCCAAGAAGAATCCTGGACATACAAGAGAAAGAGCACCCAGTGCCTAGTGTGGCTCAGCTCACTGTGCACCTACTGTGTGCCAGGAATGGGCAGGCAGCTACAGCAGGAGTGGCATTTGTCCACATGAGCCACAATCCCGTTTTAAGACCTGTAGGTATATCAACAACGTTTTTCTCCCTATTGTACAGCTGTCCCAAGTCACACAGCCGGTGGAGCCACCCTGGGCACCGGGGCAGCACCCACTTCCCACTAGGCGCCCTGACCCTCTCAGCCATGCTCCTTCCCCTCTGCAGAGGGCATTTCGCTAGCGCCACCTCCTAAGATAGCAGGAATAATTTTAAAAGCCGACGCACGTAAAACACATAGGACACAAGAAGGGCGGGCTTAATACATGCCAGTCACTGTTCTCGCTGCTGTTGTGGTGGTGCAATTATCCAACAGCCCCACAATTCACGAGCCCGTTTTGACAGAGGAGGAACCGGAGATTGAGATAGGTGAGGCAACTTGCTGCAGCCCCACAGCTAATGAGGTGAATATGACAGCACAGACGGCAGCAGAGCCTAGAACATAGTACGTGCTCATTAAATATCTGGGGATGAAAGAAAGGTTTGCAGCCATGAGTTCTAAGATTCGGTTACTCAGTGTGGTCCTCAGACCTCCACCCTAGGCATCACCTGAGAGCTTGAGGGACATTCAGAATCTCGCACCCCGGCCCAGAAATATTGACTCCAAACTGCGTCTAAGTAAATCCTCAGGAAAAGTGTACATGCCTTCAAGCTTTAAGAAATGTTGCTTTAAGACCTCTGAGTCCAGGTTCTGCAGAGAAAGTGGGGAGGGGAAAGGCTTCACTTCTCGGATTCCCAGTTTTATCTTGTTTTGTTTCAGTCAGAACGTAAGGAGACAAGAAATCTAAATCTCCAGGGCTTGTTCACACAACCACGTGTCTACTGACCATCTGTTGTGTGGGGGGCACACAATTTTAGGCACCGAGAATGCAGCAGTGAATACAGACTCCACGGTCAAGGGCCTCGCATCTAGTGGGGAGATGGGCGGTGATCCAGTAAATGATCAAGAACATAACGGACCGTGATAAGGGATGTGCCGGGGGGAGGGTCCCACCTTCAGCCCGGCATCAGGGCGAGCAGAGACCTGGAGGAAGAGGGAGAGTCACCAGGGGCAAGCGTGGGGCGGGAAACCCATGCTGCCCAAAAAGGCAGGTGGCTTGTTGTTCTTTTGACACGGGGGCTAAGAGCACACACATGCAAGATCACACAACTCACCAAGGCCAAGGCAGCTGGCAAAATCCGGCCCCATACGGAAGCTGTAAGTAGGTGTTGAACTTTGATGAGCCATACCAAGGACTAAAACCACACAGGGCCTCTGGGAAATGGCCGCCAGCCACACACAGAAAGGCAGAGGTTGACCCCCCCAGAGGTCAACCCCCATACCCCAACCCACAACCTCCAGTGATCAAGAAGGCAGAGTCTGTTGGACCGGGGCTCCCCCTGACTCTTGAGGCAGGAAGCCTCAGGTGTGGACATTCTGCTCTGAGCCAGAGAAGGATCAGAGCATCCCCAGTGGTTTCTCATCCAACAAGGAATGTCTCAGCTGCCAATGACACAATCCTGGCTTATGCAATGGCCCCCAGCCACACACAGAAAGGCAGAGGTTGACCTCCCCTCCAGACGTCAACCCCCATCCACACACAGAGCCTGGAAGTGGACAAGTGTGTGTCAGACGAGAGGTGGCAGTCATTCTGTGAGTCACAAGCTTTGGGCACAGCCTATCACCCCTCTGAGCCTCCATCTTCATGTCCGTAAAGTGAGCTTGGTACAACCTCACAGGGCAATGCAAGCATTCTATCAGACCCCATCAGGGAGAGAAGGGGAAAGGACCTTTCAAAGTGACATGTGAAGGAAATGTTTCCCTTTGTGACTACATGGGAGGACGGATGGACCTTGAGGGCATTATGCTAAGTGAAATAAACCAAACAGAAAAAAACAGTACCATATGATCTCACTTATATGTATTCTTTAAAAAAATGAACTCATAGAAATGGAGAACACACTGCTGGTGGCCAGAAGGGTGTAGGCAATGGGTGCAATGGGTGAAGGAGGTCAAAAGGTACAAATTTCTCGTTATAAAATAAATCAGTCCTAGGGATGCAATGCAAAGCTTGGTGACCATAGTTAATAGCACTGTATTGTATATTTCAAAGTTGCAAAGAGAGTAGATCTTAAAAGCTCTCATCACGAGACAAAGAACAGTCTATAGCTACGTGTGGAGACGGGTGTTCACTAGACTTTTCGCGGTGATCGTTTTGCAATATATACACATGTGGGATCATGCTGTGCACCTGAAACTAATATAATGTTATATGCCGATCATACCTCAATGAAAAAATTGGCATATGAGTAATGAGCTCGTCGACGGCTAAAGCTTCTGAATATGTGTGTGGATCTGTGTGTGTGCACGTTTGCATATGCACTGAGAATATTCCAGAAGAATCCACACATCACAGTGGAAGTGGAGAGAGTACAAGTGGAGTCTTGATTCTTCTCACGTGCTACTTGTCTCACGCTTTCTCTCTCCCACACTGTGCTGCTATAATTTTTATCACACAAACACAAATTTCAGAGGAAACAAGGATTGTCACAGTGGGGGAAGGGGCCCATGGTTGGTGCACTGAACAGGTGAGCAGTTCGTCTTTTGTGACACCATGAAGACACCTCTCCCAGGAGTCAGCCTGGGGTCCCTCTACACCAAGCAGGGAGGCTGCCTGGTGGCTGGAGTCTCTCTTTTCCTTTCCTCGGCCTTTGGGAAGGAACAGGTTCCGGATTCAGCCCAACAGAGCTCGGATCCCAGCCCTGCTCCTCGCTGGCTGTGTGACCGTGGACAAATCACTTGTCCTCTCCGTGCCTCATGCCCTCCTCAGTAAGATGGAAAGGGGGACTTACACCTCCCAGGTAGTTTGTTCTTCAACAACAACAACAACAACAAAACTGTACCAGAGACTCTATGCCAGACATGGTGCTTGAACCCGAGACCCAGGATGAACAAAACAGATAAGGTCTCCGGATGGTGGTGCTCATGTCTGATGGGAGAAGCTGATGGGAAACAAGACCAAGTCAGATGGTGGGGTGGTAATGAAGGAAATTAACAGAATGAGAACCAGCAAGTGAGCAAGGAGGCCATCGGGGAGGGCTGCCCTGTGGAGTTGACCTCTGAGCAGAAACTTGAGTGACATGGAAGAGCGAACAGTGAATAACGATCGCTCTTTGCCCCTAAAGCCACAGCAGGACTGTAAACACCCGGCACACAGTGAGGTAATCAAATGGCTTGAAAACTCTGTCATTCCTCCTTCCTTCCTCAGACATGCTGAGGTAAACAAAGACAATAGAGGCAATTTCCCTCAGTATCCATCCGGGAGGGAAGCAGGAACCAGCCCTGTAGGGAGATCCACGGTGGTGAAATGTGGCCCAACACTCAAGCTGGAAACGGTTGTTCCATTTCAGTCGCCATAATAAAGATCAGGAAACCCAACCAGCCCCCAAAGCATGTCAAGGGCCAGACCCATAAGCTGGAGTTTCCAGCTTCTTGGCAGAAGGACCAGGAGAGCAAAGAAGCTGGCTTTGGAAAAAGAAGGCTGAAGGGAAACTTCAGGAAAGTCCTGGGGCCCCAAATAGCTGCATCAACTTCCCCTGCACAGGACTTTTGGGGTGGTGCCAGCTCTGGAAAGTAGTCAGACCACCCCCACCACTCCATCAGTGGGGGTCGCCATCAACAGAGATCATCCCTGGAGGGTAAAAGGCTATTTCTCATGCAAAAGCCAAGGAGGGGGGCCCCAAGGACATCACAGAAAAACAAAAACAAAACCAGAAGGCCGTGCAAGGGAACAGGCAGGACTTTGCCCCCCTCCCATTCTGATGTCTGCTTAGCCAGCAGACAAGGGAGCCACCCTGGTGCAGAGGAACTGTTGAACCCCCCTCTGCGGAGACATGTGGAGTGGACACCAACCCAGCTCAAGACACTGGGCTACCACAGGAGTCTTTGGCCACCTCCCTACAGCCTCTTGGGGTCAAATGAGAATATGGCGTTGGGTCAGTGGTGGGCACCTGCAGGCAATCCGAGGAGATTAGAGAAATGGCGTCCATTCTCTGCCGAAGGCTACCTCCACTCTCTGTGACAGTTAAGCTCTCTGGAATCCAGAAATAGCTACTCTTTGGGCCCATCAACCTGGCAGTGGTGGCGGCTCTCAGCTGATGCTAGCCCCAGGGCGCTGCACTAGCCTCCACGGTTTCCCTTGGCCCTGCCCATAGCTTTGTAAAGGGCTCCGTCTTCCAGTCACCCTTATTTAACCACTTAAGGTCCCTGCCCATTACAGGGTTTAGCGACTTCAAGATACACACAGTCACACCTTTACACACACACACCAATGCATCCACGCATGCACACAGTGGCACGCTTACACACGCACACTCATTGTGCACACACAAACACACATGCACACAGATTTACACACATGTTCCCATCCATGCACCCAATTACGTGGATACACTCACATACACACACCCTCGCACATGCATACACACAGTAGCACGAACGCACACACAGTCACACATACACTTAGACACAGACACACTCACACACATGTTGAATTAATGGAGACCAGAGGCCAGGCCAGAGCCTGTTGTCCCCAAAAATTCCAGCAGAGGGCGTCGCCCACACACCCAAGAAAGGAAAGACACCCACAGCAGTGAGTGACAGCAGGCTCCTGTCCTTTAGAATCAATATACACAGGTGCAGCAGAGTCCTGGGATCGATGGGCTTCATGCCTCTCCTCCTCCCTCTCTCATTAATTCACCATCTCAGTCCTTAGCAGAAACTCAAAGCCTGTTTGTAGTGCAAGAGGAGACATTGAACACAAGTAGAGCTCACTCTTTGGAGGAGTTAGCTCATGGTGGAGGGAAGAAATGGTTCATCAGTGGGAAAGTGGGTCAAGGGAAGGGACTTTTTAAGACTGAGGAAACAACCACATTTTCTGTGTTCCAATGGGAATTACCTAATAGAGTTGAGGATACAAGATCAATAGACAAAAAAGTATACAGAAGATATTCTACCTAGAATATAAAACATAGAAATTCTACTTCTATATTCCAGGGATTAGAAAACTATGGTCCATGGACCAATCTGGCCTGTGGCCTGTTTTCGTATGGTCTATAAGCTAAGAGGTGTTTTTATATTTTAAGAGGACTGTAGGGGGCACCTGGGTGGCTCAGTCGGTTCAACGTCCGACTTTGCTCAGGTCATGATCTCACGGTCTGTGAGTTCAAGCCCTGCATCAGGCTCTGTGCTGACAGCTCAGAGCCTGGAACCTGCTTCAGATTGCGTGTCTCCCTCTCCCTCTCTGCCCCTCCCCCAATCACACTCTGCCTCTGTCTCTGTCTCTGTCTCTCCCTCTCTCAAAAATAAGACCATTGTAAACGGAGAAGAGGGGCAAGAGGAAGAGGAGATCCTGAATGGGATGTGCAAAGCCTAAAATGTTTCCCATATGGTCCTTTGCAGAAAAAGAATGCCAAGTCTGCTGGATAGAAGCAATAAACAATCGGAACAATATTTTCATATACCCATTTTAAAGTATTATGCACCAGAAAAAGTGAAAAACTGAGGTATAAATCTAACAAAATGTGTTCCAGATTTCTATGAAGAAAATTTGAAAATACTTGTGGAAGAAACCCAAGAAGGCCCAAATTCATGGAGAGAGAAGCAATATTCATGGATTGAAAGACTCCACCTTGCTAAGATAGTAAGTCTCTGCAAATTGATTTATAGATTTGAAGAAATCACAACCCTAATCCCAGCAGGACTTTTTGTAGAAATAGATAAGCTGATTATAAAATTTACATGAAATTGCAAAAGACTTAGAATAGCCAAAAATTTCTTGACAAGGACAATTTTAATGGAAGCTTTGCATTGGTTTGCATTTCCCTAAGGTCTAATGATGTTGTCCATCTTGTCATGCACTTATTAGACAATAAAAGAGCATTTTTACACAGAAGATGATGTGTAAATGTAAATGCACGTTTTAGATGTAAATATACTTTTTATTTGCATAACATTATATACAATTACAAGCTGGAAGTATACGTGAGAAAATATGAAGGGATTATTTTGACTTGTTGGAATTATGGATATAAAAGTGATTTTTATTTCTTACTGTTTCTTCTTGGTGTTTTCTTCTAGGAAGATGTATTATTTTGGGGCACCTGGGTGGCTCAGTCAATTGAGCCTTTGACTCTCTTTTTTTTAGGACTAATTATTTTAAGTTTACTTATTTATTTTGAGAGAGACAGAGAGAGAGTGCAAGCAGGGGAAGGGCGGGGTGGGGGGGTGGGGAGGACAAAGGATCTGAAGTGCGGGCACTGTGCTATTAACACAGAGCCCAATGTGGGGCTTAAACTCATGAACTGTGAGAAGGTGGCCTGAGCTGAAGTCAGATGCTTAACCGACTGAACCACCCAGTCGCCCCAGGAGCATCTGACTCTTGATTTCACCTCAGGTCATGGTCCCAGGGTAGTGAGATCAAGCTACGTGGGTTCGCTCTCCCCATCCCTCTGCCTCTCACTCCACTGGCGCTTTCTTTCAAAAAAAAACCCAGATGTATCATTTTGGGAATATGAAAAAAAAAATTTTGGTTTATTTATTTATTGGGTGTGTGGGGGTGGGGGGGCGAGCAGAGGAAGAAGGAGAGAGAATCCCAAAAAGGCTCCGCGCTGTCACTGCAGAGCCCAACATGGGGCTCGAACCCACGAACCTTGAGATCATGACCTAAGCAGAAACCAAGAGTTGGACGCTTAACCCACTGAGCCACTCAGGCACCCCAACGGGAAAAGTAATTTTAGTTAAGAACTCGGCAAGAAAAACATGTTATTTTCAGCTTAGAATATACTAAATATTTATTCATTTAAGGTTGCAATGTTCCCTTCTTATTTTGCAGTCACTAGGCCTCCTGGGCCCCCCATCTGTGGGCCCAGAAAGGTTTTGAGGCCCTGGACTCAGTAGCCCAGGGCAAGTACTCCTACAGCTTGAGAGGAGGGAGTCCTGGAGCGGCCGCTGTCCCAGGTGCTGAAGGAGGCCCCTCCACTCCCACCCCCCACCCCTCACCTTATTTTCTCCATTGGGACCCTCGTGACCTCCACCTCTTGAAACACGCAAAAAATGAAGTCCAGATCATGCCTCTTTAGACGGATTTTTTTTTTTTTTTTAGTTCCTAGCTTCAAGGCCAGCTTGGCATCAAAGGCCCTTGAAGTTACTCAGAGGTAAACTATGGATATTCAGAACTAACTGGATCTTCTTTTTTTCTTTTTCTTTTGATTTAAACATTCTTTATTTTAATCTTTTATAATTTACGTCCAAATTAGTTCGCATATGGTGCAACAATGATTTCAGGAGTAGATTCCTTAGTGCCCCTTACCCATTTAGCCCATCCCCCCTCCCACAACCCCTCCAGTAACCCTCAATTTGTGCTCCCTATTTAAGAGTCTCTTCTGTTTTGTCCCCCTCCCTGTTTTTATATTATTTTTGTTTCCCCTCCCTTATGTTCACCTGTTTTGTCTCTTAAAGTCCTCATATGAGTGAAGTCATATGATATTTGTCTTTCTCCGACTGATTAATTTCACTTAGCATAATAGTTCCATCCATGTAGTTGCAAATGGCAATATTTCATTCTTTTTCATTGCTGAGTGACATTCCATTGTGTATATATATATATATATATATATATATATATATATATATCACACCTTCTCTTCTCTATCCATTCATCCATCAATGGACATGTGGGCTCTTTCCATACTTTGGCCATTGTCGAAAGCGCTGCTATAAACATTGGGGTGCATGTGCCCCTTTGACATAGCACACCTGCATCCCTTAGATAAATACCCGGTAGTGCAATTGCTGGGTTGTACGGTAGTTCTATTTTTGTTTTTTTGAGGAACCTCCATACTGTTTTCCAGCGTGGCTGCACCAGCTTGCGTTCCCAACTAACTAGATCTTCTGATGATAATTTTCTTCACAGAAGATTGTCACATTTCCCAATACTTAAATTTAACTTTTGCGACTGCAGCCTTTTAAAATTTAGAATACGATGCAAAAAGAAGAGAGTACTTACCACCTACTGATTGAGTGATGTTGCACATGTTTGCTTATTCAGTCTCTCCATCAGTGAAACAAGATGGCTATAACTGTATGGTAACAGAACTCAGCCTCAGAGAGACCAACAATTTCCCCCCACCCAAACAGCTAATGATTAGTAAACTGTGATTGTGACCTGGCAGTAAAACTCCAAGGTGCCGTGGATCCAGGGTCATCTGAACTTAATTGCATCTAGTTATCTGCCCCACCTTCCTTGAAGAGTAGTCTTACCTCCTTGATCCAGGATGAAGCTGCAGGTCCCCACATCACCCCAAGACACAGCAAAGAAGAAAGGGGAAACTGGACAGAGAGAGTGTCTACCTCTCCATAAGGAGAGCTTCTAGAATTACCAGGTACTCTTTGACTTTTCCTATGGGACAGGGTATAGTCATTTAGCCAATCTAGTTTCAAGAAAAGCTTTCAAATGCAATCTGTATTTCAGCCTGCCATGCACCTAAACTAAAAACTAAGGGTTATAGGAAGGCAAAAATGAACATGAGGATACGCAGTTAGCAGTCTCCAGCACATTCCATCCTGTTGACAAAACATCCAATGTGTACCCCTCTCTCTAACCAGGAACATCCCCGGGGGAGCCAGTCTCAAAGACCACCTGCTACCTCCATGTAGCCCAAATTCCAGGATCTCTGGGGGATGTGCTGTCCCCTCCCTTAAACCCTGATGCGAGCTTTTGTGGTCCAGAAATCTATACACTTAAAGGCAATCATCGCCCTGAATACGTTCAACAGTAGAGTGATAACTGGATCATCACCATTTAAAATTCCAACTGAGGGGTGCCTGGATGGCTCAATTGGTTAAAGGTCCTACCCTTGATTTTGACTCAAGTCATGATCTCACAGTCGTGAGACTGAGCCCCATGTTGAGCCCTGAGCTGGATGTGAAGCCTGCTTAAGATTCTCTCTTTCCCTGGTCCTCTGCCCCTCCCACACTTGCACTGGCTCTCTCTCTCTCTCTCTCTCTCTCTCTCTCTCTCACACACACACACACACACACACACACAAACTAAAATGAAATGGATAAAATTCCAACTGAGAGTTCGTGTTCCATTAATGGCAAGCTAGGTTATTGGGATTAACCTTTCAATTAAAAAAAACACAACTCTCATAGCTGGATACTTTTCCAATTACTTTTTTTTTTAAGTTTACTGATTCACCTGAGAGAGACAGAGACAGTGCAGGTGGGGGACGGGTAGAGAGAGAGAGACAGAGAGAGAGGAAGGGAGAGAGGGAATCCCGAGCAGGCTCCACGCTGCCAGCACAGAGCCCCATGCAGCCCTCAAACCCACAAAACTGTGAGACCACGACCTGAGCCAAAACCAAGAGTCGGACGCCTAACCAACTGAGCCACCCAGGTGCCCCCTTTTCCAATTTCTTAAATGCATAAATGACCTGAAAAGACAGTAAAGAATTACAAAGATGTCACTCAAGGGGCACCTGGGTGGCTCAGTCAGTTGGGCGTCTGACTTCGGCTCAGGTCATGATCTCACAGCTTGTGAGTTCAAGCCCTGCATCGGGCTCTGCTGACAGCTCAGAGCCTGGAGCCTGCTTCCGATTCTGTCTCCCTCTTTCTCTGCCCGTCCCCCGCTTGTGCTCTGTCTCTCTCTGTCTCTCAACAATGAATAAATGTGGGAAAAATTTGTAACAAAGATGCCCCTCAAATGAAAAAAGAAGCCTGGGGGCTCCTGGGTGGCTCAGTCAGTTGAGCATCTGACTTTGGCTCAGGTCATGATCTCACGATCTGTGAGTTCGAGCCCCGCATCAGGCTCTGTGCTGACAGCTCAGAGCCTGGAGCCTGTTTCAGATTCTGTGTCTCCCCCTCTGTCTGACCCTCCCCCGCTCATGCTCTCTCTCTCTCTCTCTCTCTGTCAAAAATAAATAAATATTTAAAAAAAGAAAAGCAAAAAGAAACCTGGAGTTAAGGAGCATGAATTATGCTTTTGCGCTGGAGCCAGTCAGGGAAATGTGAAACTCTTTTGACGGCCTCACGGCCAGGGGAGAAAAATCAAAGCCTAGAGTGACATGGGAAAGAAAAGTTGTAAGAAGGTCCTCCTTACATAGGTGGAAGCCTCCAGGAGCTACACTGCTCAGGGGGAGAAGACACCGGCAGAGGGGACTGCAAGTGTGACCTCTGCTGGAATTTAAACTGCCTTAGTGATCTTGGCACCACAAGCCTTGAACTCCATTGAACATCATCCTTGACCAGCAAGGCTTGAAGAATGCCTCCTAGAGAAAGCTACCTTCTCCAAATTCTACACATGTTATTTCAAATATGATAACGGATACTCAAGCAAAGATAAACAGGCACACGAGACCACTAACCCTACCAGTGAAAATTAGCAAAAACAACAGACCACATAACGGATACAATGATTGCAATGATCAGACACACAGGAGAAAGCATCTATGTTTGTTTCAGTGAACATAGTGACCATGGAAACATAGTGAAGAATTCTGGGGTAAGAAAAGTTTGGGTATCTTAGATAGGAACAGAGATCAGAGTGGCCAGAGAGTAGTGCCACTATGGGTTCTCCACTGTGACCCTGAGCTTCAAACATGCCCCTCAGTCAGTGTTTAACGGTGGTCCCTCTCCTACTCAAACACCTCCCATGGCACCCTATTGCCTACAGGATAAAAGCCCTTATTGGGCTGTGGGAGAACCCGCAATCAGCATGGCGGGGGGAGTGGGGGAGCCGTGGTCAGCTGGAAAGGCTGCCAGGGTCTTGTGCTCACACACCAGCCTCCCCTCCACCCCACCCCTCGCCCTCGCCCTCCCACTGCGTTCCCGCAGGTCCCGAGCGCCCCCTGCTGGCTGTCAGTGGCGCCCCGGCAGAGGAGACCACACAGTTCTAGTCCTGGGAATCCGCCAGGGGGCGTGTGTAGGGTCGGGGTGGATCCCAAGCCAGGGGGAGCTGGCGGGTCACTGGGGGCCCGCGCTCAGCGGCTCCACCCGCAGCCAAAGCCCGCCCTCGGCGCGCAGGATGAGCTCCGGTTTCCTGCGCGGCTCCTCCTTGTCGGGCAGGACCCGAAAGCGCAGCAGCGTGAGCGCCAGGACCACCTTTATCTCGGTCAGGGCGAACTTCTGCCCCATGCAGTTCCTGCGGGCGGCAGTGGGCACTCACTCGCCAGGGACCCCAGCAGGTCCCTTCGCGCCCCGAACCTGGCCTGGGACCGCCAGCCCCGCCCGCAGGGATATCAAAGGGGACTAACTGTGCCCGGGACCCCCATATGGGGGTCTCTGAGCTTGGCTCAGATCCCAGCCCTGAACTCCCAGACAGGGGGAAGGGGCCCTGAGTACACTGCGGAGCCCTCCTTGGACCCAGCCACCCCCCACTGTCCAGGCCTTTACCCCCAACCTCTGGAGGAGGGGAGAGAAGGAGAACCATCCTCAACACGCCCTTTCCCGCCCGCACAGCCACGTCTGGGATCTCAGGCCCAGGCCCCTGCCCTCACCACCTCACCCCCACCTCACCTGGGTCCCGCGGAGAAGGGAATAAAAGCCAGGGAAGACCTTTCCTTGATGTTTTCTGGGTCAAAGCGGAAAGGGTTGTATACCTGGGGGCGGAGAGAGGCGGCACTGTTGGATGGGGTTTCCCAGGACAGCCGGCTTTGGAGACACAGGTGTGCATTTCATGGAGGGAGCGATTTGCCAGGTCAGAACCCTGAGCCCTCCCTTAGGCCCCGCTAGGGAAGTGGCCAAGGATGAGGGTGGGTGGAGGGGAGGGAGGGGGAGGCAGCACCTCAGGGTCTGGCCACACGGATGGATTGTGGTGAATCCTGAAAATATCAACGAGGCAGACAACACCTGTGGGAGGGGAGGGGCCAGTCAGGAAGGGTTTCACCCTGCCTGATGAGCCCCTCTTCCTGCCCACGGGGCTCCTCCCCCTGGTGTTGTGGGCACCTTTGGGAATGACCCGGCCATCTGGGAGCACGACGTCCTGGGTACAGCAGCGGAAGATGGCTGTGACCGGGGGGTGCAACCGCAGACTCTCCTTGATGCACATGGTCAGGAAAGGCAACAGGGCCAGGTCGTCCCTAAGGAAGCCCCCCAACGATTAGCCAGGGATCCAATCAGACTCCCGCAGACCTCCAGCTGCTCCCCGGATTCTGTGTCTCCCTTTCTCTCTGCCCCTCCCTGTTCTCTCTCTCTCTCTCTCTCAAAAATAAATATTAAAAAAAATTTTTTTAAGTATTTCTGAACAAAGCCCAACATTCACACAGTACCTTTGAAAGTTAGAAAGTCTAAAGTTATACAATTTATTTAAAAAGGAAAAAAATCTCTTTGCTGGACTTACCAGGTTATTTAAACAAATAAAAGGCACCCTCCTAGGTGAAATACCTAATATAACGGTGTGGATTCTTTCTAAGTTACTTAATGTAACCAATGCACCCAATTAAAATCTAGTTGGTGTTTTTGGAGCTTAGCAATCTTATTCAGTTTGAAAACCTTAGAGTTCAAATCTATGTCGATTTAAAAGACCAAAAAAAGAGAATCCATTCACCTGATATTAAGACCCATTATAAACATATGGTGATAATTGAAAAATTAAATTAAATTAAATTAAATTAAATTAAAAGGCAGCAAAGCACTGTTGCAAGAACAGGAAAACAGACCCACAGAACAAGATAGAGAGCTCAGAGACAAGTACGTGAATAGGTGAAAACGTAGCATCCGGTAAAGGAGGCCCCGCCACCCCCAGACAAGGGATGGTTCAGACACAGACACAGACACCCCCACAGTCTCACCAACACACTCCAAGAGAACTGAAGCATCATGCACTCCACATGTAAGATGGGGTCTTCTCTTACACGTGAAAGGTAAAGAAATATATTGATCTAGAAGAATATCTTGAATAGACAAGGAATTCCTACCAATCAACAAGAGAGATGGCAGGCGACTCAAAAGAGTAGACAAAGGACATGATCTAGAAATTCATGGGAGCTCAAACTCAGAGATTTAAAACATGAAGAGATGGGGCGCCTGGGTGGCTCAGTCGGTTGAGCATATGACTTCGGTTTACATCATGACCTCGAGGTCCATGAGTTCGAGCCCCGCGTCGGGCTCTGTGCTGAGAGCTCGGAGCCTGGAGCCTGCTTTGGATTCTGTGTCTCCCTCTCTCTCTGCCCCTCCCCCGCTTGTGCTCTCTCTCAAAACTAAATAAATTACCATTGAAAAGAAATAACTAAATAAAACGTGAAGAGATGCTCCACGTCGCCGATTACCAGAGAAATGGAAATTATATAGCAATGGGATGTTACCTCATAGGTATTCGAGGTGAGAATTAACAAACAAGGTGGGTGATGGCAAAGCCCGGCTGAGGCACCGGGGTGGGGGGAACCCCACGCACTGACAGTAAAGGTATGGACAGGAGCCACCACTCTGCAAGGCATTGGCATGGTCAAGGAAAGGCGATGTGTGTTTCATGACCCAGCAAGTTGGCTCTCAGCCTGGGACCTGGAGAGATTCTCAGACAGGTAGATAAAGACATGAACACCAAGAGGTTCATTGCGGTCATGAGATGGAAACCTCCTGGATATTTAGGTCCAAGGGACTAGAGAGGAACTTTCCATATGACGGTCCAAAGCAACAATCTAAATGTACATAGAGCCACGGATGTCTGACAAAGTCATAGTGCTATGTTTCTGAGAAAGATAAGAACCAGCAGCAGATCTGTGATATAACACATATCTGTGAATTTTTAAATTTGGTTTAATGTTTATTTATTTTTTGAGCGAGAGAGACAGCATGAGCAGGGAAGGGGCAGAGAGGGAGAGGGAGACAGAGAATCCGAAGCAGGCTCTAGGCTCTGAGCTGTCAGCACAGAGCCCAAGGTGGGGCTCAAATTCATGAATCACGAGATCATGACCTGAGCCAAAATCAAGAGTCGGACGTCCAACCAACTGAGCCACCCAGGTGTCCCATAAACAAAATATTTTTAATAAATAAATCCATTAAAGAAAACAAACAAGTGTTACAGTTTAGCATTAGAATGGGAAGGGCCTTTCCAAGCATTAAAAAAAAAAAACAACAGAAGCTATAAAAAAAAGTTAATAAACGTGACTCCTAATAAATGAACAAAAACTAAAATAAAGTCAAAAGTCAATCCAGGAAAGAATTTTTGCATAACAGAAAAGGAACTAATTTTCTTTATATGTAAAGAGTCCTCACAAATCAATTTTAAAATGAAAACCAGAAAAAACTCAAAGTAAAAAGGGTAAATTATGCAAATTGAAGCTTCACAGAAAAAGAAATATATTTGCAATATATACGTATATCAAACCCTCGTGATGTATACCTTGTGTTGTATACACAGTATTTTATGTCAACTATATCTCAATAGAACCGAGATTGAAAAAAGACAAAGGCTTATTATATCCATTGTAAAGCATTTTGCACCATTTGAAGTGTTACCAAGTGCACTGTTTGAAGTTGAGAGACACACACAAACACTTCTCCACTTCACACAACTGCTGTACTGAGCCCAGCCTTGAAGTTGAAGGCACTACCTTGAAGTCCTTGAAGTTGAAGGACTGAAGTGTTCAGTCCAACATCTCCTCCCCATTCTTCAGCCCTTGGCCCCAAATCTCCCCGGGACCCCCAGGCTCCACCTCATCTCCTCCAGTTTGCAGATATGTTTAATTCGAATATCTGACTTGTCTCTCCCCTGCTCAAACATCTCCCATGGCTCCCCACTGCCTTCCTATAGTAGTCACGAATCTCCCTTCAAGAAAGAACTTGATGTCCAGCTCCAAGGAGTGCAGTCGGCTGACAGCCTCCAGTTAGAGGGTCTCTGGGCTCTGCAGCAGCATTCACGCCAAGGCCACACTCTCTTGGGCAGGTCCCAGCCACTGAGAGAGCATGGTGGGCCCCTACTTTCTGATCATTTCTGCCCAATGTGAGACTCCCTCCCTGAGAGCTCTATCCCTGAACACTTTTATCTTTTATCCAATACTGGTTTCCCAGAGGACTTGAACCGACACCTTTGGAAAATCTTCACGTGGTTTCCAAAGCAGACCAAGAAGGGCTTCCATCACCAACTACCAGCTCCAGCCTCACTGGGAGCCTCCCAGATGCTTCACACTGTAAATTTCACAAGGATCCAGCCACGTTTACTTCCTCCCAAACACGCCAGGCCCACGGCTGCATGCCTCTGTCAGGGCCTTTGCACAAGCTGTCCGTAAGGCCTGGAGCACTGTCCACTACCCATTCCCAGAGGGCTGAATTCATATTTGCTTCTTTGCTACCCAGCCTCACCCCTTCTTTCCTCCATGATCCAGCCTTGACCAAGTAGGACTTGAATGGCACTGGACATGGAGTTGAGAAGGGCCGGCAGGGTAGACATGTTGACTGAACCAAGCAATGGGTAACTGTTTTACCCGCAAAGACCACTTGTGAATCCCTGGAATAGATAGTAGGTGGGAATTAGATATAGGAGCAAAAATTAAGAGTAAGGGTCTTTAGGAGAAATGTGCAACTTCAGGCAGAAAAGCAAGGGAGAGAAGTTCATTTACTCAACACACGCTGGATGGCATCTGTTCGACACACATTGTCATGGTTCTCCAAGCAGCCCTTGGAGGAGACATTCCCTGACCTGTCCCACCCCCATTTACAGAGGAGAAAAGTGGTACTCAGAAAAGGGAATTGGTTTTATTCAAGTCACATAGCAAGCAAGCAGGGCAATAAATGTGGACACTCCAATCTTTCTGTTGCGTAAGCCTGCTTTCCCCTGCTCTCCAGGATGGGTACCATACCCTTGCCTCTGGGTGCTGCTCCTAGTCTCTCTAAGCAACAATGACACAATCAACACAAAGTTCTTTCCCCTTCCCCAGCAGGGGAGCAGAGCCAATGAGAGGGGTTCCAGAACAGGACATGAGGACCTGCACTCACCATTCAATCTCTTTAGGCTCACGGTCCCTCAGGAGCTCTTGCACCTCCTGCCGACAGCGCTCCTGATACTCTGGGTGCTTCGCAAGGTTGTACAGGACCCAGGAGAGACCACTGGCCGTGGTGTCATGGCCTGAGAAGCAGCCAGACAGGCTTGGGTCTCTGGGCTTGTTCAGCACCAGAGGGCGGACAGCGCCCTTCGTTAGGGCCCTCAGGGAGGATGGGGAAGATGGAGTGGGATGGGGTGGTCCAGGGCCCACCTGCCAAGTCCCTGGGATTGGACAGACTCCTACCCCCTGCAGTCCCACACTGGGATGCTTACCCCCAAACATGAAGGTGTCAGCTTCAGCTCGGATATCCTCATGGGACAGTTCCTTCCCATCTTCATCCTGCAGAAAGGGCACGACCTCCTGAATCGCACCGGTTCGGAGGGCACCTGAGTCTCGCCTGAAACACTCCCTCAGGCTCCATCACCAAAGCAGGATTCGTCCCTCATCACCTCTAGAGCCCTATCCCACAGGTCTCCCTGTCTCCAGCTTTCTTCTCCCAAGCAGCCTTCTACAAAGTCATGTCTAAAACATATCCCTGACCTGTCTCTCCCTTCCTCAAGCACCTTCCGTGGCTCCACAGTACCCGCTGGGTCAAGTCCAAGTTCTCCCATCTGACTTTTGATGTCAAGGTCCATTCTAACTCTTGAATTCTGATCCCCGGGAAGCCCACCTTGGCCAGCAGGAGCACATCAATGAAGTCCAAAGTCTTGGCCTTAGCTTTGGCCTTGAGGAAGTCATGGGAGCCCTCAGTAAGGAGGGAGCAGCGCCGCTTCTGGATGATGGCATCTGTGAAGTTGTGCACCAGGTCACAAGCCCTGCGGAAGCGCCGCCCATCAGGGGTGAGGTAGTAGAGCAAGTCCGGGTACAGGAAGATCTGCCTCTGCCGTTTCACCACAAGGGCACTGAGCTCCAAGATGGCAGCAATATATTCACTGGGGCTCCTGAAGGGTCAGGCCATAGAGAACATCTCCTTAACCCACATGACGCCCTAGGAGTGCCTTCCAACCAGAACCTCAGAAGCATGTCCCTGCAAAACAGAGTGTCCTCCAGGCATGCTTCTCTCTCCACCTGCCATCTCTGTCAATGGAATCATGGCCCAGACCCTGGGCAGACCTTGGGTATCACACTCATCTCTCTTCTGTCCTACACAGTATCTGCCCCTGCCCATTCCTCCTTACTTTCCTCCAAATCTGCCCCATTTTCGCTACCACATTCAAGCTGCCTCCTCCTCAGATTCTGTGTCTATGTGACAGTTGCTCCTCTCTCGAGTCCGATGTCCAAGAACAGCTTTGACCATGACATTCATCTGCTCAAACACCTTCCATCCCTGGAAACCTCAGGATAAAGCTCAGACCCCTTTGCTTCACTTTTCGATATCCTTAAGATTACCTCCTGCCAACCCTCCAATTTCATTCCCAAGGTGGCACATGCTTTATTCATCCTAGTCCTGTTGGCCTTTATCAAGCATTTTTGCTTACCTGAAACCTTACCTTTCTCTTTCCCTGCCTTGTCCTTCTTTGTCTCACTCTGATCCATCTCCTCCAGGAAGTCCCATCTGATCGCCCTGGCCAGCCCTCCCTTCTCCATCTACTCCCTTGGGTCTACGGTTCATGTTCCCAGGTCCTGAGCAAGCACTCACTCCTGGCAATTGCTGTCAAAACTGAAGACACATTTCTGCAGACTGTCCAGGGTCATGAGGCTGATGTGCTCAAACATGTCCAATCGGGTGCTGCCCTCTGAGACTAGGCGCTTCCACTTGGCCTGGACAGAGAAAGGGGCAAATCTGGGGCTGGGACCTACCTCTCCTGAGCTCCCCCTCAGTCCCAATCACCAGGATGGACTCCCCAAAACCCAGGCTCCTGGTCCTCCACTCCAGGGACCCATCTCCAGGGAGGACCAGGCTTGGGTGGGAATAGAAACTCTTACTATTAAGACCCAATGGCTGGGGGTCAGGAGACCTGAGTTCAAATCCTGGCTCTGCTTCCTACACCCCTGTGTGCCCTTGGTCAACTCACTGCTGCCCTCTGGACTCCACCTGTCAAAGCTTCAGTAACAGTTAAGATGACTTGCTCTGTTGTCAGACAAACCAGGTTGGAATCCCAACTCCATTTATTAGCTCACTTGCTAGCTGTGTGAACGGGAGCAGGCTCCCTAACCTCTCTGAGCCTCAGTTTCATCACCTGTAATGAGACAATAATCATCATCTCTACCTTATATGGTTGTGGAAATTAAATAAGACAACGTGTGCAATAGAACTGGTGCATGAGGGGCAGTGGGGAGGCTGAGTCGGTTACGTGTCCAGCTTGGGCTCAGGTCATGATCTCATGGTTCCTGATATACACCAAGAGCTAAGTAACCATTAGCTATCACCCTCATCTTCGTCATTATCATAGAGGTAGGCGACTGCTGCAAAAATGTCTCCATGTCTTCATCCCTCCCTATACCTTCACCCTTTGCAATGAGGTTTGGCAGATCTTCCATTAGGAGGTAAAGCCTCTTTCTCCAGCTCTTGAATTGGAGCTGGATGTGGGACTTGCTTCCGCCAACAGAAGAAGGTGGAGGTCCTGGTTGCCTGTTCTGAAACTAGGCTTCAAGAGGTACTGCATGTTTCTGCTTGTTCTCTTGGAGCCCAGGTTCTACCATGCGATCAAGCCTAGGCTAGCCTACTGGAAGATGAGGGACAAATGCAGGAGTCTGGTTGTCCCACCAAGGCCATCCTAGACTAGCCAACCATTAGCCAAGCCCCAAATGTGTGGCAGAGCTGAGCCTGGAAAAGCAGAGCTGTCTCCCAAACCCAGCCACGGCCACAGACACGTGAGTGATTCCAGCCAAAATAAGAACTCTTCTCCGGACTCATCATCTTGCGAGCAATAAAACACAAATCCTTTCAACCTCATGAGTTTTAAGGTGCAGTTCAGTGAAGAAAGAGCTACTATACAATCTTCATCATTAGTGTCTCAAGTTTCACAGAGTTTCAGTGAGGCAGATTGGAAGCTAACACCTTCCGAGCACCTACAATGTGCCAGGACCATGATTCCATTACATCATCTTGTCCACCCTTTAAGAAGGGCTTATGATCCTCATGTGACACATGGGGAAACTGATGCTTGGAGAAGAAATAGAATGGCCTGAAAGTCATCTAGCAAAGCCAGGACTCCAGGCCACTCCCCTTTTCCCAAGGCTCCAGCCGGGACCCTGGGTTTCAACTCACATGCATGATGTCTGCACTTTTGTTGAAAATCTTCACATAGGATTTCAAGATTTCACAGTGGAAGGCAGGTGTCAGCAAATGACGGTGGTGGCTCCACTTGTCACCATCAGTCAGCAGGAGCCCATCCCCTAGTAGAGGCAGCCACGAGGAGTAGGCAAGGGCAGTGCTTTCCCCTGAGACCCCAAAGTTGTCCCCGACCTCTTCACTTAACAGTTACTCACCCATCCAGGGCCTCATGACTTTGTAGAAAAACATGTCCCTGGACAAGATGGTGGCTGGCAGGAGAGACAGATCATCAGGGGCCATAGAGAAGAGGCAGGGATGGGCTTTGGGTTGGGGGGTGGAGGATCGAGCCAGGGGAATGCATACCCCCTCCAACCTCCATAGTGGGAATTCTATAGGGCAGAGTGGGGAGGTGAGGGGGGACAAGACCAGGCTGCAGCACAGAACAGAGCAAAGGCAGAGCCCATGGACCTACCCCTAGGTACTTAGATGCTCCCAAAAATATGACGCAACAGACCCAACATGCCTTGACATGGCTCCTTGACAGTCCGACATGTTCGAAACACCCAAGCACAAATCAGCACTCCACAAAATGTCTTTACAGGGACCTAGGACATCGCACCTGTCCCTGAACCCTCTGACATCTCCTGGGACTTCTGACATGGCCCCAACACATGGTAACGTGCCCTGACACGAAACAACATGCCTAACACACACTGGCCTCAAGCAGCATCCTCTGAATGGACCCAAAGACAATCTGACACGACCTCAGTGTGTCTCATAGATGGTCCCTGGCAGGACTTAAATATGGTCCCACTAATGTCCCAGACATGGCCCAGGTGTGACCTAGCCTTTCTCAGGATTCTCTTCCATCCCATAGTTATCATTAAGTGCTTAGGCTCAGGGGCTCCTCTGTCCTTAAGAGACCAAACAATCTGCCACCCTCAGATGCTGAGATCCCCCCAGCACAAAGAGCTGCCACTGCTCCCTCGTGCCTCTAGACCAGCTCCCCACAACACTCTGTGCATCTTCCCCCACAACACTCTGGCCATCTCCCTACCCCAAATCCCCTTCCAACTAAAGGTCCCTCCTCCCAGAGGCAGTTAGGGCCGTCAAGAACACACAGAAGAAGTAAGAGAAAGTCTTCGGCATGCTATGTGACCTTGAGAAGTTATTAAGCCTCCTTGAGCCTCCGTTTCCTCACCCAGGAAATGCCCCCCAAGCAGAGATGCCAGTGAATGGACATCTGTGGTATCTGCCTGTCCATCCCCTTCTGGAACCAACACCTCGCTCCTCTTCCTCCCTCAGACCAAGTAGCTAGGGAGGGTGGCCATGCCACTCCATCCTCCGTTCCAGAGCTGAACGTATGACCCTAACCCTTAACAATCAAGTTGCCGTGACTATAGGAAGAATTGGTCCCTGTGACCCAATCCAGGCCAATTTAAGAGAATCCTGCAACTATTTCTGGGTCTGCAGAGAATGAGCTCACATTTCCATGGGGGTTGAGCTTCTTAGACTCATCTTTGTCAGCATGAGAGTGAAGCTGTCACCAAGGAACACAGAACTGCAAGAGAAAGAGAGATTCCCAAGGGCACTGTTTGAAGACTGGATCCAACCATGCCTGAAGACAACATTCCTTCAGCTTTTCAGTCAATAGATTCCCTTTCTTCTCTTAGACTAACATTGCTGAATTTCCACCACTCAAAATTGAAAGCGACTGGGAACCAGAGAGAGCCAGGGACCTGCCCAGAGTCGCCCAGCAGGTTAATGGCAGGTCTCCATCAATACTACCCACTTCCCTGCTCAACCTGGTCTGTCCAGAGGTGCGAAGGACTGGGAACAGGGACAAGGGAATGGCTGGGTCGTGTGCTCCTGGGAGAGATACCTGGGGCCTGGAGCAGGGGGGCAACGAACTTGGGGTGGACGAACCGCAGAAGTGGGTAGAAGTGTCCCATCCACCGCAGGTGAACATCACGGAAGCTGTGACTCAGACTCTCCATGAACCTCAAGCCTTCTTCATTGCTCTTTACCTGGGGACAGCAGGGTGGAGAGGGTGAGGCCAGGTCAGGCAGCAGCCCCAGAAGCTTACAACTTCCCACTGCATCCCCCCTTCTGCCTGCATTATTAGTCTACACCTCTACATCTCACCAAGTCAGCTTCCCTTTGTTGGTCTGTTTGTCTCTTTTTGTGTGTCTATCTATGTGCCTCTCCCTCTCCCTTCACTCTCACAATCTTCATCTGTTTCCTTAGGTAGGTGAGAGACAGCCAGATGATAATTGCTAGATGATGGATAGCTACATGATGATGATAGATAGATAGATGATAGATAGATAGATAGAGGTAGAGAGATAGATATAGATAGATAGATGATAGAGAGATAGATACATAGGGAGAGAGAGAGAGAGTGAGGGGGAAAGAGAGAAGAGGGATGATAGATAAATGGGAAGATGGTTGGATGGATGCATGGACAGACAGACAGACAGATGGACAGACAGACAGATAGATGGATGCATGGATGGATGGATGGATGGACAGACAGATGGATGGATGCACGCATGTATGGATGGATAGATGGATGCATGCATGCATGGACGGACAGATGGATGCATGCATGCATAGATGCATGGATGGATGGACGCTTGGATGGATGGGTGGATGGATGGACAGACGTATGGATGCATGCATGCATTCATGCTTGGGTGGATGGATGAAGAGACAAAGGAAAGATATGAGAGATGGATTGGTAGATGATAGACGATATGTGTTTGTGTATGTTTCTTTTACATTCTTTGTATGTCCTCTCTGACTCCCTCACTTTTTCTCTGTACCTCTCTTTCTTCACCTCTATTTCTCTCTCTATCTCTCCCACTCCCCATGTCTGTGTCTCCTAACCTGCACACCCTCCATGGCTCCCCAGAACACTCAGAATAAACCCCCTGCCCCCACACAGTCCTGCAGCCCCACTGTCTCTGCTGTCCCCTCCACCTTCTCCCTGCCTCTCACCAGCATTGCTCTTTATGGACTCAACTCATGGTTGCTCAAATCCCTGGTGCTCGCAAGGCAGTGGGGTGGCTCAGTTGGTTAGGCATCTGACTCTTGATTTTGGCATGGGTCATGATATCACCGTTCATGAGTTCAAGAGCTGCACCGACAGTATGGAGCCTGCTTGGGATTCTCTCTCCCACTCTCTCCCTCTGCCCCTCCCCCACTCATGTGTGTTCTCTCTCTCTTTCTCTCTCTCTCTCTCTCTCTCTCTCTCTCTCTCAAAAAATAAATAAAATTAAAAAAAAACAGGTGTTTGCTCTGTCGCCTCCAGGCCTTTGAGTGGGCTATTCCTCTCCACAGTATATGCTTTCTCTTCTTTTCTTAAAAAATTCCTACCCATCAGTCCAGACCCCCTTCCAACAACTCCTTCTCTAAGAAGCCTCCCAGCCTACCCAAACAGCAGATGCCTTGCTTCCCCTCTGAGTTCCCCTTACCGCTGTCTCTCCGTCAGACCCACTCTGACCACACAGGATTGAGGGTGTCTCTAGTTTTACATGCCCAAGATTGGGGTTCCCCCAAGACATTACCTGGGACTGAGCCTCCCCAAGGACACTCCTGAAGCAGTGTCCAGAAGAAAGCAATGACCAAGGTCGCCCAAGAGCATAAAGGACTTTGGAATCCACAGGGACCTCACAGAAGCCTGGCAGGGAGGGGTATGTGGCCCTCAGATGCTGCCACAGTGCCCATGGCCACATATTCCAGATGGGTACCTGTGGCATGATGACAGAGCAGGCAATGCCACGGTGGCAAGAAATGATGGGAGCCCAAGCAGATCATAAACCCTGCGAGTAGGCAGCCACCAGCTGAATTAAGACCCTCAAGCCCTGCTCTGTGGGGTGGACCTACAAGCAAGACAGGGGCCATCACTTCCACAGAAGGAGCCACGGCAAGTTCCCCTGCAACCTCTGCAGTGGTCAGTGTGTCCAGACTCTGCATAGATGAAGGGGATCTCTGTTTCCTCCTGCTCCTTCCCTTGGGGGCAGAGGGATCCTGCAAGACTCTCCATGTTGCAAGGGTCCCTCCCAGGACACAGGGAGAAGACATGCTCCCTGCCCCCAGAGAGGCCGACCTTGGCTTGAGAAGTCAGATCTTTCTTCTCCTGGGAGTCGTTCCAATCTCAGGGAGGTGCCCACGGGAACAGCAGGGTGGCCTCACGTTTTGTACTGGGGTTCGTTCCCATGTCCTCTCATGTCCTGGCCAGTCCACACAGCACCCCCCCCCCCCCGCTCCCCAGAGGGTGAAGGTGTGCAGACCTTCCAGCTCTGACAGACCCCAGGACACGGGTGTGAGCTCTGCCCATCAGTCAGGAGGGCAGCTCCCACCTACGTCCTCTTCTGCCCACCAGCTTGCATGGTGCATCCCATCTGTCTGTCTGTCTGTCTGTCTACCTGTCATTCTACCTCTACCTATGAACCTATGGACTATGAACCTATCCCCTGAACCTATGGACACCCCCATCAGCCATGCCTTTTACAAATGAAGAAACCCAGGCCGCGTCCCCCAAAAGGAGAAGGAGGGGGCCTTGCCTCCCAGTGAGGCATCCTCTCCGATCCCACGGGAAGCCCCATACTGGCCTGACAAATACTTCCAGGTGCTCCAGAGGTGAATACAAGTCATTTTCACTTTTGTGACTGTTCTCTGCTCCCTAAGAACCCTGAGGCATTTATGGGGCCCCTGGGTGGCGCAGTCGATTAAGCGTCCGACTTCAGCCAGGTCACGATCTTGCAGTCCGTGAGTTCGAGCCCCGCGTCGGGCTCTGGGCTGATGGCTCAGAGCCTGGAGCCTGTTTCCGATTCTGTGTCTCCCTCTCTCTCTGCCCCTCCCCCGTTCATGCTCTGTCTCTCTCTGTCCCAAAAATAAATAAACGTTGAAAAAAAAAAAAAAGAACCCTGAGGCATTTGAAGAGATTGGCCCAGAGAGGGAGAGTGACTCAGCTGAGGTCACACAGCAAGAGGGACTGGAGGAGAGAAGAGTGACCAAGACCAGCCTCCATGGCCAAGCCCTGGAACAGGGAGTGGAAACGGCAACTTTATAACATTCCTGCTGCCCCCAGGGTTTGTCAAGAACATTCCCAGACCCAGCATCTCAGGCAAAGTTCACAATGAGCTTGGAATGCCCTCTTTCCAAACTTGGCCATAATGATCAGTAAAATAGCAGGAAGTCCCTCCCCCAGCTGTGGTCCTCATGTTGGGCAGTTAAGGAGAGCTGTGCTCCTCCCTCAGCCTGTCTGGGGATGGAAGGGCTAGCCACTCATCCCTTTGACCTTGAACATGGCAGGTAATGGCAAGCTCACCACCTATGTGTCAAAACTTACCTGAGTGCCTACTGTATGCCAGCTCCTGGGCTGGACAATGTAGTATTTGATCCCCAGAGCAACTATCCAGATAAAGAGGTGGAAAATAAGTAATTGGACAATTAATTCTTTAAGTATGAGCAGACCCAAGTCAAAGGTCCCTGCAGGTGGGGAGTCAAAGAAAGCTTCTGTAAGGGAAAGTGAGTGGTTAAACTTTATTCAGGTTGGGCAATGGGCCCATTGGGACATCTCAGCAGGGAAGTGTAGACTGAGAGGAAGCTTTCTTGGGGAGGGGTGTGGGTGGAGAGCTAGACCCCTGTGACTGGAGGTGGGGAGGTCATAGGTAATTCCTGTAGGTAAGTGAGCAGACACAAGGGAATGGGCCAGGTAGGGAGCAGACCCTGGACAGCGCCCCTGAGAAGGTCTCTGGGGTAGCCATGGACACTGGGAATGCCAAGGGACCCTGCTCTGTGCAGACTGCCCTGGGAGCCCTTCAGAGGGACATTAATGTGGGGAAGGGAGGCAGGAAATGGATCCCAAACAGGGTAGGGGTGCGAAGATGAAGATGTGGAAATGGCCTGGGATGAATGAGTGATTACAGAACGGTTCCCTAGCCTTCCTCATTCTCTGATGTCCCAGACCCCAGCCCCACCCAGGTCCCCATTACGCACCCCTGGGAAATTGCCTCCACCCCAATGCCCCAGGCCCGTCCTGACACCCACACTCACCAGTCCCAAGTGACTCCAAAACCAGCTCTGCTTTGGGGGCTGCAGGAAACACCTGAGGCGGCAACAGGTGTCATAGAAGCTGTAGCTCCAGACCAGGACACGGGCCAAGAGCCAGGAGACCCCCACCAGCAGCAGGAGCAGCCATGGGGAGGCTGCCACCTGCCCGAGTCCCAGCCAGGACAGGCTCAGCATCCTGGAGGCAGAGGGGACAGATTTTCCTGAGGCCGAGGAAATGGGCCCAAGGGTGAGCTCTCTGGACTCTTCAGGAATAGAGGGAGAGCCCCTCCCCCACACCGGAATGGGAGGGGCAGGGACAGACAGGGGTAGGCATGGTGAGTGCTCAGCACTGGGCAAATGGTGATTCAGAGAGGGGAGGAGGACCTAGACAATTCCAGAGGGAGAGGCAGAGTGAGTGAGAGGGAGAAAAAGAAGGACAGAGACACAGAGAGATAGCTAACCACCCACCAATAGCCACTCTGCTCCCAGCGGCTCTCTGGAGTCACCCCACCCTTGGGCAGCATCCTTTGCTACCCAGGATCAAGACCCCCAGCCAGGTACCTTCAGACCACAGCAGCTTATCCACACAGCCTCCTCTCCCCTCCTCTTGGAAAGTCTTTGTCCCTGGTGCCTGACCTAGGGGACACTGGCAGTGGCCAGGCTAAACCAGCCAATCCCTGCCTGCCTGCTTACCTCCTCCCCACCTGGCAGTGGCCCAACTAGTAGGTGGGGGAAGGGGACTTCCGTGTTATAGAGTATGGGATTGGATCCTCAGAACTCAGCACCTCCCATGTGGGGGTGGGGAATCCGGTGAGGGATGGGCAAAGTGACTCTTGGGCCCCAAGTTAATAGCCACCCCTGCCCTTTCAAGGCCAGCAGGGGACAGCAGGGAAAAGCTTGAAAGTGAGAGTTCAGGTGCCATGGGGCAGGGTCCAGCCAATCCTAGTCCCAAAACATCTCTGGGGCTCCTCTCCACTTATGTGGCAGGTCAGAGTCATGCACCATTTCCCAGAGCAGAATCAGGAAGCTTGGGGCCTCCTGGCTGCACAGCCTGGCAGGAGTTCAAGTCCTGCCTCCAAGCCGCCTAGGGCCTGGGCTGACACAAGACCGCAGGGGGCAGGAACAAAAAGCCCTTCTGGCTGGGGGTTACTTGCATCAGACTCAGGGGGTAAAGGGCCCAGTGGGAAGAAGGCACCTGGAGGTGAGGGGGTAAGGCTGCAGGAGGCCAAGAGAGGGAGGGGGGCCCAGACAGAGCTGGGAGACCCTGCACGCAGTTCAGCACCCTCCTGGCTGTGACCTTGGGCTGTGCCGGCCTTCTCTAGGCTCAGTATTGCCATCTGGGAAATGGGATGTCAGATGAGGGCCTGAGAGGGGGACAGAAGACGGTTCCACAGGAAGGTAGGAAAGATCAGGGACCCCCAAAAAGATAAGTTGCCAAGAAAGAGCTCCTGACTAGTGTGTGTGCTGCTCTGTGCCAGCATACACGTAAAGTAAACCCAAGTCACACAGCCGGTGGAGCCAGCCTGGGCACCGGGGCAGCCCTCACTTCCCACTAGGCGCCCTGACCCACGCAGCCATGCTCCTTCCCCTCTGCAGAGGGCATTTCGCTAGCGCCACCTCCTAAGATAGCAGGAATAATTTTAAAAGCCGACGCACGTAAAACACATAGGACACAAGAAGGGCGGGCTTAATACATGCCAGTCACTGTTCTCGCTGCTGTTGTGGTGGTGCAATTATCCAACAGCCCCACAATTCACGAGCCCGTTTTGACAGAGGAGGAACCAGAGATTGAGACAGGTGAGGCAACTTGCTACAGCCCCACAGCTAATGAGGTGAATATGACAGCACAGACGGCAGCAGAGCCTAGAACATAGTACGTGCTCGTTAAATATCTGGGGATGAAAGAAAGGTTTGCAGCCATGCGTTCTAAGGATCAGTTACTCAGTGTGGTCTTCAGACCTCCACCCTAGGCATCACCTGAGAGCTTGCGGGAGATACAGCATCTCGCACCTTGGCCCAGAAATACTGACACCAAACTGCGTCTAAGTAGATCCTCAGGAAAAGTATACATGCCTTCAAGCTTTAAGAAATGTTGCTTTAAGACCTCTGAGTCCAGGTTCTGCAGAGAAAGTGGGGAGGGGAAAGGCTTCACTTCTCGGATTCCCAGTTTTATCTTGTTTTGTTTCAGTCAGAACGTAAGGAGAAAAAAAATCTAAATCTCCAGGGGTTGTTCACACAACCACGTGTCTACTGACCATCTGTTGTATGGGGGGCACACAATTTTAGGCACCGGGGATGCAGCAGTGAACACAGACTCCACTGTCAAGGACCTTGCATCCGGTGGGGAGATGGGCGGTGATCCAGTAAATGATCAAGAACATAACAGACCATGATAAGGGAAGTGCCAGGGGAGGGTCCCACTTTCAGCATGGCATCAGGGCGAGCAGAGACCTGGAGGAAGAGGGAGAGTCACCAGGGGCAAGCGTGGGGCGGGAAACCCATGCTGCACAAAAAGGCAGGTGGCTTGTTGTTCTTTTGACACGGGGGCTAAGAGCACACACATGCAAGATCACACAAGTGACCAAGGCCAAGGCAGCTGGCAAAATCCGGCCCCATACGGAAGCTATAAGTACGTGTTGAACTTTGATGAGCCATCACAAGGACTAAAACCACACAGGGCCTCTGGGCAATGGCCCCGAGCCACACACAGAAACGCAGAGGTTGACCCCCCCAGAGGTCAGCCCCCATCCCACAACCCACAACCCCCAGTGATCAAGAAGGCAGAGTCTGTTGGACCGGGGCTCCCCCTGACTCTTGAGGCAGGAAGCCTCAGGTGTGGACATTCTGCTCTGAGCCAGAGAAGGATCAGAGCGTCCCCAGTGGTTTCTCATCCAACAAGGAATGTCTCAGCTGCCAAATGACACAAGCCTGGCTTATGCAATGGCCCCCAGCCACACACAGAAAGGCAGAGGTTGACCCCCGCCCCCAGACGTCAACCCCCATCCACACCCAGAGCCGGGAAGTGGACAAGTGTGTGTCAGACGAGAGGTGGCAGTCACTCTGTGAGTCACCAGCTTTGGGCACAGCCTATCACCCCTCTGAGCCTCCATCTTCATGTCCGTAAAGTGAGCTTGGTACAACCTCACAGGGCAATGCAAGCATTCTATCAGACCCCATCAGGGAGAGAAGGGGAAAGGACCTTTCAAAGTGACATGTGAAGGAAATGTTTCCCTTTGTGACTACATGGCAGGACGGATGGACCTTGAGGGCATTTGTTAAGTGAAATAAACCAAACAGAGAAAAACAGTACCATATGATCTCACTTATATGTATTCTTTAAAAAAATGAACTCATAGAAATGGAGAACACACTGCTGGTGGCCAGAAGGGTGTAGGCAATGGGTGCAATGGGTGAAGGAGGTCAAAAGGTACAATTTCTAGTTATAAAATAAATCAGTCCTAGGGATGCAATGCAAAGCATGGTGACCATAGTTAATAACACTGTATTGTATATTTGAAAGTTGCAAAGAGAGTAGGTCTTAAAAGCTCTCATCACGAGACAAAGAACAGTCTATAGCTACGTGTGGAGATGGGTGTTCACTAGACTTTTCGCGGTGATCGTTTTGCAATATATACACATGTGGGATCATGCTGTGCACCTGAAACTAATATAATGTTATATGCCGATCATACCTCAATGAAAAAATTGGCGTATGAGTAATGAGCTCGTCAACGGCTAAAGCTTCTGAATATGTGTGTGGATCTGTGTGTGTGTGCACGTTTGCATATGCACTGAGAATATTCCAGAAGAATCCACACATCACAGTGGAAGTGGAGAGAGTACAAGTGGAGTCTTGATTCTTCTCACGTGCTACTTGTCTCACGCTTTCTCTCTCCCACACTGTGCTGCTATAATTTTTATCACGCAAACACAAATTTCAGAGGAAACAAGGATTGTCACAGTGGGGGAAGGGGCCCATGGTTGGTGCACTGAACAGGTGAGCAGTTCGTCTTTTGTGACACCATGAAGACACCTCTCCCAGGAGTCAGCCTGGGGTCCCTCTACACCAAGCAGGGAGGCTGCCTGGTGGCTGGAGTCTCTCTTTTCCTTTCCTCGGCCTTTGGGAAGGAACAGGTTCCGGATTCAGCCCAACAGAGCTCGGATCCCAGCCCTGCTCCTCGCTGGCTGTGTGACCGTGGACAAATCACTTGTCCTCTCCGTGCCTCATGCCCTCCTCAGTAAGATGGAAAGGGGGACTTACACCTCCCAGGTAGTTTGTTCTTCAACAACAACAACAACAAAACTGTACCAGAGACTCTATGCCAGACATGGTGCTTGAACCCGAGACCCAGGATGAACAAAACAGATAAGGTCTCCGGATGGTGGTGCTCATGTCTGATGGGAGAAGCTGATGGGAAACAAGACCAAGTCAGATGGTGGGGTGGTAATGAAGGAAATTAACAGAATGAGAACCAGCAAGTGAGCAAGGAGGCCATCGGGGAGGGCTGCCCTGTGGAGTTGACCTCTGAGCAGAAACTTGAGTGACATGGAAGAGTGAACAGTGAATAACGATCGCTCTTTGCCCCTAAAGCCACAGCAGGACTGTAAACACCCGGCACACAGTGAGGTAATCAAATGGCTTGAAAACTCTGTCATTCCTTCTTCCTTCCTCAGACATGCTGAGGTAAACAAAGACAATAGAGGCAATTTCCCTCAGTATCCATCCGGGAGGGAAGCAGGAACCAGCCCTGTAGGGAGATCCACGGTGGTGAAATGTGGCCCAACACTCAAGCTGGAAACGGTTGTTCCATTTCAGTCGCCATAATAAAGATCAGGAAACTCAACCAGCCCCCAAAGCATGTCAAGGGCCAGACCCATAAGCTGGAGTTTCCAGCTTCTTGGCAGAAGGACCAGGAGAGCAAAGAAGCTGGCTTTGGAAAAAGAAGGCTGAAGGGAAACTTCAGGAAAGTCCTGGGGCCCCCAAATAGCTGCATCAACTTCCCCTGCACAGGACTTTTGGGGTGGTGCCAGCTCTGGAAAGTAGTCAGACCACCCCCACCACTCCATCAGTGGGGGTCGCCATCAACAGAGATCATCCCTGGAGGGTAAAAGGCTATTTCTCATGCAAAAGCCAAGGAGGGGGGCCCCAAGGACATCACAGAAAAACAAAAACAAAACCAGAAGGGCGTGCAAGGGAACAGGCAGGACTTTGCCCCCCTCCCATTCTGATGTCTGCTTAGCCAGCAGACAAGGGAGCCACCCTGGTGCAGAGGAACTGTTGAACCCCCCTCTGCGGAGACATGTGGAGTGGACACCAACCCAGCTCAAGACACTGGGCTACCACAGGAATCTTTGGCCACCTCCCTACAGCCTCTTGGGGTCAAATGAGAATATGGCGTTGGGTCAGTGGTGGGCACCTGCAGGCAATCCGAGGAGATTAGAGAAATGGCGTCCATTCTCTGCCGAAGGCTACCTCCACTCTCTGTGACAGTTAAGCTCTCTGGAATCCAGAAATAGCTACTCTTTGGGCCCATCAACCTGGCAGTGGTGGCGGATCTCAGCTGATGCTAGCCCCAGGGCGCTGCACTAGCCTCCATGGTTTCCCTTGGCCCTGCCCATAGCTTTGTAAAGGGCTCCGTCTTCCAGTCACCCTTATTTAACCACTTAAGGTCCCTGCCCATTACAGGGTTTAGCGACTTCAAGATACACAGTCACACCCTTAAACACACACACACATACACACACACACACACACACACACACACCAATGCATCCACGCGTGCACACAGTGGCACGATTACACATGCACACTCACCGTGCACACACAAACACACATGCACACAGATTTACACACATGCTCCCATCCATGCACCCAATTACGTGGATACACTCACATACACACAGTAGCACGAACGCACACACAGTCACACATACACTTAGACACAGACACACTCACACACATGTTGAATTAATGGAGACCAGAGGCCAGGCCAGAGCCTGTTGTCTCCAAAATTTCTAGCAGCATGGGTGCTGGCCACACACCCAAGAAAGGAAAGAGACCCACAGCAGTGAGTGACAGCAGGCTCCTGTCCTTTAGAATCAATACACGCAGGTGCAGCAGAGTCCTGGGATCGATGAGCTTCATGCCTCTTCTCCTCCCTCTCTCATTAATTCACCATCACAGTCCTTACCAGAAACTCAAAGCCTGTTTGTAGTGCAAGAGGAGACATTGAACACAAGTAGAGCTCACTCTTTGGAGGAGTTAGCTCATGGTGGAGGGAAGAAATGGTTCATCAGTGGGAAAGTGGGTCAAGGGAAGGGACTTTTTAAGACTGAGGAAACAACCACATTTTCTGTGTTCCAATGGGAATTACCTAATAGAGTTCAGGATACAAGATCAATAGACAAAAATGTATACAGAAGATATGCTACCTAGAATATAGAACATAGAAATTCTACTTCTATATTCCAGGGATTAGAAAACTATGGTCCATGGACCAATCTGGCCTGTGGCCTGTTTTCGTATGGTCTATAAGCTAAGAGGTGTTTTTATATTTTAAGAGGACTGTAGGGGGCACCTGGGTGGCTCAGTCGGTTCAATGTCCGACTTTGCTCAGGTCATGATCTCACGGTCTGTGAGTTCAAGCCCTGCATCAGGGTTTTTTTTTTTTTTTTTTTTTTTTTTTACTTCCTAGCTTGAAGGCCAGCTTGGCATCAAAGGCCCTTGAATTACTCAGAGGTAACAACTATGGATATTCAGAACTAACTGTATCTTCCTTTTTTTCTTTTTCTTTTGATTTAAACATTCTTTATTTTCATCTTTATAATTTTCGTCCAAATTAGTTCGCATATGGTGCGACAATGATTTCAGGAGTAGATTCCTTAGTGCCCCTTACCCGTTTAGCCCATCCCCCCACCCACAACCCCTCTAGTAACCCTCAGTTTGTTCTCCCTATTTAAGAGTCTCTTCTGTTTTGTCCCCCTCCCTGTTTTTATATTATTTTTGTTTCCCCTCTGTTATGTTCACCTGTTTTGTTTCTTAAAGTCCTCATATGAGTGAAGTCATATGATATTTGTCTTTGTCCGACTGATTAATTTCACTTAGCATAATACCCTCCAGTTCCATCCACGTAGTTGCAAATGGCAAGATTTCATTCTTTTTGATTGCTGAGTAATACTCCATTGTGTGTGTGTGTATATATATATATATATATATATATATATATATATACCATATCTTCCCTATCCATTCATCCATCAACGGACATCCGAATCTGTGTCTCCCTCTCTCTCTGCCCCTCACCCGTTCATGCTCTGTCTCTCTCTGTCCCAAAATAAATAAACGTTGAAACACTTTGTCTTGTTTAAAAAAAATAAAAATAAAAATAAAAAAAATAAAAAACACAACTCTCACAGCTGGATACTTTTCCAATTACTTTTTTTTAAGTTTACTGATTTATTTGAGAGAGACAGAGACAGTGCGTGGGGGACGGGCAGAGAGAGAGAGAGAGAGAGAGGGAGAGAGAGAATCCCAAGCAGGCTCCACGTTGCCAGCACAGAGCCCCATGCAACCCTCAAACCCACAAAACTGTGAGACCACAACCTGAGCCAAAACCAAGAGTCGGACGCCTAACCAACTGAGCCACCCAGGTGCCCCCTTTTCCAATTTCTTAAATGCATAAATGACCTGAAAAGACAGTAAAGAATTACAAAGATGACACTCAAAGGACACCTGGGTGGCTCAGTCAGTTGGGCGTCCGACTTCGGCTCAGGTCATGATCTCACAGCTTGTGAGTTCAAGCCCTGCATCGGGCTCTGCTGACAGCTCAGAGCCTGGAGCCTGCTTCCGATTCTGTCTCCCTCTTTCTCTGCCCGTCCCCCGCTTGTGCTCTGTCTCTCTCTGTCTCTCAACAATGAATAAATGTGGGAAAAATTTGTAACAAAGATGCCACTCAAATGAAAAAAGAAGCCTGCGGGCTCCTGGGTGGCTCAGTCAGTTGAGCATCTGACTTTGGCTCAGGTCATGATCTCATGGTCTGTGAGTTCAAGCCCCGCATCAGGCTCTGTGCTGACAGCTCAGAGCCTGGAGCCTGTTTCAGATTCTGTGTCTCCCCCTCTGTCTGACCCTCCCCCACTCATGCTCTGTCTCCCTCTCTCTCTCTCTCTCTCTCTCTCTCGGTCAAAAATAAATAAACATTAAAAAAAAGAAAAGCAAAAAGAAACCTGGAGTTAAAGGAGCATGAATTATACTTTGCGCTGGAGCCAGTCAGGGAAGTGTGAAACTGTTTTGACGGCCTCACGGCCAGGGGAGAAAAATCAAAGCCTAGAGTGACATGGGAAAGAAAAGTTGTAAGAAGATCCTCCTTTCATAGGTGGAAGCCTCAAGGAACTACACTGCTCAGGGGGAGAAGACACCGGTAGAGGGGACTGCAAGTGTGACCTCTGCTGGAATTTAAACTGTCTTGGTGATCTTGGCACCACAAGCCTTGAACTCCATTTAACATCATCCTTGACCAGCAAGGCTCGAAGAATGCCTCCTAGAGAAAGCTACCTTCTCCAAATTCCACACATGTTATTTCAAATATGATAACGGATACTCAAGCAACGATAAACAGGCACACGAGACCACTAACCCTACCAGTGAGAATTAGCAAAAACAACAGACCACATAACGGATACAATGATTGCAATGATCAGACACACAGGAGAAAGCATCTATGTTTGTTTCAGTGAACATAGTGACCATGGAAACATAGTGAAGGTTTCTGGGGTAAGAAAAGTTTGGGTATATTAGATAAGAACAGAGGTCAGAGTGGCCAGAGAGTAGTGCCACTATGGGTTCTCCACTGTGACCCTGAGCTTCAAACATGCCCCTCAGTCAGTGTTTAACGGTGGTCCCTCTCCTACTCAAACACCTCCCATGGCACCCTATTGCCTACAGGATATAAGCCCTTATTGGGCTGTGGGAGAACCCGCAATCAGCATGGCGGGGGGAGTGGGGGGGCCGTGGTCACCTGGAAAGGCTGCCAGGGTCTTGTGCTCACACACCAGCCTCCCCTCCACCCCACCCCTCGCCCCCGCCCTCCCACTGAGTTCCCGCAGGTCCCGAGCGCCCCCTGCTGGCTGTCAGTGGCTCCCCGGCAGAGGAGACCACACAGTTCTAGTCCTGGGAATCCGCCAGGGGGCGTCTGTAGGGTCGGGGTGGATCCCAAGCCAGGGGGAGCTGGCGGGTCACTGGGGGCCCGCGCTCAGCGGCTCCACCCGCAGCCAAAGCCCGCCCTCGGCGCGCAGAATGAGCTCCGGTTTCCTGCGCGGCTCCTCCTTGTCGGGCAGGACCCGAAAGCGCAGCAGCGTGAGCGCCAGGACCACCTTTATCTCGGTCAGGGCGAACGTCTGCCCGATGCAGTTCCTGCGGGCAGCAGTGGGCACTCACTCGCCAGGGACCCCAGCAGGTCCCGTCGCGCCCCGAACCTGGCCTGGGACCGCCAGCCCCGCCCGCAGGGATATCAGAGGGGACTAATCGTGCCCGGGACCCCCATACGGAGGTCCCTGAGCTTGGCTCAGATCCCAGCCCTGAGCTTCCAGACAGAGGGAAGGGGCCCTGAGCACACTGCGGAGCCCTCCTTGGACCCAGCCACCCCCCACTGCGCAGGCCTTTACCCCCAACCTCTGGAGGAGGGGAGAGAAGGAGAACCATCCTCAACACGCCCTTTCCCGCCCGCACAGCCACGTCTGGGATCTCAGGCCCAGGCCCCTGCCCTCACCACCTCATCCCCACCTCAGATGCCCGCTGCGCTCACCTCGGTCCCGCGGAGAAGGGAATAAAAGCCAGGGAAGACCTTTCCTTGATGTTTTCTGGGTCAAAGCGGAAAGGATTGTATACCTGGGGGCGGAGAGAGGCGGCACTGTTGGATGGGGTTTCCCAGGACAGCCGGCTTTGGAGACACAGGTGTGCGTTTCATGGAGGGAGCGATTTGCCAGGTCAGAACCCTGAGCCCTCCCTTAGGCCCGGCTAGGGAAGTGGCCAAGGATGAGGGTGGGTGGAGGGGAGGGAGGGGGAGGCGGCACCTCAGGGTCTGGCCACACGGATGGATTGTGGTGGATCCCGAAAATACTAACGAGGCAGATAACACCTGTGGGAGGGGAGGGGCCAGTCAGGAAGGGTTTCACCCTGCCTGATGGGCCCCTCTTCCTGCCCACGAGGCTCCTCCCCCTGGTGTTGTGGGCACCTTTGGGGATGACCCGGCCATCTGGGAGAACGACGTCCTGGGTACAGCAGCGGGAGACGCCTGGGACCGGGGGGTGCAACCGCAGACTCTCCTTGATGCACATGGTCAGGAAAGGCAACAAGGCCAGGTCGTCCCTAAGGAAGCCCCCTAACAATTAGGCAGGGATCGAATCAGACTCCCGCAGACCTCCAGCTGCTCCCCGGATTCTGTGTCTCCCTCTCTCTCTGCCCCTCCCTCTTCTCTCTCTCTCTCTCTCAAAAATAAATATTAAAAAAAATTTTTTTATATATGAAATTTATTGACAAATTGGTTTCCATACAACACCCAGTGCTCATCCCAAAAGGTGCCCTCCTCAATAACCATCACCCACCCTCTCCCCCCTCCACCCCCCATCAACCCTCAGTTTGTTCTCCGTTTTTAAGAGTCTCTTATGCTTTGGCTCTACCCATGGGGGAGGGGAAGGAAAAAAACAAAGAAAAGAAACAAACAAACAAAAAACAGGTTAGAGTGGGAGAGAGCCAAAGCATAAAAAAATTTTTTTAAGTATTTCTGAACAAAGCCCAACATTCACACAGTACCTTTAAAAGTTAGAAAGTCTAAAGTTATACAGTTTATTTAAAAAGGAAAAAAAAAATCTCTTTACTGGACTTACCAGGTTATTTCAACAAATAAAAGGCACCCTCCTAGGTGGAATACCTAATATAACGGTGTGGATTCTTTCTAAGTTAATTAATGTATCCAATGCACCCAATTAAATTCTAGTTGGTGTTTTAGGAGCTTAGCAATCTTATTCAGTTTGAAAACCTTAAAGTTCAAATCTATGTCGATTTAAAAGACCAAAAAAAGAGAATCCATTCACCTGATATTAAGACCCATTATAAACATATGGTGATAATTGAAAAATTAAATTAAATTAAATTAAATTAAATTAAATTAAAAGGCAGCAAAGCACTGTTGCAAGAACAGGAAAACAGACCCACAGAACAAGATAGAGAGCTCAGAGACAAGTACGTGAATAGGTGAAAACGTAGCATCCGGTAAAGGAGGCCCCGCAACCCCCAGACAAGGGATGGTTCAGACACAGACACAGACACCCCCACAGTCTCACCAACACACTCCAAGAGAACTGAAGCATCATGCACTCCACATGTAAGATGGGGTCTTCTCTTACACGTGAAAGGTAAAGAAATATATTGATCTAGAAGAATATCTTGAATAGACAAGGAATTCCTACCAATCAACAAGAGAGATGGCAGGCGACTCAAAAGAGTAGACAAAGGACATGATCTAGAAATTCATGGGAGCTCAAACTCAGAGATTTAAAACATGAAGAGATGGGGCGCCTGGGTGGCTCAGTCGGTTGAGCATATGACTTCGGTTTACATCATGACCTCGAGGTCCATGAGTTCGAGCCCCGCGTCGGGCTCTGTGCTGAGAGCTCGGAGCCTGGAGCCTGCTTTGGATTCTGTGTCTCCCTCTCTCTCTGCCCCTCCCCCGCTTGTGCTCTCTCTCAAAACTAAATAAATTACCATTGAAAAGAAATAACTAAATAAAACGTGAAGAGATGCTCCACGTCGCCGATTACCAGAGAAATGGAAATTATATAGCAATGGGATGTTACCTCATAGGTATTCGAGGTGAGAATTAACAAACAAGGTGGGTGATGGCAAAGCCCGGCTGAGGCACCGGGGTGGGGGGAACCCCACGCACTGACAGTAAAGGTATGGACAGGAGCCACCACTCTGCAAGGCATTGGCATGGTCAAGGAAAGGCGATGTGTGTTTCATGACCCAGCAAGTTGGCTCTCAGCCTAGGACCTGGAGAGATTCTCAGACAGGTAGATAAAGACATGAACACCAAGAGGTTCATTGCGGTCATGAGATGGAAACCTCTTGGATATTTAGGTCCAAGGGACTAGAGAGGAACTTTCCATATGACGGTCCAAAGCAACAATCTAAATGTACATAGAGCCACGGATGTCTGACAAAGTCATAGTGCTATGTTTCTGAGAAAGATAAGAACCAGCAGCAGATCTGTGATATAACACATATCTGTGAATTTTTAAATTTGGTTTAATGTTTATTTATTTTTTGAGCGAGAGAGACAGCATGAGCAGGGAAGGGGCAGAGAGGGAGAGGGAGACAGAGAATCCGAAGCAGGCTCTAGGCTCCGAGCTGTCAGCACAGAGCCCAAGGTGGGGCTCAAATTCATGAATTACGAGATCATGACCTGAGCCAAAATCAAGAGTCGGACGTCCAACCAACTGAGCCACCCAAGTGTCCCATAAACAAAATATTTTTAATAAATAAATCCATTAAAGAAAACAAACAAGTGTTACAGTTTAGCATTAGAATGGGAAGGGCCTTTCCAAGCATTAAAAAAAAAAAAAAACAGAAGCTATAAAAAAAAGTTAATAAACGTGACTCCTAATAAATGAACAAAATCTAAAATAAAGTCAAAAGTCAATCCAGGAAAGAATTTTTGCATAACAGAAAAGGAACTAATTTTCTTTATATGTAAAGAGTCCTCACAAATCAATTTTAAAATAAAAACCAGAAAAAAATCAAAGTAAAAAGGGCAAATTATGCAAATTGAAGCTTCACAGAAAAAGAAAAATGCATGGTTCATAAACATGTGAAAATCATGCTCAGTTTTACCCATTCTTAAAGTGATATTCATTAGGATAATGAAGTATTATATTCACCTACAAGACTGGCAAGAGTTTTAGAATTTCATTATGCACACTGTCAGCAAAGATGCGAGAAAATTGTCACTCTCAAAATCTGTCTAGAGGAGTGGATTTGTCAAGAGCGATTACATTGTGAAAACTCAAATGGTCTTTGATTCAGCAATTCCACACGCAGAAATTTGTTCTGGAGAGACATCCTCACATGGGAGCAAAAATCCGTGTACATGGATGTTTGCTATATCATGTTTATTACAGCATAAGGCTCCAAACTATACAAATGACCCTCGGCAGGGGAATGTTTACGTAATATGGTACATCCATCTGATGGAATACTACACAGTTATCAAAAGGAGGAAATACAAATCACTGGTCCTATCAAACACTGCAGGGTAAATCGGTACAAAGGTGCTGAAAGGCAATTCAGCAATATCTGTCATAAATGCAAATCATCACATAAACGTCCCCAACAGAGGGGTGAGCTGAATAAAGTGTGCGATTTACAATTAGAGAGGAGTCGAAAACAACTGTTGAGAGAAAAGAGAAAAGAACAAGTAACCAAATGTGTGTTTCTATTAAAACCATAATAACTATAAAAATACATAGCTACAAGACCTTCTGAAAAGTCTGAAAGGACATATGACAAATTGATGTCCCTGGAGACCCCTCAGGAGACAGGGGATTGATTAGGCTTGGGGGGACAGCAACAAAGCTGGACCTAACCTTCTCCGTAGTGTTGCATTTTCTACAAGGAGAAGAAAACAAAGGACTTCTTCCCATTATGGATTTTGTAATTCAAAATTAATTTCCCAAAACTTACGTATGGAGGGGAAAGGAAAAGATCTTGAAGTTATATTGTCAGTGTGCATGCCTGAATGCGCTGTGTTTTCTCTCAGCTGTGGAGAGAAAAGACTATGCGCAAAATGAGAGAGACTGTGGGCACATAGGTGTGGGCAGAGATGATCATTGGAAGCACACCAGAGATCATCAAAGGTGGGGATGGGATTGGGGTGCGGGATAAGGCAGAGGCTTGTGTGAGGTAAGGAAAGTATTTAACCCTGTGCTCCTTTTGCAATATATACGTATATCAAACCCTCGTGATGTATACCTTGTGTTGTATACACAGTATTTTATGTCAACTATATCTCAATAGAACCGAGATTGAAAAAAGACAAAGGCTTAATATATCCATTGTAAAGCATTTCGCACCATTTGAAGTGTTACCAAGTGCACTAAGTGTTTGACGTTGAGAGACACACAAAAACACTTCTCCACTTCACACAACTGCTGTACTGAGCCCAGCCTTGAACTTGAAGGCACTACCTCCAAAGTGTTCAGTCCAACATCTCCTCCCAGTTCTTCAGCCCTTGGCCCCAAATCTCCCTCGGATCCCCAGGCTCCACCTCATCTCCTCCAGTTTACAGATATGTTTAATTCGAATATCTGACTTGTCTCTCCCCTGCTCAAACATCTCCCATGGCTCCCCACTGCCTTCCTATATTAGTCATGAATCTCCCGTCAAGAAAGAACTTGATGTCCAGCTCCAAGGAGTGCAGTCGGCTGACAGCCTCCAGTTAGAGGGTCTCTGGGCTCTGCAGCAGCATTCACGCCAAGGCCACACTCTCTTGGGCAGGTCCCAGCCACTGAGAGAGCATGGTGGGCCCCTACTTTCTGATCACTTCTGCCCAATGTGAGACTCCCTCCCTGAGAGCAGTATCCCTGCGCACTTTTATCTTTTATCCAATACTGGCTTCCCAGAGGACTTGAACTGACACATTTGGAAAATCTTCACGTGGTTTCCAAAGCAGACCAAGAAGGGCTTCCATCACCAACTACCAGCTCCAGCCTCACTGGGAGCCTCCCAGATGCTTCACACTGTAAATTTCACAAGGATCCAGCCACGTTTACTTCCTCCCAAACACGCCAGGCCTCCATCAGGGCCTTTGCCCAAGCTGCCAGTAAGGCATGGAGCACTGTCCACTACCCATTCCCACAGGGCTGAATTCATATTTGCTTCTTTGCTACCCAGCCTCACCCCCTTCTTTCCTCCATGATCCAGCCTTGACCAAGTAGGACTTGAATGGCACTGGACATGGAGTTGAGAAGGGCCGGCAGGGTAGACATGTTTACTGAACCAAGCAATGGGTAACTGTTTTACCCTCAAGGACCACTTGTGAATCCCTGGAATAGATAGTAGGTGGGAATTAGATATAAGAGCAAAAATTAAGAGCAGGTGTCTTTTGGGGACATGTGCAACTTCAGGCAGAAAAGCAAGGGAGAGAAGTTCATTTACTCAACACACGCTGGATGGCATCTGTTCTACACACATTGTCACGGTTCTCCAAGCAGCCCTTGGAGGAGACATTCCCTGACCTGTCCCGCCCCCATTTACAGAGGAGAAAAGTGGTACTCAGAAAAGGGAATTGGTTTTATTCAAGTCACATAGCAAGCAAGCAGGGCAATAAATGTGGACACTCCAATCTTTCTGTTGCGTAAGCCTGCTTTCCCCTGCTCTCCAGGATGGGTACCATACCCTTGCCTCTGGGTTCTGCTCCTAGTCTCTCTAAGCAACAATGACACAATCAACAAAAAGTTCTTTCCCCGTCCCCAGCAGGAGAGCAGAGCCAATGAGAGGGGTTCCAGAACAGGACATGAGGACCTGCACTCACCATTCAATCTCTTTAGGCTCACGGTCCCTCAGGAGCTCTTGCACCTCCTGCCAACAGCGCTCCTGATACTCTGGGTGCTTCGCAAGGTTGTACAGGACCCAGGAGAGACCACTGGCCGTGGTGTCATGGCCTGAGAGGCAGCCAGACAGGCTTGGGTCTCTGGGCTTCTTCAGCACCAGAGGGCGGACAGCGCCCTTCGTTAGGGCCCTCAGGGAGGATGGGGAAGATGGGGTGAGATGGGGTGGTCCAGGGCCCACCTGCCAAGTCCCTGGGATTGGACAGACTCCTACCCCTGCAGTCCCACACTGGGATGCTTACCCCCAAACATGAAGGTGTCAGCTTCAGCTCGGATATCCTCATGGGACAGTTCCTTCCCATCTTCATCCTGCAGAAAGGGCACGACCTCCTGAATCGCACCGGCTCGGAGGGCACCTGAGTCTCGCCTGAAACACTCCCTCAGCTTCCATCACCAAAGCAGGATTCGTCCCTCATCACCTCTACAGTCCTATCCCACAGGTCTCCCTGTCTCCAGCTTTCTTCTCCCAAGCAGCCTTCTACAAAGTCATGTCTAAAACATATCCCTGACCTGTCTCTCCCTTCCTCAAGCACCTTCCGTGGCTCCTCAGTACCCGCTGGGTCAAGTCCAAGTTCTCCCATCTGACATTTGGAGTCAAGGTCCATTCTAACTCTTGAATTCTGATCCCCGGGAAGCCCACCTTGGCCAGCAGGAGCACATCAATGAAGTCCAAAGTCTTGGCCTTAGCCTTGGCCTTGAGGAAGTCATGGGAGCCCTCAGTAAGGAGGGAGCAGCGCCGCTTCTGGATGATGGCATCTGTGAAGTTGTGCACCAGGTCACAAGCCCTGCGGAAGCGCCGCCCATCAGGGGTGAGGTAGTACAGTAAGTCCGGGTGCAGGAAGATCTGCCTCTGCCGTTTCACCACAAGGGCACTGAGCTCCAAGATGGCAGCAATATATTCACTGGGGCTCCTGAAGGGTCAGGCCATAGAGAACAGCTCCTTAACCCACATGACGCCCTAGGAGTGCCTTCCAACCAGAACCTCAGAAGCATGTCCCTGCAAAACAGAGTGTCCTCCAGGCATGCTTCTCTCTCCACCTGCCATCTCTGTCAATGGAATCATGGCCCAGACCCTGGGCAGACCTTGGGTATCACACTCATCTCTCTTCTGTCCTACACAGTATCTGCCCTTGCCCATTCCTCCTTACTTTTCCCCAAATCTGCCCCATTTTTGCCACCACATTCAAGCTGCCTCCTCCTCAGATTCTGTGTCTATGTGACAGTTGGTCTTCTCTAGAGTCCTATGTCCAAGAACAGCTTTGACCATGACATTCATCTGCTCAAACACCTTCCATCCCTGGAAACCTCAGGATAAAGCTCAGACCCCTTTGCTTCACTTTTCAATATCCTTAAGATTACCCCCTGCCAACCCTCCAATCTCATTCCCAAGGTGGCACATGCTTTATTCATCCTAGTCCTGTTGGCCTTTATCAAGCATTTTTGCTTACCTGAAACCTTACCTTTCTCTTTCCCTGCCTTGTCCTTCTTTGTCTCACTCTGATCCATCTCCTCCAGGAAGTCCCATCTGATCGCCCTGGCCAGCCCTCCCTTCTCCATCTACTCCCTTGGGTCTATGGTTCATGTTCCCAGGTCCTGAGCAAGCACTCACTCCTGGCAATTGCTGTCAAAACTGAAGACACATTTCTGCAGACTGTCCAGGGTCATGAGGCTGATGTGCTCAAACATGTCCAATCGGGTGCTGCCCTCTGAGACTAGGCGCTTCCACTTGGCCTGGACAGAGAAAGGGGCAAATCTGGGGCTGGGACCTACCTCTCCTGAGCTCCCCCTCAGTCCCAATCACCAGAATGGACTCCCCAAAACCCACGCTCCTGGTCCTCCACCCCAGGGACCCATCTCCAGGGAGGACCAGGCTTGGGTGGGAATAGAAACTCTTACTATTAAGACCCAATGGCTGAGGTCAGGAAACCTGAGTTCAAATCCTGGCTCTGCTTCCTACACCCCTGTGTGCCCTTGGTCAACTCACTGCTGCCCTCTGGACTCCACCTGTCAAAACTTCAGTAACAGTTAAGATGACTTGCTCTGTTGTCAGACAAACCAGGTAGGAATCCCAACTCCATTTATTAGCTCACTTGCTAGCTGTGTGAACGGGAGCAGGCTCCCTAACCTCTCTGAGCCTCAGTTTCATCACCTGTAATGAGACAATAATCATCATCTCTACCTTATATGGTTGTGGAAATTAGATAAGACAACGTGTGCAATAGAACTGGTGCATGAGGGGCAGTGGGGAGGCTCAGTCGGTTACGTGTCCAACTTGGGCTCAGGTCAAGATCTCATGGTTCCTGATATACACCAAGAGCTAAGTAACCATTAGCTATCACCCTCATCTTTCTCATTATCATAGAGGTAGGTGACTGCTGCAAAAATGTCTCCATCTCTTCATCCCTCCCTCTACCTTCACCCTTTGCAATGAGGTTTGGCAGATCTTCCATTAGGAGGTAAAACCTCTTTCTCCAGCTCTTGAATTGGAGCTGGATGTGGGACTTGCTTCCGCCAACAGAAGAAGGTGGAGGTCCCGGTGCCTATTCTGAAACTAGGCTTCAAGAGGTACTGCATGTTTCTGCTTGTTCTCTTGGAGCCCAGGGTCTACCATGCGATCAAGCCTAGGCTAGCCTACTGGAAGATGAGGGACAAATGCAGGAGTCTGGTTGTCCCACCAAGGCCATCCTAGACTAGCCAACCATTAGCCAAGCCCCAAATGTGTGGCAGAGCTGAGCCTGGAAAAGCAGAGCTGTCTCCCAAACGCAGCCACGGCCACAGACACGTGAGTGATTCCAGCCAAAATAAGAACTCTTCTCCGGACTCATCATCTTGCGAGCAATAAAACACAAATCCTTTCAACCTCATGAGTTTTAAGGTGCAGTTCAGTGAACAAAGAGCTACCATACAATCTTTCTCATTAGTGTCTCAAGTTTCACAGAGTTTCAGTGAGGCAGATTAGAAGCTAACACCTTCCGAGCACCTACAATGTGCCAGGACCATGATTCCATTACATCATCTTGACCACCCTTTAAGAAGGGCTTATGATCCTCATGTGACACATGGGGAAACTGATGCTTGGAGAAGAAATAGAATGGCCCGAAAGTCATCTAGCAAAGCCAGGACTCCAGGCCACTCCCCTTTTCCCAAGGCTCCAGCCGGGACCCTGGGTTTCAACTCACATGCATGATGTCTGCACTTTTGTTGAAAATCTTCACATAGGATTTCAAGATTTCACAGTGGAAGGCAGGTGTCAGCAAACGACGGTGGTGGCTCCACTTGTCACCAGCAGTCAGCAGGAGCCCATCCCCTAGTAGAGGCAGCCACGAGGAGTAGGCAAGGGCAGTGCTTTCCCCTGAGACCCCAAGGATGTCCCCAACCTCGTTCACTTAACAGTTACTCACCCAGCCAGGGCCTCAGAAAGCTGTAGAAAAACTTGTCCTTGGGCACGATGGTGGCTGGCAGGAGAGACAGATCATCAGGGGCCATAGAGAAGAGGCAGGGATGGGCTTTGGGTTGGGGTTGGAGGATCCAAGCCAGGGGAATGCATACCCCTCCAACCTCCATAGTGGGAATTCTATAGGGCAGAGTGGGGAGGTGAGGGGGGACAAGACCAGGCTGCAGCACAGTGCAGAGCAAAGGCAGAGCCCATGGACCTACCCCTAGGTACTTAGATGCTCCCGAAAATAGGGCACAACACACCCAATATGCCTTGACATGGCTGCTTGCCGGTCCGACATGTTCGAAACACCCAAGCACCAATCAGCACTCCACAAAATGCCTTTACAGGGACCTAGGACATCGCACCTGTCCCAGAACCCTCTGACATCTCCTGGGACTTCTGACATGGCCCCAACACATGGTAACGTGCCCTGACACGAAACAACATGCGTAACACACACTGGCCTCATGCAGCATCCTCTGAATGGACCCAAGGACAATCTGACACGACCTCAGTGTGTCTCATAGACGGTCCCTGGCAGGACTTAAATATGGTCCCACTAATGTCCCAGACATGGCCCAGGTGTGACCTAGCCTTTCTCAGGATTCTCTTCCATCCCATAGTTATCATTAAGTGCTTAGGGGCTCCTCTGTCCTTAAGAGACCAAACAATGTTGCCACCCTCAGATGCTGAGATCCCCCCAGCACAAAGAGCTGCCACCGCTCCCTCGTGCCTCTAGACCAGCTCCCCACAACACTCTGTGGATCTTCCCCCACAACACTCTGGCCATCTCCCTACCCCAAATCCCCTTCCAACTAAAGGTCCCTCCTACCAGAGGCAGTTAGGGCAGTCAAGAACACACAGAAGAAGTAAGAGAAAGTCTTCAGCATGCTATGTGACCTTGAGAAGTTATTAAGCCTCCTTGAGCCTCCATTTCCTCACCCAGGAAATGCCCCCATAGCAGAGATGCCAGTGAATGGACATCTGTGGTATCTGCCTGTCCATCCCCTTCTGGAACCAACACCTCGCTCCTCTTCCTCCCTCAGTCCAAGTAGCTAGGGAGGGTGGCCATGCCACTCCATCCTCCGTTCCAGAGCTGAATATATGACCCTAACCCTTAACAATCAAGTTGCCGTGACTAGAGGAAGAATTGGTCCCTGTGACCCAAGCCAGGCCAATTAAGAGCATCCTTCAACTATTTCTGGGTCTTCAGAGAATGAGCTCACATTTCCATGGGAGTTCAGCTTCTTAGACACATCTTTGTCAGCATGAGAGTGAAGCTGTCACCAAGGAACACAGAACTACAAGAGAAAGACAGATTCCCAATGGCACTGTTTGAAGACTGGATCCAACTACGTCTGAAGACAACATTCCTTCAGCTTTTCAGTCAATAGATTGCCTTTCTTCTCTTAGACCAACATTGCTGAATTTCCACCACTCACAACTGAAAACAACTGGGAACCAGAGAGAGCCAGGGACCTGCCAGAGTCACCCAGCAGGTTAATGGCAGGTCTCCATCAGTACTACCCACTTCCCTGCTCAACCTGGTCTGTCCAGAGCTGTGAAGAACTGGGAACAGGGACAAGGGAGTGGCTGGGTCGGGTGCTCCTGGGAGAGATACCTGGGGCCTGGAGCAGGGGGACAACGAACTTAGGGTGGACAAACCGCAGAAGTGGGTAGAAGGGCCCCATCCACCACAGGTGAACATCACAGAAGCTGTAGCTCAGACACTCCATGAACCTCAAGCCTTCTTCATTGCTCTTTACCTGGGGGTGGCAGGGTGGAGGAGGAAGACCAGGTCAGGCAGCAGCCCCAGAAGCTTACAACTTCCCACTGCATCCCCCCTTCTGCCTGCATTATTAGTCTACACCTCTTCATCTCACCAAGTCAGCTTCCCTTTGTTGGTCTGTTTGTCTCTTTTTGTGTGTCTATCTATGTGCCTCTCCCTCTCCTTTCACTCTCACAATCTTCATCTGTTTCTTTAGGTAGGTGATAGACATCCAGATGATAATAGATGATGGAGAGCTACATGATGATGATAGATAGATGATAGATAGATAGAGATAGATAGATAGAGATAGATAGATGATAGAGAGATAGATACATAGAGAGAAAGAGAGAGAAAGAGTGAGAGAGACTGAGAAGAGGGATGACAGATAAATGGGAAGATGGTTGTATGGATGCATGGACAGATGGACAGACAGACAGATAGATGGATGCATGGATGGATGGATGGATGGAAAGACCGATGGATGGATGCACGCATGGATGGATGGATAGATGGATGCATGCATGCATGGACAGACAGATGGATGCATGCATGCATAGATGCATGGATGGATGGACGCTTGGATGGATGGGTGGATGGATGGACAGACGTATGGATGCATGCATGCATGCATGCATGCATGGGTGGATGGACGAAGAGAGAAAGGAAAGAGGTGAGAGATGGATGGGTAGATGATAGATGATATGTGTTTGTGTATGTTTCTTTTACATTCTCTGTATGTCCTCTCTGACTCCCTCAATTTTTCTCTGTATCTCTCCCTTTCTTCACCTCTATTTCCCTCTCCATCTCTCTCACTCCCCTTGTCTCCTAGCCTGCACACCCTCCATGGCTCCCCATAACCCTCAGAATAAACCCCCTGCCCCTACACAGTCCTACAGCCCCACTGGCTCTGCTGTCCCCTCCACCTTCTCCCTGCCTCTCACCAGCATTGCTCTTTATGGACTCAACTCATGGTTGCTCAAAACCCTGGTGCTCGCAAGGCAGTGGGGTGGCTCAGTTGGTTAAGCATCTGACTCTTGATTTTGGCATGGGTCATGATCTCACAGTTCATGAGTTCAAGAGCTGCACTGACAGTGTGGAGCCTGCTTGGGATTCTCTCTCCCACTCTCTCCCTCTGCCCCTCCCCCACTCATGTGTGTTCTCTCTCTCTCTCTCTCTCTCTCTCTCTCAAAATAAATAAATAAACTTTAAAAAAACAGGTGTTTGCTCTGACCCCTCCAGGCCTTTGAGTGAGCTATTCCTCTCCACAGTATATACTTTCTCTTCTTTTCTTAAAAAATTCCTACCTGGGGCACCTGGGTGGCTCAGTCGGTTGAGCATCCGACTTTGGCTCAGGTCATGATCTGGCAGTCTGTGAGTTCGAGGCCCGCATCGGGCTCTGTGCCTAGAGCCTAGAGCCTGCTTCTGATTCTGTGTCTCCCTCTCTCTCTGCCCCTCCCTTGCTCATGCTCTGTCTCTCTCTCTCAGAAATAAATAAAACATTTAAAAAAAATTAAAAAAAATTCCTACCCATCAGACCAGACCCCCTTCCAACAACTCCTTCTCTAAGAAGCCTCCCAGCCTACCCAAACAGCAGATGCCTTGCTTCCCCTCTGAGTTCCTCGTACCCCTGTCTCTCCATCAGACCCACTCTGACCACACAGGATTGAGGGTGTCTCTAGTTCTACATGCCCAAGTTTGGGGTTCCCCCAAGACAATACCTGGGACTGAGCCTCCCCAAGGACACTCCTGAAGCAGTGTCCAGAAGAAAGCAATGACCAAGGTCGCCCAAGAGCATAAAGGACTTTGGAATCCACAGGGACCTCACAGAAGCCTGGCAGGGAGGGGTATGTGGCCCTCAGATGCTGCCACAGAGCCCACGGCCATATATTCTAGATGGGTACCTGTGGCATGATGACAGAGCAGGCAATGCCACGGTGGCAAGAAATGATGGGAGCCCAAGCAGATCATAAACCCTGCGAGTAGGCAGCCACCAGCTGAATTAAGACCCTCAAACCCTCTTCTGTGGGGTGGACCTACAAGCAAGACAGGGGCCATCACCTCCACAGAAGGAGCCACGGCAAGTTCCCCTGCAACCTCTGCAGTGGTCAGTGTGTCCAGACTCTGCATAGATGGAGGGGATCTCTGTTTCTTCCTGCTCCTTCCCTTGGGGGCAGAGGGATCCCGGAAGACTCTCCATGTCCCAAGGGTTCCTCCCAGGACACAGGGAGAAGACATGCTCTCTGCCCCCAGAGAGGCCGACCTTGGCTTGAGAAGTCAGATCTTTCTTCTCCTGGGAGTCGTTCCAATCTCAGGGAGGTGCCCACGGGAACAGCAGGGTGGCCTCACATTTTGTACTGGGGCTCGTTCCCATGTCCTCTCATGTCCTGGCCAGTCCACACAGCCCCCCGCTCCCCAGATGGTGAAGGTATGCAGACCTTCCAGCTCTGACAGACCCCAGGACACGGGTGTGAGCTCTGCCCATCAGTCAGGAGGGCAGCTCCCACCTACGTCCTCTTCTGCCCACCAGCTTGCATGGTGCATCCCATCTGTCTGTCTGTCTGTCTGTCTACCTGTCTATCTACCGCTACCTATGAACCTATGGACTATCTATGAACCTATCCCCTGAACCTATGGACTCCCCCATCAGCTGTGCCTTTTACAAATGAAGAAACCCAGGTCGCGTCCCCCTAAAGGAGAAGGAGGGGGGCTTGCCTCCCAGTGAGGCATCCTCTCCAGTCCCACGGGAAGCCCCATCCTGGCCTGACAAATACTTCCAGGTGCTCCAGACAGGGGAATACGAGTCATTTTCACTTTTGGGACTGTTCCCTGCTCCCTAAGAACCCTGAGGCATTTGAGGAGATTGGCACAGAGAGGGAGAGTACCTCAGCTGAGGTCACACAGCACGTGGGACTGGAGGAGGGAAGAGTGACCAAGACCAGCCTCCATGGCCAAGCCCTCATAGGAGGTGTAGGAACTGAAATTTTATAACATTCCTGCTACCTCCATAACTTGCTGAGAAATTGCCAACACCCAGAATATCAGGTAACATTCAGGACAAGCTTAGGGCATCCTGTTGTGTAATGAGCTGGTTTGTGGGGTGGCCGGGGTGGAGCTGGCCCCTGTCCCTTTGGCATTGGATGGCCAAGGGAGGTGTTGGTAAGTTCATCCAAACCTAGAACAAGGCCTCCACCATGACATTATCAAACAGTTATTAAGTGCCAACTGTATGTCAGCTCCTGAGCCGGGCATTATAGATATCAATCTATCCCCAGTGCCACTGTCCAGTGAGAGAGAGAAAAAGAGAGATAATAAACAAATAACTGGACAATTAACTGAGTGTGAGCAGGACCAAGTCGAGGTCGAGGTCTAGCGGGGGAAGTCAAGGGAGGCTCGTAGAAATTACACCTGAGCTGAAAATGCAACCAGAAAAGGAGGGATCGACCCAGTGGCTGCAGGAAGGGAAGCCCTTCCAGGCAAAGGAGCAGCACAAGCAAAGGGCCTGGGGTAGGAAGGGTTTGGCTCGTGGAGGAGAGAAAGCAGGAGCTTGGCGGGTCCAGGGTGTGCACGGGGCCACGAGGGCAGCAGAGCCTGGCCAGGCAACACGTGGTCTCTCTCTAGAATAATGATCAGTCTTACAGAATGGTTTTCAGCTGAGTAGTGGTGTTAACAGAAGTGAAATTTCAGAAAAACCTCTCCTGGGTTAAAGACAGAAAGGACCACAGGGGAGACTGGGGCTGGAGAGCTGGAAGCTTATAATTCATTTGTGGTGGGAGTTGATGGCTCCCTTGGGAGTCAGAGCCCCCCCCCAGGTGAGGCAATGGCCTGGGGAGCCAGAGAAGAGGACGGGTGGGTTAGGACCCTGAAGGCTCCCCGCATGGAAAGGTGGGGTGAGGAAGAGCCAAGTGGAGACCGGGGCCGGGTGTTGTGCGAGAACCCAGAAGATGAGCAAGTTCTGGGCAGCTGCGGTGGTCAGCAGTGCCAGATTGCTTCCGGGGGGTGATGAGGTCATGGTCATGTCCTGGAAACATGACAGGGGTGGGAACCAGGCAGGAGTGGGTGAAGACTGGCTGACGAGATGCAGGCACTGAATGAAATAGGTTTGGTCACGAAGGTCAAGGCCAGGGTGATTCCTTCTGAAAGGGGAAGTGGTCAACTTTTATCCCAGTTGGGCAATGGGGCCCGTTGATGTATCTTGGGAGTGAAAGGCAAGATCACAAAAAGGAGGCAGAAGAAAAGGGCGCACAGCCCACCCCTCTCCTGCAGCCCAGTGGCACTCCATGGTGGGAGAAGGGAGCAGAGGTCAGAACTGATTCCTGTGGGGAAGCCAAAGCCCAGAGAGGTGATGTGTTTGCCTGAGGCCAGCAAACATGGGCCAGGCAGGGAGTGGACCCTGCATGGTGGCCCCTGGCAAGATTGTGGGGACACCAGGGAACTTGGCTCTTTGCAGCCCTTCTCTGCTGTCCCAGACCCCAGCCCCACCCCAGGTCCCCGTTCCCCACCCCTGGGAAAGTGCATCCACCCCGATGCCCCAGGCCTGTCCTGCCACCCACACTCACCAGTCCCAGGTGACCCCAAAACCAGCTCTGCTTCGGGGGCTGCGGGAAACACCGGAGGCGGCAGCAGGTGTCATAAAAGCTGTAGCTCCAGGCCAGGAAGCGGGCCAAGAGCCAGGAGACCCCCACCAGCAGCAGGAGCAGCCATGGGGAGGCTGCCACCTGCCCGAGTCCCAGCCAGGACAGGCTCAGCTGCGGCATCCTGGAGGCAGAGATTGTCCTGAGGTGAAGACAAGGGCGGAAGGTGAGCAGCACAGCTCACAGAGGGAGAGGGCCCAGATTGGGAGGGACAGGGACGGGGAGGGGCAGGGATGGTGGGTGTTAAGCACTGGGCAAACAGTGGCTCAGAGAAGGGAAGAGAATCTAGGGAATTCCAGAGGAGAGGCAGAGTGAGTGGGAGATATTGGGATGGAGGAGGGAAAAGAAGGAGAGAGAGAGAGAGAGAGAGAGAGAGAGAGAGAGAGAGAGAGAAGGGAGGGAGGGAGACTGATGAAGAAATACCCAAACAGAATTGGTGGGAGGTTTCCAGGAGCTCCAGTTACAAGGAAATCATCACCACCCAGCCAGCTGGATCCCAGGAGCCACTTCTGCCTGGGGCAGTGCACCTCCCCACCCCAGACCAGAACATTCAGCTTTGCCAACCCCAGCCTGTCACCTTTTGTCTGGATGGACTTATTCCACTCAAGCTCCTCCTGGCATGTCTTTGTTCCTGGCCCCTGACCTCCTAACCAGGGGAGGCTGGGCTTGGCTGGGTCAGCCAATGCTGGCACACCAGTCTGCCTCCTCCCCACGTGGCAGCTGCCCAAGACCTGAAGACCGAGCCAGCTGGACACAGAGAGGAACAAGTCCAGGGTCACATGGTGTGGGTGTGGATCTTCAGAACTCAGCACCTCCCACATGGGTGGGGAGTTGCAGGGATGGGCAAGCTAACAGCCACCCCTGCCCTTTCAAGGCCAGCAGGGTGAAGCAGGGAAAAACTTGAACATGAAGAGTTCAGGTGCCATGGGGTCACAGTCCAGCCAAGCCTAGTCCCAAAACATCTCTGGGGCTCCTCTCCACGTACGAGGCAGGTCAGAGGCATGCACCATCTCCCAGTGCAGAATCAGGAAGCCTCGGGCCTCCGGGCTGCACAGCCTGGCAGGAGTTCAAGTCCTGCCTCCAAGCAGCCTAGGGCCTGGGCTGACACAAAACCGCTGGGGGCAGGAACAAAGAAGCCCTTCTGGCTGGGGGTTACCTGCATCAGACTCAGGGGGTAAAGGCCCAGTGGGAAGAAGGCACCTGGAGGCGAGGGGGTAAGTCTGCAGGGGGCCCAGACAGAGCTGGGAGACCCTGCACGCAGTTCTGTCCCTTCCCGGCCCTCTCTAGGCTCAGTCTTGCCATCTGGGAAATGGGATGTCAGATGAGGGCCTGAGAGAGGACTCCTCTTGCTCAGATCCTGTCCTGATTCCGGAGTGAGGAATCCCCCCCACCCCGACCTAACCAGGTCTCCCCATGTCAAATCCCAAGGTGAGGGTGGGTTTGAAGGATGGGCCTGCTGAGCAAGAGGATTAGAAGGGACATTCCTCCTGCAATGACAGGATGTGCATTTCCTGTCCCTGACCCACACATTCCTTCCAGCCCTACCTGGTCCAGCTGCTGGTGGCCGTCCTAGAGTTCCCTCCTCCTCTGCTGCACTGGATCCATGGATCTACTTGCTAACACTCCATCCAGAGGAGGGCCAGGGCCAGGGCCACATAGGTCTGGGGAGAAGCAGGAGGATAGAGGAGGAAATAAAGGTCCAGAGAAATTCCCTCGAGCCACACAGCAAAGTAATTCAACGTGACAGCACAGGGGAAGGTGAATCCTGGCACACAGTAGGTGCTCATTAGCTACTCAGGGAAGAAAGGGACTTTCGTAGCCATGAGCTCTAAGAACTGACCAGTCAGAATGTAGTCCTTAGACCCTCAGTATTGGCATTACCAGCAGCATCTTGGACCCCTGCAGGATCTCAGGCTCGAACCCAGACCCACAATGACATGGCTGTAATTGCTTTGCTATCGTCCCCAGTAAGGGGAGGGATTTAGGTCCCGTCTCCTTGAATCTCGCCTGGCCTGGGACTACTTAACCAGTAGCGTGTGGGAGAGGCTGGGCCCTGCCAGTTATGGGCCAGAAACAGGGCCAGCGGCCCACACTGACGTTTGCTCTTAGAATGCATCCCCTCAGAACCAGGCTGCCATGCTGCAAGGAAGCCCAATCCACACGGAAGGACCCCACTCTTAGGCACCTCCGATCGACAGCCCCAGCTGATTTCCCAGCAAACTGCTAGCAGCAACTGCCAGCTACGGGAAGGAGCCATTTGGACATTCCAGCCCAGGTGGGCCTCCAGATGAGCTCAGGCCCAGATGACGGTGCAGAACCAGCTGGCTGAGCCCGGTCACCATGCGGCGTCACAAGAAAAGATGAAGTGGTCCTTGCTTTAAGCCACCAAGTTTGGGGGACTGTTTGTTATACAGCAATAGATCATGGGGATACCAGCTGAATCAGAAATCATGTTTTCACCCCGTGCACGTCAAAGTTTGAGACACACGGCTGTAAGAGACCCAAGTCAGGCTCAGCAATGTACCTCCTAGGAAACTTAGCCAGTCTGTCCCTCGGTTTTTTCATTCGTCAAGCGAGGAGGAAAATCTCCTTGCTTACTGTGTGTCTATTGAGCACCTACTGTGTGCCAGGCACTATTCTAGATGCTAGGGATGCAGCAGTGAGCAGGGCAGACGTCATCCCTGCTGTCAAAGGGTTCATATCTAGTGGGGAGACAGTTCATATCTTGTTCGACTGAACAAATGATCAGGAATGTATCAGACAGTGATTGTGACCTGAGGGCTTCCAGAGGGAGGGGACCTTTGAGCGGGTCCTGAATGAAGAGGGGGAGTGGGAAGTGTTGTTGAAAGGGCCCCACAGTCATGGTGTAACATGCCCAGCAGTGGGCACAAGTGAGTATGGCTTTATTCCATCGACACCCACACTGTGATTGCAGTCGACACGCCCTTCAAGGAGCCAGCCAAGGTGGCAAAATTTGTTCCGATATTCAGTCCAGAAGCAGGTATTGAAGACTGCTCCACTGCATCCAAGGACTCAAAGCCCAACAGGCCTCTGTGGTCGTGGAAGGACAGGATCCATCCATCCAGGACTCCTCACATCCTGGATCGGGTGACAGGAAGCAGAAAGGCAGCAAGAGACCCAGTGTGGGAGGCAGGAAGCCTCAAGTGGGACTTTCTGCTCTGAATCAGAGGTGGTTGGAGTGTCCCCAGTGGTTTCTCATCCAACAAGGAATGTCTCAGCTGCCAAATGACACAAGCCTGGCTTATGGAATGGCCCCCAGCCAGCGTTGGAGGGAGGGGAGCCACACACAGAAAGGCAGAGGCTGGCTGGTCCTTCCACCCGCACCCAGAGTCAGGCAGTGGACAAGTGTGTGTCTGACCAGGGCTGGCAGTCACTGTGAGTCACCAGGCTCAGGTGCGGCCCGTCACCCCTCTGAGCCTCAGTCTTCACATCTGTAAAATGGGCTTGATAAAACCTCACAGAGCACTGCGAGCATTCTATCAGAAACAGGCCGAGAGGATAGGAGAAAGTACAACTCTGAGTGATATGTGAGTAATGTCCCTGTCTACATATAAAATTATGAGTGTGTGTGTGTGTGCACGCATGTTTGCATGTGCAGCGAAAAAGTTCCAGAAGATTCTACACATCACAGTGGAATTGGAGAAAGTGGAATTGGAGTCTTTACCCTTCTAACTTGCTACTTGTCTCAAATAATTTCTCCCTCCCTGAGCTGCTATAACTGTTATCACCAAAATACTAAAAGGATATGGTGCAGCGGGGGGCACATAGTTGGTGCACAAAAGAGATGAGCAGTTTTTCTTTTGTGACACCATGAAGACACCTCTCCCAGGAGTCAGCCTGGGGTCCCTCTACACCAAGCAGGGAGGCTGCTTGGTGGCTGGAGTCTCTCTTTTCCTTTCCTCGGCCTTTGGGAAGGAACAGGTTCTGGATTCAGCCCAACAGAGTTCAGATCCCAGCCCTGCTCCTCACTGGCTGTGTGACCTGGAGCAAGTCACTTGCCTTCTCTGAGCCTCATGCCCTCCTTGCTAAAACAGAGAGGTGGGCTTATACCTCCCAGGCAGTTCATTCTTGAACCACAAACTGTACTTGGGCATTTACTCTGTATCAGGCACAGTGCTAGGACCCAGGACCTGGGATGAACAAGACAGATGGGGTCTCTGGATCATGATGCTCATGTCTGACGGCGGAAGCCAACGGGAAACAAGACCAAGTCAGATGGTGGTGGCAATGAAGGAAATTAACAGAGTGAGACATGCTAGCAAGTGACCAAGGGGGCTATTCAGACGCGGCAATCAGGGAGGGCTGCCCTGTGGAGGTGACCTTTGAGCAGAAACCTGGATGGTGGGGAGGCGCAGTCCGTGCATGAGAACCACTCCCTGAAGCCGTGCCAGAGCTGCAAAGGCCCGGCACAGGGTGGGGCACACACGTCTTCCTTGCACATGCTCATTCTTGCTCCCATCCTCGGACGTGCAGAGACACTCAGGGCTGGAGGGGCTCCTGCGATGGGGTGGTGGCGGCAGGAAGGAGCAGCTCAGCTGGAGCCCCGCGATGGTTGGGGAAATGAGCCCAGGAGCCGGCAGCGTTGAGGTTTTACTCCATGTAATTGAGGACTTGAAACCCACGGGGTTCCAGGGGCGCCTGGGTGGCGCAGTCGGTGAAGCGTCCGACTTCAGCCAGGTCGCGATCTCGCGGTCCGTGAGTTCGAGCCCCGCGTCGGGCTCTGGGCTGATGGCTCGGAGCCTGGAGCCTGTTTCCGATTCTGTGTCTCCCTCTCTCTCTGCCCCTCCCCCGTTCATGCTCTGTCTCTCTCTGTCCCAAAAATAAATAAACGTTGAAAAAAAATAAACATTAAAAAATAAAAAATAGGGGCGCCTGGGTGGCGCAGTCGGTTAAGCGTCCGACTTCAGCCAGGTCGCGATCTCGCGGTCCGTGAGTTCGAGCCCCGCGTCGGGCTCTGGGCTGACGGCTCGGAGCCTGGAGCCTGTTTCCGATTCTGTGTCTCCCTCTCTCTCTGCCCCTCCCCCGTTCATGCTCTGTCTCTCTCTGTCCCAAAAATAAATAAACGTTGAAAAAAAATTAAAAAAAAAAAAAAAAGAAACCCACAGGGTTCTGAAGCCGTGCTGAGGGCAGGACCAGCTGGCAGAGCAGCCCGATTCCCAGTCCAGGCGGCAGAAGTGGCCTGGGAGGCAGAAAGCCTTAGAGGAAAACTCAGGAAAAGCTCAGAGCGCACACACCAGCCAGGAACAACCGCGAGATCCTCCCCCTCCTCCTCCCTGCTCTCTCTTCTCCCTCCTCCCCCTCTCCCTTCCGCCTCCACCTCTCCCCTCCCTCCTCCCTCCTCCTCCTCTCCCCACTTCCTTCTCTCTCTGTCTCCCTCTCTGATTATTGGGTGATGATTGCTCACAAAAACTAGCCTAGCCACCACCAACACCCCAAGCCACAGAAGAGAGACTTGGAGAAGGGACCCTGGAGCAGTGTAATGTCTTAAAAAGAGACATTTGCTGGGCGCCTGGGTGGCTCCGTCGTTAAGCATCTTGGGCTCAGGTCAGATTTCACGGTTCATGAGTTCGAGTCCCACATCGGGTGAGCACGAGCCCCGCTTCCGCTGAGCTCCGTCTCTCTCTCTCTCTCTCTCTCTGTTTCTCTCCCTTTCTCTTTCTCTCTCTCTCTGCCCCTCCTAGGATTCTCTCTCTGCCCCTCGCTCATTTGTGCCCTCTCTCTCTCCCTCCCCCCCAAAAAAGAGAGACCCTTTGCCCCCTCTCCTCCCCACGTGGTAGATCTCAGATCACAGATGTCAGCAAAGGCTGTGCTACCCCTTCCTTGAGAGGCTGCGATGATCAATTTTTCGTGTCTGCTACACTAGGCCCCCGTACCCAGCTATTTACCTAAACATTTACTAGGTGTTCCTGTGAAGGTGTTTCGTAGATAGAGTTAATACCTACGATCAGCTGACTTCAAGGAGTCAGTTACAGCACTCCAATGCAAATGGGCTTTGTGCAGTCAGCCGCAAGGCCTCAGGAGCAAAAATTGAGAAAAGAAATTCTTCCTTGAGCTGCAGCACCGATCCCTACCCGAGTTTTCAGCCACCGCCCCACAGACTTCACGCTCGCCAGCCCCCTAGTCTCACGAGCCAACGCCTTAGGATAAATCTCTCTCAATAGACAGACGGATGCTATCCTGTTTCTCTGGAGAACACCGACTGACAGAGATAAAGAATTCTCTTCACCTTGAACCTGAGCTGTCCTCAGTGACTCTGGGGACTTACGAGTCTAGGTCGTGAGAAGACTGCCAGCTGCCTTGGAATACACCCTCCTGGATTCAGCTGCCATGTTAAGAGGAAGCCCAAGGGTCGCCTGGGCGGTTCAGTCAGTTAAGCATCAACTTTGGCTCAGGTCTTGATCTCACAGTCCAGGAGTTCAAGCCCTGTGTCGGGCCGTGTGCTGACAGCTCAGAGCCCAGAGCTTCGGATTCTGTGTCTCCCTCTCTCTCACTCTGTCTCTCTCTCAAAAATCAATGGTTAAAAAAAAACTTTTTTAATAAATAAAGAAAATAGAATGGTGGATTTGGGGCACCTGGGTGGTTCAGTCGGTTAAGCATCCGCCTCTTGATTTCGGCTCAGGTCATGATCTCACAGTTCGTGAGTTCAAACCCCGCATCGGGTTGTGCATTGACAGTGCAGAGAGTGCTTAAGATTCTCTCTCTCCCTCTCTCTCTCTCTGCCCCTCCACTGCTCGTTCTCTCTCTCTCTGTCTCTCAATAAATATTTTTTTTAAATTTTTTTTTCAACGTTTATTCATTTTTGGGACAGAGAGAGACAGAGCACGAACGGGCAAGGGGCAGAGAGAGAGGGAGACACAGAATCGGAAACAGGCTCCAGGCTCTGAGCCATCAGCCCAGAGCCCGATGCGGGGCTCGAACTCCCGGACCGCGAGATCGTGACCTGGCTGAAGTCGGACGCTCAACCGACTGCGCCACCCAGGCGCCCCAGCAATAAATATTTTTTTAAAGAAGACATTTTTAAAATGGTTATGTGTACAAAAACGTATGTACATTGGAAAATGTTCACATTTGCAATTTTTTTCATACTAAAAAAAAAAAAATTCACGCCAAACTGCTAGTCTGAGGGTAGGGAGCGGAAGCCGTGGTGGAAGAATTTCCCTTTTAAATTTCTATGCTTGCATAAACAAAAGCATAATTAAGTTTCTACAACTGCATTTTTTTTTTTTTACCTCAAGCCAATGTAATACTTGGAGAGAGAGGTGATAAATGAATAAACTACTTACAACACTGCCTGACTCATAAGTACCAAGTATGTGTTTGCTGATATTCCTCTTATTTTATGACAGATCAAGGGCATGAGCATCAGCCAGGAGCCTTGGGTGTCTCTGGGACACATATCAGGGACCTTACTGGTTGTGAATACCACCCAGTCCCCCACTTCATTCCCTTAGTCCTTATCAAGCAGGAAGTTCTCAGGGGACAGCAAGTGCCAGGGTCAGGTGGCCATGGTCAAAGCCCACTTTTGCCATTCTCCAGCTGTGTGACCTTAGGCAAGTGACTTGCCCTCTCTGAGCCTCAGGTTCCATCTTGGTAAGAACGGCATAATAATAGACTCATGGGGATTGGAGGAGCGACCTGTGGACTCTAATGTGAGGATTCCAGCACAAAAGCTGTATTCTGAGACAAGAATTTAAGTGCCAGTAAGGCAGTGAGGCAGAGTGAGATGAGGGCAGCCAGGAAAGGGGGCTTTATCGAGGAAGTTCCCACTCGGGGCACCTGGGATTCAGTCCCTCTGGGGACCTCGGGGAGACGGCGAGAACAGGCACCCACCAGTCGTTACTCAGGGCCACTGCCAAGGGCATTATTTCTCCAGAATGTTCTGCCGGCTGCAACAGCTGAACCCGGGGGGGCTTGGAAAGTTGCCTGATGTGGACAATGTAACTGGTGAGTGGGGTTCTCCCTCCTCTCTTCCCAATACTCCCCCACACAGTCTCATACACACACACACACACACACACACACACACACGTGTTCTCAAACACACACGTGCATGCACGCACACAATCTCACACATACACACAACGCACCCACGCTTGCACGCGTACACACACTCGCGTGCACACATCCACACACCTACGTGCACACATATGCACATATCCAAACATACACGTCCCACGCACAAGCACGCGTGCACACACGCTCGTGCACACACGCTCATACACACTCTGAACTAACGGAGGAGACGAGACGCCTTAAAGTTTGTTGTCCCCGAGCCGTCCAGCAGAGGGAGCCTCCGACACACTCAGGAGAGGAAGGAGACAGCGACCAGTGACCGGCCCGGCCTGGGCGTGTTTGGAGAATCGCTCTGATGCAGCAGGTCCCGGAGACCTACGGGCCCCATGCCTCCCCTCCCCCCTCCCTCATTCAGTCACCACCATCGACCTTAGCGGGAAGTCAATATGCATGAAAAGCATGATGAAAAATCCACACGGCAAAGGAGAACCGAGGTGCCATAAAGGAGCAGTCAGGTGCCCAAGGCCACCGCTAGGAAAGGGGTACAGCCGGGTTTTAAACCCACATAGGTCGTCTCCCAAGAGCAAGCTTTTTTTGCCGGAGGAGAGTGGCCTCCAACTGGGGATTCTGGCCGACAATCCCAGCACTCGCCACCCGGGGGCACCCCAGGACACACATCGCCTCCAGCATCCCACCACCCAGCTTCGACTCATCTCCAGGACCCCCAGCCCCACCCCGCTCCACCCACGCCTGCCGCCACCCCCCTTATAGGCAAAGCGAGGCTAGGGACCCAGACCCGCACGAGAAGCCTCAGGGGTAAGCCACCCCGTTGAGGCCACGACATGAGGACATGGTCGTGGGGCCTTGGGTGAACCATCTCACTCTGGGGAGGTCCGTTTCCACTTCCATTAAACGAGACAGTTAATAGTACCCCCTGAGAATTAAGTGCCAATATTTGGGAAGGGCACGGAGGAAGCACTCAACTTTAAATGTCATTATTGTTATATCAACTCTGGAGACCCCTGGGGGGTTGGTCTCCCCTCCATGAGCACACGCACACACACAGAGGGGGATCTCACCAGTCTTGGGGCTTTTGAAACACCATCTAAGTGCTGAGGTTTCCCAGATGTATGTATCACCAGCCCAGAACTCCCTCCCGAGTTCAAGACCAGCCTATCCGACTGCCCACTTGACATCTCCAACTCCTCCTGGCCCCAACTGACATGCTGATCTCAGCCCTCACACCCCGCCCCCCACTGCAGAAAAACCTTACTCTGTTAAGCATTCTCCATCTCGAGGTGGCACGTCTGTCTTTCCAGGTGTTCAGACCCACATCTGGGGGCCTCCCTTTCTCCTGAATCCTTCGTTCAAGGTATTAGCAAATCTGCCAGCACTAGCTTCGTAAAGCAGTCGGTCCAAATCAGAATCCAAGCACCTGTCTTCACTCTACAGCTCATGGCTTGCTTGGAGACACTGTCATCTCTCACCTGGACAAATCTGGTCACCCCATCTGATCTCCCTAGTCCCATCCTTGCCTCACACAGTCTCTATTCAACATGGCAGCCAAAGACTATAATGACAAATCTTGTCCCTCCTCTGTCCAGAGCCCTCCATGCCTCCCTATCTCTGTCATAGAAAAAGTCAGTGGACCCCAAGGCCCTGTGGGACCTGCTCCTATCCCCTCCCTGACCTCATTCCCTTCCGTGTTCCTCCTCCAGCCACAATGGTCTCTTCAATGCCCCCTAAACACCCCAAGCTTGTTCCTACCTCAGGACCTTTGCACTATACGTTCTCTCTGCCTCAAAAACTCTTCCCCAAAATATCCACATGGCTCCTGCCCTCTCCTACCTAAAGTCTTTGTTGAAATGACCCCTTTTTGGTGAGGGCTTCACTGACCATCTTACAACCTCTCCCCCTGCCCCACCAGCATTACTGAACACCCACAGAAATACACGCACTGACCCAGCTCAATTTTTCCATAGCACTTATCGCTTCTCTTCCACATGGGCCAATGTAGTCACCCCATCTGGTCTCCCTAATCCCACCCTTGCCTTCCCACACAGCAGCCAAAAGAATACTATAAAGACCAAGTGACTGGGGCGCCTGGGTGGCTCAGTCGGTTGAGCGTCCGACTTCAGCTCAGGTCACAATCTCGCGGTCCGTGAGTTCGAGCCCTGCATCGGGCTCTGGGCTGATGGCTCAGAGCCCGGAGCCTGCTTCCATTCTGTGTCTCCCCCTCTCTCTGCCCCTCCCCCGTTCATGCTCTGTCTCTCTCTGTCTCAAAAATAAATAAAACGTTAAAAAAATTTTTTTAAATAAAAAAAAAAAGACCAAATGACAAATCTGTCGCTCTGCTCAGAACCCTCCCATGGTTCCCCATTTCTGTCACAATAGAAGTAAAAATCCTCCAAGGCCCTGTATGAATTTACTTATTTGCTCATTTATTATTCGTCATGTTATCCTCCCCCCACACCCAACAAAGGTCAATTATGTAAGGGCTCAAATACCACCTGGCTTACAGCAGATGCTCAATAAATATTTGATGAGTTAATATGGTTACTGTAGACCTTGTCACTGCCCCATCTTCCTTATCATTTCAGGGACTACACCATCATCTGTTCCCCCAGCCAAAGACTTGGAAATCCCCCTTAACTCCTCCCTCACCGCAGCTCTTGTGGCTAGGTAGTCCCCCCTCCTGTCCTGCCTGGACCTCAGTCTCCCTCTTCCCCAGGTTTCCATTCCCCAGTGTTCCCCCCTTCCAAGCCACCGTCCTGCCAGCTCATATCTGACCAGATCCTGTCATGCTCCTGCTCACACACCTTCTATAGCTCCCTATTGCCTTCAGCATAAGGCTTGAACTGAGATGTAGCCCACAGTTCCTGGGCAGTTGGCCCCTGCCCGACTTTCCTCCAGTCTGCACCCCTCCTCCGGATCCAGCCTCTCTGGAGTGGTGCTCCTCCGGCACACCATGTTCTCCCTTACCTGGGGACATCTGCAGATGCTGTCCCTCCCACCTGACATGCTCTTCTCCTTGTCACCACTCAACTTGTACCCTCACTTCAGCATCAGAGAAGCTCTCCCTGAGCCACCCCCCTGTTGTGTCACAGAGCAACAAGGGCCTCTCTTTTGGAGCACTTGTCACGGATTGTAAATAAATTTACGTGTGGAATTATTTGTTCAACATCTGTCTCCTGTTCTCCCGATGGCAGGAATTGGGCCCGGCTGTGCTCCGGGCCCAGTGCCAATAAACACTTAATTAATATGTGGTCTGTTGATGAGATAAATGAATGCACAAACTGTCCCCAAAAGCCTGAGTTCATGTCCGAGGACAAATGGCTTCCCAGCCTCCTAGCCCATAGCTTCCCTCAGTTGCCTCCCAGCTGTCCAGGCACCTTCATTTCCTTCCTGGAGCCCAAGGGAAGTGTCTGGCTGAGCTAGGGAGTAGACGGTGGGGCGGGGGGGGGGGGGGGGGTGTCTGCATCCCTCGCTTTTATTCTACAAAAATCAGAACACTCGGCAAAGGGCTTTTCAGCAAAGGAGGAAGGAAGAGGCTTTCCAGGGAAGGTCTGGATTTACAAAACATCAACAGAAGCACACACCCTGAGCCCTGGGATGCAGCCTGATGCCAGAGGAGTTCGCCCGTATGAGCTGGGGACCTCAAGAAGCTGACGTCCGGGTCCAGGGCTCTTACTTCAGGCTCCAGCTCTCAAGTCCTCAACTTAAAAGCCAGCCGGGATCCACGGGGGACAGGTCCTGAATCCCAGAGGCCTTAGGTGTCAGGTCTAGGATCCTCAGATGGTTGGGTGGGTGGGGCCTGAAGGCCCGAGTGCTCTGGATCCTGGGGGTGGGTCTGGGCCCGAAGAGATGCGGCTGAGCCTGGTCCCTCAAGCAGGAAAGCAGGCACTCAGGGGACCTGACCTGGACCTCAAGGGGGAGGACCAGGCCGTCAGGAGGCGGAGCCTTGCCATGAGGGGCGTGGCCTGCACCTTCTTCATACTGCTCAGTGGAGGAGCCTGGTCTTCCAGGAGCCCAACCGGGTCTTCGAGGGGCGTGGTCTCTGCCCTCAGGGCCCTGGGGGCGGGGTCTGGTCCCTCGGGGGCGTGGCCTGGGCCTCTTTGGGCGGGGCTTGGGCCCCCCGGGGTCCGCAGGGAAGCGCCAGCGATCAGGCCCGCGGAGGCAGTGGCTCCACGTTGAGCCAGATGCCGTTCTCCGTGCGCAAGATGAGCTCAGGCTTCCGCCGCACCTTGCGCGTTCGGTCCACACTCAGGCGGAAACGCAACAGCGTCAGCGCCACGGCCACGCGCATCTCGGCCATGGCAAAGCTCTGTCCGATGCAGTTTCTAGAGTAGAGGAAGGGGGGGGGGAGGGGCTCAGGTGCAGCCGCTGTGTGACCCAGGAAGGGGGGAGTCCCTGGGTAAATGACCGACCTCCCGCTCTGGGTCTCAGTTCCCTCATCTGTAAAACGGAAGCAATGGCATCCTAGAGTCGTTGGGAGCCTATGAGCCCAGAACTCAGGGCCTGCCACACAGTAGGCGCTCAACACCCAGGGATGTTATCACAGAGTCTGATTTGGGGGTTTCTTAGTACACTGGAGGCATGAAGGGTGCTGGGTTGGCAGAAAGCACATCTGGGTGGGAGGTGATCTCTGCTCCTGATCGGCACATCCCTGACCTTCGACTCCCATGGGGCTCCTCCTACGCTTGGCTTAAACTGGGGGAAACAGAAGAGTTACCTGGGTCCTGCGGAGAAGGGCACATAGGCCAGTGGGGAGCGCTGCTGTGGGTTGTCCGGGTCAAAGCGATAGGGGTTGTACACCTAGGCAGGAGTGGCCAGGGGGTGGGTGAGTCTGGTTGGCCCATCCATCCCAGCTTGGTCCTGACCCTTCCGCTGGATGGAGAGAACCTCACTACAATCCAGCCACACCCTCCTCTTTTCTGTTGTTCAAGCATGCCAGCCTGACTCCAACCACAGGGCCTTTGCACTTCCTGTCTCAACTGCCCGGAACAGGCTTCCCCCTGCTCTTCGCACTTCTCAGGTCTCAACTCAAACACCTCTTCCTCCCCAAGGCCTTTCTTCACCATGTGAGCTAAAGTGCCCCCCACCCCCTCCAGTTTTTATCTCCTTTGTGCATGTATCACAACCATAGTTTTTGCTTATTTTCTTCCCCTGAACTTCACCGTGAGCTCCATGAGGGCAAAAAAAAAAAAAACAAAAAAACAAAAAAAAAAACAGTACATTTCTCGGTCCTCTGTGCCCAGCACAGAGGCTGGCAAACAGTAGGTGTTCAATAAATATTTGTGGACCTAGTGAATCAACAAACAGTGAGTGAATACATGGGGGGAGGGGCACTCAAGCTGTGCATCCAGCCAGGCCACCTGGGTCCCTGGGGAAGAGGGTAGGAAGGCCTCGGTGGCCCAGGACCACCCCTTCTGAGGGGAAAGAAGCTGAGGGAAGAGAGGACTGAGGCAGGCGCTCACCTTGGAGTCAGGCCACACTGTGGGGTTGTGGTGGGTCCCGTAGATGCTGACCAGGCAGATAATTCCTGCGGGGAGGATGGCATCATTGGGGCCACTGGGGCCGAGGGGAACTTTCCCTGAAGTCCTCCTCCTCCCCTGCTCTTCCTGGAATCATGCTGTTCCCATGAGCCATCTACCACCCTCCCCTGCCCATCCTTCTCTGAAAAATTCTGCTGCTGGCCCCCTAAGAGGTCCCCATCACCTGCTTTCTAGCTGCCATGCCGGCCACACAGGGATCTTTGTCACTCACAGATCTGACATTGTTCCTCCTCAGCTCAAAAACCTCCCATGGCTCCCCACTGTCCTGAAGATCAAGTTCAGGTGCCTCAACCTAGCATTCGCAGCCTTTCAATACCTGCACCCTGAAACTCTGCTCCATAAATATGCTCTCTCTTTCACTTTCTACCTTCAAGGCTCACCTCTCATGCTGCCTCTTCCAAGCAGACCCCCACCCTGAATTTCACCCCATATTAAGTCATCACTCCTTACTTTGGACTGTTTCAACCCCTTTAAAGTTACTTCCTTTAGGCCATTCCTGACCCCATGTGACTGGGAATGTCTGTGCCCTGCTGTGTCTTCCTCAGACTGAGTGGTACTCAAGGCCTGGGACTGGGAATGAGGCCTCTCTAGATCCCCAGCATCACCCAGAGCCAGGCTTAGTCTCCAAGGAATATTTGGCCACTGAATGAAACCATCCCTCCCTCACCTGCACCCTCACAGGGCCCACCCCACCGCGCCCACTCTTGCTCTTCCACCTGGACTCACCCACCTCTGTCTAGCCCCTACCCGTGGGTTCTCCTCCCTCACCCCAGAAGCAACAGCCACACAGAGAGACGGCCCATCCACAGGGAGGGTGCACCTGGGGCAGGTTTGACCATGCTCCCGTGGGCACTAGAGCGGCCTGGCAGCTGGCAGCACACAATGGGCACCTTTGGGGATGACGCGCCCGTCTGGAAGCTTGATGTCCTCCGTGCAGCGGCGGGAGACCAGGGTCACGGGTGGGAACTGGCGTAGGCTCTCCTTGATGCACATAGTGGTGAAAGGCAGCTGGGTCAGGTCATCCCTGGGGAACATGGAACGTGGGCTGGTCAGTGGCTTGGAGCCAGGGCACAGCAACACCCCTTCCCCCACCCCAAACACACACACACACACACACACACACACACACGCTCAGGAGCAACCACGCAGGAAACCAGTCCAGGATCTCAGACTTGCCCCAGCTTCCGGTGTTTGCATTTATGCCATGCACACATCACTACCCCTCAGCATGCCCCCAAGCAACCCGAGCAGCACCAGCAGGCTTCTGCATGCCCAGCATTAACCCTTTAACTGATGGATTACGTGGCAGCCAGGGGATAGCCGGGAGAGGTGCCAGGACGGGGGGGGGGGGGTGCCTGGGCATCAGCAATTCACCAGCCTGTGTGGATCAATTTCAGTATCTAAAAACCTGTCCATTCTCTCCTTCTGCTATTATTAACTTCTTTCCGTTGGACTCCAGGGCCCAAAAGTGGATTAATTATAACCCTTGGTCCATGATCTAGATCGTTTTCTTTCTCTTTCAAAGAAACTTCACGTCACTCCTGTAAAGGGCAAACGGCATGCCTGGCATAAAAGTACCCATAAGGTAAACACCACTGGGTAAACAGAAGAGTTATTAAATTCTGGCGAGACATCATCTCCTGCCCAGTCCTCAGAACCTGAGCCATCTCTTCCCTTCATCAAAAAGGCAGATTAGCAAGGAGTTGAAGAATACAACGGCACCCGACTGAGAATGTCTCCCTGACGTCGAAATCTAAAAGGTTGACGCGGGGGCGCCTGGGTGGCTCAATCAGTTAAGCGGCTGTCTTCAGCTCAGGTCATGATCTCCTGGTTCAGTTTGTGAGTTCGAGCCCCGCACTGTCAGCACGGAGCCCGCTTGGGATTCTCCCTCTTCTCTCTCTGCCCCTCCCCCACGTCTGCTCCCCCCCACCCCAAAATAAATAAACTTTAGAAAATAAATAAATAAAAGGTTGACACTAAACAGAAAAGAGCTTTCTCGCTGTTTGATGCTATTCAATGCTGTGTTTTCTTTGAAGCACCCAAAAATCAGCTCTACACGGCACATGTCTGAATTATACACCCCTTGCCCTTTGCATGTGATTCTGCAGTGCCTTCTGCTCAGGCGGGTAGAATGTATGTCCTGCCCCATTCATGGTGGGCTTGGCCATGTGACTTGCTTTAGTGAAATGGAATGTTCCAGTGCAGGCAGAGGTTTTAGACTGTGGCTCTTCGAGCTTCTGGAATCTGCCTTGAGAGGAACACGCCCCAGGTGGCTGCTGGTTCAAGGAGAATGAGGAGACGTGTGAAACAGACCTGAACCCACACCTCCATTTGGAAGCCACCCCGCTCAACTGAACGGCACCCTGCAATAGCAAGAGCAAGAAATATGTGCAGACCAGAGCAGGAAACAAATACGCAAGCTCTAGACTCAACCGGCCCCCCACCATCCCCCCGACCCCAAACGGACCACTCCAGCTCCTCCAGCTCCCGGCCTCGCATGACCTCTCGGATCTCTTCCCGGCACTTCTCCTGGTACTCTGGATACTTGGCCAAGTTGAACAGCACCCATGACAGGCCACTGGATGTTGTGTCATGACCTGTAGACAGGTGAGGAGCTCACGTGGAGGCTGCCTGAGGACAGCGGAGACACGGTCTTCTGACAACGGGGCCCCCTCCCCGCCTCCCCCCACATCCTCACCTTCAAACATAAAGGTGTCCGCCTCAGCTCGGATGTCCTCGTCTGACAGTTCCTTCCCGTCTTCATCCTGGAACGAACAGGAGAGGGTCCTTAGCCCGCTTCCTCCCACCCTGCGCCTCCAGGGCTGAAGTCAAGATACTCCCGCCTCTCTCAAGCCAAGCTGCGGGGGGAAGAATGCCAGGCAGACAGAGGTACGTGGCTTGTCTAAGAAAGACAGAAAGTGGGAGGGAGAGTCAAAGGTGAGGGGAAGAAGGGAGTTTGTATCCCTTGAGCAGCTGGTTGCAGCAAGCATCCTGCTGGATGGAGGCCCAACCATGACCTGTGATCAGGCCTCATGACCATCATGTCGTAAATGAGGAAACTGAGGCTCAGAGGGACGAGTCAGGTGACTAAGGTCCAGCATCCGCTAAGCAGCAGGGCCAGAACTGGAACCCAGAACTGCCTGAATCCAGAATCCAAGTGCTGCTCAGAAATTCCACAGAAGGGGGAGCCTTGGTGGCTCAGTGGTTAAGCATCTGGCTTTGGCTCAGGTCATGCATGATCTCACAGTTCGTGAGTTCATGAGTCCCACATCAGGGGAGCTCAAGCCCTGCTTTGGGTGAGCTCAATCCCCTCTTCCGGTGAGCCTGGCTTCTCTCTCTCTCTCTCTCTGCCCCTTGTGGGACTCTCTCTCTCTCTCTCTCTGCCCCTCACTCACTTGCTCTCTCTCTCTCTCTCAAAAACAGGAAGAAAGAAAAGAAATCCCACAGAAGCAATCTCTGCAAGTGTCATATTTTTTCAAAGTCTTGGGTTTCAACTTTTAAGCATGGTGAGCAAAATCATGTCCCCGCCCCCACCACAACCCTCCAGAATTCATACGGTGAGGTCCTCACCACCCAGGACCTCAGAACGTGACTGTATTTGGAGACAGGGCCTTTCCAGAGGTAATTAAATTATGATGACGTCATTAGGGTGGGCCCTAGCCCAATATTTAGAGGACTTTTATGCAAAGACTCAGGCAGAGGGAAGACAGCGTGAACACACATGAGAAGGAGGCCATCTACAAGACAGGGAGAGAGGCCTCAGAAGAAACCAACCCCTGTCAGTGCCTTGATCTCAGATCTCTAGCCTCCAGAACTGTGAGAAGGTTGACTTCTGAGGTTTAGCCCACCCAGTCTACAGCACTTCATTACGGCAGCCCCAGCAAAACGAATACAGTAAGTCTTACTTGTGTATTAGGGTGCCTGCCTGCCTCCTAGATCTGTATTATTCGGGACATTTGTCCTTTTATGGAGTTGGTGCAATTCACGAGGGGCCGGGGCCCAGCCTCACCTTGGCCAGGAGCAGCACATCGATGAAGTCCAAGGTCTTGCCCTGTTTGCCCTTAAGCCAGGCCTCGGCCCCCTGCTGGTGCAGCGCCCGCCTCCGCTCCTGGATGACCTCCGTGGTGAAGCGGTGCACGGTGTCACAGGCCTGCCGGAAACGCCGCCCGTCTGCCGTGAGGTAGTAGATGAGGTCGATGTGGTGGTGCACGCGGTATTGGCGCTGGACCACGAGTGCGCTCAGCTCGATGATGGCCGAGATGTAATCGCTCATCTTCCTGCCGGGAGAGGAAGGGCCATGAGCACAAGCTGCTCCCTAGGACCAGTAAGCAACCCCCCCCCCCCGCCCCGTATATAGACGATATTTTCTAATTTTCCTGTGCTCTTCACGCTCCACCATCTGGGGCCTTGCTGACCCCGGAGAGACACGGCCCCTACCAGAGCTAGCCAGTTCTGAGAGATTGCCAATGACTCACCCAAGAGCATCCCTTTCGTGTGCACACCAAACAGTGCAGAGCCCATACGCTGAAGTTTATCAGGCCGAGCCACTATCTCCAGGCCTTAATCACTGGACAACTAGGGACAGCCCCCATCCTCCAGAGCCCTCTGTAATTATTCAAACGAGTGCATCCTAAGCTTGTGTAACTGCCATACTGTTCCTTCCCAAGGAAACCACCAAAAAAGACTGTCATGCTTTCTCCCGACTGACACCGATGCTTCCCTGTGTGGCCCTGAGGGGTGTAGTAGGTCCCCTCCTCTTGGGAACTGTAAGGAACAATCATCTCCTGATCGGGTGGCCTCATCATATCTGAATAAAACCAAAATCCAGGTACACATAGACCCAAAGACAGATCAGGACTTCCAAATAGATGTAGCATCACAAAGACTAAATGGCTATAAGCCACAGAGTGAGAGAACTCATAAATATGATCACAAACTTGTATCTAAAATATATAAAGAACTCTTGGGGCTCCTGCATGGCTCAGGCAGTTGAGAGTCTGAGTCTTGATTTTGGCTCATGTCATGATCCCAGGGTCATGGGATCAAGCCCCACATCAGGCTTTGGACTGAGGGTGTAGCCTACTGAAGATTCTCTCTCTCCTTCTCCCCCTGCCCCTCCCCAGGTCACTATCTCTGTCAAAAAATAAAATAAAATAAAATATAAATAAATAAATAAATAATATAAAGAACTCTTAAAATGCACTCATAGACAAAGAATCCAATTAAAAAATGGGTAAAACATATGCATAGACATTTCTCCAAAGAAGATATACAAATGTCCAATAAGCACATTAAAAGATGCTTAACAGCATTAGCCACTACAGAAATGCAAATCAAAACCACAATGAGATACTGTTTCACCCCAACCAGGAATGGCTATAATCAAAAAGACAGATAATAACAAGTGTTGGTAGAGGTGTGGAGAAATTGGACCCCTCACATACTACTGGTAGGAATATAAAATGCTGCCTCTCTCTCTCTCTCTCAAATAAGCATTTAAAAAAATTAACAAAAAAGAAAAAAAATGAAATCACTGGGACAGGTGTGCAAGGGGCTGTCCTTGGTCCTGAACTATGCTTCTTGTTTTCACACGTGTCACAGTCTGTCACTTCCTTGTTTATTTATTTGTGCACGGTAACTGCTTTTCTTCCCATCAACATATAAGTTCCAAAGGAGCAATACTTTGTCTATTTTGTTGACCATTATATTCACAGTGCCTAGTCCAGGAAGAGCACATAGTAGGCTGGAATAAATATTTCTGGACTGATTAATTAATCAATCAACTAGTTAATCACTAAAGCCACTGTCACTTTACCCAACTGAAACATAACCCTACAAAGCCCAGAGTAACAAAGTCAGCAGCTTATCATTGAGAACGTACTATGTGCTACAAACTTGCCATTTATGATGTCTCTCCTTCCTTATATCCCCACTTAGACTATAAATTCCAAGGAACTGGGACTTAGTCTGTTGCTCACCACCATATTCTCAGTAGATAGCATAGTATCTGGCACATAGTAGCTACACAACAAATAGCTGATGAATGAATGAATGAATGAATGAATGAACCAGAACAATGGTTATTTTATTCATCCATTCAACAAATATTTACTGAACATCTACTGTGTGCCAGGGCAGTGCAACATCATTTTATTCTTTTTTTTAATGTTTATTTATTTTTGAGAGAAAGAGAGAGAGAGAGAGAGAGAGAGAGAGAGAGAGAGAGAATGAGTGGGGGAGGGGCAGACAGAGAGGGAGACACAGAATCCAAAGCAGTCTCCAGGCTCGGAGCTTTCAGCACGGAGCCCAACATGGGGCTTGAACCCATGAACCTGAAGATCATAACCTGAGCCAAAGTCAGACGCTTAACTGACTGAGCCATCCAGGCGCCCCATATCATTTTATTCCTAAAGCATGTCTCAGAGGGTCAAGAATTGTCATCCCTGGAGTGTCTGAGTGGCTCAGTTGGTTAAGTGTCTGACTCTTGGTTTCTGCTCAGGTCATGATCTTGCAGTTTGTGGGTTCAAGCCCCACATCAAGCTCTGCACTGACAGCATGGAGCCTGCTTAGGATTCTCTCTCTCTCTCTCTCTCTCTCTCTCTCTGCCTCTCCCCTGCTTGCTCTCTCTCTTCCCCTCTCTCTCTCTCTCCCTTCCAAAATAAATTAATTAAAAAAAAAAAAGAATTGCCATCTTGTTTTACAAAAAAGGAAACAGGCTCATAGCCTGGGGAGACACTTTCCAAAAGCCAAACTATTCCTCATGGAAGGATGAGGGAAACTAGTACTTATTAAGCACCTACTCTATACTCAACCACCAACTTACATTACCTCACTTAATACTCACAAGATGACTATGGGGGTGGAATTGGGATTCCGTTTTTTCAGATAAGGACACGGGCCCAGAGAGGTGATGTCAGTTTCCAGAAACACACAGCCTGTCGGTGGCAGAGTACCAACAGCCCGGCGATGCCCGACACCTGAGAGTCTCCTTTCTTCTCCCACCACCTTGCCCTGTAGCAACTGCCTCTATCTTCCCCCAGGAAGGCCACACTCACTCCTGGCAGTTGCTGTTGTGGCTGAAGACACATTTCTGAAGAGTGTCCAGGGTCATGAGGCTGATGTGCTCAAACATGTCAAGGGAGACCACTGGGCCCTCCGCCAGGCGCCGCCATTTAGCCTGCGAGAGAGAGACACATGGCGAACCGAAGCAGAGACCGCAGGCTTTGAGCCGGGCTGACAACGGCACCCCAGCTGCCTGCTCACCTCAAGCCCATTTTGTAGGTAAAGGGAGTGAACCGTCCTGACATCCCATGGCTCACACACGAGTCGGGGCCTGGACCAGTCCCACTCCGCGGACACCCTCTTCCCAAGAGACCCCGCGACTCACATGCATGATGTCAGTGCACTGGTTGAAGATCTTCATGTAGGGCTTCAGGATGTCGAAGTGAAAGGCGGGGGTCAGCAGGCGGCGGTGCCGGCTCCACTTCTCACCTTTGCTAAGCAGCAGCCCATCTCCTGGGCGCAGGAAACTGCCCTTAGGAGCCTCTCCTATTACTCTGAAACCACAAGAAACCCCACACCCCACCCCCTCTTCCCTGAAGCCCCAGCCCCAGCTCATCCAGTCCCACACTCACCCAGCCAAGGTTTCAGGAAACCGTAGAAAAGATCATCCTTGGGGGCAATGGCAGCTGTGGAGAGAGAAGAGGTGATGATAATTCAAAAGAGAGTGCTGACCCTTGACCTCTGCTTCTAACCTCCTTGGGGCTCCTCTCTGAGCTCTGACCTCCACCTCACCTCTCCAGTCCATCTTCCACACCTGCTCCCGAAAGACCCTTATAAGATGCTGATCTGAACATGAGCCTCCCCTACTCAGATACCTCCCATGGCTCCCTATCACCCTTGTAAAAAAGTTCAAGCTCAGGCTAGCATTGAAGGCCCTGCCCCATCTAGCCTCCCTGTGTCTCTCCTATCTCACCCTTCAACATACACCTCACATACTGGCCCAGGCTGAGCTCTCCATCCAGAATGGCCCTCTTCACCCTAATCACCCCCTCTTTTCTGCCAATCCAGGCCATCTGAATTATGCCTCCTGTGGTCTCAGTCTCCAGTGCAGCCTCCTCCTTGCACTCCGGTCCCAGGAGGTCTTATCAGATGCTAGATCTGACCATGTCCCTTCCCACTCAGAGCCATTAGCCACAGCACCAGATGTTCAGCCCATTTTCAAAGCCCCGAATGATCTACCCCAGTCCAGACCTCTCTCAAAACATCTCTGTCCTCCATACTCTACATGCTCAATGTTCGAACATCACAGCATATTCTCATCTCCTTGAAAAAGCCACATTCTCTGTTCTTTCTACCACATGCCTTCTCTGCCTCAAACACTCTTCCTTCATCCTTTGAGTCTCTGCTTGGATGCCACCCCTTCTCCACCCATCCCTCTGGATTGTATCCATCCAGGTACAAGCCCCTGGAGAGGAGGGACCATGTTGATCACTGATATATGGGTGCTAAATAAATTTTCAGTGAATGAACCAGTCAAGGGATGAAAGAATGCAAAAATGGATGGTTGGATGGGTGGATGGATGGATGGATGGATGGGTGGATGGGTGGGTGGATGGGTGGGTGGGTGGATGGGTGGATGGATAGGGTGGGTGAATGGATAGGGTGGGTGGGTGGGTGGGTGGGTGGATGGATGGGTGGATGGGTGGGTGGATGAGTGAGTTAACTCCCTTTCTATGGGTTGAACAGATTTGTGACTGAATGGGCAGGGGCCCAGGAAAGAAGTACCTGAAACTCAAGTGATATCACTTTTACCTGAGATGTGACTCAGCCACCTACACACACACACTACCTAGGAATTGGCCAATCGTGCACACAGTCATCTGTCCACTCATCCTCCTATTCGGAGGGTTCTGCCACCCTCTGTACCCAACCCCTGCTGGGCAGTGCTGGGGACCAGAGGTGGCTCAGCTCCACACCCTGCCTGGAGGAGATCTGGGTGGGGCGAGAAAGAGAAGTAGAGGCATGCCATGCAAATATCAAGAAGGCAGAAAGTGTGCCAGAAGCAAAGGGAGGCACAGAGAAAGGGCTGTTGGAAGTCAAAGCAGGCTTCCTGGAAGAGGCAACACTGGAGAGGAAGATAGAAGTCTATCTAGTCATGCCTTTCCTCTCTGAGATCTGGACTCCAGCCTTAGCCCCTTGAGGGTCTTTCTGATACACAGACCTGTTAAATGGTTGCCCAGCCCAAGCACCATTCCCTAACACCCCCAATGTAAAACACAAGCTCATTTACTTTGCACACAGGTGCTCTGAGTCCAGCCTCTGTCTCACCGCCTACTCGTCCCCACACATCATCCTCACTCCAGACACCCCAAGTCACCTGAATTCCCCTGGCACTTTCACACATCTGCACCTTTGCACTGGTAGAACCCTCCACCTGAGACTTCTCATCTGGCAAACCCCTACACACATCCTTCAAGGCCCAGCGTCATTGACATCTCCTCCATGAAGTCTTCCCCAACCCCCGACCCCCACCCCAGGCTAAACCCTTGTTCTCCCATCCTCGGGTCCCTACACCTCTCCAACTTTGAACACTAGATTCCAGGAGAGGCCGTGACCCGGCTGCCTTTCCCCTCAGTGTCCCCTTCAGTAAAAAGCAGATGGTAACGTCTACCCTGGAGGAGGTCCTATAAGAAAAGGCCCCACCTGGTGCTCAGCAGGGAAGGACATATCACTGTGGTTGAGAGCTCGGCCTCCGGGAGGGCCAGATCTGGGTTCAAATCCCAGCCCCACCACTAACTCAGCATGTAAACTTGGGCGTGTCAACCATTCTGGCCCTCCATTTCCTCATCTGCCAGAGGAGAAATAGAACAATTCTGCCTGCCTCGTGGCATCCCTATAACAGCTCAATGAGCTAACATGTTCCTGGCACACGGCAGGTGCTCATTAAATATTTGTACACATAAATGAATAATTAACCAACTGCTGGCTATTTTTATAACCATGATTATAATTATTGGTCATTGGTGTCACGAACTCAGGAGATGATTATCTGCATCCCCAGTTCGCAGCAAGCCCCCACCAGGGAAAAATAAATGCACAGCCGTCATGGAAAGCTGTTTGGTGGTTCCTTAAAAAGTTAAAGGTAGAATTCCCATATGGCCCTGCATTTCTACTCCTCAGCACCTACCCAAGAGAAATGAAACTATACATCAGCACCGAAACCCGTGCAGGCATGTTCATAGCATCATTCGTAACAGCCTAAAGGTAGGAAGGACCCAAATGCCTGTCGGTGGATGAGCAGATAAACAAATTGTGGTATATCCGTATCCCCATACAACGGACTTCTACTCAGCCTTAAAAAAAGTAGGTCCTGATCATTGCTACAATGTGTGTGAACCTCGGAAACACTGTGCTAAGTGAAAGAGGTCAGTGCAAAAGGTCACATTTTGTATCATACCTTTACTGTGATATATCCAGAATAGGCAGAGCCATGGAGATAGAAAACAGAGTGGTACGTCCCAGAAAGGGGGGGGGGGGGAGGACGTAATCACTTAATGGATACAGGTTGTTTTATGGGGCCACGAAAAAAAGCTTGGAACTAGAGAGAGCCTTGGGTTGCACAACATTGTGAACACGCTACATACCTTACACTTTAAAATCGTACATTTTTAAATGGTTAATTGCATGCTACGTGAATTTCATCTCAATAAAAAATAAATGCATAAAGGCAAAAGGTGTAATGATATGCCTATATATCACACATCATTCTCTATAACGCATTTCCCCCTGCTTTCTCCCATTAATGCTCTCTACCCCAATTGCCCGATATAAGATGGAGAAGGTTCAGGAGGAGCTGTGCCTTTCTCAGGGCCCATGGGCTGTGTGGCTTTAGCCCCAGGCCATCAAGGTCCCCGGGTGTGGGGTGGGATCCACAGCTTGGGGCCAGGCCTGTCTGTCCTGACTCACAGCTCCGCCCCCCTCCCCCCCACTCCTCCAGTGGGGGGAAGGCCCTGGATATCCTGCCTGTCCTGAGGGAGGGGAGGGGAGGGGAGGGGAGAGGGAGAGGCCGGGGCATCTACTATGTGCCAAGGCCACGCGGGGCGGCTCCACTCCCTACTCCATCTGGAGTCTCACAACCATGTAAGATGGTCCTCAGGAATCTGCGGTTCTGAGGAGGAGAGGGGAGAAGGAGGAGGCAGAAGGAAAAACAGGACGTGAGAAAAGCAGGAGACGAGAAACCCCCATGAGCACCTACCCACATCACAGTGAGTCTTCACCACCACCCCATTTTACAGATCAGAAACTGAGGCCCTGAGAGGCTACATGAATTTCTGGGTCACATGGTGAGGATGGCTCCACCCAGGATTCGAGCCCAGCCCGCCCAAGTCCTGGCCCAGGGCTCTTTGCACAACTTGGAGCCCATCCCTTAGAGAGGTCACCCTTCCCGGGGTCCAGGCTCCCCCTTTGTGCAGTGGGTTGGGCATCCTGGAATGAAACGTGGGGAGGGTACAGCTGGGGGAGGGAAGGATGGCAGCCCCTTCCTCTTTCATGGCTCTGACGTGACAGCCTTGAAGGTGGTCTCTAGACCTCAAAGAGAGATCTCAGCCTCTCGTTGTAGGGGCCCAAGATGGGGCCGAAGATCCTAAAATTCCTGGTACTTTTTCATTCCTCCCCCCTCTCTCAAATGTCTCTGATGCCCCTGGAGGTGCCCAGTTATGCGTGAGGCCACACCAAAGATCCAGACTCCTAGGGGGAAGACGGAGCTGGAGGCAGACACACTCAGTCAGCCCTAGAGCGTTAGGACGGAGAATGAGAAAGCCCGGAGAAGAAAACCATGATCTGTCTGGAGGGTCAAGGAAGTCTTCCTGGAGGAGGGGTCATTGGATCCGGGTGTTGAAGGTTGAGCAAGGACTTGCCCAGCACACCCAGGAGCCCTACACCTTGGGACTGGTGTGGACTCAGAAGGGAGAAGCAATCTTCTACGTCTCCTTTTCTACTAGTCAGGGTCAGCCCAGGTGAAAAGAATGGGCTGCAGGCTGGGATAGCCACAGCAGGGAATATCAGAACCCAAATGGTGGAACTGCCATGGCTTAGAATTAAGCAGCAACCACTTAACAAAATCTCAGGCAAACAATTCCCTGATCGAATATGTTTGGCCCTGACTTCTAGGTGGGCATGTTTGCCTCTCAAAGTTCCTAGGACCCCTAGACATTGTCGCACCTTTTCCCATGCTATCCCCACTATCTGTATTACCATGGCTGCTTTGGTGAACTCCTATTCATCCTTCAAATCCCTACTCCAATGGCCCTTCCCCCAGATAGTCTACAGGCCCAGAAGCCCAGGTGATTTCTGGGAGTTGAGGGTTTATCCATCACTTAAAGGCCCAGCCCACCTACCTGAGGCACCCACTACGGGCTTGATGTAGTCAGGATGCACCAGAACCAACAGCGGCAAAATGGGGCCAATCCACACCAGGATCACATGATGCATGTTGTCCAGCACCTTCTTCTCATCTTGGAGGCCTGTCTCATTTGGAAGATACTGCAAGGGGTAGGAGGGAAAGACAGTGAGGAGGAGCCCAGCCCCTGCATCCCCTAGCCTTTCCCTCCTTCCACCTCTCCCCTGTCCTTAAAACAAGCCCGGAAGAGCTGTATGATTGCGGGCAGCTGGCTGCACCTCGCTGAACCTCCATTCCCTCACCTGAGGAGTGGGGAAGAATCAACTCTCTGTCTGAGGGCAGCTGAGAAAATGTATGAAATAACAAAATGAGAGACCGCCCCCCACCCACCCACCCACCCAGCACAGGGCATGACACACAGCCGGTGTTCCAGAAATAAAAACAGTAAGAGTACACCCAATAATAATGATCGGCATTTGTTGAGTACTTGCTACGTGAGTAATAAAATACCACTAGCACTGTTATCTTTAACACATGCGTGTGCTTACAGCGTTAGGCGCGGCGGTGGGCATGGTTCATATAGTTAATACCTTCAACCTACCCAAGAATTCTGTGAAATACTTGCTACTATTTCCCCATTTCACTTTGCTTGGAAAGGTCAAATGACTTGTCTGAAGTTACAGGTGAGTAAGTGATTGCCCTGGTGTGGGCTTCCCCAGAAGCCTCACCTAGAACTCATGCCCCCGGGAGGAGGCAGGCTGGGCCTACAGGGTCAGTGTTGTCCACACTGACCTGGCTAACTTTGGGCACCAGGGCCTGGCCACTGCCTCTAGGACCACCATTAAAGCCAGATGGCTCTTGGAATAAGAGCATTGGACGAAGGGCATGAAAAATGAGTAGGGGTTCATCTAACTGAGAAGGATATTTGGTAGAGGGCACAGTTCCAGCAAAGACCATGGAGGTGGGAAATCAGAGCCTGGCTATAGGAACAGGAAGTCATCCTACAGGACTAGACGTGAGCAGGGCAGGAGTCAGAGCCTAACGGGACTTGAACACTAGCTGAGGAGGTGAAACTTTCTCCGGACAGCAATTGGGAGTCATGGAGGGTGTGAGAGCAGAGGAGGGACATGGTTGGTTTCAAGAATCCTCCTGGGACCAGGACAGGGCGACGGACTGGAGGCAGGAGCCCAAGGAGGAGGCTGGACCATGGTCCAGCAGAAGACAATGAGGCCTGAGGAGGGGTGGGAGGTGAAAGGGAGGGAGGAGATTCGGGCACAAATAGGCAAAACTTGGTGAGTGCGGTCCCAGGGGAGACATTCCTAAAGCCAGATAAAATATTCTCGGAGCTACTGAGTAGAAATGTACCTCCTGCTTCCTTCTGAGACACTCACTCCAAGTAGCATCTAAAATATTTCTAGGGGCGCCTGGGTACCTCAGTCTGACTCTTGATTTCAGTTCAGGTCATGATCTCACGCTTTGTGAGTTCGAGCCCTGCATCGGGCTCCACACTGACAATGAGGAGCCTGCTTGGGATTCTTTCTCTCTAACTCTCTCTCTGCCTCTCCCCCGCCCCCACTCACATTCTCTCTCTCTCTTTCAAAATAAATAAACGTAAATAAAATAAAATAAAATAAAACAAAATAAAACAAAATAATAAAATAAAATCAATAAAATATTTCTAGAATCACTTGATACTTCCGGTCTCTGCAAGACTGGGGAGTTGAGCACACCCACCACCACGTGGCAGGTTCAGAGTCAAGCATGCCGCTGACGTGACTTCGGGAATTGTCAAAATAATCTCATGAGGTTATCAGGAACAATCATAAGCCCCACACTGCAGATGGGAAAACCAAGGCACAGGGAGGTGACGTAGTTTGCTCAAGGTTGTGTGGCAGGAGAGGGTAGAGACCAGCATCAAGCCCACAGTGACGACCACTGCCCTTGAACTGCCTCTCCAGAGTCCACCTCTGCCCTCGGCATGAGGCCTAAGCCAGGAAGGTCTCCACAACTGTCCCTCAGTTTCATGTAGGTCTAGAAGGGGGACCAGGTGAGTGCAGTAGGCAGTTAGGAACTGGAGTCTAAGACCCCAAAAGCCTCAGTGCCCTCAGGAGTCTGGCTTTCTTCTGACCTCTGAAGCCCTTTTAGAAAAGTGCACGTTTTCTCAGCCAGACACAACAGGTGGCAAAGGCACAGAGCTAAGAACAGGGACTCTGGAGCCAAAAGGCCTGGGCTTGAACCCCAACTCTGCCGCCTACAAGCTGTGTGACCTAGGGCCAGCTACTTAACCTCTCTGTGCCATAGTATTCTTAGAAGCAAAATGGGGACAGTGGTGGGGCCTGCCGCCTAGGATTGTCAAGAGGACTGAGGGAGAGGGAACGCGAGCTGGTGCAGCCACGCTGGAAAACAGTCTGGAGGCTCCGCAAAAAAACAAATAGAACTACCCTACAACCCAGCAATCGCACTACCAGGCATTTATCCAAGGGATACAGGTGTGCTGTTTCGAAGGGACACGTGCACCCCCATGTTTATAGCAGCACCATCAATAATCGCCCAAGTATGGGAAGAGCCCAAATGTCCATCGATGGATGAATGGATAAAGAAGATGTGGTATGTATATACAATGGAGTATTACTCGGCAGTCAAAAAGAATGAAATCTTGCCATTTGCAACTACGCGGATGGAAACAGGAGGGGATTATGCTAAGCAAAATTAGTCAGAGAAAAAAATCATATGACTTCACTCATATGAGGACTTTAAGAGACAAAACAGATGAACATAAGGGAAGGGAAACAAAAATAATATAAAAACAGGGAGGGGGACAACACAGAAGAGACCCATAAATATGGAGAACAAACTGAGGGTGACAGGAGGGGTTGTGGGAGGGGGTAGGAGCTAAATAGGGAAGGGGCACTAAGGAATCTACTCCTGAAATCATTGTTGCACTATATGCTAACCAATTTGGATGTAAATTTAAAAAAATAAAAAATAAAATTAAATAAATAAATAAAATAAGAAAAAAAACCCAAAACATCAAAGTATATATAAAAAAAAAAAAGAGGACTGAGTGAGTTAATATTTTTAAAGCACCTGATGTGATTCTAAGCACATGTATGTGAAATAAGAAATGAAAGGCAGGGCTCCTGGATGGCTCTGTCAGTTAAGCGACTGACTTTGGCTCAGATCATGATCTCGCGATTCGTGAGTTCGAGCCCTGTGTCCGGCTGTGTGCTGTCAGCTCGAAGCCTGGAGCCTGCTTCTGATTCTGTGTCTCCCTCTCTCTGCCCCTCCCCTGCTTATGCTCTGTCTCTCTCTGCCTCTCCAAAATGAATACACGTTAAAAAAATTAAAAATTTAAAAAAAAATGAAAGGCAAGGTAAGAGAATGAAAGGAAGGGTGCAACCACATCGGGGTGGGGTGGAGCAAAATCCACAGGGGTCCCCCCACCCCGCCCGGGGGTCACAGAACCCAACGACTTTCACGGGCACTGGTACCTGTTGCTACAGCAATAGGCCTGAAATTGCAGAGAAAACTTTCGACTCAGCTCTGCCTCGCCTCAGCTGTGTGACCTCGGGTAAACGGCTTGCCCTCTCTGAGCCTCCATCACACTTAGACTCTGGAAAACGGGTCTGTTCGTGGCCCTGACCAGATTCTTGGGGGATGAAAGAAACCATCAGGTCCGTCATCCTTACTGAATACCTGGGACCCGCCCAGCCCACCTGCCCAGCCCCACACACCATGCCCAGGTGGCCCAGCAGCCAGTTGCGCCGGGGGGGCTGGGGGAAGCAGCTCAGCCGGCGGCAGGTGATGTAGCAACGCCAGGAGAACCTCAGGAGCTGTATCAGCAGGCGGCAGAGGAAGAAGAGCAGGGACAGGACGAGTGCAGACACCGCATACAAGCGGAAGGCGGTCTTCTCCAGTCCCAGGAGGTACAGCAGGTGTTCCGTGACGGGCAGCATCCTGCGGGAACACACGGGATGGGGGTCAGTGCAGGTAGGAACCACTCTGGCCATGTGTGTGCCATACAAAGATGACCTGTGGGGTCAAGCATAGGGTACCTGGCACACAGGAGGTGCTCAATGCACACGAGTCCCAGACACCAAGGATACCCCCCTAACTTTCCCCAGCAGTGACCTTCAGCGAGCTGACCAGACGGACACCTGTCCATATGCCCTCAGTCTTCACTTCGCAGGGCATCCTTCCTGACTTCTCTGCCCATGCCTGGCTGGCCAGAGGGTTGGAAAATTAAAACACATACACCTCCACGCCGAAAGCAGCTCTTAACCGATGACGGATGAATGTTGCCAGATAAATACCTCCTCCCCTTGGGGCAATGACCCTGAGATGGAGTTTCACATGCACTCCCAGGCTTCCACAGCAGGATTAAACTCCGGCTGCCCACAGAAGAAACTTTCTCTATTAGCTGCCTTCCTTCCCCTGTCTTCCCTCTTTTTCTCTATTTAATTGAGGTGAGATTCACCCAACATGAAACGAACCATTTTAAAGTACAGTTGACCCTTGAACAATGCAGGGGTTGGGGGGTCCCAAGCCCTGTGCAGCCAGAATTCCATGTGTAACGTTTGACCCCCCGCAAAACTGAACTGCTCATAGCCTACTGTTGACTGGAAGCCTTACTGATAACATTAACGGCCAATTAACACATATTCTGAATGTTATATGTAGTATATACTGTATTCTTACAAGAAAGTAAGCTGCAGAGAAGAAAATGGTGTTGAGAAAAATCATTAAGAAAGAGAAAATAGGGGCTCAGTCTGTTGAGCGTTCGACTTCGGCTCAGGACATGATCTCACGGTTGATGAGTTCGAGCCCCGCACTGGGCTCTGTGCTGACAGTATAGAGCCTGGAACCTGCTTCGAATTCTGTGTCTCCCTCTCTCTCTGACCCTCCCCTGTTCATGCTTTGTCTCTCTCTGTCTCAAAAATAAATAAACATTTTTAAAAATTTTTAAAAATAAAAAATAAAAAAAATAATAATATTAATGACACAGTGACCAGGTATAGAGCGTTGCGATGTGCCATGCTCCACACTCAGGGATGTGCATGCCTCATTTTATGGTGCCTTAAAGTGGACCTTGGAGTGGGTCCTACCATTCTCTCCATTGTTTGCACAACTCAATCTCTGTTCCTCTAACTCAAGAGAGATGGGAGCTGACAGAGGCCCCCTGAACCCCTACCAAAGGCCAAACTCAATCACATTGGGGGCCCACAGATCTCAGACAGTGCCGAGGAGATTGCTGAAAATGGTTAGGTCTTGCCCTCATCTCTCCTTTCCCCTTAGTCCAGACACCCAAGGGTTCTCTCTGTGCTCCACCTCCTTGGGCAACACAGCTGAAGGAACCCTACCCTCCAGGTCCTCACCTGAGTCCCCAGTCCCCACCACCCCCCCCCACCACCGGCCCATGGTTCCCTCCATTAGGGGCTCAGAGTCACTGGCTTTTCCACCAGCCAATGACCAACTGTATCATCCATGCAGAAGATGTGAAGTTTCTATTGGTTACCACACCCTGGGAAAACAGCTGGGTGCATCATCACCAAATTTGGAGAGTCCCATTGGGACGGTCTGACTTACACTCCCAGCCATGCAATTGACATGACCACTCATTAGGATGTCTGGTACCAAGGAGAGACAGAAAGGGAATAACAAGTGTTGGCAAGGATGCGGAGAAACCTTGAACCCTGATGCCTTGCTCGTGGGGATGTAAAATGGTGAGGCTTTGCTGTGGAAAACAGTGTGGTGGTTCCTCAAAATATTAAACATAGAATCACCATATGATCCAGCAATCCCACTTCTGGAGAGATCCCCAAAAGAAGTGAAAGCAGGGACTCAAACAGATATTTGCACACCCATGTTCACAGCAGCATTAGTCACAAGGGCCAAAAGGTGGAGGCAACCCAAGTGCCCAAGAAAGGAAGAAGAGATACACATACTATGGCCTATCCATACACTGGAATATTATTCGGCCATAAAAAGGGAATTCTGACACAGGCCACAACATGGATGGACCTCAAGGACATTACGTGAAGTGAAATAAGAGACACAAAGGACAAATGCTCTGTGTCCCCAGAGGAGTCAGGTTCAGAGACAGGAAGCAGAATGGCGGGCACCAGGACCGGCGGGAGGGGGGGTAGGGAGTCAGAGTTTTAATTGAAGAAGACAGAAAAGTTCTGGACATGGATGGTGGTGATGGCTGCACAACAGTGTGAATGTACTTAAGGCCACTGAACTGTTCACTGAAAATGGTTAAGACTGGGGGGCGGGGGACACCTGTGTGACACAGTCGGTTAAGCATCCCACCCTTGATCTCGGCTCAGGTCATGATCCCACAGTTTGTGAGATCAAGCCCCGTGTTGAGCTCTGTGCTGACAGTGCGGAGCCTGCTTGGGATTCTCTCTCCCTCTCTCTCTCTCTACACAACCTCCCCCCCCCCAAATAAATAAATAAACATTAAAAAAAAAAAAAAGACTGCGTGTCTCGAAGGAGGTAAAGCAGAGATAGAGGTGGCTGAATACTGGTCCCCCAAAGAGATCAGGTCTCTGGAACGTGGGAATGTGATCTTAACTGCCAGCGTCTTTGCAGACAGGACTAGAGATGAGAAGATTATCCGGGATTGGATTGTCTAGGTTGTTCCCAACTGGAATCGAAATCTCCTCGTAAGAGAGAGGCCGAGGGAGACTCAACACACAGAAGAGAAGAAGGCCGTGGAAAGATAAAGGCAGACCCTGGAGGGATGCGGCCACCAGCCCAGGCACCCTGGAGCCACTAGAAGCTGGGAGAGGCAGGGAGCAGATTCTGCCCTAGAACCTCCAGAGGGAGCACGGCCCTGCCCTCACCTGGGTTTCAGACTCCCGGCCTCCAGAACTCTGAGAGAATAAATGTGTGCTGTTTCAAGCCACCCAGTTCGTGGTAATTCGTCACAGCAGCCACAGGAAACAAATACACGGAGTAAGAGGGTGCAGACCGATCCCTCCAGATGAGGTGGCCTGTGTGTGTCTCTTGGGGGAAGGCTCTCTGGGCAGACAGCTGAGTGAAGAACGGGGCTTTCTCATTAAGTGCACATCTGCACACACACGCACATAGCTGGGGTCTTTTAATACATATATATTTTTTTTTTTTTGAGAGAGAGAGAGAGAGAGAGAAAGCGAGAGTGGGGAAGGGGCAGAGATAGAGAATCCCAAGCAGGCTCTGTGCTGTCAGCGCAGAGCCTGATGTGGGGCTCAAACCCACAAGCCGTGAGATCAGAACTTGAGCCGAAATCAAGAGTTGGACGCTTAACCGACTGAGTCACCCAGGTGACCCTAAGGTTTTATATTTTTTTTAATGTTTATTTATTTTTGAGAGAGAGAGAGAGAGAGAGACAGAGAGTGAGCAGGGGAGGGGCAGAGAGAGAGGGAGACACAGAATCGGAAACAGGCTCCAGGCTCTGAGCTGTCAGCACAGAGCCCGACGCGGGGCTCGAACTCACGGACTGTGAGATCATGACCTGAGCTGAATTAGGACGCTTAACCGACTGAGTCACCCAGGTACCCACATGTAGCTGGGTTCTAATCCTGACTCCACGGACTGGCTGTGTGGCCTAGGCCTCAGTTTCCCTATCTGAAACTGGGGGTGACTGTAAAAGATGATCTTTGGGTCCACCCCAGTGTGACCTTTTCCTGTGTGTGGCCCAGGGTGGGGTCACCGCTTTGGCAGGCCCAAGACCTCTGGGTCACCTCTAACCCCTGGGCAACCTGGCTGTAGTCTGGCTGCCACTCCAGACACCACAGTCACCTTTCTGAAGGTCCGTCACTCTCCTGCTCTAACACCATCCATGGCTCCCCACTGCCCTCAGTCTGGCATCCAAAGCCCTTGAGGAGCTGACCACCCCCGCCCATCCTCCACTTCAGCCATAAAGATCCCCCTTCTCAGGATGTTTTGGACCCTTTCACCCAAGCTATAAACGTTGGATTCCTTAGAGCTGGTCCTGAGTCATCGCTTCCTCTCTCTCCATGTATACGCCCTGGGGAGCTCACCCCCTCCCATGGCTTTTGTGACCCTGTCTCTGAGATGCCTCCCATGTCTTGATGACCCCACCTCCTGGATGGCCTCTCAGACCCTCACATTCACCTCACCTCCTTCCTCCCTCTCTGCCCACACCCAGTTCATTGCCAGGTCCTGCCAGTAGTGTATCCGAAATATCTTTCACTCTCATTCACTTTTCCCCATCCCCATCATCTCAACCCACGTCAGGCCACCACTGCAGTGGCCTCCTCCCCTTGCTCCCGAGTTCCCTCCCACCCCTCACCCAGCAGTCCATTCTCCACCCAGCAGCCAAAGGGATCTCCCTAAAATTAAATCAGATCACAGCCTTCCCCTGTTCAAAGTCCTCCCCATTATGCTGAACACAATTCAGATTCCTTCCCACGGACTGAGACGCCCTGTGCGCCCGGCCCCTGTGGACCCCTCCAGCCTCTCCCACGGCTCTCCCCGCTGCTGACTCAACTCCAGCCACTCTGGCCACAGGCCAAATTCATTCCCACTTCAGAGCCTTTGCACATGCTGTTCCCTCCAATCTGGCATGCCTTTCCCCCAGCTCTGCCCACAAGGGCCCCTCCTCATCCTCCAGGACCACCTCTGCTTTTCACCACAATCAGCCACCTCCTTTATTGAGCACCTTCTGTGTGCAGTGGCTTTCTCAGCCATTTCTTTCATCTTTCCAGGAGCCCTTCGAGGCAGCTGGGGTTCTTCTAAGTAGAGTCACAGCAAGAACCCCCACCCCCACCCAGAACAATCCCAGCTGATATCCTGACAAAGGAAATGTCTTCCTGAAATGCTGAAATGGGGAGGAACTGAAACAAGAGAAAGCACCAGCCCTCAAAGAGGAGACCCTGCCCCAGGAAGGCAGGTGCACAGGAGGCAGGGAGCTCTGAACCGCCGTGCCCACCCCCCCTATGTGGGACGTGGGCTGCGGCTTTTCCCAGGACCGGCTGCTCCAAGCAGAAAGAGCACACGCTGGATCCCCAGCTGGCTGTCACCCTGGGAGCCTCAGTCTTCTCATCTATGAAGTGGAAACAATATCCAGAAGTCCATCTGATGCTTCTGGGAGGAGCTCAATAAATAGTGCCTCGGGGAAGTTAAATCTTCCACTTTCTGCAGCTGGGTTCCACTCGCCCACCCCTAGCAAGAGCACTCTTGCCAGCACCCCCCCCCCCAAAGAAAGTGCTGCAAAAACCTTTGAGGCAGTGCAGCCGCTTTGAGAAATAGCTTCGCAGTTCCTCAAAAAGCTAAACACAGAATTTTCATGTGACCTGGAAATTCCACTCCTGGGTATATAGTCAATAGAATGCAGGGGCGCCTGGGTGGCTCAGTCGGTTGAGCGTCCGACTCTTGATTTCGGCTCAGGTCACGATGCCAGGCATGGGATCGAGCCCTGCATCGGACTCCATGCTGGCTGTGGAGCCTGCTTAAGATTCTCATTCTTTCTCCCTCTGGTCCTCCACCACTCTCTCTCTCTCTCTCTCACATAAAATAAAATTAAAATTAAAACTAAAGAATGTAAAACATCCTCAGATACTTGTATATGAATATGAATAGCAGCACTATTCAGAATAGCCCAAAGGTGGAAACAATCCAAATGTCCATCAATGAATGAATGGATAAGTATCATGTGATATATTCGTGTGATGGAATATTACTTGGTCATGAAAAGGGGCGCCTGGGTGGCTCAGTCGATTAAGCGTCTGACTTCGGCTCAGGTCATGATCTCCCAGTCCATGAGTTCGAGCCCCACGTCGGGCTCTTGTGCTGACAGCTCAGAGCCTGGAGCCTGCTTCGGGTTCTGTGTGTCCCTCTCTCCCTGCCCCTCCCCCACTTGTGCTCGGTCTCTCTCTGTCTCTCAAAAATGAATAAATGTAAAAAAAACATTTTTAACAAAGATGACACTCAAATGAAAAAATAAGCCTGGGGGCGCCTGGGTGGCTCAGTCGGTTGAGTGTCCGACATCGGCCCAGGTCATGATCTCACGGTTCATGGGTTCGAGCCCCGCATCGGGCTCTGTGCTGACAGCTCAGAGCCTGGAGCCTGCTTCAGATTCTGTGTCTCCCTCTCTCTCTCTGCCCCTCCCCTGCTCATGCTCTGTCTCTCTGTCTCAAAAATAAATTAAAATTTTTTTTATTTTAATAAAAAAATAAATAAATATAAAAATGAATCAGTTGACTGTACAACCCAAAGAATGAACTCTAATGTAAACTATTAATTTTGGTTAAGTATAATGTGTCTACATTGGCTCATCAGTTGTAAGAAACATATCATCCTAACAGAAGATGTTAATAATAGGGGAAAGTGTAGGGAGTTGATGGATGTTTTGGAACTCTATACTTCCTGCATAGTTTTTCTGTAAACCTGAAACTGCTCTAAAATATAAATTCTGTTGGGGCGCCTGAGTGGCGCAGTCGGTTAAGCGTCCGACTTCAGCCAGGTCACGATCTCACGGTCCGTGAGTTCGAGCCCCGCGTCAGGCTCTGGGCTGATGGCTCAGAGCCTGGAGCCTGTTTCCGATTCTGTGTCTCCCTCTCTCTCTGCCCCTCCCCCGTTCATGCTCTGTCTCTCTCTGTCCCAAAAATAAATAAACGTTGGAAAAAAAATTTTTTTTTAAATAAAATATAAATTCTGTTTAAAAGTTAATTATTTGAGGGACACCTGGGTGGCTCAGTCAGTTAAGCATCCAACTTCAGCTCAGGTCATGATCTCACAGTTGGTGAGTTCACGCCCGGCGTTGGGCTCTGTGCTGACAGCTCAGAGCCTGGAGCCTGCTTCAGATTCTGGGTCTCCCTCTCTCTCTGCCCCTCCCCTGCTCATGCACACGCTCTCATTCTCTCTCTCTCTCCCTCTCTCTCCCCCCCTCTCCCTCTCTCTCTCAAATATAAATAAACATTAAAAAATAAAGAATAAAATAAAATAAAGTTTTAATTGTGGGGTGCCTGGGTGGCTCAGTCAGTTGGGTGTCCGACGACTTTGGCTTAGGTCATGATCTCATGGTTTGTCTGTTGACAGCTCAGAGCCTGGAGCCTAATTCAGATTCTGTGTCTCCTTCTCTCTGCCCCTCCCCTGCTCGTGTTCTGTCTCTCTCTCTCTCTCTCTCTCAAAAATAATAATAATAATAATAAACATTTAAAACAATTTTTTTAATAAATAAAAAAGTTAACTATTTGAGGGTTGCCTGGCCAGCTCAGTGGGTAGAGCATGCGACTCTTGATCTCAGGGTTGTGAGTTTGAGCCCCACGTTGGGCGTAGAGATTACCTAAAAAGATAAAAAAAAATCTTTTTAAAAAAGTTAATTATTTGAAATTAATGAAAAATGAATAAAGATGCTTTAATTGGGAAGAAGGTGTTCTGGGGGTTCAGACAGTCGTTTCCTTTCGTGACTTGAGTGCTGGTGACATGTGTGGGTTCAATTCTCAAACACTCCTGAACTGCCCAGTTGTAGAATGTGCACTTCCCTATACCCCCTGTATTACACTTCAACTTAAAAAAATTAAAAATAAAATGAAAATTTGTTTCCCGATTGCATCGTCTTTTAAAATGTGCATCTTTGGGGCGCCTGGGTGGCTCAGTTGGCTAAACACCCAACTTTGTTCAGGTCATGATCTCATGGTTCGTGGGTTCAAGCCCCGCGTCAGGCTCTGTGCTGACAGCTCAGAGCCTGGAGCCTGCTTCCGATTCTATGTCTCCCTCTCTCTCTGCCCCTCCCCCACTCACTCTCTCTTTCTCTCTCTCTCTCTCAAAAATAAGTATTAAAAAAAAAATTTCAAATGTGCGTCTTTGACTCAAACCAGCCTGGGTCCCAGTCGCGGCCCTGCGCCTCCCCCAAGTCAGCAGCCTTGAGTAGTCTAGTCCCCACCCCCAGCTTCCATGTGCCAATCTGTGAAATGGGTTAACAATAGCAGGAGCCACCCCTTAAAGGTTGCTTGGGACACTTCAGTGAGATGAGGTCTGGTAGGCGGTATGCAAGATTTTAGCCATTATTCCTGCTTCTATTATTTACTAGTTTATTGGAGCGAGATAAACGCAAAGCTGACACTCTCAGGATGCTGTGAGAGGCTGGCAAACTTCAGAGCATCAGACACCAGGCAAGGGCACCCAGCAGCCCCACCCCAGCAGAGGTGGCCCCGCCTGTCCTGCTGGGGCCAGCATTATCTGAAAACGGAGGAGCCAGCGACTGGTTCCGTGGCCCACGCCCAAGGAGCGCTGGTTTGTCAGGTTAGCCCGGCCGCCAGTCAGGGACTTGTCATACAAGGTGTGTGGGCTCCTGAGAAGGAATGCAGGACACGACCATGCCCCCCACACACACACACACCCCGGACACACACACCACCAGAAATCACACATGTTGCCTCTCCTTGAACTGCAGGTCCTGGGGCCCACCTGTCATCCAAGCACCCAACACTGGCTCCACTGCCCCACATCCTAGCGCTGCCCTTCACTCACTCTGGAAGCCAGTAGTCAAAACAGCCTGCCTCCTCTCCCTGCTCATGCCAACCAAACACCCTCTCTATGCCAAAGAGCTGCCTGACCCCAGAGACTCCTATTCTCCCAAAGTGCCAGACCCTAGAAGTCTGAGCTGAGAGGAGGCTTACCCCAGATTTCTGGGGTTCGGAGAAGGGGCTGCAGGAGCAGTTCTGAGGGCAGAGCCAAGCTGGCAAATCGAGGTGGGAAGGAGGGCCTCACCGCAGCTGTGGGCACACTGTAGGCTGTCGCCCACAGCTTCCTCGGCCCAAAGGAGATCCTGACAGAAAAAGAAGTTTACAAACCACCAGCCATCTAGAACATCCCAGAACTGCAATTGCCTCTGCCCACCATCTCAGCACTTGGACATGAGCCTCGGAAAGGATTCCATAAAGCTCCACCTCAGAGCTGTGTGACCTCAGGTGAATGTCTGCACCTCTCTGAGCCTCAATTTCCTCACGTGTAAGACAGGAACTGTATTACCCACTTCACAGGGCTTTGATAACAATGCCACATTTTTAATGTGCTCAGCTCAGGGCTTGGCACACCGCAAGCCCCAGATCAAAGGTGCCTCTCCTTGCTGTTGGGGCTGGCACCATATTCGTGAGTGCTTGCCCAGTCATCTGCGATTTGGAGAATGGGGTCCAAGGCTTGCCAGGGAGGCGGGAGGGGGTCGCCTTCTCCGTCTGCGGAGTCATCCAAGCCCAGGTCACCACCGGACACCAGTCCAGGGCTAATGTTACCGCTCAGAAACCCAAGCTGGGCTATACAGAGAGGCCGGGGCCGTTGGAAAGGGCACAGGATGTTGGGGTCACACAGGGCCGGTTTGTTCAAATCCCAGCTCCCCCACTGTCTCCCGGCCTCCCTCCCACCTCCAGCCTGAGACTCCCCAGTTGGCAGGTCTCAGCCGCCTCACGTGGTCCAAGCGGGGACGGCCAGCCCCTTGGACACCAGGGAGCATACATCCCTCCCGCATCCAACAAACGTCAGCTGGTACCAACCGCAGGAGCTCACACAACCCTCACAGCCAACTCTGGGGGCCCAGGAGGGCATCTCCTCTTTTCAGGCTCTGCGCCTGCCATGGGTGGGGAGAGGGACGGTGAAGGCAGCCGGATCACTAGCGTAAAGTCCCTGAGGGAGACGCTGTGGAGTGACTCCGGTCCGCCCTGCGGCACAGGGCAGGGCCTGGATCCGCCCGAGAGGTCCTGATGGGGAGGGGGCTCTTCCTGAGGTCCCTTCCCATCACGGAAACCCGGGGAGAAGGATGTACCCAGGACTCCGAGGGGCGCGCTCAAAACAACTGCGCCCAAAAGCGGCGGCCGTCGGGGACACGCCCACGTCCCCCCATCCGGAGCCTCTGGGACCCGCCGCCGCCGCCACCTGGGTCGTGGGGATTCCCGGGGCGGGCTGCGCCCAGCCCCTCGCGTCCCCGCTGCCAGCACCCGCGCCTGCCGGGCGCCTCGGGTTACAGCGCAGCGCCCCGGCCGCGCTCGGGTTACCGCCCCCCGCGCGCACTCACCTCGCGGGTCTCGGCCTCGGCCTCGGCCTCTCGATCCGGGATCCAGATCCGCCCGCACCGCAACCTCGGTTCTGACCGCGCCGTCCGGCGGCCGGGCCCTTTTAACCCCGCCCGGCCGCGCCGCGAGGCCCGCCCCCGGCCCGCCCCCGGTCTCGCCAGCCTCTGGGCGGGGACCGAGGCTAGGCCCCCAGAGACGGAGAGAACCAGAGACAGAGTCGTGGATGCGTGGAGAGCGACGGAAAGGGAAAGACGCAGAGCCGGGGATGGAGAGACCGACAGGTGGAGAGATGGAGAAGAAGACGCAGACAGAGACAGCGAAAGAGACATTGGAGACACAAAGACTTGAACACCCAGCATCCCCAAACCACCACACTCCCTGCCCCTCTGCCCATGCCTGGCTCCACTTAGTGCCCAGATCCCCCCTCAGGCCCGCTCCTTAACACCCTCCTCTTGCACCAGCACCCCCAAAGCCCACACGTCAGGACCTGCTCCCACGCTTGGACAGGGGTCCCTAAGCCAGCAACCCTGACGCCCCACGCGGCCCCAGGAATCCTCAGGCGCCATCGGCCCTGGGGAGCCAGCCGTTCTGCTCCCTCTGGATTCAACCCACCCTCCTGGGGCTCTACTGGCAGCTGCAGCCTCTTCCTCCAGGAAGACCTCCAGCCTCAACAAGCCGCACCAGACTCTGGTCCTGCTCCTCTCACCCCCACCCACCCACCGTCAGCCAACTCGACCATCCCACTAAGATGTTGTCCTTGGCCAGTTTATCTGCTCCAGATAGATCCAGACAGGGTCAGTCCCGCCCCGGATTTGGAAGAGATACCTGTGTCTGGGTCAGTGGGTGGGTGGGTGACTGATCTGGGCAAGTGGGCAGACAGATGGGAGGAATCACAGCTGGCCGTTGGCTCTCCACTGCCTCCACAGGGCCAAAAGGCATTGTGCATACTGGACACCCAGGTAATATCTGTCAAAGAAAAAATTTAAAAAAGCCACAGGAGATTAGAGAGATCAAAGCCTCCGACCTTAATTGCAGGCTCATCTGGGGAAACTAAGGCAGATGCTGGCAGCTGGAGGAGAGGCACGACTGGCTGGGTTCAGGCAGGAGCCAGGCCAGACACTGAGAAGCCTGAAGCTGTAAGGAGACATCGCCCTCCTCTCAGTGAGTTCCAAAGCTAAAACCACAGCGAACCATAAGGAAACTGAAGAAAGGGCAAGGAAGTTCAGACTGTTTTCCCCAGGATGACCATTCCAAAGCCTTTCGATCTGTCAGAAATAAATTCTTGATCCTGTTACAGACAACGGGGGATCCCCTCCTGGCTTTGGGGGCCAACCAGGTGGGAAGTCTGGTCATGGGGCTGGTTGGCCTGGGGGATGGGAGCCAGGGGGTGGAGCAGGCCCGGAGCTGTGCTGGACTCTCAGAGGACAGGGCCAGGGGTCACAGCCACAGTCAAAGCCACATAACACTATGGGCAGAGATGGACTCTGGAGGCAGAGGGTTCGGGTGGCTTTATCGGTTACTCACTGTGTACCCACCTCAGAAGACTGCTGTAATGTTTTAGGGTAACAGTTGTCACCCAAGGCAATCCTGTCCCTCAAGAGACAATCTGACAATGTCTGAAGACACTTTGGCCATCACAGCTGGATGCTGGGGTACCACTGGCCTCTAGTGGGTAGAGGCCAGGAATGCTGATAAACACCTTACAATGCGCACACAGGATGGCCCCTCGCCAAAGAGAATGATCTTGGGGCACCTAGGTGGCTCAGTCGGGTGAGCATCTGACTCTCAATCTCAGCTCAGGTATTGGCCTCAGGATTGTGAGTTCAAGCCCCGCGTCAGACTCCGCACTGGGTATGAAGCCTATTTAAAAACAGAGAGAGGGGTGCCTGGGTGGCGCAATCGGTTAAGCGTCCGACTTCAGCCAGGTCACGATCTCGCGGTCCGTGAGTTCGAGCCCCGCATCAGGCTCTGGGCTGATGGCTCGGAGCCTGGAGCCTGTTTCCGATTCTGTGTCTCCCTCTCTCTCTGCCCGTCCCCCGTTCATGCTCTGTCTCTCTCTGTCCCAAAAATAAATAAACGTTGAAAAAAAAATTTTTTTAAAAACAGAGAGAGAGACAGACAGACAGAATGATCCAGCCCTAATGTCAATAGTGGTGAGGTTGAGAAACCCTGCTTCAAGGTGTAGGGAGCACTTCTGAATTCTAGCACACAGTAAGTGCTAGGTAAGTGCTGACTGCCGTTATTAGCCACCATGGAGTTTCCAGCCTTCTTCCTCACCAGCAAATCCTGACCACCAATTCCATGTTCAGCATGCCCTAGTTCAGAGAAAGCTGTGGCTTCCCTGCCCGATCCACAAGCAACCTTCAATCAGGCAAGTCCTGCTTTAGCTGGCTTTGACTCCCCCCGAGACCAGGGTCTCCTTGAGGGTGAGTCCCCAGGATCAGCTGGTGCCGGGCTGGGTGGCGCTTGGAATACATCCGTGTAGCGGGTCGGACCTGCTGTTTTTTGTTCTTTGTTTTTTAATGTTTATTCATTTTTGAGAGACACATAGAGACAGAGCGTGAATGGGGGAAGGGCAGAGAGAGAGGGAGACACAGAATCCGAAGCAGGCTCCAGGCTCCAAGCTGTCAGCACAGAGCCTGACGCGGGGCTCGAACTCACCAACTGTGAGATCGTGACCTGAGCCGAAGTCAGACACCCAATCGACTGAGCCACCCAGGCGCCCCCGGACCTGCTGTTGAAAGATGCAAGTGTGGTTCTAGGGGCTGGGAATATGGCAGAGAATAAAAACAGCCCAAATCCTTGTCGTTGTGGATCTGAAGCTGAAGTGGAGAAAACAGAAAATAAAGAAAACATATCCAGCAGGAAATTTTTACCAGGGAAGGCATGTAACAGGTTTTTGCAACGGGGCCGAGAGGGCTGCTGCTATTTGACCTGGGTGTCAGGTGGCCGGCTGAAACCTGAAAAACAAGGATAAATGTTGAGTCACGTTGTGCCCCTCAAATTTGTCTTTGTCAATTCTACCTTCATAAAGCTGGGGAAGAAAAGAATGAACGAGTGAGTGAATCAATACATGAATTTTCACAAGTCTGAACCACACGGAAGATACTCTGGCTCATTCCCAAAGTCTGATACAAGTGTCCAAAGCATGATACAAAGTATCTTAGTAATTTTAGATAGCACATGGAGAAGTTGGGTCTATTCATTTTCTATTTGATATATTTATGTTAAATGAGAGATTTGTTTTGACTCGTAGAAGAAGAAAAAAATAGACTCACCCTGGACATCAAATCTACAGCCTTGTGGATATAATGATCATTGTACACATTTTGCTTTAGAATAAATAAGGCTTAGGGGCCCCTGGCCAGCTCAGTCAGAAGAGCATGCGGCTCTTGATCTTGAGGCGGTGAGTTCGAGCCCCACATGGGGTGTAGAGATTATGTAAATAAATAAAAAACTTAAAGAAAAAAGAAAAAAGGCTCGAAAGCAAGACCACTGAAAGAAAAGTATTAAGTAATAAAAAAAAAAGAAAAGAAAAGTAATAGGTAGATGGAACAAAAGTGGTGTCATATGATTGAGTGACAAATTTCAACATCAGAAGCCATCTGTCTGGTGGATTAAGACAAAAATGGAAGATTCCTAAATGCAACTTTGGGAAATACTAGCACACCAATCTCTCCTAAATCTCAGAAAACCAGACACAGAGGGCTCGAAACTTGAAAACTTGAAGGAGGGAATTTTAAAGCCAGTGTAAGAGGCCCCCTTATCCCGGCAGGTGGTAAACTTGGCTGAAGTCTTTAACCCTCTTCGGTTCAGTAGTGTTCTCTCATTAGGCGCTGGGCCCTCTGTAAGGGTGAGAGGGGGCGGTGTTTCTAAGTGAAGAAGAGACAATACAAAGAATTGAAGCTTTGCTGCTTGGACGGAGGCAGAAGGGAAGGCTACGTGAAGGATGTGACATCTGAGCTGGGACTTCAGGGAGAGGTTGGATTTCAACAGGTGCAGGAGAGGGGGTGGGGCTTGGGCACAGAGAAACCCAAGGGTGTGGCTGGGCAGGTGGCTTTCTCTGGCCTTGGGATGTGAGAGGTGAGAAGGAGGGCAGGCATGGATGGGAAGGGCCTTGAAAGCCAGTCCAAGTGGCTGAGTGTTGATCTGGTGGGCAATGGGGAGCCATGGGTGGTGCCTGAGCGGGAGAAGAGCCCCCTTTAATGGGTTTGTTTTAAGGAACACTGGAGTTTATTGATTTGGGGGGCAATGTGGATTTTTTAAGGATGTGGGGAACGTCTGCATTGGTGACAGGCTGGATGTGAGGTTCCGGGCAACAGTGGAGGAGAGGAGGAGAGGAGAGGGTGTCAGCCCAGCTTCCCTGCCCTCAGAGAGATGGGGACAAGGAAGGAGAAGCAAGTTGAAGGGCCTGGGAATGAGGAGGCACTGACCACAGTAGGCTCCCTGGCCGTGTTACCCTGGGCAAGTCACGTGGCCACCGGAAGCCTCTATCCCTGTACAGATAAAATGAAGGAGATGACCACGAAATGAAGTGGTGTTTACAGGGTCCTCAGCCCCATGCCTGGCACAGAGCACGGGCTAGACAACTAACCGCACTTCGAGTTTGTGCTTTGATTTGGGCTATCCCAGCCCTTCTCAACTGAGGCAGATTGTCCCCCCCGCCCCCCACCGGGGACGTTTGGCAATGTCCAGAGATACTTTTTGTTGTCAGGCTGTGGAGGGGGAGGAGCTAGTGGGCAGAGGCCAGAGATGCTGCTAAAGGCACAGGACGGCCCCACCCCCCACCCCCAGGGAATGATCTGGCCCCAGATGTCAGCAGTGCTGAAGCTGAGAAATCCTGTCTGCCAAGGAGAGGCACCGGGAGGCAGGAGGCGGCTGAGCCCATCCTGAGAAGTGCACCTCTGACTGAGTCAGCTGTCTTGGGAAGACTTGGATGCCTGGGGGGGGGGAGGGGGCGGGTCAGTGAGGTCCCTCGGGAGGAGGTGGACAGAGAAGAGAATGGGGAGACAGAAGCACCAATCACAGCTACGTTTAGAGACAGGATAGGCAGAAGCACGGAGCTGCAGGAGATGAGCCACCTCTGGGAGGTTGAGGAAGCGTGGTGATAGGAACAATCCCCTTGGCCTGTGCCCAGAGGTCAAAGGGCCCAGGCCCTAGGAAGGGACAGGGCTCTGCGGTTCCCAGGCGCCAGAATCCTCAGCCTGGCAGCAATCAACAAACAGCAACCCAAGTGGGAGGAGAGGACACGGGGGCGGCGGCCAGATTAGGGAGACGGTACCAGAAAAGTGTGTGCAAGTGGACCAAGGAGGAACATGGAGGGAGTGAGGGGAAGGGAGTTTCCTGGGCATCCAGAAGCTCACGGCAGACTTCCGGGAAAGCAGCCGCTATGAAAAATCAGTCCGTGCCTCGAAAAGCTAAAAATGGAATTACCATATGAGCCAGAAACTCAGTTCCTTAAGTATGTAACCGAAAGAATCGAAAACAGGGACTCAATGTCCCTGCATGTTCACCCGTACACGCATGCCCACAAAGGTGGAAACAACCCAGCGTCCATCAACGGATGAGGGGCTGAGGAAATGGGGCCCGTCCGTGCGGGGGAGCATTACTCAGTCATAAAAAGGAATGAAGCCTTGAGACCTACTACACCACGGATGAAACTCCAAAACATCACAGTGATGTGATGGAGTGAAAGAAACCAGACACAAAAGGTCACACATTGGATGATTCCGTTTCTATGAAATTTCCAGAATCAGTAAATCCATAGAGATGGTGAGTACATTAGGGATGGCCGGGGTGGGGGGGGGGGCGGGCTGTGAGGAGTGAGGCCGTATCCAAGGAGAATGAGTACAGGGTCTCCTCTTGGGGCGATGGAAAATTTTTGCCACTGGGCAAAAGTGATGTTTGAGCAATATTTGTGAATGTGCCAATGCCACCCAATTATATACTTTAAGATGGTTAACTTTATATTACGTGAATTTCACCCCAATAAAATAAGAGAGAGTTCCAGCAGGAAACAGAACACTCAAATGGGGTAATTTGGAAAGAGAGTAACAAAAGTACTATTTCAAAAAGACAGCTCAGCCAGGAACCTTTACCACCCCAGAGGTGCGGGGGCTATCGGGCAAAAGCAGTTGCTGGAACCTGGACTTGATACGGCTATGTGCAGAGAGAGGACTACCTGGCAGGAGTTGTTGGTTGAGGGACACAGCCAGCCTGCGTGGACCACACAGGAGAGGAGATCAGATATTAATACCCGGACCTCAGTCTCCTCCCTCCCTCCAATGCCTGCTGTGGCTCCCTATTGGCGGAACCCAACCAGAAGCCATAAGGCAAGGGTTGAGTGATTCATACAAGCCAGCCTCCCAGGATACAAAATAGGGGGCAGAAGGGTGGAGACAAGGCAAAAGGTAATTCAGAGACTTGAAACAAAGACCAGAGCAGTTCCAGGGTGTGGGGTGAATGGTGGAGCAAACAACTCCTTCCAATTCATCACTCACCACACTCTTGCTCACTGCCACTTGAACCATTTTGCCAAACCCGTCAAGGTTATCTTTCCCCTCAAAGGCTTTGCTTGCTGCACATGCTTGGAATTTCCCTCTGCTTGGAATTCTATTCCCTCTCACCTGCTCAGCTAACTCCTACTTATCTTTCAGGTGTCAGCTCAAAGTCCATTTTCTCTGAGGGCTTCCCTAACTTCTGGGTTCAGTTTAAGCCCACACTGGATGCAGCCACAGCCCCTGGGAGTCCTCAGTCACAATCAAATCACTCTTGGAATGGTTCCTTTAGCTGTGAGCTCTAGGCAGGTAGACAGGGTCTTTCAAATTTCCTCCCTTTTCCCCAGCCCCAGGGGACACATAGCACCTACTCATTCAACAAACACCAAGTACCCAGGGAGGACCAGGCGTTGTTTTACAATGCACATCCCTGCTTTCTGGAGATTAAAGAAAGCATAACCAGAAATACAGAAGCAAAAAGGTTATTCTATGTGACATGTGCTATGGAGGAAAATCCAGCAAGGTAAGGAGATGAGGAAGGCCTTTCTGAGGTGCTATTTGAGCAGAGACGGGAAGGGAGAGAAGGGTTTCACTGGAGGTGGAGTGTTCCAGGCAGAGGGCACAACTTGTGCAAAGATCCTGAGGCTCACTGTGCCTGAAGAAACAGCCAAGAGCCCAGTGAGGCTGGAGCAGAGACAGCAAGGGCGAGAGTGGGAGCAGACGAGGGCTGGGAGGTGGCAGGACAGATCGTGCTGGACCTGATGGGCCACTGGGAGGACTTCGGGTTTTCCTCCAGGAAAGGTGGTGCCGCGCAGGGCTCTGAGCCCAGCAGGATGCTGACTTAGGCGGCCCTCCCTACTTGAGATTTCCAACCGGCTCCCTCTGGCTGCAATATAACGCTCCGACCAAAGGGGGCGCGAGAGCGGCAGGAGGAGCCCGGAGGAGGGGGGGGTGGGGGGGGGGGGAAGGGAAGTAGCCTGTGGCTCTGGCCGGGCACAGCCGCCCTGGAGGGACTGAGTGGCAAAGGTTGTGTAAACGTGGGTGATTATTTCTCCTCCCTCCCTCAAATGCCCGAAAGCTGTTTCCTCTGCTGGAATGCCCTTTCCTGCCAGACCAAATCCTATTTATCCCTCAAAACCCAGTCGCAATAGCCCCCTCTTCCAGGAGCCTTTCTATGCCCCCTTCCCAAGCTTCCCAAGGGAGTCCAGCGTTGGACTTTGGGGGCTCGTTAAATCCCTTAAAATCATGTGCAAAAGCATGAGTTCGTCTTTTCAGGAGACACCTGGAGCCATAGCTTTTACCAGATTTTGAGGGGGAAAGGGAGGTTAAGAACTTTGTTTTTACAAATTGGAATCCCAGAGAGAGGCAGTAACTTGCCCAAAGTCACACAGCCTAATGGGAACAGAGTCAGGATTTAAATTTTTTTTTTAATATTTATTTACTTTTGAGAGAGAGGGAGAGAACGTGAGCCGGTGAGGGGCAGAGAGAGGGAGACACAGAATCTGAAGTAGGCTCCAGGCTCTGAGCTGTCAGCACAAAGCCTGACTCAGGGCTCGAACCCAAGAACCGTGAGATCACGACCTGAGTAAAGTTGGGCGCTTAACCGACTGAACCACCCAGGTGCCCCATAGAGTCAGGATTTTTTTAACTCCTGTGGCCCATTTGGGGAGCTTCCCAGGACTTGGATGCTGAACATAAACAGGTATTCATCCTCGTGATCCAGTGTAGGAGGAAAGAAAATTTCTTTCTAATAAGAAACCCAATGGTCAATAGGTTGGCTGACACTTACTGAACACCTGAATGCTATGTGCCAGGCGCTGATCTCAGCCCTGGGGACGCAGCACTGAGTAAGAGAGGCTTCTGCCCTCCTGGAGTTTCCATCCCGGGGTGGGGGGGTGGGGGAGGCAACAATAAATCAACAAATGAATAAGATAATATCAGGTAAGGATCATGGTGAATGGAATGAGCTCACAAGGAGGGACTGGGAATCTAGTTTAAAGAGGGTGGTTAGGGCTAGGCTTCTAGGAGGAAGTGGTGTTTGTGTGATCCCTGACTGATAGGAAGACGAATTGGAGCATTGTAAGCGAAGTGAGCCGCAAGTGCAAAGGCCCTGGGGCTGAATGAGGGTAGCATCCTCCAGGAGCCAGAGGCCAGTGGGCTGCAGCAAGGAACTCACTGGGAAAGGAGGTCAGAGGGGTTAGTAGAAGCCAGATCCTGAAAGTCCTAGTGTATGCACCACGGAAATGAGAAAGAAGGGAGAAGCGTGCCCCATAACAGAGGGACCACTTGGAGCCAATTCCTGGAAGCAAGGAAATGCCTGGCCCAGGCCTGCCTGGGGCACCGGAAGTCACCCTCCCCTCCCCCTGTGCTGGTGTGAACTGTAGAACAGACCGGAGGAGTGAGTGGGTTGGGGCCAAGGTGACTTCCACCAGGGAACCAGTTGTGGCTCATGACCACAGGTTTCCCCAGGCTGATTCAGCAAGATTCTGTGTGGTTGCAGTTCAGCCCCCCCAAAGAGCAAAGCAACAGAGCTGCAAGCTGCCTCCCACCCCAGAGGACCTCCCCAGGAATCTCTCCTCACTAGCTTTGAGAAGCGTTAAGCTTCAGGAAGCCTCTCAAAAATGCTTGCATCGCGGATCCAGTCACCAACTGCTGTGGGACTTTTGCCAAGTTACTTCACCCCTCCCCCGCCCCCGCCAAGCCTCATTAGATCACTTTTTTGTTGGTTTGATCCACCATAAATCAAAAGCATGATATAGGGTCCATCCTGTGCCTACATTACCACACTGATTCTCCACAATAAGGGAAGGACTTGGGTTATGATCATTGAGAGAGAGAGAGAGGCTCAGAGGAAGGAAGCAACTTGCCCAAGATGAGAGTTAAATCCAGATCTGTCAGATTCCAGAAACGAGGGACGATGCAGAGCCTGATCCTAGGATCCCCTTCTGGTGCCCAGAAGCAAAGTCTGGCACCCAGTGGTCACGAAGCAGACAGGGGTTATCAGGATGGTCCTTAGCCTCAGGATGGTGTGGGGCCACCTCTCCCACCTCTCAGTTTCCTTGGCTGCAAAATGGGGACTTAGAATTCTCCGCTTAGAATTCTCTCTTCACTGGCTTTGTGAGGCAACCGAGATATAAAGTGTTTGGTGGCCCCTCAAAAAGTTGGACGTAGAGTTACCCTATGACTCAGAAAGCCCACTCCTAGGCATAGACCCCAAATAATTGAAAACAGTACTCAGGGGGCACCTGGGTGGCTCAGTCGGTTCAGCATCCAACTCTTGATCGCGGCTCAGGGCATGATCTCACCCTTGGTGAGTTCGAGCCCCGCATCGGGCCCCACACTGACAATGAGGAGACTGCTTGGGATTCTTTCTCTCTCCCTCTTTCTCTGCCCCTCCCCCACCCCCACTCATGTTCTCTCTCTCTGTCTCTGTCTCTCAAAATAAATAAATAAAAAAGAAAACAGTATTCAAACGAGTACATGTACATGCCTTTGTAAGCACCGCTTACAAAGCCAAATGTGGAAACACCCCAAATGTCCATGAAATTATGAATGGGTAGACAAAATGCCATATATACACACAACGGGATGTTACTCAGCTGTAGAAAGGAACAAAACCCTGACACACTACGATGTGGACAAACTTCAAAAGCCTTATGCTGACTGAAGGAAGCCAGTCACCACGGGCCACACAGTGTATGATCCCATTTATGTGAAGGGAATTCTTAGAGACAAACAGCAGACTAGTGGTGGCCAGGGGCGGAGGGGAGGGGTGGGGGGCCGGGAGTGATTACTTAATCAGTACGGAGTTTCCGTCTGGGGTGATGGAAGTGTTCTGGAACTAGACAGAGGTGATGGTTGCACAACCCTGTAGAGGGACTGAATACCACTGAACTATCTACTCTCTTTAAAATGATTAATTTTATGTTCCATGAATTTCACCTCAACAGTCAGTAAATAGCCGATAAGTAAATGGTGGGCAGTGATTTTGCATATGGTTTTATATCACTGATTCCTGTGCTAAGGCCAGGAGGTCGACACACTATTGTTGTCATTTTACAGATGGAGAAATCAAGGCACGGAGAGGGGAGGTGCCCCACTCAGGGAGTGGGGAAGACTGAATTGGATAGGGGGTCTCCCTGACCCCAAGGAGGTTCTACTCCTCTGCCTGGGAGCCACAGGTGACAGGCACCCACGCTGAGTTTACCACCCTTGGGCGCAGGTGACTCAGTGAAAAGGCAGGCGGCACAACCAAGGATACTGGCCAGCTTGACCTGGTTCTTTTCCCCTGGCCCAGGAGAAACCAGCAAGGGAGGCGGAGGGCTATGAGGGCTATCCTTCATTCAGACAGAAAACCTGTTACTGTCACCTCTCTGTGCGGGAGTCACCAGTCTGTCACCGGTCCTGTGTGAATGCCCTAAGAAGACTCAGTCCTGGAGCCAGCACTCAAGAAGCTCCCAGTTCTAGAGAGTGCCAAGCTGGACACAGACACTCCCAACCTCTCAGTGTCAGGGCTGAGCCAGAGGAAGGAGCCCGGGGCTAGGAAAGCCAAGAGGAGAGAGCTGGAGGACAAAGGAAGGCCTCATGGTAACGGAGATATTGGAGCTAGGTTTTGAAGAATGTAGAGGAGTCCACCAGCTCAAATGAAAGAGATATAAGCCCTGGGGAGGAGAAATTGGTAATATCTGGCAAAGTTATATGTGCATTTCTCCACTTAGAGGAATATATCCCAACGATTCCCTTGCAAAACTAAGAAAAGGTGAATGAGCGGGGCTTTTCATAACAGCACGGCTTAAAATATCAGAAGACTGGAAATAGCCCATAAGTCCATCAAGAGGGAATGACTGAATAAACCAAGGCACGGCCACAGGATGGAGTCCTGTGCAGCTGTGAAAAGGAATGAGGAGTGTCCATATATACTGGCATGGAGAAATCTCCAGAAACAACAGTGTTAAGAGGGAAAACAGCTAGGGGTGTGTGTGTGTGTGTGTGTGTGTGTGTGTGTGTGTGTACACACTGGTGTTTTACAAATGGAACAACAGACCATGAAAAAATTATAAATGGTTACCTGAGGAGGGGGGAAAGAACATGATGGAAGGTCCACGAATAGAAGCTGGATGTTTTTCTTTATACCTTGTTCTGCAGATTTGACTTTAGAACCATGTAAATATCTTAAATAATACTAGGGGGCGCCTGGGTGGCTCAGTCGGTGGAGCGTCCGACTTCGGCTCAGGTCATGATCTCGCAGTTCATGAGTTCAGGCCCCGCGTCGGGCTCTGTGCTGACGGCTCAGAGCCTGGAGCCTGCTTCCGATTCTGTGTCTCCCCCTCTCTCTGCCCATCCCCTGCTCACACTCTGTGTCTCTCTGTCTCTAAATAATAAATAAATGTTTAAAATTTTTAATTAATTAATTAATTAATTAATTAACATTAGACTTAAGGGGTGCCTGAGCAGCTCAGTGGGTTAAGCATCTGACTCTTGAGCTCAGGTCATGATCTCACAATTTGTGAGATCAAGCCCCACATCAGGCTCTGCATTGTGGGTAGAGCCCGTTTGGGATTCTCTTTCCCTCTCTCTGCCCCTCCCCTGCTCACGTATGCTCTCTCTCTCAACATAAATAAATGAACTTTTTAAAAAAAAAAAAATTTTTTTTTAAATGGTTAAAATGATAACATTTCTATTATGTAGATTTTACCACAATAAAAAAAGCAATGTGGCATTACCTCATGTGTATGACCCAGTTGCTCTAATTGAATGTGTTGCAATACAGTGTTTCAGAGACATTTTTAAATTTTTTTTTCAACGTTTATTTATTTTTGGGACAGAGAGAGACAGAGCATGAACGGGGGAGGGGCAGAGAGAGAGGGAGACACAGAATCGGAAACAGGCTCCAGGCTCTGAGCCATCAGCCCAGAGCCCGACGCGGGGCTCGAACTCACGGACCGCGAGATCATGACCTGGCTGAAGTCGGACGCTCAACCGACTGCGCCACCCAGGCACCCCATTCAGAGACATTTTTAAATGGAAGGGTGCAATAGTGAGATAAATTGTTCAATAATCTAACAGATTAATAGTAATAATTACAACAATACGAATCCTGTTATTTGAGATACTTTCTAACTGCATAATCTTATCATGAGGTGTTGTTTTTATTGCTGTGGCTGTTTTAAATTAAAAATTTCCTCCCTCGGTTATCAGCACCTGGGTGGCTCAGTTGGTTAAGCATCAACTTCAGCTCAGGCCATGATCTCACCGTTTGTGAGTTCGAGCCCCTCAACGGGCTGGCTGCTGTCAGTACAGAGGCTGCTTCGGATCCTCTGTCCCCCTCTCTCTCTGTCCCACCCCTGCTCATGTGCACACAGGTACTCTCTCACTCTCTCTCTGAAAAATAAATGAAACATTAAGAAAAAAAAAAAAACTTTCTGCCCTCAAAAGAAAAATTCCCTAAGAATCAAAAGTTTCAGGTTAGTGGCACAAATGTACACAAACAATTTCAAGTGATACTACAGCACAGTAATTTGATAGCACACCCACAGTGGGATATGCCCACAGGACAAAAAAAACCAGAAAGAGAAGGTCTTAGACTGGTTTTCAAAAATCATATTGTTTCTGGAATTGTTGGTGTGTTATTCTAAGATTGATGTGTGTGATTGTGGAATGAAGCAAACTGAGAATTCGGATTTGCAGTATGGGGGAAAAAATACATGTATAAGATTGATCAGTTTAAGTAAGAGCCATGTAATTTGAATTGGAATTGGAGGTATCAACATAAATTCATGATGTATCTTATTTAAAAAGTGGTAGGGGGACTCCTGGGTGGCTCAGTTGGTTGAGTGTTCAACTTCAGCTCAGATCATGATCTCACGGTTCATGAGTTCGAGCCCCACATCAGGCTCCGTGCTGACAGTGCAGAGCCTGCTTGGGATTCTCTCTCTCTCTCTCTCTCTCTCTCTCTCTCTCTCTCTCTGTCCCTTCCCCACTCATGCTCTCTCACTCTCAAAATAAATAAAAATGTTTTAAAAAGACAATTTTAAAAAGTGGTAAGGGATTTCCTATTTTTGTCCAACAAAAAATCCTAGAAACAACTAGCCCAGCAGCCATGAGCACCCCCATCACCTTGACTGCAATCTCTAAATACCACTTTCCAATCAGAGGAACAAGACCTCTTTGGGAAAATGGTTGATTCCCAGGCCTGTGGCAGGAAATCTACAAGATGTTTCTGGACTATCTTGCTACCTCATAAAGCAAGAAAGAGGCCTGTCAAAAGAACTTGGGAGTCAAAATGAAGAGGCTCCCACTGGCCAAAGAGGGGATAATAACTTGGTTATCAGTAATGATTTTAAAAAACCCAATATATTGGCACATTTCAATAGTTTAAATCCACAAATTTGTAAAAATATGAGAGGAGTGGGAAATCTCATTATTTACCTTTGGATGATGATAAGGAGACCAGTAATTACTTTGAAACCCAGAGAAAGCAAGATATCAAGCATTGATCTGGTCTTTCCGTGTGAATTGGATAACCAGATGGGAGATGAGAGGACATTTCTCTTTCCAGATGTATTCCAGCTAATAAGTGAAGAAGGAGTAAGTCATCCCAATGTCACTCTGTTGTAGCTGCTAACGAATTAATGGGTCCAGGCAATGATCACCAAAGGCAGAGGACATCACAGAAGAGAGACAGAGGGTGGCAGTTATGGAAGAAATAAGATAGCTCATGAGTTGACACGTGTCAGCTGGGTGATGGATACATAAGGGGAATCATGATGTAATCGTCTCTACTTCTGAAATTTTCTGTTTAGAAAATAATGTTTAAAGCCCTTTGCCCCATGTCATCCTCTCAAAGCAGGGAGGACAGCTAGGAGCTGGAGGTGCTCCTAGGATGTACCAACATCTGGCCCCGGTTACCCCACATTCATTCTCGGCCTCTAGCATACCGCCGAGGGCTGAGCTCACGATGTCGCTATAACATCCCATGTCCTCAGTTACAAAACTCCCTCCTCTCCAGTTCCAGGACCAGGTGTTGAGAGATTAAATCTCACCTCTAGTCTCCTAGAAAGATGCAACTAGAGTGACTTCTGCCGGCCAGGGACTGTGGAATCGCCCTGCCTGGAAGCCGTGAGGTCGCTGGCTCACACCACAACTTGCTGCTTCTCTTTGGCAAACTGGGTCTGACCAATTCTGGGGCTAGCCTGCCTGGCTTCAGTGACTTGGCTATGGTTCCAGGCTGGCTGAAGGCCCAGCCCTAAGGCCCAGCTGGCTGCTGGGGACGGAGGGGGGAAGGTCAGCAGGGAAGCCTTGGCTTGGACAAGTGCCCCAGATGTAAAAATAAGACATGGCTTGGAGTCCAGATTCATACAGGAAGCAGGACTCCGGCCATAAGAGAGGATCCTGTGGGCTCAGCCTCTGCTGGGGAAGATGGGGCCGGTGGATGGGTGGGCAGAAACAACTCTACTCACTGAATGCTTTCCACATGCAAGGATGGCCCTATGCAGTTGGGACCACCTCATTTAACTCTCACACCAATGCTGTGAGGTTGGTACTATTCTCCCATTTCAGAGATAGACTAAATGAGGGCTAGAGATTAAGCCACTTTGCTTCAGCTAGTAGGCAGCAGAGTGAGCATTTGAACCTGGGTTATTGAAAGTTCACAGGGGCGCCTGGGTGGTGCAGTCACTTAAGCACCGACTTCAGCTCAGGTTGTGATCTCATGGTTTGTGAGTTCGAGCCCCACATCGGGCTCACTGCTGAGAGCAAGTCAGTGCAGAGCCCACTTCAGATCCTCTGTCCCCTTTTCTCTGCCCCTCCCTCACTTGCGCCCTTCCAATAAATAAATATTTTTTTAAAATCTTTAAAAAAAGTTCACATACATCTGAGGGAAACGAAATCACCATCGAAGAGACATCGGCACCCTCATCATAATCATTGCAGTATTATTCACAATGGCCAAGACGTGAAGACAACCTAAGAATCCCTCAGTGAATGAACAGATGAGGTGACGTCTATATACAATGGAGTATTATTCATTCATAAAAGAAGAAGAAGAAGAACAAGAAGAAGAAGAAGAAGAAGAAGAAGAAGAAGAAGAAGAAGAAGAAGGAGGAGGAGGAGGAGAAGGGGTGACTGGGTGGCTCTGTCAATTGAGTGTCCGACTTCTGCTCAGGTCATGATCTCACAGTTCATGAGTTTGAGCCCCACACTGGGCTCTCTGCTGTCAGCACGGAGCCCGCTTTGGCTCCTGTGTCTCCTTCTTTCTCTGCCCCTCCCCGCCTCTCAAATATATATATATATATATATATATATATATATATATATATATACACACACACACACACACACATATATATATATACACACACACACACACATATATATATATATACACACACACACACACACATATATATATATACACACACACATATGTAAAAGGAAACCCGGAAACAACATGAGTGGAAGTTAAGGGCATTATGCAAGGGAAACAGGCCACAGGCAAAGACAAATACTGTGCGGTCTCACTTGTAGGTGGAATCTATGAAACAAATAAAATGAACGCAGAGAAGGAGAAGGAGCCTGGCAGTTGCTAGGAGTTGAGGATGGGGAAAATGGGGAGACACTGGTCAAAGGGTACAAACTTCTAGTCTTAAGCAAATAAGGTCTGAGGACCTAAAGGACAGCAGTGGTGACTCTAGTTAGCAGCACTGTATTGTACAACTGAAAGTTGCTAAGAACGGAGATCTTAAAAGTTCTCACCCCCCCCCCCCAACACACACACAAAAAGATAACTACGTGAGGTGATGGGACGTGTTAACTAACCTTATCGTGGTAAACATTTTGCAACGTACATATATCAAAACATCATGTTGCACACCTAAATCTTACACAATGTTGTATGTCAATTATACCTCAATAAAGCTGGGGGGAGGGGGAAACGAACTAGTCAATATTTCGGTTTTGTAGCCCAGATGGCCTCTGCCGCTATGATTCAACTCTGCCCGTAGAGCGTGAAAACGGTCAGAGACAGTATGTAAATGAATGGGGAAGGATGCCGTCCAGTAATTTCTTTACATAAATGTGTTTATTTATTAACATAAACAAATTGTGGCACATCCATATGACAGAATATTATTCGGCCATAAAAAAAAAAAGAATGATGTGTGATAAAATGCACGGATTCATGCCACAACACAGATGAACCTCAAAAACATTATCCTGAGTAAAAAACAAGAACAAGACGAAAGAAACAAACAACAACAACAACAACAAAACAGCCAGACACAAAAAAGTCACATAGTGTCTGATCCCATGTGTGTGAAACATCAGAACAGGCAACACACAGAAACAGAAAACAGGTCAGTGGTTCCCAGAGGCTGGAGGATAATGAGTGTGACTGCTCTGGGTGCAGGGTTTTTACTTCAGGGAGCTGGAGATGTTCTGGAACAAGACAGAGATGATGGTTGCACAATATTATGAAGTACTAAATGCCACTGAATTATACATTTTTTAAAGTTTATTTACTTTGAGAGAGAGAGACAGAGAGAGAGAGAGAGAGGGCACGAGCAGGGGAGGGGCAAGAGAGGAAGAATCCCAAGCAGGCTCCGCACTGTCAGAGAGCCCAATGCAGTGCTCGAACTCACGAACCGCAAGATCCTGACCTAAGCCAAGATCAAGAGTCTGACGAAAACCGACTGAGCCACCCAAGGCGCCCCTGAACAATACACTTTCAAACAGTTCATTTTATATGAGGTGACTTTCTTCTTGGAAAAAAAAAAAAAACCAAAAGCAAATCAAAACAAAACAAAACAAAACAACAACAAAAAAAACACATCACCTACAAAACAGCCAGTCCACAGGCTATAGTTTCCTAACTCCTGCTTTCTCTTAACAAAACCCAGAGCTGAATAAAAAACCACAGGCATATAAAAATCTTAGCTTCAAACCCCATACACAGCAGTTATTATTATTATTATTATTATTATTATTATTATTATTATTAACCAGGGTCTTCATGACTATTCTGCCACCAAAATGAACATTCTTAACCCTGATGTTGGCCCCAGGCCCAGTCTTGCCCCGAGCTCCTCTCCCTCTAGCCTCTGGCCATGATCCCACCCTTCACTTCATGAGACTACTGGTCTGTCTGCGGCCTGGATGGGCCTTCACCTACCCTGGCAGGCGGTCCTCATGAGGTGTAAGGGAAGCAGGGGTAGGGAGTGGTGATTCGTCCCTCCCAGGCCCAGCCCAGGCCAGGTGCTTTGGTGCGTGGGTGCCTGCATGTGTGTGTGTGTGTGTGTGTGTGTGTGTGTGTGCCCATATTTCAAAGACCCATCCCAACTGACCCCACATCCTCAGTCAGGCCTTTTGTGCACTCAGAAATCCCGCCCTGCCACCCACCTGGCCCATGGCCTGTGCTGGGCACTTCTGGGCACCCTAAGAGGACTCCGCCTCTCCTAGTGCCGGGAGGAGGAACCGGATAGAGAAACTCCTGGCCCTATATGGATGAGTCTGAGTCAAAGGGAGGAACCCAGGCTAGGGAGCCAGGATGGGGAAGGAGGGGGAGCCAGGGGTAAATCAGGGAGGCTCCCTGGAGGAAGGGTCCTACCCCAGGACACAAACCCCAGACGCACTCTGAGGGAAATATTGGTCGGCCACGGCATACTCCGCTCCCCAGGTCCCTGCCACCAATTCCAAGCTTCAAAAGGAGATCAAGGCTGTCTGACTGGCTGGCCCACGAACTCCTGGGTGTGAAGTCACTCTGCAGCAAGTCTGCAAACACTTCCCCAGTATGAACTACTCTGACCCTGACCCTGACCCTGACCCAGCCACAGGAGAGTGGAAACATGTTTTGTGCTTGGAGCCCTCCCCAGGTTCCAGCTACATGACCTTGAGCAAGTCTCTGAGCTCATGTCCTGCTGGGTAAAACGTGCGTAAATAGATAGTGAGAGGGGCGCCTGGGTGGCGCAGTCAGTTAAGCGTCCGGCTTCAGCCAGGTCACGATCTCGCGGTCCGTGAGTTCGAGCCCTGCATCAGGCTCTGGGCTGATGGCTCAGAGCCTGGAGCCTGTTTCCGATTCTGTGTCTCCCTCTCTCTCTGCCCCTCCCCTGTTCATGCTCTGTCTCTCTCTGTCCCCAAAAAAAAATAAACGTTGAAAAAAAAATTAAAAAAAATAGATAGTGAGATACGACCGGCAAGGGTCCCCCACGACTGCAATCGATGGGAGGCTCAGAGGGACGAACCCAAAGTCAAGGGCATTTCCAGACCAGGTGGACACAAGGTGGGGATCTCCTCGGCCACCCCTCAACATTCTGAAGGCCTCCCCCTGACGGACATATGGGGAGCCTGGGTGGCTCAGTCAGTCAAGCGGCCAACTTCAGCTCAGGTCATGATCTCCTGGTTCGTGAGTTTGAGCCCTATATCAGGCTCCACTCTGACAGTGTGGAGCCTGCTTGGGATCCCCTGTCTCTCTCTCTTTCTCTCTCTCTGCCCCTGCCCCACTCATGCTTTCTCTCCATCTCAAAAAGTAAATAAACAAACTTAAAAAAAAAAAAAAAGCTGGTATTTTGTTTATCACAGACTTTTTGCATTCATTTTCATCTTTTAAAATATTGCATTAAGGGGCACCTTGCGTGGCTCAGTAGGTTAAACGTCCTACTCTTGATCTCAGCTCAAGTCTCTTTTTTTTCTTTTTCAGCTCAAGTCTTAATCTCAGGGTCACGAGAAGCTCATGTTGGGCTTCGCACTGGGCATGAAAAAATAAAAATAAAAATAAAATATTTCAGGGGTACCCGGGTGGCTCAGTCGGTTAAGCATCCAACTCTTGATTTCGGCTCAGGTCATGATCTCACGGTTGGTGAGCAGCGACCCCCGCATCAGGCTCACTGCTATCAGCACAGAAACTGTTTAGGATCCTCTGTCCCCCCGGCTCTCCGCCCGTCTCCTGCTCGCACTCTCCCTCAAAAATAAATAAAACATGACAAAATAATAATAAAAATAAATTAAAAAATAAATAAATGGGGCGCCTGGTGGCTCAGTCTGTTAAGTGTCCAACTTCGGCTCAGGTCATGATCTCGTGATTCATGAGTTCGAGCCCCACATCGGGCTCTGTGCTGATAGCTCAGAACCTACTTCAGATTCTGTGTCTCCCTCTCACTCTGTCCCTCCCTTGCTCTGTCTCTCTCCCTCTCTCAAAAATAAATAAATATTTACAAACCTTAATTTAAAAAATAATAAAATAAGATATTGCATTAAAATATTAACTTGATCTCAGATTTTCAGCAACACCTTTGAATTTTGCACCCTAGGTGAATGCCTCGCTCTCCTCATCAGTCCTCCCACCAGATGGACCCACAGTCCAAATCCTATACGTGGTTCTACCAGGCAGAGCCCCCCTATCCCCAAATCCTTGGAAACTGGGACTCAAAGGCAGAGATTTGCTTGGAATCTCTTGGAGAGGGGCCTCCATTAACTCCCTTCCCTAGCACCCTACTCCCTGAGCCCCCATGTGTGATGCTGGGTGCCCAAAGAGAGGACACTGTATCTGCCAAAGCCCCTCAACCCACCGCCCCTCCTCCCCTCACCCCCTCCTGGGGAATCCCAGGCCTGGCTCAGCCTGGGCATTCCCAGGCCCGCCCAGGGCCTGCCCCATGCTGAGTCCCCAGCCTGGTGGGTCTCCTGGAAACTCCCCAGGTTGGTTTCAGGGTGGGAGGCCCACAGTGAAGCAGCCCCAACCACTTGGAGCCCATCCCACCTGAAACTGGAATAAAGGGGAGGCGGGTTCGTTTCTGCAGGACTCAGCCACAGCACCGCACCAGGAAAGAGGAGGGCCCCTCACTGTCAACCCAGGCGAGCCCAGAAGCCAGCTCCTGGGACAAAGCCAGGGTCCTGAATGCTCTGGCCCAATCCCTGCTCTCAGCTGCCTCTGATTGCCTGGGATCAGGACTTGGAACTGGATAAGAGGTGACACCTCCTGATCCCATGGGCTCAGCGCAAGCCTCAGCAAAAACAATCCCCAGCCCCTGTGCCCATCTTCTGCCTGAACCTGAGGTGCTGGCAGCGAAGAACACAGGAGGCCTTATCAACCCCAGGTTTTTCCTACTCTCCCTTCCCCCAGCACAGCCGGTCTTACCAGTTGGGCAGACACCTGAGAGTCCCCTCCGGTGGCCAGCTGCAGCTCTAGAACAATAATTATAGGAAGGGGTTAGGGTTTGCTGGACCGGCCTCAGTCTGCTTCTCTTGGGAATGGGAAGTTTGTTGGAGTCTAAACTGCTTGGGCTCCGGGCCCCTCCTGGGATGGCCTGGCTTGCTGACCCTGGACCTCAGCCTGGGAGGGACAGGATAGGATGGGGGAGTCCCTGAAACCAGACAACCTTGACCCAGGGCACTCTGTCCCCATGCTCCTGCTACCTCCCGCCCACAGCTCTGCAAGGGGCAGCTGTGTCATTCACCACTGGACTTTGACAGTAGCCAAAGGCACCACTCAATTCTCTCTTCCAGTTCTGCCAACGTCTCCGCTGAGGTCACCTGGATATGTCCCTCAGAAGCTGGAACCCCACAATGGTGGCCCAGGGTGTCCTCTGGGTCCTGTTTGGATTGCTGCTGCGGCCGGAGCCCGGGACAGGTGGGTCAGAAGGCAGAGACCTGGGGCTGGGACTCGATTCTGCAAAAGTGTATTGTGCCCTCTCTGTGTCCAGCCCTGTACAGGGTGAGGCTGGAGACCCCAGGAGGCCCCAGTCTCAAGGAATCTCCAGTCTCCAGATGCTGCCAGCCCCAAAAGGTCAGGACTCAGGAGCTGGGGGAAGGACTTGGAGCCAGAAGAGCAAAAATCAGGAAAGTTTCCTGGAGGAGGGGACATAGATTTAAGACAGGAAGAAGGAAAAAAAAAATCACTTGGTGGGGAAGCAGGAACGGGTGTTTTAGGCAAAAAGAAGAATAAAGTTATAGAGGAATCACAGTGTGGACTGTCTGGAGAAGAACCTGGATTCTAGAAAGAGTGTAAGGATTAAAACTTCCTGGGTTCACATCCTGCCTCTGTCACTTCCTAGCTGTGTGATTCTAGGCAGACGATTTAGCCTCTCTGTGCTCACAGGGTCATTGTGAAGATTAAATGGGCTAGGTCACCTAGAATGGTGCCTGGCACATAGTAAATGTTTAATAAACATTAGCTGTCATTCAACATCCCATTCAGCTCGAGCCCAGCATTCCTCAGTTCCGGGTTCAGGCACTTGACATTTCCTTCACAGGGCACAGGCCCACTCTCCCCTCCCTGGCCATCCTTAGAGACACCTATCCCTCTAAAATCCCCCAAACTCCAATCCATTAAAAACTCCATTTTGGGGCGCCTCGTTGGCTCAGTCGGTTAAGCGTCTGGCTTCAGCTCAGGTCATGATCTCACGGTTCGTGGGTTCGAGCCCCACATCAGGCTCTGTGCTGACAGCTCAGAGCCTGGAGCCTGCTTCAGATTCTGTGTCTCCCTCTCTCTCTGCCCCTCGCCTGCTCACTCTCTCTCTCTCTCTCTTTCTGTCTCTCTCAGAAATAAAAAATAAAACATTAAAAATTAAAAGAAAAGAAAAACTCCATTTTCCCCTCAAAGCACCTGGGAGCTCTGCCCATTTTTGTCCATCCCACTGACACTCCCCTGGCTTTGGCTACCTTCATCACTTACCTCCACACTGTCTCCCCTCTCCCTTCCCTAGCCTCCCCTCAATCCATTCTCCACATGGTAGCCAAAGGAGCAGCCTTAGAATACCAACCAGGCCCTGTCTCTCTCCTGCTCATGGACCTGCCATGGCTCCCCAGTGCTCACTGATCGTCTAAGCTCCTTAACTGGCTATCTGTGCCTCAGTTTCCTCATCTACACAAGGATGGTGTTGGGGGTCACAGGGTTGTCCAGTGAAGAGCTGGGGGCATTGAGAAAATGTGAAAGCAGCAGGGGGAGGAACAGGGGAGGTGCTGGGCCACTGGGCTAATGTTGTCTGTCCTCCTGCAGCAACCCTGCCCCTGCTCATGGACTCTGTCATCCAGGCCCTGGCTGAGCTCGAGCAGAAGATACCAGCCACCAAGGCCAGGCACACTGCTTCTGCATGGCTGCTGTTAGCCCAGGAGTCGGGTCCCCGCGACCTTGTCCATCACTTCCTGCTGGAGGGGCGGAGTCTCAAGGCCACCAGGCTGGATCCCCACCAACTGAGCCCAGAGCTTCGAGGTCTAACCAAGGACGTGGTCCAACATGGTGTTCGGGCTGGGCAGGAATACGGAGTTGTGCTGGCACCCGATGGCTCAACGGTGGCAGTGGAGCCTCTTCTGGCGGGGCTGGAGGCAGGGCTGCAGGGGTACAGGGTTGTAAACCTGCCCTTGGACAGCACGGCCAGCCCTCTGGATGCTGGAGCCACCTTTGCAGACACTGAAGCCACGGTTCCCGATGTAAGAGCCACATCTCCAGGGTTCAGGGATGCCCTTCCAGATGTCATCTCTGCAGATGTTGGAGCCATGTATTCAAATGTGAGAGCCGCACATCTAGATGTCAAACCCACCTCTCCAGGTGTTAGACCTGGCTCTCCAGATGTCCCCATCACCTCTCCGGATGTCCAAGCTCCCTCGCCAGGTACCGAAGTCAAGTCCCCGACCACGGTGGACAGCCTCCTGGTGGTCACCCTGGCCAGAGACCTGGGTCTGGCCTTCCTCCAAGGCCCTCAGACCTGGAGTCATTCAGGCCTGGGAACCGACGGTTGCTGGGACCAGCTATCTGCCCCCCGGACCTTCACACTCTTAGACTCCAAGGCATCGCCAGTCACCATGGCCTTCCTCAACGGTGCCCTGGATGGGGCCCTCCTAGGAGATTATCTAAGCCGAACTCCTGAGCCCCGGCTACCTCTCAGCCACCTACTGAGCCAATACTATGGTGCTGGGGTGGCTGGAAATCCAGGACTTTGCAGCAACCTCCGACGGCAGAATGGAGCTGCTCTGACTTCAGCCCCTACATTGACCCAGCAGGTGTGGGGGGCCCTCATCCTGCTACAGAAGCTGGAGCCAACACACCCTCAACTGCAGGGCATGAGCCAAGAACAGCTGGCACAGGTAGCGACCAACGCTACCAAGGAATTCACTGAGGCCTTCCTGGGTGAGAACAGCCCCCATCCCCTGTGATTCCCTGCCCCCCCTCCCCCCCCCCCCCATCTCACAGATGCTACACTCTTAGCCTCATGTGGCCAGGGGGATCTAATTTAACTAAATTTAACAGCCTCTAGGCTTGGGGGATTCCAGAAGGAGAAATAAGGGTCCAGGCGGACGGGAAGCGGGGGGGCTGTGGGCAGGGCCGCATAGGTAAAGAAAGGCTAGATTTGGGTCTTAAAGGCTGAATAAAAGTTCATCTGACCAGTGGGTTGCCTGGGTGGCTCAGTCGGTTGGGCGTCCGACTTCGGCTCAGGTCATGATCTCGCGGTCGGTGGGTTCGAGCCTCGCGTCGGGCTCTGTGCTGACAGCTCAGAACCTGGAGCCTGTTTCAGATTCTGTGTCTCCCTCTTTCTCTGACCCTCCCCTGTTCATGCTCTGTCTCTCCCTGTCTCAAAAAAAAATAAATGTTAAAAAAAAAAAGTTCATCCGACCAAAAAAAAAAAAAAAAAAGGCGGGGGGCAGGTAGAGAGAGGGCATTCTAGGAGGTGGGCTCAGCACATGCAAAGGCACAGAGGTTCGAATGGAAGTTCAGCCAGTTACTCCTGTGCATCTTTAGGGAAGTTGCTTCACTTCTCTGAACCTCTCCTTCTTCAGTGAAAATCATTGCTTCCTCTTGGATGTGCTGGGTGGTTTAAGAAAGATGAGAGGGCAATAAACGGGGGCTGAGATCCCCCTTTTCTCAGCGTAGCTGACCCTCTCTAGAAATCAGAGCAGAGCCAGCTGGAGAGTGCTGAGTCCTGGACTGTAGCGGGCCTTAAAACAAGAGCTTAAATTCTTGGGGTTTATCCTCAAGGTGATGGGAGTCATAGCAGATATTCCAACAGGACTGAGACGCTGTCAAATTTGGTTAAGTTAGATCCCCATGGCGGCCAGGGGAAATGTCCTCAGACCTGGAGGGAGGCTGGAGGACTGGTCCACACGTGCGCTTTACCGAGGATGCGGGCGGCAGGCAGAGAAACGCTGGCTGACCCCAGCCCTGGACTCCCTTCTCTGCAGGGTGCCCTGCCATCCACCCCCGTTGCCGCTGGGGCGCAGCACCATATCGGGGCCTCCCGACGCCGCTGCAGCTGCCCCTCGGGTTCTTGTATGTACATCACACGTACGTGCCGGCGCCACCCTGTACGGATTTCGCGCACTGCGCCGCCGACATGCGTTCGATGCAACGCTTCCACCAAGATACTCGGGGTTGGGACGACATTGGCTACAGGTAAACCGAGCCCGGCCGAGCGCTAACCTTTCAGGGTGGAGCCTGGGGTGGGCGGAGCCTGACCCAGGGGGCGGGGTTTGGACCTGAGCCGCAAGGGCGAGAGGAGGCTTTTTGGGGGGGGGGGGGGGGGGGGTGGAGCCAAGGTGGAGGGGCCGTGGCCTTGACTCAGGTCTGGGCCTCAAGCGGGACCAGAAATACCTCAAGACGGCGGGATTCTTGGGTCTGGTGTAGGAACTAAGAAAAGAGCAGTGGGAAGAGCTGGGTCTGGGACAGGGCAGTGAGGGAATATGACCTAGGACAGAAAAGAGCTCTGGATTGGGCAGGAGCTGTACTTGAGACAATGTGGAGGGGGCTGGGTAGAAAGGGACGCGGCCAATGCTGAGGGGCAGATCCAGAAAAACGGAACCGTTTCTGCGGTGGCACGTGGGGAGAGGTAAGAGGATGGACGGGGTAGAGCCAGGGCGACCGGGGAGGAGTGGGGGGGACTTGGCGTGGAGGTGGCCCTTGGCTCGGGTGCAGAATTGGGGTAGGGGGCCGGCTGAAAGGCAGGGCGTCCCTCATGCAGCCTAGTGCCTGCTTCCCCCTCCCCTCTACAGTTTCGTGGTAGGCTCAGACGGCTACGTGTATGAGGGCCGCGGCTGGCACTGGGTGGGCGCGCACACACGCGGCCACAACTCCCGCGGCTTCGGCGTGGCCTTCGTGGGCAACTACACTGCGGAGCTGCCGGCGAAGGCTGCGCTTCACATCGTGCAGGACGTGCTCCCCGGCTGCGCCGTGCGGGCTGGCCTCCTGCGGCCAGACTACCAGATGCTTGGCCACCGCCAGCTCGTGCGCACTGACTGTCCTGGGGACGCGCTCTTCGCCCTGCTGCGCACCTGGCCGCGCTTCGCTGCGGTGAGTACAAGACCCCACACTACCTGAGCCTGCGGCCCAGCTTTCCACACAAGCCCAGAGCTCACCCCCGACCCCCGCCTGCCCGCCCAACCTCAGCAGGCCCCTGACTCCTTACTGCAACCCCTATGCCCATACAGCCTCAGCCAGGCTCCTGGGCCCCTTCGCAGTCCATCTATTCCGGCAACCTAGGCCCAGACTTCAGTCCTTCTGCTTACAACAGCTCCTACTCACTGTCCTCTCCTTGCACAACATCAGCTGAGCCCCGACCGAGCCAGCTTGTCCTTTACCCAGCCCCCAACACCTCCGCCCTCCCAACCAAAGCATGGACTCCAACCCTACACAGCCTTTCTGCCCTCACAACCTCAGCCTGGCCTGCATAACTTATACCCAAGTTACCTCTTCTGCCTGTACACCCTCACCCAGACTACCCAAACTTGGCCTCACCCCAACCCCTACCCAAAGGGCCCTCGGTCTACACAACACTAACTTAGCCTGTGACCCTCTACAGAAAACCCCTTTTGCCTGCACAACCTCTAGCCAGCTTCTAACTGTGCTGCCATCCTCTGCCCAATCTCAGCCCTAAGGATGCTTGCTCGGCCCCAGCCTCCTTGACCCCTGATGATAGCTCTTATGCTGGAGCAACCCATGTACAGCCAGCACAGCCTTGGCCTAATGATCCCACCTACCCCCTGCCCTCGATCACCTAAACACCTCTATATTCACACCTGCACAATCTCATCCTTACCCTATTTCGTTAAGCTGGCTCGCAGTCTGGATCGTACTCACCCCTTCACTTTGGGCTTCTGTCCTCTTCCCTATCCAGGGTCCCACCATGATGGGGGCAGGCCCCCCCACTCCCCAAGCCTCACACTGCCCTGTATTTTCTAGAATGTGAAACCCAGAACAGCCAGGAGGGCTTCTAGAAGATCCAGAAGGAAGCCACCTCCAATGATCCTGCCAGCCTCAGACCTCCAATAAAAAGACAGTGGAAAGAAAGCCCGTGCCTGTGCATCATCCATGTTCACACACATTGTTTTAATTTGTGTTTGCCTAGAAGCAGGCCAGAGACAAGAATGCCAATGCAAGTAGTTTGCTTGGGAGGTGAAGGTGATCCTAGGATATATCAGTTGGGGATGCAGGAAGAGAGGTAGGGGCAGGAAGGCGTCCAGGAAAGGGTGCATTATCAAGCAAGTTGGTGTTACGGGGACATGCAGCTCAATCCCACCAGGGACCTCTGGGGGACAGTGCAAGACACGGACCTCAGAGTTGTCCCACTCAAGAGGCAAGGGAGCTGGGTGTTGATTCTCCAGACCTCATAGTCATTGGCTAAGGGCTAATCTTGGGGAGGTATTAATTCTCTGGCACTTTGGGGCTGCTTGTTGCATAGAGAGGGAGAGTGGGCGCCATACATCAGAGAAAGATCTCCAGCAAAAATGCAGGCAGTTGGGAGTGGATCAGTATTCAGTGAAGTGGGAAAGACTCAGGGACACATCAGAACACGGGGAAACTCTGAGTGTGTGCACAGTGACCGGATTGAATGCAGTAAGAATGAGGTGGACATACCTAAGGTGTATACACCTCTGTGCACATGTCCAGCTCCAGGAAAAGGGTCTTTGGCCCTCATGGAAGATCCTGCACCTTGGGATGGGTTACAGAATTTGTGAGGCACAGGGCAAAATGAAAATACAGAGCGCTCTGTCCAAAAAGCAGGAAGTTCTGGGTGCCTGGGTGGCTCAGTGGGTTGGGCATCCAACTCTTGGCTTCGGCTCAGGTCATGGTCTCGCAGTTGGTGGGTTCGAGCCCCGCATCGGGCTCCGTGCTGATAGTGTGGAGACTGCTTGGGATTCTCTCTCTCTCTCTCTCTCTCTCTCTCTCTCTCTCTCTCTCTCTCTCTAAGTAAATAAAAATAATTTTTTTTTTTTTTAAGCACGAACTTCAAGACAGTGACAGCAAAGCATTAAATGTAGTCTGGAGCCTTTCTATGCGTGGGGGTCCTGGACGCCTGCCCAGGCCACGTGTCCATGAATGTGATCCTACCCACCCCATCCTGTGGATTCTGGTCACCCTTGCCTTTGCACAAACTGTTCCTTCTACCTGGCATGCCCTTCCCATGGTCAGCTCCTTATGCCTTGGGTCCCAAGTGTCACCTCTTCAGGGAGGTCCTCCTGGATTTTTTCACTTCTGCTCAGCCTCTACTCCAGTCTATTTTCCTCCAATTCCTACCCACCAGCTAGGAGTGTCTGGCGTTTATATCCAGGATCTGTTGTCCTCATGGGACTGTGAGCTCCAGGAGGGCAAGAACCAAATCCATTTCGTTCACTGTGGCTTCTCCCGCACCTAGTGCATATTACGTAGGCATTCAGGAAGCATTTACTGAATAAATGAATAAGCCAAGGCTCCCGTTATGAACCTTCTGTAACTAATGCTATCGTCTTGTTGTACAAATAAGGAAACCGAGGCTCAGAGAGGAAGTGACTTGCTGGAGGTCACACAGTGAGAGGACCAGCTGGCACTGGAGCCCACTCCTGGGCCAGGATTCGACGGACTCTCATGCTGACTCATTTATTTCTCAGAACAGCACTTGCTCACCTCTTTTTACAAGTAAACACTCAGCGAGGTATAACAGAGATACGGGGAAGTGCACCAAAATGTACAGCTCAATAAATTTTCAAAAAAAAAACACACACAGTGTAACCAGCACCCAGTTCCAGAAATGGGACACGTTAAATTTCTTATGTGACCTTCACCTCAATTAGGGGGAAAAAAAAAATCAACTCCCAGATGCTCCACTACCCTCTTCCCAAGGAGACCGAAATCCTGACTTGTTGCACATAGTTTTGCCTCCCTTGCAACTTTATGTCAAAGGAACTACACGGTATTTACTCTTCACTGTGTGTGATTCATCCAAGTTCAACCATTCAGCAGTTTGTTCATTTCGTTGCTGCATAGTATTCCACTGTGGGAAGAGACACAACTTATTCCTTCTCCAGCAGACGGACACTTGAGTTGCCTCCAGCCTGGGACTATTACAGACAGCACTGGTAGTTCGGTCTCTTGGTTGTATACCTCCCACTGCAACTGCTGGGTCAGAGGAGAGCTGTATAGTCAATGTTAGTAGATCGTGCCAGTTTTCCAGCTTAGGTGAATTGATCTACACTCTGACCAGCAGAGACCTCCAGGTGCTCCGTATTCTCACCAGCACTTGGTCAGTATGTACCCATTTTGCAGAGAAGGCATCTGAGGCTCAGAGAGGCTGCCTCCCAGGCAGTGAGAGATTCTGGGTCCTACTCTGTCACCTCTCACCTCCTCTCCTCCTGCATCCTGCCCCCACTGTGCCCTCCCAGCCTGGCTGTGGGGTGGGGTGGGACAGACAGGGTCACGTGGAGTTGCGTTCAGCGGGAGGAAGCCAGGCAGGGTGCAGACGGCTGCCGATTTTGGGGCTGGTCGGGAAATCAAGGTAAGGGAGGGAGTGCATGTGGCCACCAAGGGGGTTCCCTGGGGGCAGAGCTGAGAGTGGGGAGGGGGCCAAGATGAGGACAGCATGTGGGAACACACTGGGCAGAACTGTCACCCTCTTGTCCCCCAGGAGAACCCCTGCCATGGACCCATCATCACCGTGCAAGGCCTCCCAAACCCAGCCTGCAGCTTCGTCCCTGCTAACCTCCTACCGCTGGCACACAGGGGGTGATGGGGAGAAAGTAGCTGGAGGGTCCCGCTGGGGCCGACTTGCAGGCTGGGGGAGGGCACTAAGCCACCAGGAGCCCGTGGTCAGCAGTCAGCCAGCCTCTCGCTCGCTGTTCCGTCGTGTCCTCTCTGCGCCCCCCAAGGAATCACGCACAAGCCGCCTCCGGCTATCCAAGACCCTCTGGGGGAGGCATAAGAGCTCACCGCTGGAACCAGAGCCAGAGCCGGAGGCCCCAGGTACATGGCTCCCCCACCCAGGCTGGGAGGGAGGCCGGATGCTTGGGTTTTGTCTGCCTCCGGAGCATCAGCCCTACAGACACAGGAAGTTGTGGGGAGTGCAAAAGCCCAACAGGAAGTGGCTGGGGCCCAGCTGCCCTCTTCCCTCTTCCCCCTCACACAGGGACTGGGGGTAGGGGGGAGTGGTCAGGGACCTGCGTGCTGGGGGTCCATCCTGGGGAAGGGAATGGGACTACACTAAGGGTAGCCCTGCTCAGATACCAAATGGCTCTTGGCCCCAATGGGTCTCTCCTCATATCCAATAGCCCAGCTCATTCTCTCCTGCCTGGGTATCATCTCAGCTGCCTCCTGCTTGCTCTCTAGCCCTCTGGCCTCCATATCTTAAGTTCCTTCACCTTGGACCTCAGCTTCTCCATCAGCTAAGTGGGGATCATCATCCCTACCTTAAAGCATATTTTATTTAATTCACATTCATTCATCCATTCACTCATGCATTCAAACAGAGATCTGTCAAGCATTTCCTACATGCCAGGCCTTGATTTAGTCACTAAGGACGCAGCAGTGAACAAAACGTTTGAAACTGCCTGCCCCATGTAGCTCACAGTATACTGGGCATGACAGACAGTAAACAGAAAGTGAGCGATTGGGCTGTTACACAGAGGGATCTAGAAGAGTAAGGGATAGGCCATGAAGATTGAATGTATGTATGAATGTAGCATGAACGTAGCACCAGCCCAGGGCCCGGTATGTTCTAAGTGATCTACGAACAAGTGGAGCTATTTATTCCCCTGATGGGAAAACCATAGGGTGACAGGTAATCTTGGGGGGGGGGGTAATTCAGCCCTTCTATTCCTGGAAGCTCTTTTCATATGCCCATTTTGCAGATGCATCACTTCCACCTCCCACTCCATAGGATCCAGAGAGAGTTCCAACAAGCAAGACTGCTTCTGCTTCTCCCCTGCTCAAATGCCACCCATGGCTCCCCATTACCCCCAGGATGAAATCCCACAATTCTCTAACTGGCACCCAAGTTTCTGCACCAATCTCTTCCTGGACCTTTCCCTCTTGCCTCTGAGCTCTCTGAGCCCTTCTTGCCTTTCCTGGGCATCTGCCATCTCCCAGCCTTTGCTCAAACTGCTCTTGCCACCATCTCTGTCAATATCCAACCTGCTGTTCAAGACCCGCTGAAAACCTACTGTCTCTGGAGGCTTTTCCTGGCCCACTGCACCACCACCTCCCCCTACCCTGATCTTTTTTCTATTCCTTTCTCAAATGTTGAATGCTTTCCACCTTATATTAGTTATTTATGTAAGGAACCAAGGATGCTGGCTTGCTGTTTAACCTCCTAGATCAACCTGCTGTCTTGGTTAAGAGAATGCTTGTGTCCGAAGCCTGGCTCAACCACGCACAAGCTGTGTGACCTTGGGAAAGTCACTCAACCTCTCTGGTTTTCAGTTTCCTCCTTGGCAAAATGGGGGTTCTAATAGCCCTTTGAATGGCTTTTGGAGGATTAAATGAGAGAAGGCGTGTGGAGTAGTAAACACAGTACAGGGTACATGTGTCCACCACCCATGGCCTGGAGGGACAAGGTCCAGAGAGGGGTGGAAACTTGTCCAACAACTGCCTGACATGGCTGCTGGGTGGGCTGGGGCCAGGGGGAGAGGAGACACTTGGGAGGGAACCTCCTGATGAGCCTCTATGAATGGAGAGGGTACTCTGAGGGAGAGGGAAAGACTCCTATGTCCCCGGCACCCCCTCCTCTACCCAGAGCCTGAGCCAGAGCCAGAGGCCCCTGCCCCACAGATCCCGGAGGCCCCCACACCTGACGTACCCATCTGGAACATTGGGGCCTTCACCCTGCTTGATGGGAAGCTGGTGCTGCTTGGCAGTGAGGAGGAGGTGAGAAGGGGCATAGGAGCAAGGGGAGGGAAGAAGAGAGTGGGAAGAAGACAGAAGAGAGTGGCGGGAGAGGGTAATGGAAATGTGTCTGCCTGCCTGGCTCCCCTTTTTCACTACCCACTTTTCTGGAGAACAGGGTCCTCGCCGGCCCCGGCTGGGGAGTGCTAGCTCTGGGGGCAGCATCCAGGTAGCCATGGGGAGCCTCAGGGATCCAGGTGAGTTGTTTCAGAGGTGGGGAGGGCTGGGGCATTTGGGAACCTGTCAAGGTGGGGCAGAATCCAAGATGATCCCACCCCCCCAACCTTCTACCCCTGACCGTCTACAGATCGGACCCCCGGAAAGACCGAGCCAGAGGCTGCTGGCCCCAACCAGGTCCACAACGTTCGGGTGAGGCATCCAGTGGGAGGCAGAGGGGACAGCAAAGACTCCCAGAGCCTCAGAGATGAAAGGGGACTCTTACTGGGTGATCTTGGGCAGGTCACTGACCCACCTATGGCTTCAGTGTCCCCATCTGTCAAATGGCACTAATGAGAGAACCTCCCTCTCAGGGCTGTTTATGAGAAGTTAGTAGAGAATGCAGAATAGCCTAGGATTGGTGCTTTAGAAAGCGGGGCTATTGGTTGCCTTTATTATTACTGCTAATACAGCCTGAGCTTGTGGTCCCCCCTGCAAACCAGCAGACCATCCAGGACACCCTGGGGGGAAAGAAGCTGAGGAGGGAGAACAAGGTTCTGCCCACCTGATATCCCCTTTCCCACAGGGATTGCTCAAGAGGCTGAAAGAGAAGAAAAAGGCCAGGTCAGAGCTTGGAGCCAATGCCTCCCGGGATGGGTAAGTGTCTCTGAGGGGCCGGAGGGACTGGGATTCAACACTGCGCCCTCCACCTCCACCTGCATCATTCCCCCCCTTCACCAAAACCCCGATACAGCCCCGGCTGTGTCCGCCGCATGTTGAGCAATGCTGGAGCCACTGAAAGACCCCAGCAGGAACCACCCCTCCGCTGAAGGGGGGCGGGGGCAGAGTCTGACACAATAACTCTAAATCAGGAACTAAGTCAACACCCTGGTCTGGGAGTGTCAGGGAAGGGACAAATGAGCTAAGATCTGAAGGAAGGATGGAAGTCAACCAGGCCAAGAGGGGCAGGAAAAGTATTCCAGGCTAGGAAGCAGGGAGTGCAAAGGCCAAGGGGCCAGACGAAGTGACAAAAACAAGGCTAGTATGACTGGAGTTCAGAGAAAGGGATTCATTGGAGGGACATGAGGTCAAAAGGTGACAAGGACTGTACCATATGAGGTCATACAGGCCACCATGAGGAGTTGAGCTTATCCTAAAAGGTTAGGTTCAAGTCCGATTTCGTTTCAAGTTCATCCTGGCCTCTCTCCACCCTTCAGGCTGTAGGGGGTGGGTTGGTGGGGAGGAGAGAAGTAGGACCACTTATCCAACCGCCCCCTCCTCAGGCCTCCCAGTGCTCTGGGCTCTCGGGAATCGCTGGCCACGCTCTCCGAGCTGGACTTGGGTGCTGAGCGGGATGTGCGTGTCTGGCCACTGCATCCCAGCCTCCTGGAGGAGCCTCACTGTTTCCAGGTAAATGCAGACAACTCTCCCTCTGACCCCGACCCTTTGGTTCCACCTTGGCCTCAACCCTTGGATCCTCATCCCCAACAGGTAACTTGGGCGGGCGGGAGCCGCTGCTTTACTTGTCGCTCCGCCGCTGAGAGAGACCGCTGGATCGAGGACCTTCGCCGCCACTTCCAACCCAGCCAGGTCAGTACGGATTAGTGGGACATGAAGGCCCCGCCCTCGGCCACGGCCATGGCCACGGCCCCGCCCTTCCCCCCACCCAACCCCTCACCAGCGCCCTAACGCGGCCTCTGAGATACACCTCCCCGCTAACACCTTTGCAACCACTCCGAGACCCTCCCCAGCTTCCTTCCATTACCAGCTCCTGGCACAAAAATCGCGTGCCTTCTATGCACTCCGGGCCCTATTTGCCCCCAAAGCCCCGCCTACCAGGCAAACGCCAAGTCCCCACCCCGCGGCTGCTCCTCCTTACCCTGGAGTCCGGATCTCGCCGCGAGAGCCCAGAAAAGCAGGAGGGCTTTCGCAGAACCACCTTGAGACCGCCGTGGGCCCTGTCTCCCCCCAAGGGCCCAGCGATCTCCCTGGGGGCACGGTCCCCACGTCGAGCACCGACGCCTCCTCCCAACCCACTCCCGTCCGCAGGACAACTTGGAGAGGGAGGAGACGTGGCTGAGCGTGTGGGTGCACGAGGCAAAAGGGCTGCCCCGAGCGGCGGCGGGGACAGCAGGCGTGCGCGCCGAGCTGTGGCTGGACGGCGCGCTGCTGGCGCGCACAGCGCCGCGGGCTGGCCCGGGCCAGCTCTTCTGGGCCGAGCGCTTCCACTTCGAGGCGCTGCCTCCGGCGCGTCGCCTGTCGTTACGGCTGCGCGGAGCTGGCCCAGGGAGAGCGGCGCTGGGCCGCGTGGCACTGGCACTGGAGGAGCTGGGCGTCCCCCGCGCGCCCGCCGCGGGCCTGGAGCGGTGGTTCCCGCTGCTCGGGGCGCCAGCAGGCGCAGCGCTGCGGGCGCGGATCCGGGCGCGGCGCCTGCGCGTGCTGCCGTCGGAGCGCTACAAGGAGCTGGCGGAGTTCCTCACCTTCCACTACGCGCGCCTCTGCGGGGCGCTGGAGCCTGCGTTGTCTGCCCAGGCCAAGGAGGAGCTGGCGGCTGCCATGGTGCGCGTGCTGCAGGCCACCGGCCGGGCGCAGGTGCGGCACTGCGACGGGGCGGACGCGAGTGACCCGAGGCTGACTGATCACGCGCCCCGGGGAGCAGGGTGTAGGGGGGCAGGTGGCGCAGGACCCCAGTTGCACAGACGAGGGGCGGGGCACCATCAGGGGCGGGACCTGAGCTTCAGCTGCGAGGGGTGGGGCCTGAGCAGAGACTCTGAGCTGAAAGATTTAATTTTCTGCTGCGAGGGGTGGAGGTTCCGGCCCCGTGAGCCCTAGGAGTGAGGACCGGACCTGAGCAGCAGCCTATGAGGGGCGGGGCCTGTGTCCCAGGTGTGAGTGATTGGCCAAGGGCTCGTATTCCCCCTGGCTCAGTCTGCAACCCGCGCAACGTGAACTCCACTGTGCCCAGGCACTGGTGACAGATCTGGGCACCGCAGAGCTGGCGCGCAGTGGAGGCCGGGAGGCGCTGCTGTTCCGGGAAAACACATTGGCCACCAAGGCCATCGATGAGTACATGAAGCTGGTGGCACAGGATTACCTCCAAGAGACTCTGGGTGAGCCGGAGAGTGGATGTCAGAGGCTGTCTGGGCAGGCTAGGGAACCCCAAGGAAGATCTGGGAGCTTCTAGGTAACATGGATGCTGGTAGTGGGTGGTGCCTTTGGGGGTGCTGAAATCCTGGAGGCAACTGGGGGCTCCCCCAGAGATGTTAGGTGTCTCCAGAGGAAGCTGGACATGGAGTTGGAGGCCAAGTGTGGTGGGTTCTGGTGGTCACGGCCCTGGCCGCTGTCTGGCTGTGCTGTGCTGCAGGGCAGGTCGTGCGGCGTCTCTGTGCTTCCACTGAGGACTGTGAAGTGGACCCCAGCAAGTGCCCTCCCCCAGAGCTGCCACAGCACCAGGCCAGACTGCGAAACAGTTGTGAGGAAGTCTTCCAAAACATCATCCACTCCTACAAGTAAGAATCAGGGCCCCAGCACCTGAGCCTACCCCTACATCTCATCCAGTGTGCTAATAACCCTGACTCCTAATTGGGGTTGCCAGATAAAATACGGGATGCCCAGTTAAATGTGATGCAACAGTTGAGACATACTGTTACTAAAAAAAATACGCATTTTTTAATCTGAAATTCAAGTTTACTGTTTGTCCTGAACTTGTATTTGCTAAATCTGACAACCCATTCCCAATGTCATGTCAACTTGGGGTTACTGACCCCGAATAACCTGGGACCCAATTCCTTATCCTCTAGCTACAGGTGACCCCATACTCTAATTCCATGCCACCTGACCCCAGTTAACATAGGACCTCAATCATGACCTCTGATTCCAGGTGATGCTAACCCCCCAATCCCATGACCTTGACCTTAAATGACCCTGATCCCCGAATCCCATGCAACTGATCACAAAAAACCTGGGATTCCAATTCCTTGAATTCTGACCCTAGGTGAACCCATACGTCTAGTCCCATGTCACTTGGGACATCAATACCGTGATTTCTGAACCTAGGTTACCCTGTAACCTCAAGCCCATTCTACTTTATATAGTGTAATCTGGCACCCCAGTCTCCTATCCAGTTATAGCTACATCCCAAGCTCATGGTCTATATCTCCTTGCCAACCTGTATCCCCACCTCCAAGATTACCGACTCCAGAGGTCACCACAATGCCTCCACCATAAATCCTGCCCCCAAGTGTTATTATCCCCAGTGTCTCCAATCCTGGAACCCACGATGTAGGTGACTCCTGACGTCTGACCTTAGGACTTTTACATGAATATGACCTTTATGCCTACTTCCCCCTCTGACCATTGCCTCTTCTGCCCCAGCTGGTTCCCAGCAGAGCTGGGCACTGTGTTCTCAGGCTGGAGAGAAGCATGCAAGGCCCGTGGCTCTGAGGCACTGGGCCCCCGGCTGGTGTGTGCCTCTCTCTTCCTGCGGCTCCTGTGTCCTGCCATCCTGGCACCCAGCCTCTTTGGTCTGGCGCCAGAGCACCCCGCACCCGGCCCAGCCCGCGCCCTCACACTGGTCGCCAAGGTCATCCAGAACCTCGCCAACAGTGCCCCGTAGGTGCCAGGAGGCTGGCCCCATCCTTAGCTGGGAGGCTGGGTGACCCTGGTTGGGACATCCCTGACGGTATGCCAGGGGAGTGGGGTGGCAGATGCCTAGTTTGATCCACCCCGTCCACCCTTGACGCAGGTTTGGTGAGAAGGAGGCCTACATGGGCTTCATGAATAGCTTCCTGGAGGATCGTGGACCAGCCATGCAACAATTCCTGGACCAAGTGGCCATGGTGGATGTGGATGCAGCACCCAGTGGTTACCAGGGCAGCAGTGACCTAGCCCTCCAGCTGGCAGTCCTGCACGCCCAGCTCTGTACCATCTTTGCTGAACTTGACCAGGTATAGCCAGAGCCCAGGGTGTGTGTGGGGTAGGGAGGGGGGCAAGAGGCCTCCGGCCCTAAAGAGCTGCTTACCATTCTCCCTCCATGCCTCATTAGGCAACCCGTGACAGCCTGGAACCCCTGCCCACCATCCTGCGAGCCATTGAGGAGGGCCGGCCTGTACCTGTGACTGTGCCAATGCGTCTCCCACCACCCCCAGCCCAAGTTCACGCCAGGTAACCTGCTGCCTCAAGTCTGGGCCAGTTCTGATGGGTGAGAGCAGAGGCAGAACCAAAGGCAAGCACAGGGTCAGACTGGGGTCAGAAGTGAAGACAAGATCATGTCAGCAGTCGGGAACAGGGTCACGTCGGGATTCTCTCTCAGAAACAGTGTTGCATAAAGGTCAGAGGCTGGAGATGGGGTCACCTGAGGGATCAGAGAGAAGCTCACAGTATGGTACTGAGTCAAATTGGAGCCCAAGGTGGGGATTGGTCATTGCAGACATCAGGGAGAGGTCACATTTGGGGTCAGACAGAGAAAGTGACATGTGGTCAGTGATGAGGGTCAGGTTTCAGTAATAGGTTGTGGAGGGGATCAAATCAGGGGTCAGATCAGGGTCAGATGTTAAGATGCACCATCAAGGGTCAGGGAAGGGTTCATATGGTAAGCAGAGTCAGGCCCAGGGTCAAATGGGGTCAAGGGTTATAGGTAAAGTCATATGGTCACAGTCAGGGTCCATGGTCTGTGCGGAGGCAGACAGGGTCAGCTTCAGGTCAGAGGTCAGGGACAAAAGGAGGGTCAGGTGGGGCAGAAAGGGGATATTCCTCTGAGCAGAAGTCTAGCCCAGGGTCAGATTGAAATCAGAGTTTACAGAGACGGTCAGGTCAAGAATCACCTTGTGTCAAAAGTCAGGGACAAGGCTAGAGAGGAGTCAAAAGTTACATTGGGGTCAGGTCGAAGATCATAGAGAGGACAGTATTGTCAGAAGTCCAGGGCAAGATCAGAGGTAGAAATGTGATTCCATCAGCGACAGGGTCGCATAGAAAAGATCAGAAGTGGAATCATTTCTGGTCAGAGGTAGGTTTGGGGTCAGCTCAGGGGCCAGTCAAGGATCTGAGCTCCCCGCCCCCCCCCCCCCCCCCCCCCGTTCTCCTCCCAGTTTCTCTGCAGGGGAGAAGCCAGGCTTCCTGGCTCCCCGGGATCTCCCCAAGCACACCCCGCTCATCTCCAAGAGCCAGTCCCTACGCAGCGTTCACGGCGCAGGGAGTTGGGCGCGACCGCAGCCGGACGAAGAGCGGCCCCCGAGGCTGCCCCGACCGGTGCAGCGCACGCAGAGCGTCCCTGCGGGCCGCCCCGCTCGTCGCCGCCCCTCTGCAGGGCCACGGCCACGACCCAAAAGCTCGCTACGCGCGGGGCCCGCTCCCCGCGGCCGGCCCTGGACCGGGGCCTCAGCATCGTTGCCTCGGAAGCCCTCGGTGCCGTGGCAGCGCCAGCTGGACCAGCCGCGGGACAGAGAACAGGCGCTGGGCACGCACCGACCCGTGGGCAAGGTGAGGTCCAGCTCAGGTCTCTGCACAGAGGGGGAAGACGGGACTGGAAAGACAAGAAGCCAAGCAGGTCTGGGTTCAAATACCGAGCTCGCTGCGCTGTGCGACCCCGGGACTAGTTTGCAACCTTCTTCGGTCCTCAGTTTCCTCCTTTGCAAAACTTGAGCGAGGTTTCCTAAAGGAGCAGGGCAGTGAGGAGGCAGAGCGCAAGGGACAAGGAGGTCTGGGTTTTTCGGGGAGAAGATGGGGCGGGACGACGGGTCAGATTACAGCTCCTTCCTTCCCACAGTTGGCAGAGCTGCAGTGTGAGGTGGCCGCCCTGCGCGAGGAACAGAAGGCTCTGTCCCGCCTCGTGGAGTCGCTGGGCACCGACATCCGGGCTTTGATGGAGAGGCAGGAGCAGCTTCAGGGCCAGCTGCAAGACCTGGACTCCAGGCTCCGCCAAGGGTGAACCCCGCCCTCTCCATTAGCTCTGCCCCCGGGTCAGCCCGCTGTAATCAGATCTGCCGTGGCCCCACTTTCATTCAGGCCCTGCCTCTCAATCCCGCTCAAATCACTCCTGACAGGCCCCGCCCCTCTGCCAGCCCCGCCCCAACACACCTGTCTCTCCCCCCCCCCCAGCTCCTCCCACCCCAGTTCGCTGGCGAGTCCTATCCTCTAGGCCCCACTCCTCAATCAGCCCCTCCCAAAAAAGGTTGGTCCCGGGCTTCTCAATCAGGGCACACCTCCATCCCGGTCCCCACTTCACCCAGACTGTCCAAGCCCCGTCCCCCAAGATTGCTCGGTTCTTTCCTCCCAGCCATTCAAAGCTCTGATTCAGCCCGGGCTTCAATTTTATCTAGGCCCCGCCCCCTAGTGTAGACAAACTCCGCCTCCGCGCCAAGCCCCGCCCTCTGATTTCCTGGCTGCCCAACCCGGAGCTGGAGGCGGAGTTTCTCAGCCTCTGACCCTCCCTTCTTGCCCCTGATCCCCACAGGACCTCGCAGTTGGATCCAGAGAGTGGCGGTCCAAGCGGTGAGGATCACAGGCTGAAAAGTCTGGTGAGACCCCTGCCCCAGCCACGGGGAAGATGTGGGCGGTGAGAGAACCAGGGTTGGGGTGCAACCCACCCCTGGCTCCGAGCCCACTGCCACTGCCTCTCCAGGAGCGCCGCCTGGCTGAGATGGAGAGTACTCAGGTCCAGCTGAGGAATGTGGTGCAAAGCCTGCAGCTTCTTTCAAGAACGCCAGGATCCCGGAGCCAGTCCCTCCCCCTCAAACCACCGTGTATCAACGGAGATACCACCTGAGCTGTCCACGCTGCCCCACGTGGTCTGGGAGCAGATGGCCGTCCCAGAGGCCTGTCCGACCCCTGTTCCAGCCCTAAGTGGCCTACAGTAGGGAGTGGAGCTTTAGCTGCCAAAAAGTCTGGCACTATGAGGTTACCCAGTAAAATTTTGATTTCAGTAAAGTCGATGGATTTTTTTGCCCCTAAGTGTTGCCAATCAGAAAGCACCCCACTCCCACCATTCAGGTCTCCCAAATTCACTCCTAATTGGAGGTCTCATGGAAGGGATACATGAGGAGATTCTCACCAGCTGTGTGACCTTAGACCTTTACTCTGTCAGAACCTCAGTTTCCTCATCTGTAAAATGGATCTAAAGTTTCTTACACAGTAGAAGACCCATAGTTTAAGGTGTTCGATAAAAGGTATTCATCATTGTTAGAGGCAGTACCTGCTTCTCATTGAAGCCCAGTGCCCATATGATAGTATCTTCCTAGGCCCCCAAGTCCCACACCAGCTCCCTCATGATAGGGAAAGCATAGGTCTGGGAGGCAGATGGAGGAAGGGGTGAGTAGGTGTGAAGACAGTTGAGCTCCGTGGGTGTTGGTTGGGTAAATGAGTGGACATTTGAATCATGGGTGAACGGATGGGTGGGAGGTAGGGTGAATGGGACAATAAGCAAGTAAATAGGTTAGCATTTGGTGAATATTTGCCCTGGTAGGTGAGTAAGTAGGCAGATAGCCCAGATAGGTGTGTCTGCCTAGAAGAGACCTGGATCACAGTAGAAAATAAATATGTGAGTTAATTGAGTAAGTGGTTATATATATTGCATGAATATTTGTCGGGGTCTCCTGAGACTCTTGAGCTAGGCAGTGGGGAACCAATAATGAACAAGGCAGATGGGACTCCTGTCCTCATGGAGCTTACACTCTAGCGGAGGAGGCAAGTAAATGTGCAACTGAAAGATGGATGTCTGCATGGCTGGGTGAAAGGGTGTGTGCAGGGATAGGTGGATGCTTGCTTGGTTGTATGGATAAGTAAGTATTTACTTGTGTGGTGGGTGGCTGGGCAGATAGATGGGATGTGGATGGGTGGACTCAGTGGGTGTTCAGATGGGTTGTGGGGATTTGGGTGGGTGGCTAGCTGGCTCACAGGACCAGATGTTGGTTGAGTGGTGGATGGATGAGTGGGTAGATGGGAAGTGAATGGGTGGTTTGAGTGGGTGTTTAGATGGATGGGTGGATAGATGGTTAGTTGATTGAATGGATAGATGAGTGGTTGATTGGTTGAGTGTGTGGATGAATGAGTGGGGAGATGAATGGGTGGTTGAACGTGTGGATAGGTGGTTCATGGGAGAAGGCCACAGACTTCTTATGTATTCACAATGGGGTAGTTCTGGAGGCTGTGATCCTTGGGGTTGGATGGAGAAAAGGGGCTTAATATTGGGGACCTAGGGCAGCTCTAGGGGCATGGAGGCGCTGAAGTCCAGCGTGGATAATGGGAAAGGAGGGAGAAGGCTTGTGGTTGGAAGGTAGCTGACTGGGGGCAAGGGACTGAAGGGTAAGGATTGGCTGGGTGGAGTTCTCAGTGACCTATAAATGACTCATGGGGGAACTTCTCTGCCCTCTCCTCACTCTTCTGCTGCTATTAGCAGGCCTAGCATTGGAAGAACCAGTAGGGTGATGAGAAGCTATTGGGGGCAGGGGGACAAGTGTGTTGTCATGGAAACAGACCCTCTCCCTGGACTCTCAGGCCGCGCGGGCCCTTTAAGTGTGACCCGCCTGGCCACTCCCAACATGGCGGCGCGCCCGCTGACCGCCCCCCCCCCCCGGGCGGCACGGGGGGGGGGAAGGGGGGGGCCTGGACCTCCCCATCATGGCGGCGCGGCGGGGCTGTCGCGCTGAGGTCACGGCGGCGCGCCGGGGGGGCGGGGCGGCGGGGGGAGCGATTTAAAGGGACAATGTCCCCCGAGCGGTGGAGGCGGCGGCGGCTGCGGAGGCCGCGGCACCGGCACCGGGAGCGGCAGCGGCGGTAGCGGCAGCGACGGCCGCACCGAGGAGGGAAGCTTCGAACCCCGGCGCCTGGCCGGCGGCGCCGCCTCCCCGGTGAGGCCCGGCCCGGCCTGGGGAGCCCGCGGGCGGGGCGGAGCCGGAGCGGGGAGGGGGAGGCCAGGGCCGGGCCGGGACAGGCGGGACCCCCCGGGGCGGGGGGCGGGGGCGGGGCCTGCAGGGGCGGGGCCTGGTCGGGGGCGGGGCCGTTCTGGTGGGGGGGAGGAGCGGGGGTCTTGGGGCAGGTGTCCCCCCCCCCACCTCGGCGCGTCCCACGGGGTCTCCCGCCCCGAAGTGCACGGGCGGAGGGAGCGTCTCCCGGACCCTGACCCAACGAGGGGTGCGCTGGCGCGGCGCCGCCCCCACCCCTGCGACCCCCGGGGGGCGTCCAGGCGGGAGGCCCCTTCCCACGCTGCCAAAGTGCTCCGAAGTTGCGGTCCCGCCTGTTCCCCGCGGGCAGTGCCCACCCGGTGGGCACCCGCAGGTGCTTCCTCTGGGCCTGGGCAGGGACCCCCGCCACGACTGCCAGGCCACGGACTGGCCCCCTGGGAGCCCCCAGGCCCCCGAGGGCAGCGCCTGCAGCCAGGCCTGGAGCCCGGGCCCCGCCCCGGTTGCCTGGGCCCGGCCTCCCCACCATCTCCCTGGGGAGGGCGCCTCATTCCTGCCCTTCACTTTCCGCCGTTACCTTGAAGGTATTTATAGGTGGAGAGGACAGCACCCACCCCCTCACACACTCGGCCTCCCCAGGGTCCTCATTTCTGGACCAGGAGCCCCATCCGTCGTTTTTGTCCGCAGACTAGAGAAATCTTGGGAGGGTGGGATGAAGAAGCCCAGGCTGGGTATGCATGAGGGAGTGTTGGGGAGAAGAGAAGGGGTTAATGCTGGGGTCACTTAAGGCTGTGGGTGAGGGTGAAGGGTTAATGCTGGAGAACCCTAAGGTCCTTCGAGGATAGGGGTCAGAGTGTGGGAAAAGTGCAGAGGTAATGATGGGAGCACTTGAGATAATGTATAGGATCAGGGTGTAGAAGTGGCTGGGATCCATGCTAAAGCAGGGACAGAGGATCTGCATGTACATGGAAGTGAGGGCACAATTGGGGAAAGTGCAGTAGAGCATGAGTGAGAGGAGGCATCTGGGAGAAGTGATAGGATGAATGCTGGAAGAAAACAAGGTCCATGAATTTGCATGTGTAAAAAATGGGGTAAACTGAGGCAGCACAGTGCAGGAGCTGTGTAAAGAGGAGTTACCCGTGGGGAGACTGAGTCATACGGAAGATAGGGGCCATCTGGGTTACAATGCATATGGACAGGGCCTCAGCACCATTTACTTAGCTCTCCTGGGCTGGGAGGGAAACTGAGGCACTGAGTAGCAAGGGTGAGGACTGGAACTTCGAGGTAGGAGAAACTAAGGCAGCATCCCTTTCTCACCTCTCCTGAGCACCTGTCTCTCTGCCCCCAGACTTACAATGCCTTGCTGAGCCAGACCAGCAATTGAGTGGAGCCAGGCAGACAGCATCCATGGATGGGCCCCTGGCAGGCGGCCTGGCCGCCCCAGATCGTCCTCGTGGCCCCGAGAGACTGCCCGGCCCAGCACCGAGGGAAGACATCGAAGGTGGGGCCGAGGCTGCTGAGGGGGAAGGTGGCATCTTCCGGTCCACCCATTACCTGCCTGTCACCAAGGAGGGACCCCGAGACATTCTGGATGGCAGAAGTGGCATTTCTGGTAAGAGAGTGGGCCCTGCGGCCCTGGGGGAGCATCCAGCCTGGTCCCTGAGGTTCAGAGAGGGCTAGGTCACCCAGCCCAGCAGGGGTTGGGATGGGATTCTGATTCTGCTTGGGTCCGGAGCCTTCTCTTTGTGCTCTGCTTGTTTTCCCATTTTATGGTTGTGAAAACAGACCTGATGAATGCCCTCCCCCCACAGGGGGTGGCAAGGAGCTGGGGCTTGAACTCGGGTCGGCCTGGTTCCCTCTTCTGAGCTCGTTAATTGGATACAAGTGCACAGCTTAGCACCCTGAGCAGCCCACTTGTTCCCCAGGTGTACCCCAGTCCCATCAGTCTGTTCCACCTCCCTCTTGCTACACTGTCGGTGAGTCCTGCTCCTGAGCCACAGGTTAAAACAGCTTGTGCCCTCTAGTGGCCGGGGAGAGACTGGCTAGTCAGGGACACCAGCTACCCCTTTGTGCCTCAGTTTACCCAGCAGAAGGGGGTCTCATACTGTCCTCACCTCCAGATTTGTTATTCATTCATTAAATACTCAGCAACTACTATGGTGTCAGGATGTTTTCTAGGTGCTGGGGATACAGCCATGAACAAAAGAGGCAAAACTCCCTTCCTACAAGAGGCCTGACCTCCTAGAGACAGGCAATAAGCAACTATATAAATAACGTGAGGGCAGGTAGTAACAGGTGCCGTAAAGGTTTTACATAGAGTGCTAGGATCATGCCCGGAGGACCTGGGAAACCTCCCTGAGTGGGTGGAATTTGAATGGAGCATTGAAAGAATGGTGGGAAGGACAAGCCAGGTGGGGGAAACAGCAGGCGCAAAGGTCCTGTGGTGAGGTGGAGCCTGGTGTGTTCAAGGACCAGGCAGGAGCAGCAGAGTGATGGGGGCAGTGCAGGCTGATGCACCAGATGTCTCCCTTCATCTCCTTGGCCTGCCCTACAGGCCTTGGTTTCCAGGAACCTCCGGGTACCTTATTAGGAGTTTCCTACATGCCAAGCCCTTTATGTGATCATCTCATGTCATTCTTAACAGATTCCTGTGGGGTAGCCTCAATTATTATCATCCCATGTTCGAGATGGGAAGTCTTAGACCCTGAGGGGTTAAATTAGTTGCCCATGATCCCACAGCTGGCAGTAACCTGGCTTGACAGCCCTGGTCTTTAACCACCACGCTGTGTCAAGGCATCCTGGACCTGCCCCCAGCTCACCCTTAGCAATGCTCATGATATTCAGATATTTACTGAGCACCTTCTTGGGGCCACACACATACAGCATCCTCACACTCATGAACCCTGCCATCTGGCTGGGAGACAAACCAGCTACCAGGTGTTATGACATAGTTGCTGTGGCTACAGTGGGTGAGGCCCAGCCTGGGGGCCATCCAGGAGTCCTGGATGAGGAACAGACAGGCAGGGGCCATCTAGGCATCAGGCTCCACATATGCAATGGCATGGAAGTAATGGGTAGCTACTGAAGGTGTTACACAGCAGGGGACAGGGTGAGACTGAGGGCAGAGTATCAGTGCTCAGGGAACCTTAGCAATCGCCTCCTCTAGATCATTCATAACCAAGACCCAGACAGAAGGAGAGCCATGTTCCACGGCATGTAACTGGCCAGGGCAGGCCTGAGACCTTGATTTTATGAGAGCTCCAGGGAAACAGGGTCTGGGGTCCCAGAATCCTCTCTGCTTCTGAGGAGCTGGTCAGTTCTCTACCTGGCAGAAGCCCCAGGTCTGGCAAGAGAGGGGGAAGGTAAGTAGGTAGGTGCGTCCTCCCTCCCTCCAGGGAATCAGCCAGGCTCCAGTGCATGTCCCTGGAGAGGAGGGGGATGTGGCTGCCAAAGGGGGCCAGGCCCACCCTAAATGATGTCCTTGAGTGGATGGGGGCTTGGGGCAGGGGTGGCTTGACTTGGTTGGGGGGGGCGGGTCACAGCCTGGAGGTTAGATGAGGGCCTGGGCTTGGGATGCAGCGCCTCCCCTGCTGTCCTCTCAGCCTGCTCGACCCCCCTTCCTGGCTTGGGCACCTGCCCTAGGAGTCTTGTGATGTCTATAAATAGGAACAGCCTCTGGGGCTGCTGTTCCACCCTGAAGCCTGGGCCTTCCCTCACCCTGCCCCTGCCCTTGGAGCCCCCCAAAGGTACCCCTGGAGTGGCTACTTCCAAACTTCTCTGTCTGCACACGGATGCGTCCACTGCCTTCTCTGTCCTCCATTATGCCTATTGACTTGGAGCCCCCACAGCGTCCTTGCAGCCCCCGCCTGATGTTTGGCCTCTCTCTCCTCGGCCTCCTGGGTGCAGCCAAGGCTTAGGGGGCTGAGATGGTCCACAAGGATTGATGGGAGTCTGGTGCGTGCCTGGCATTGGGACCGGGGGCCAGGGAATGAACGACATACTATTTCTGCCCTTGCGTGGAGCCCCAGGCTGGGGAGGAAATCAGAGCATGGAGTGAGCTCTGGGTCCAGCCTCCAGCTTCCAACCTGGGATACCTCCAAGCCAACCCCGACCCCCGTCCCAGGCACCCTCACAGCCCTTCCTTCCTCCCACCGCCGCCTCTCTGGATGGAGCATGTACTGTGTGATCTCCTTGGCATCCGTCGCTGGCCCTGCAAGATGGGTGCTGGCTGTTCCCTTTATACAGAGGAGGAAACAGGTGGGAAAGGTGTGCCCTTCAGTCACCACTGGGCCTTGAACTTGGATCTGTCTGCCTCCAAAGTCTAGATTCATGGTCACTCTGCCAAGCTGCCTGGCTTGGGGTTCAAGCTGCAAATGGACACCCTTCTCATTTTCCTTCTCTCATTTTCAAACCCTGTTGGGGACCCCCAAGATAGCAGGAGTCCATGAGGGCCCCTTGGCATGGCCACTGCCAAGGGCTGCATCTGGGCACCTCGTCCGACCTATAGGGACTTCTGGATCCCCTCTGGCCATGGAGGCCTCTGGGCAAGCCCCCCAGCTCCCAGGTGTCTTGGACACGGGGCCCTGCTTGGCCTGCTTCCTCCAAAATGCTGCCACTAAAAATAGGAGCCTCGCTGGAGCTGCTCAAAGAGGCCAACACAGCCCCCTGGCTCATGGAATCCTTAGACAACGCCAATCACAGAATCAACGAATCTGGGACGCCCAGAATCTCCAGAGCTGGGGTCCCAGAATCTCAGAAGCAGGATGCCCGCACCCTCAGACCTGCACCTCTAGGCTGTGCGGGGGTTTGGTGCCACTGAATTGCTTGCCCTCCCCTGAGTAGCTCACATTTATGACTCCTGTGTTCTCAAGAGACCCCATTTTTTGAGATCTCTGTCCCTTGGCTGGTCCAGGCCTTGCTTTCCCAACCCTCACACCTTCAACATGCACCTCATCCTTCCGCCCTGACACTGGCCCCTGCAGTCGAGTGTAACCCTGGTCTGGCCCTGCTCCCCATCCGTCTACTCTAGGGGTCCTCAAATGGGGGTGGTTCTGCCTGCAAGGGGCCTTTTGCAATGTCTGTAGACATTTTTGGTTGTCGTGATGGCAGGGCCAGGGGCTGGGGGCTGGGGGGGTGGGTGGTGCTCCTGGCACCCGGGGGGGGGAGAGGCCAGGGATGCCGCTCAGTGTCCGACACCACACAGAGAATCATCCGACCCTACACGCGGATAGTGCCGAAGTTGAGAAACTGCTCTAGAAATGCAAATTTACGTACCCCCATCACCACCCTCCCCTTCCAGAGGCCGTGTGACAGTCACAGCCCTTCTCTCAGGCTCAGCAGAAAGACCCTCAGCCAGTGACCACAACTTTCTGATTCCCCACATCATCCCTGATGGCACTTTTAATTCTTTGGCTTCTGTCAGCTCTCAATTTCCTGGGCAAATTGAACCGTGGGGGATCAGACAAAGAGCTAGCCCTGGACCATCCTCCAATTGAAGTTAATCCAGCAATTGCATCTGTCAGGCTCTGGACGGGGCACAAGTTCCCCCCGTGTGTTAACCTTGGCCCAGGCAATTGGCCTGCACCCCAACTGGCACGTTCACCCATGTCAGGCGAGTGCGGCGGGCAGAGGAGGCACAGGCCAGGATTCCTGTGGTCGTTCCAGGCGTTGGCTCCACAGGCGGATAATGGAGAGTTGGCTCTATCTGTGTAAGGGGTCCCAGGAGGGGATTTGATTCTAGGACTGAGGCCTGGAAGGGGGCCTGGGAGGCAGGGATAGGCCCTTTGCAGCTCGGGCTTAGGGCTCCTCACTCATCAACTGGCAAGTATTGGTTGCACACTTGCTGTGTGCCAGGCACTGGGATGCGGCAGTGAAGGAGGCTGAAAAAGTCCCTGCCCTCAGGGGGAGCTTACCTGTTTGCAGGGACTCGGGGAAAGCAGTCATCCATAGTGGAACAAGGCAATTTCAGAGAGTTCAAAGACAGAAATGAAACAGGAGACAAGAGAGAAAGTCATAGGGGCTCACTTTGGTCAGTGGCCAGGGAAGGACTCTCCAGACAGAAGAAATAGCCAATGCAAAGGCCCTGGGGCCAGAAAGGGTTGGGTGAGCTTGAAGCATCAAGAGGAGTCAGGACAGAGTGAGTGAAGGTCAAAGACAGGGAGCTGAGGCTGGAGAGACCTGCTGTGGAGGTCCGACCTCTCAGGGCTTTGCAGGTAGTGGCTGGGAATCTGGCTTTTATTATAGGTATGATGAGAGGTCAGGTGAGTTTTAACCAGGGTGTGATTTTTAAAAATCACCCTGGTTGCTGGGTGGGGGCAAAGAGAGGCGGGTTAAAGGCAGGACACCCCGTGGGTGACCCAAGAGGCTCTTCCAAAGAAACCCCTTTCAAGGCTCAGGAGTGCAGAGGCCAAAGGCCTCTCAGGGGAGAGGGGTGGGGAGCCGGCTAGGCCCTTCCGAGGTGCCCGGCAGGGCTCCCGGAGCTGGGGTGTTGTGAAGGACCCCGGCCAGGGGGACCCCAGCCCCTCAGGGTCTCCCCTCTCTGTTGCAGACGGGCAGCCCCATCCCGGCCTCAGCGAAGCCCTCCCCCGTGCCACCTCCGCCACCCATCGGATCAGCAGCTGGTGAGTGCCACGCTGGCCCTGACGTCAGGGAGGGCAGGGGGGCAAGCAGGATGTGCCTAGGCCCAAAAGAAGCCCCCTGGGGAGTGAGAAGGGGAAAGGAGGGAATCAGGAGGCCAGGCAGGAGGAGGTGGCTCCCGGCAGACAAGCCCCTGGGCATGTGCAGGGGGTGGGGAAGACTGGGATGAACACAGACAGTCAACTCTCATTATCCCTGCCAGGAGCAGGGCCAGAGGGACAGGAGCCTGAAGGTTAGACCCTTGGAGTCCTGTCTCTGCCAGGTGGCCCTTAGCCTGATGCCAGGCCTCTCTAAGCCTCAGTTTCCCCATCTGCAAAATAGAGTCCCTAAGATGCATCTCACAAGCTGGCCTTGAGGACCCAAGGGAGGTGGGACAGGAGCAGGAAGTGACAGCAGTGGTGACAGCAGGGACCCTGTATTAAGTCTTGGTGGGTGCTAATATGCAAATAATAGTTGTACCGGGTTAAATGATAGCTTTGGCACAGGTTTACCCCACTGAATCTTTGCCATGGCCCTGGGGGGATGGTCCTGTTAGTATCACATGTCACCGATGGGGCTGAGAGAGGTAACCCCCTGCTTTCCGCTCAGCCTCTTGGTGGAGCCATGTGTTCACCTGTTTGGTGGACACGATCGATAGCCCCTCTTGGAGGCAGGGTCCTGAAAATGAAGGGAGATTTATCAGGGACAGTGATAAGAAGAACCCATGTTGGCTGTGGGCTCACCAGGAGCCAGGCATCTGGTGAAGCAAAGCATTCCCCCCAGCACTGAGCTGTGTCCTCCTCTCCTTACACTTCACGGGGTCAAGGCCCCCATTTGAAGGATCGTAGCTGTGATTGTTTACAACAAATTTTTTTTTTAACATTTATTCATTTTTGAGAGACAGAGAGAGATGGAGCGTGAGTGGGGGAGGGGCAGAGAGAGAGGGAGACACAGAATCCGAAGCAGGCTCCAGGCTCCAGGCTCTGAGCTGTCAGCACAGAGTCTGACACGGGGCTCGAACCCACCAACTGCAAGATCATGACCTGAGCCAAAGTCGGGTGCTTAACCAACCAAGCCACCCAGGCGCCCCACAGCTGTGATTATTTAAATGAGCACATACCTCATGTAAACTTTCCTTTGATTATGGATATGAGAAAGCTCTTTAGGTGCTGCATAAGGACACAGAGGCTCCTGGTTTTTGGGACTCGTCCCCATTTGTAGGATTGGAAAACTGAGGCCCGGTGAGGTTGCTTCGCCTTCCCCCTTCCCCCAAAGAAGGCCAGGGTCCTTGGGGCTAGAGGCTGAGCAGGATCCTTCCACCATTCCTGACTCCACCCTTCCTAGAAGGGAGCTGCAGGGGAAAAGTGCATTCCCTTGAGTTGTTTACGCCACAGAGTTGCACCAAATTTGCTGGAGAGGTGAGACTAGATGAACTAAATCACCCCAGTTTGGGGGCACAGATCAGAGCCTTGGGCCCTCCTGGGGGACAGATGAGAGTTGACTGTGCCACCAGACTTGAGGACATGCCTTGTGACCCTGGTGTGACCCCTGATAGACCCTGTACACTCTCCCACCATGCAATGGGGCTGGGCTATATAGACAGGTGCAGCCTGGGAGCTGGATGTGTTTTCTGGTCTAACAGCTCTGGATGCGCCACCCGCACTCCCCATACCTCCCCACCCTCACCTCCATGTTCCCGGCCCCTCTGAGGTTGCCCTTGGGCTGGGTCTCTGGGGCTTGTCTCAGAGCCTACGAGGATCCCCTCCCCTGCCCAAGGAAGGGAGACTGAGTCCCATGGCTAACCTGTCCCAATTGGCACTTCCTTGCAGTTGCTGGGATGGAGGCAGCCTGGACTTCCAGCCGGGCTCCCCACCACCCCACCTCCTGGGCCACTTCCCTGGCCCCCCTGATGGCCAGGGGACCTGGGAGCACCCCCTGGTCCAGGAAGCCAGGGAGGGCCTCACATCTGAGCAGAGGTTCGAGGACTCGGTCATTGTGAGAACCATGAAACCCCACATTGAGCTCGAGGGCTCTAGAAGGTTCTTGCACCATCAGGGTGAACCGAAGCTCTTGGAGAAGGCCCCCCGGGGCCACCCCAGGTTCGACTGGCTCCGGGACACAGATGAGCAGGCCCCATCCCAGGATGCAGGGCTGCACCGGGACCTGCCACCCCAGCCCCTGCCCCTCACCTCCTTCAGGACGGTGCTCGTGCCAGTAGAAGATAGCGCTAAGTCATTGGATGTGACAGTGGTGGACCCTAGGGAGCACCTGGCAGACCTTGAAGGGCTGGCCCAGCCATCCGACTGGGGCCTGCCCAGGTCAGCCTCGGAGGTGGCCACGCAGACCTGGACAGTGAACTCGGAGGCGTCCGTGGAGCGGCTGCAGCCGCTGCTGCCCCCGGTCCGGACGGGGCCCTACCTGTGCGAGCTGCTGGAGGAGGTGGCCAAGGGGGTGGCCAGCCCAGATGAGGACGAGGACGAGGAGCCGGCCGTGTTCCCGTGCATCGAGTGCAGCATCTACTTTAAGCAGAAGGAGCACCTTCTGGAGCACATGAGCCAGCACCGCCGAGCCCCGGGCCAGGAGCCCCCCGCCGACTTGGCCCCGCTGGCCTGTGGAGAGTGTGGCTGGGCCTTTGCGGACCCCAGCGCCCTGGAGCAGCACCGCCAGCTGCACCAGGCCTCCCGGGAGAAGATCATTGAAGAGATCCAGAAACTGAAGCAGGTCCCGGGCGATGAGGGCCGGGAGGCACGGCTGCAGTGCCCCAAGTGCATCTTTGGCACCAATTCCTCCAAGGCCTTTGTGCAGCATGCCAAGCTGCACGTGCGTGAGCTCCCGGGCCAGCCCGCCAGGGAGCCCTTTGGGGGCGGCAGCGGGGCCGGCAGCCCGGGCCCTGATGCCACCGCCCTCGCCTATCGACCCTACCGAGGCTCCTCGGGGCTCAGTGGCTGCGTTTTCTGTGGCTTCCCCGCGCCCAGCGAGAGCCTGCTCAGGGAGCACATGAGGCTTGCGCATGCCCACCCCCACTGGGAGGAGGATGCCGAGGCTTTTGAGGAGGACCCTGCCAGCCAGCCGGGCACCAGCCAGGAGGCATATGCCCGCTTCCCTGATGCTGCGGAGGACTACTTTGGCAAAGCTGAGCCGCTCTTGGCCCCCACGTGGCAGGAGAACCCTGCTGGATATGACCCCAGCCTGGCCTTTGGCCCAGGCTGCCAGCAGCTAGGCATGAGGGATTTCCCACTGTCAAAGCCACTTCTGCGCGGCTCAGATCAGAGGCCCCTGGGAAGGCCAGCCTTCCCCTCACCTCTCGCATCTGCCCCCTACTCCTTACATCCCGGTAGAAACAAGAGCGTGGTCCACCCGCAGGGGCTCCCAGGCCAGCTGGGGGACCGGAGACACCCTTGGAGCGAAGAGGAGGAGGAAGACATACTGCTGGCCTCGGAAATGGACTTTTCCCCTGAAAATGGGGTCTTTCCACCCCTAGCTTCCCCTGGCCTCATCCCACAACTGGCCCTGGACCTGAAGCGGACTTTCCGAAAAGCTCTGAGGGCAGCTGAGGCCTCTCGGGCACAGCGGCAGCAGCTCCGAGGGATGGTGCCCGTTGTGCTGGTGGCAAAGCTGGGGCCACAGGTCATGGCTGCAGCAACCCGGGTGCCCCCACGGCTGCAGCCCGAGGAGCTGGGGCTGGGGGCCACTCACCCCCTGGACTTCTTGCTCCTGGACGCGCCACTGGGCAGCCCGCTGGGGCTGGACGCACTCTTGGATGGGGACCCGGCGGTGGCACTGAAGCACGAGGAGCGGAAGTGCCCCTACTGCCCGGATCGCTTCCACAACGGTATCGGCTTGGCCAACCACGTCCGGGGCCACCTGAACCGTGTGGGCGTCAGCTACAATGTGCGGCATTTCATCTCTGCCGAGGAGGTGAAGGCCATTGAGCGCAGGTTCTCCTTCCAGAAGAAGAAGAAAAAAGGTAGGGCGGCTTCGCTCTAGCACCCACCTCCCTCCGAGGCCCGCGAGACGTGCAGCTGGGCAGCTGAGCTCTGAACCGAGCAACCCTCACTCTAAGTCCTCCCATAGCGCCAAGCAGGGGGAAGTCAGGGCCTCCCCTTCTGGAAGACCGGGAGCCACGGCAAAGGCCACTGCATCGGTGGAGGTGTGGGGACGCCCCGATGCCCTGGCCCTTCCAGCAGCTGGAGGAAGGAGTATGGGCAGAGGAGGCAGCCCCAGGCAGGGAATTTCACTAATGTCTTCACTCAGCGAATATTTATTGAGAGAGGTCCCCTCTGTTCCGGGCATTTGGGGGCACAGCAGGGAAGGAAATAGCAGTCCCTGCTCTCTTGGAGTTCCCGGCCCAGTAATAGGAGTGTGGGACCTGGCCGGCCTCAGAAACCCCAGGGCAGCCTGTGAGCTATGCAGATTCCCAGGACCAGGGTTCTGATTCTGGAGATCTGTCTCCAACAGGATTGCCCTGGGTGCTTCTGACGCTGGCGAACGTGGATCCCACTTGGGGGAGGTGCTGGTGTGGTGTTTGAGAGCGTGTGTGCGCATGCGTGCATGTGTACGCGTACACTGGGGGTCAGGGTCAGGGGGCAGGCAGCCACAAAACCAGGCAGGTATGGTGGTGAGTGACCAGGGCTGTGATGGGGAAAGCCAGGGGCTGGGGAAGCTGAGAGGAGGTCCCTGACTCTGCCTGGGGCTGTTGTGGGCGGGGGGGGGGGGCAAGCAGACTCCCAGGGGAGGGGATCCCATCCATTTGGCCATTTCTTCATTCAACAAAGATTTAACTGACAGCACTGGAGTGACAGTGAGCAAAAATAGGCATGTACTGTAGACACGAGAAGGCTCTTAATCGAACGTTCACCCAAAAGATTGCAAATCCACAACTAGAGAAGTTTCTGAGGGTGGAGCCCCTGATGCGAGAGCTAAGTAGGGGGAAATCTGGAAGGCCAGGCACATAAGGCTTCTTGGAGCAGGAGTTGCGGGAGGATGTGTGAGCTCACACAGGCAGGAATGTGAATGGGAAAGGGAGGTGTCCTGGGTCAGGGATGGCACTGGCTGTGTGATCTGTGGAGGGTGGGGGGTGGAGGGTGAGAACCCCTGGGAACGGGGATGGCTGGGGCCAGAGAGTCACCCCTCCAGGCAGCCCATGTCCTCTCTCCCTCCACAGTGGCTAACTTCGACCCAGGCACCTTCAGCCTGATGCGCTGTGACTTCTGTGGGGCTGGCTTCGACACCCGGGCCGGCCTCTCCAGCCATGCCCGGGCCCACCTGCGTGACTTTGGCATCACTAACTGGGAGCTCACCGTGTCACCCATCAACATCCTGCAAGAGCTGCTGGCCACCTCGGCTGCTGAGCGGCCCCCCAGCCCCCTGGGCTGCGAGCCTGGGGGGTCGCCTAGCGGCTTCCTGACCTCCCGCCGGCCCCGTTTACCTCTTGCAGTGCCCTTTCCACCCACCTGGGCTGAGGACCCTGGGCCAGCCTACGGAGATGGTAAGGGGAGAGGGTGCAGAGGGGGTTGGGGCCCTGACCCTCCTCAGGGGCCCAGAGAGATGGGGGGTAGGAGGGGGTCAGCCACTCTGCTTTCCTGGGAGGGTTTCAAGTCACTTTTCAAAGTATGTTGACAACTGTCCTCACAACTGCCCTGCCACGTAGGGGTTATTTCTCTTTTACTCAGGGGCTGGGCCAGGGCTGCTTCTGGATCCAGTTAGTCCCTGCCCTGCCTGACAGTGACTTTAATGCATGCTTATTCAGCTCTTACTAGGAACCAGATAGGTTCTAAGCACTTTACAAACACAAACTTATTTATATCCTGACAACAACGATATAAGGCTGGTGTTATTATAATCCCCATTTTACAGATAAGGAAACTGAGGCACAACGAAATTCATTAATTTGCCCAGGGACACACAGAAGTGGCAGAGCTGGGATTTGAAACCCTAGACAAGTCAGGCTCTACCATTCTTGGTCTTAAAAACGTCTTCTATCTAGAGCAGTGCTTTCCGATAGAACTTTCTGAGATGGAAAGGTTCTCTAAGATACGTGTTCTATAGGCCACCACTGGCCACCTATGGCTGTTGAGCACTTGAAATGTGGCTAGTGCAAGGTTAGTTGCAATTCGCTCAGACAACTGCCGATCTAGAGTCCACTTTCTAGATTTTCGTTGGTGCCTACTTTGTCCGGCAGCATTTATAACCCCTCCCGTAACTTGAGTGCTTGTGTATACTAAAGTTTCATCCTATTTATGCCTCAAAACAATTCAGTGCAGCTAAGGATTGTTGTGTTCTGGTTTTACGGAGAAAGAGACTGTGGGTCCTCTGCTTTGCCACACAGCCACAAAGCAACAGAGTGAGACTTCTGAACCATGTTCGGTGGTCTCTCCAGGGGAGGATGGCTTGGGAAATCCAGAAGTAATATTTTGGTGAAGGAGCCTGGGAATGGGCACCACTGAGGGGGCAGAAAGGTGAAGGCCCCAGCCTTGCAAAGGCTGACTTTGTGGGAGCCGTTACTGAATCTCGAAGCAGAGAACTGGGCAGTGAGGAATAGGTGGGCTCTGGGGAATGCAGGAGGTCCCTGAACAGGGGGAACTGTCCAGGGGCTGCTTGGGACTGAGTTTCCTTCTGTTTCTCCTACCTGCAGCTGCCAGGGTCCTACCTAGATCTGTACTCTGACCTCCACTAGACTCATCTGTAAGCCCCCTTACTGGCGAAGGAGACCTGAGGGTCTGCAAAGTGGAGGGTGGCACTATCAAAGCCCCTCTCCTCCTTGGATAAGGAGACTAAGGCACAGAAAGGGCATAGTGGTTGGTGGAGGTCACAGTTTCGAAAGAGACTGTAGGGATGTGACCTCAGGCTTCTTGCCTCTGCTGAAGGCTGTCCCCAGGCATTCAGCTCACACACCTGGCTAGGTTTGTGGTTTCTCAGGGGTGGCTGAGAAGTGGAGCTGGCTCTGAGGTTGACTGGGAGGCACAGGAGGTAGTTTGTAAGTTCCAGCCCCGCTGCCTTCTTTTTCTGTCACTCGGGTAGAGGCCTGAATGTCAGGCTCACACTCCTTACTTGGTACCTGGGTCAGGCCACCCAGGGATGGTAGCATGTGCTCAGCAGTCAGGTTCAGCTTTGGTCAACTTGTTTCTACGAGAAGACCAATGTGCCAGCCCCTAGTTATGTGCTGATGGATCCGGCCAAGCCATTGGGGTGCCAGGATTCAGTCTGGTACTGCCCTAGCCTTGTCCGTAGGAGGGGAGGCCCTGATCAGTCTTCCAGTTAACACCTGGTGAGCAGGAGGGCTGTTAATGAGTGATTCAGAAGATCCTGGAAGTCTTGCCTTGAGGAAGGATGCCCAAGATTAAGGCTAGGTCCTGGCACCCGCCCTGCCCTGCACAGTTGTTCTTAGAAGCATCTCCCACCTAAGTGAGCCGTAGGGGGCGGGTGCCAGGTTGGGGGCGGGACAACGGTCAGATTCTGGCCCCACCCAGCTGTCAGGGACCAGCTAGGGGCGATCGGTTTGGTGTTGGGGAGAAGCAGGTTGTGCCTGGAATGAGGTGCCGGCGGTCGTGTGGGGAGTTCCGTAGGATTGCGGGACGGCGCCGGAGGGGCTGGGGCGGGGACATTTGGATACCAGGATGATGTTGTGGGATCCTCGTAGTTGGGATCAGGTGTCTTCCAGGATCTCCGACACGGAGGGCAGTCTTCCAGGATAGGGAAAGGAACAGGGTCCCGGCGCAGTTTCTAGCTCCAGGTGTCGGGGCTCCAGGAGCCTGAATGCTGTTAAGGCAAATGCTCGTGGCCCGAGGATTCCCATTCTAGCCTTAGGAATGTCCAGGGTTGGGGAAGAGTGTCCCAGCCCGTCCAGGCCAGGGGTGCAGTTGGCAGCCGCGCCGAGCGCGGCTTGTGTGCCTCCGCGAGCCGGTGTGCAGGCGGCTCCCTGAGGGTCCGGCCCCATCCCCCCCGCCGGCCCGCTGGGCCCGGGACAAGTGTTTCGCTCGCGGCGCTCGGCGCTCGGCCGGCCACACTGGGTGCGCCCCGAGGGGCGGGGCGGAACGGAGCGGGCTCGGCGGAGGCGCTCGGCGCTCGGCGCTCGGCTGCTCCCGCCTGGGGCGGCCGCCCCGCGTGCGCCGGAGCCAAGATGGCCGCCTCCACCGCCCAGTGCCGAGTGACAAAAGCGGAGAGCAAGGCGGCGGCGGGGCCGCGCGCGGGGGGCGCCCGGGAGCGCGCGCCCGCTGGGGCGCCCCCGCCCAGCCCCCCGAGCCCGGGCCCCGCGGCCCTCCCCGCGCCGCCGCCGCCGCCCCCGCCCCCGCCGCCGCCGCCGCCGCCGCGGGACGGGCCCAAGGCCGAGCCGGAGCCGGGGCCCGGGCCGGCGCCCGCGCCGGGTAAGAGCCCGCGCCGGGGAGGGTACGGGGAGGGCAAAGTCGGCGTTCCGCCCGCCCCCTGCCGCCGCCCCCGATGCCCGCCTTCCAGTCTGCGGGACTCCCCCTTCCCCCCCCCAGGCCCTCCGGTCGCGCGGGCCCCGGGCCTCCTGTCGGAGCTCGCAGTGTCCCGGGCTTCAGAAACACTCTCCGCCGCCGCTCCGTGGGACCCTCGCCCCGTCTGACAGATGTCCTCTGTCCCCCTTGGAGCCCTGGGAGCGCCCCTCGCCTCAGTCTCGGTCCCTCCGGCGCGGAAACCCACTCCAAGTCACTTCAGACACGGTCCCTACACTATCTGACAGACGCGCCCACTCCACCCGGCGACTCTGACAAAGTCCTCGGTGTCCCGTACCCCGGTGGCCTCCCCTGCCTGCCTTCTCCTTGCTTCCGTAGGACTCAGACTGAGCAGGGGACCTGCGTGGCTTCCTGCTCAGAGCACTGAACGACTTCAAAGCCCCATCTGACGCACAGTTCCTTCATCCTCAGAGCTGTCTCCATGCCCTGAACGCTAAACCTGGGGCTCAGCGGGCCACTCGGGCCCCCTTCTCTGAAAAACTAGACCACGAAAACATACCTTGCACTCCGTCTTCTCATACACAGCTCATTCAGGGAAGCTTCCTGGCCGGCCGGACGTCCCGGAAACTTCCCACAAAGTTCTGTGATTCCCACTTTTCCTGTCCGTATTCAGATCCCTGCTGGTGGAGGCTCCCCGTTCTCACCTTCCCCCACTTAGGCCTCAGCTTGTGATAAGGAGACTACTTCCGAGCCCTGAGTTGTCTCGGCAGCCCCAGCTGTCTTGTCTGGTGCAGATTCCCAAGTCCTGGGAGCCTCCTCTGGAGGAGCCTCCTTCCTGTCCTTGGCTTCTCACCTCTGTGTTGCTTCTCTGGCCTCTGACCCTGGCCTTCTCTTACTGGATTCCCCTGCTGACTGCCACCTACCTGCCCCCAAGACTGACATGCTCCCCCGCACACGTTCTGCCCAGAGAGATTTGTTGTCAGATCTCCTAGGACGGGAGTCTCTGCTTACACTGTGTTGCCCAACCAGTCTGTGTGCCGGTGCGTGGAAGCTGCTCCTAGTCCCTGCTGTCAGTGGGCAGCCTTGACATCCCTGGGTCTTACTGGTGCTGGGGGTTATGGATGGAGCCCCTGTTTTCATGGGGTGAGTCGCCTCCCAGGGTGAGAGCAGCTGCCGAGGATGAGGAAGAAGGCTCCATGCCGCCACTCTCAGTGTTACGGGGGTAGACAGCTCGCACCCAGCCTGGGCTGAGCCTGTCTTCCTAACCTCACAGGCTTGGGTTCTGAGGAAAACACAATGGTGGCCATGGACTTGGGCTCCCCCCCGCTCCCCAAGAAGAGCCTGCCTGTCCCTGGGCCCTTGGAGCAGGTGGCCAATCGGCTGAGCAGCAAAGTGGCTGCAGAGGTTCCTCATGGCAGCAAGCAGGAACTGCCAGATCTCAAGGGTGAGTGGCCCAGGTGGCAAGGTGGGGGTGCTGGTCAGGCTGGTCACGTTCATAGGGAACTCTCGGGTCTGGGGGTTAGTGCGGGGTCAACAGCTTTCTCTTCGCTTCAAGACACTGAGGAGAGATCTAGCTGTCTTCTCTCGAGCTTCTGTTGCCCTGGGCATGCACGGCCTTGAGCTGTACCCTCACTGGGCGAGGGAGGGACATCCAAGGAAAGAGCATGGTTTTCATGAGCTCACACTCAGACCCAGTTCATTTGCTGACTTTGGCCCTGGTTAGCTGTGTGATCTTTTGCATGGTATTTTCTCATCTGTGTGTTGACATTCAGATCATTATTGAGTGGTAACAGGCACTGTGCCGGACCCCAGGGATGTGAGAGGAGCAGAACAGACCTGGCGCCTGTCCTTGGAGTCATTGAAGTTGGGGAGCAGGGAGGCAGAGAAGGAGACAGGCAGGGATAAGGAAGGGCTCTGCAGAAGAGGGTGCAGGGCACCGCAGGGACTGTGGCTGGGGTCTCCAACCCAGTGTCTGGGGCATGAGTTGAGCTGCAGAGGCTGGCTGGGACAGCTCTGGAAACCGTGTAGCTGGCAGGTCAGCAATTGTGTGAACACCTGTTGCCAGGACACCCTGGTATGTTGGATATCTGAAAGGCGTTCCATTGGCTGGACCACGGAGGGCTCTGTCTCCTGCTGTGTGCCCTTGGGCACAACTCGTCCCTCTCTGAGACTCAGTTTCCTTATTTGCAAACTGGACAGGCTGATTCCTGCCTTATTAGGGTCATTTTAAGGATCAGGGAGGCTTGCGGGGAACCTGGGTGAGTGGGGTCCTTGGTGGGGGGGAGAAGTGGGAGGGCAGGGCTCAAGGGGCCTCACAGCCAGCTCTCGTGGCCTTCATCTCGCCCTCCAGCCCAGAGCCTGACCACCTGCGAGGTCTGCGGTGCCTGCTTTGAGACACGCAAGGGCCTGTCCAGCCACGCACGCTCCCACCTGCGGCAGCTGGGGGTGGCCGAATCGGAGAGCAGCGGTGCCCCCATTGACCTCCTCTACGAGCTCGTGAAACAAAAGGGCCTGCCTGACACACCCCTTGGGTTGCCCCCAGGCCTGTCCAAGAAGTCCAACTCACCGAAGGAGGTGGTAGCTGGGGCTCCCCGGCCTGGCCTGCTTGCCCTGGCCAAACCCTTGGATGCTCCTGCTGTCAACAAGGCCATCAAGTCACCACCCGGCTTCTCCACCAAAGGCTTGGCCCACCCACCCAACTCCCCACTCCTCAAGAAGGCACCACTGGCCCTGGCGGGCTCCCCTACGCCCAAGAATCCTGAGGACAAGAGCCCCCAGCTGTCCCTGAGCCCCCGGCCAGCCTCCCCAAAGGCACAGTGGCCCCAGTCTGAGGACGAAGGGCCCCTGAACCTCAGTGAGTGCGGGTCCTGGGAGCTGAGGGAGGTCCTGGCACCGGGAGGGCTGCAGAGCCCAGGGTGGGGACGATGGGGACTGCAGCTCCTACGTCCTGGGTCCATTGGGTCAGAATTTTGGTCAGAGCACTGTGTCTCCTGTTGGGCTGGCCATGCAGCATATTATCATCTGCCTCCCACTTTACTTTGCTGTTCCTCCCCCTGGAGGCCTGACTGTGGCTGCTGAGCCTGTCAGGGTCACCCTTGCCACTCAGGGACACTCTTGACCTCCTCTGAGCCTGAGGGTTGGGGCAGTGAAAGCAACCAGAACTCCTGTGGGCCTGGCTTCCCAGGAGGGGGATCTTGGGTCCTATAGGCAGGCAAGTGGTCCTGTAGTCGGTCCTGTCTTCACATCTTCCTGGCTGTCATGTGCAAAGGCACCTCAACTGTGCCCATAGGTGGAGCCACACCTCCTGGGCTACCTGTGGGCTTGGCAAAGTAGGGTTTGGGAAGACCCCACCCTCACCCCGACCCCCACCCCCACCCCAGGTGCAGTGAGCAGGTTTAGCGTGATGTCCCTTAGGAAGTCAGGCCTTCCCACACATTGGTGCTTGAGTCTGAGGGTGAGCCCAGGGTCTAGCCCCCTGCCCAACAGGGCACCCCAGTTGGCACCTCATGTTCTCATGAAGCTGCTTCCATTGTCTGCTGTGCTTTTAGGAGCAAGGCCCTGAGCAGGTCTGCCCTTTGCTGTATGATGGCTTGGCAGCTGGGTGGGGCCCCTGCTTTGCACCCATACAGCTCCCAAAGCTGGGGTCCCAGGGAAGAGGGCCTGGGAGCATCAGATTGTACCACTGGAATTTGGCCACGCCTCTCCACCCTATGTTCTTAAGCTCTCCACACTCACCTTGATGCCAAAGGGCTAGGCAGGGAACAGGACTTTCTGTTTCCCAAAACCTCTTAAAATAAATCTGCGGCACAAGTCTTGGACCCCGAATGGCCTGGGCAGCCTTGAATCACACCAGGTCTTCTTGCCTCAGTCCCCCAGGGCCGGCCAAGGTGGCGGCCGTGAACCCCCCCCCTGTGTTTTGTCTCCGCAGCTTTAGATAGTGACGGGGGCAGAGAGCTGGACTGCCAGCTGTGCGGTGCCTGGTTTGAGACCCGCAAGGGCCTGTCCAGCCACACCCGCGCCCACCTGCGCCACCTGGGCGTCAGCGACCCGGACGCCAAGGGATCCCCCATAGACGTGCTCCACGGGCTCATCAGGAGGGACGGCGTCCAGATCCGCCTCCCACCCGGGCGCGGCACCCTGGCCCAGCTGGGGCGGCCTCCTCCCACCTCTGCGGCCCTCTCCTTGCTCCCCCCCCCACCGCCGGCCAAGAAGGCCAAGCTGAAGGCCGCGGGTACGGCCAGCCCCTGGGGGAAGCAGGACCTCTCGGCCGCCGCAGCCGCCGGCATTTTCTGGGCCTCTGATGTGGAGCCGTCTCCTCTCAACCTCTGTAGGTTCTCGCTTCAGCCGCTCCCTCCTCCCTGCGGGCCCTGGAGCCCCTCCCGGGGGGTCGCAGCCCCCTCCCTACTCCTTTCCTGCTGGGGCAGGGAGTAGACAGGGGCCCTTGGCAGTGGGCTGGTTCTGCCCAGAGATCTTGCTGGCAGTTGGCTGCTAGGCCTTTTCTCCTGGCCTTTGACCTCCGTGCCTGTGACCTTCCCTGAGAATGAAGGCCAAGGGTGGGGTGCTACCTTTTGGTGTGGAAAGTGCCCGTGGTTGCCCCTGGTCTGGATGGCATTTGGCACTTAGGCTGCTACTTCCTGCCCTCTTGCCCCCTGTCCTTGTTGGGACCCGCAGAGCCGTGGAGTCTTAGTTCCATCCTTCTCTGCCAGGACCGAGGGTCCATGCGCTCTCTGGAGCCTCCCCTCGCTCCTGCTGAGTGTCTGGCCCCCACCCCGCTCAGTTCCCTCGCTTGCACCTGCCCTCCACCACCACCCCAGCCTGTGGGCGTGCTGCTGCCCATGCCCAGCCGACCAGGAGACCCACAGGCGACGATGCTGATGGTGCCCACGATGCTAATTACTCCTTTCTCCTGCTGCAGCCTCGGGCCCAGAGCCAGCTCGAGACATCCGCTGTGAGTTCTGCGGTGAGTTCTTCGAGAACCGCAAGGGCCTGTCGAGTCACGCACGCTCCCACCTGCGGCAGATGGGCGTGACCGAGTGGTATGTCAACGGCTCGCCCATTGACACACTACGGGAGATCCTCAAGAGACGGACCCAGTCCCGGCCTGGTGGCCCCCCTAACCCACCAGGGCCCAGCCCGAAAGCCCTGGCCAAGGTGATGGGCAGCGGAGGTCCTGGCAGCTCGCTGGAAGCCCGCAGCCCCGCAGACCTTCACCTCTCACCCCTGGCCAAGAAGTTGCCACCGCCACCAGGCAGCCCCCTAGGCCACTCACCTACTGCCTCTCCTCCTCCCACGGCCCGGAAGATGTTCCCAGGCCTGGCTGCACCCTCCCTGCCCAAGAAGCTGAAGCCTGAACAAATGCGGGTGGAGATCAAACGGGAGATGCTGCCAGGGGCCCTTCATGGGGAGCCTCACCCATCCGAGGGTCCCTGGGCGGCACCACGGGAAGACATGGCCCCCCTGAACCTGTGTAAGTGTGACCCCGGGGCAGGGCAGTGAAAACAGGTAGAGGGGTCTCTGCGGGCCCCCTCCCCACCCTCATCCCAGCACTTCATGGGTACCCAAAGCGCCCACGGTAGAAATAGAAGGGAGGATACACAGGTCTGGAGGACAAGGGGTTAGCTGTGCATTCTTGCTGTGCAGATCCCAGCTGAGCTGCTTCTTGATGCTCTTTCATCCACTCTGGGGAGGCAGAATTGTGCCATTCGATGATGGCAAAAAGATTTTTATCTCTGGGGCCATCTTTAGTTGATTGGTAGTGTCTGCCAACCAGATTCCTGGGGAGAAAGATGACAGGGGTCAGTTCGTGATGTCTTCCACCGGCAGGAGTCTAGGCACTCTGAGTGGGCATCTGAACGGTCTTTCTGACATTCCTGGTTGCTAAGTGCTTGACATTCGGAGTCAGGTTCAAGTTAAGCGCTCAGCAGTCTAGCAATATGTGACCTTGGGCCTCAGCAGTCTAGCAATATGTGACCTTCTGGAAATGAAGATAAGCATGGTCCAAGCTCTGTATAGTTCCAAAGTGGTATAAAGCACCCAGCACGGTGCCTGGTATGTATATAGTAGTCATACTGTGCATGTCACCGTGTTCTTTCTGCTCCAGTTGGCGGAGTCGTGTACTGAGCAGGTGAGGATGGCCCAGGCCTCTCTCTCTTAGTGCTTCTGTGCATTTCATTACCAGCTGTGTGCCATGTACTTTGAACTGCTCCCTCAAGGTGGAAGTTTCCATCTGCATTTTGCAAAGGAGGAAACTGAGGCTCAGAGGGGGAAGTGGTTTGCCCAGCATAGCCCAGCGTAACATTAAGGGGGTCACAGCCAAGCTGGCCTCTGAGCCCAGGATCAACGAAGCGCTTGCTCTCACTGCTTCATGATGTCACAGGGGATCATCTTGAAGCCAGCTAGGATTTGAGGTGACAGAGCAGGCAGAAGGGCTGGATGTACACAGGGGCCCCTGGAAGTGGATGAGGGAGTGGGTCATTTGGGTCTGGGGCTGTATGGACGGGACAGTTAACACTAGCCTTGAGCTTGGAGGCTTCCCGCCGCAGCCGCCCCCTCCTTCTCCTCCCCTTCCCCCCACCCTGGACCCCCTGCAGCGTCCCGGGCAGAGCCTGTACGTGACATCCGCTGTGAGTTCTGCGGTGAGTTCTTCGAGAACCGCAAGGGCCTGTCGAGCCATGCGCGCTCCCACCTGCGGCAGATGGGCGTGACCGAGTGGTCTGTCAACGGCTCGCCCATCGACACGCTGCGGGAGATCCTCAAGAAGAAGTCCAAACCGTGCCTCATCAAGAAAGAGCCGCCCGCTGGAGACCTGGCCCCTGCCTTGGCTGAGGACGGGCCCCCCACAGCTGCTCCAGGGCCTGTGCAGGCCCCCCTGCCGCTGGCGCCAATGGCTGGCCGCCCAGGCAAACCAGGAGCTGGGCCGGCCCAAGTTCCTCGAGAGCTCAGCTTGGCGCCCATCACCGGTGCCAAGGCCACAGCCACTGGCTACCTGGGCTCAGTGGCAGCCAAGCGGCCCCTGCAGGAGGACCGCCTCCTCCCAGCAGAGGTCAAGGCCAAGACCTACATCCAGACTGAACTGCCCTTCAAGGCAAAGACCCTCCACGAGAAGACTTCCCATTCCTGTAAGCAGCCAGTGGCAGGGTCCTGGGAGGGCACCTGCCGGGGCCCACAGGGCCCAGCAGTGCTGTGCACACACTGACCCCCGGCAGGGGCCCATGGCGAGGCCCCGGTGGGAGGTGGGACTGACTCCTGACCTGGGCAGGGCCTTCTGGGCACTCTGGTTGCCTTTGGGCTGGGGCTCAGCAGCACCCCCTCTGCCTGCAGCCACCGAGGCCTGCTGTGAGCTGTGTGGCCTTTACTTCGAAAACCGCAAGGCCCTGGCCAGCCACGCGCGGGCGCACCTGCGGCAGTTTGGCGTGACCGAGTGGTGTGTAAACGGCTCACCCATTGAGACACTGAGCGAGTGGATCAAGCACCGGCCCCAGAAGGTGGGGGCCTACCGCAGCTACATCCAGGGCGGCCGCCCGTTCACCAAGAAGTTCCGCAGTGCTGGCCATGGCCGCGACAGTGACAAGCGGCCGCCCCTAGGGCTGGCACCCGGGGGCCTGGCTGTGGTGGGCCGCAGTGCTGGGGGTGAGCCAGGGCCTGAGGCTGGACGGGCAGCTGACAGTGGTGAGCGGCCTCTGGCAGCCAGCCCGCCAGGCACTGTGAAGGCTGAGGAGCACCAGCGGCAGAACATCAACAGTGAGTGCTGGTGGGAGGGGGTTTTGAGGGCGAGGGGCACCTGCCCTTAGTCACTTCCCCAGTTGCTCACCCGTTCACCCATCTGGCCACCATCCCAACTCTTCCCCCCTCCCCACTCCTCCCCCAGGCCCAGGCAGCATCCAGTGACCAACTGTCCTGTCCTGTCCTACAGTTCCCCACAGCCTTCACACCATGCTTGTTGAAGGCAGGAACCTGCCTTCCCGGGGCTCTTGCCCTCTGGCTTATGTCTTGTCCCTCCCCGTACCTTTCCCTGCCTCAGAATTTGAGCGCCGACAAGCCCGCCCTCCAGATGCCTCTGCGGTCCGGGGGGGTGAAGAGGCCAATGATCTACAGCAGAAGCTGGAGGAGGTGCGGCAACCCCCACCCCGGGTCCGGCCGGTCCCCTCCCTGGTACCCCGGCCCCCCCAGACATCACTGGTCAAGTTTGTTGGCAACATCTACACCCTCAAGTGCAGGTACGTGGCCCCCTGGGGCAGCGGGGGAGAAAGACCACCCACCTGGGGCTTAGTCACCCAGAACCTCTGAGCAGCACAGGGGTTGGTGGCAGTCAGGAGATGTAGCTTTAAGGACTGCCTCAGAGCATGGCTGGACCCAGGCTAAGGGATTCTTAACAGAGAGCGTCACCTCAGAGCATTAGGCTGGGTCCCTGAGGTTTGTAGCCAACGAGACCTGGTTTCCAGAACTGGCTCTGACACCTAATCAGCGTAGTGGCCTTGGGCAAGGGCTTCCTGCTCCAAACCTCAATGCTCCCATGTATATAATGGGGTTGACAACAGACCTACCTAATAGATTTGTCATGAAGTTTAAACAGTTGAGTATTTATGAAACACGTGAACTATGCCTGCCACATGGTAAGCACTCGACAAGTGCTTGTCTGATTAAGACAGATGAAGGTCTTAGTTCATTTTTATCAAAGTCCAGGCATCCATCAGAAGCCAGGAAACTGGGTCTGACACTTAAGGTGGCCTCAGGCCACATAGGCCAAGTCAGAAGTAAGATTCGAACCCAAGTCTATGGCATCACAGGCTCAGGTCCTGGTCCCCTGTTCTGAGAGGCCTCCCATGGGACCTCAGGCATAAGGAATTGGGGAGGTGGGTGCCCGAGCAGGGTGGGTGTGAGTTAGTGCCTGACCCCCTTTCCCCAGCTGCCATCCTTCTGTCTTGGGGCCTGGCAGGGCAGGGTCTGCTGCTCTGGGGTCTCTGTCCTCTCAGCTCATGTGTTTCAGTCAGACGGCAGAGGGGCCATGGAAGCCCGATGGCCCTTTCCCAGCATCAGAGCCAGCAGACTTCCCTGAGCCTAGAGATGATGAGGGTCTGTAGGGGACCCTGCCATCATCCAGGGGTGGGTAGAGGAAGCCGTCCGTGAAGGGCCCCTTCCCTGAAGCCCTGGGCCTGCACCGTGCACAGTGAGCCGTGGCGGGTGTGCCTGACGCCCGGGCACGTGGGCTGGGCTGCACTTCGGCCTCCCCTCTGTTCCCCCACAGGTTCTGTGACGTGGAGTTCCAGGGGCCCCTCTCCATCCAGGAGGAGTGGGTGCGGCACTTACAGCGGCACATCCTGGAGATGAATTTCTCCAAAGCGGACCCCCCACCCGAGGAACCCCGGGCCCCGCAGGCACAGACAGCGGCGGCAGAGGCGCCCTGACACAGAAGCATTCCAAATTCCCTCTCGTGCCACCTCTGTCTTCTCTTTCTCCTCCGTCTGTTCCACCCTGTCCTCCCTCTTTCTTTTCCGTTTCCAAAGGAGCAAGCCAAAACCTCAAACCGGCACCCCTTGGGGGCCGGGCACACTACAGCCGGGGCGCCAGGAGCCAGCTAGTGGCCCTTCCCCCAGCCCGAGGGCTCTGGGGCCACACACAGCGCATCTTCCTTCAGCCCACGCCCACCTGGTCCAGCAGGGGCAGAGGCCAGGTCTCTTGTGGTGGCAGCTGATCTGGTCAAGGGGAGGAAGGCCAGCGCTCCCCCGCATCTGGCAGCCAGGCGGGGCTATGTTCGCCATCCGTGGCCATTTGCAAAGACCCCAAAGACCCCTGCCCTGGTTCCCTCCTGCCCCTGTGAATATCCTCTCACACACGCACACGCACACACAGACACAGACACACACATACATACATGCACGCACACACAGGCACACGTGCACGCACGCACGCACCTCGTGAGACCCAGGATTTGCCCTAGCCCCCCAGATCCTGAGTCAAACGACCACATCATGCCACGGTGCTTGCTCAGGGGAAGGCACGCTCCCTCTGAGGGCCTGCTGGGGCTTGGGAGCCCCCCACTGAGCCCATGATGCCACGGAAATCCTTGTTGGCCGCCCCCCACCCCCCCAGAGGGGCCTTCCCAGCCTGGAAGAGCTCAGAGCTGACAGCTGCCTCCTGCCATGTCAAGGCCCCCCAGAGCCTTGGGGGGCTCTGGGGCCCAGGAGGGGGTGGGGATGGGACTCTCCTCCCCCACCCCCACTCCCCTCCTCCTTTTCACTGTTGCTTTCTATGTATAGCTCCCTAGACCTTTCACTTTTTTAAAAACGCGTTTTGTGTAGAGAATAAGGAACGTGGATCTTTTTATTTTGCAATCCTGGGCCAGCTAGAGACCGGGAGCTGATTGATCTTTTAACTTTTTTCAGTGGCCACATTTTGGTTATCGATGTACCTAGAAGTATGTAAATTAGATTAAATTTCTCTTCTGGAAACACCCCGGGGCAGGCGGCCAGCGTGTGTTTTTCTGTCAAGTGGACAGGCTGGCATCGTCTGGCAGCCGGGGCTGGGATCGAGCCACCTCCCCCTAGAGCTCCCGGAGGCCCTGGGTTTTCCTGTTGGCCGCCAAGCTGACCAGACCCAGCTGGGGATGAGCCCAGGTTCCCAGCTGTTGGCCCTCAGTGGCATGGTTGGTGAGGGGCTCTGGCCGGCTGGCTGGCTGGCTGGCTGGCAAAGCGGCTCCTGTGAGCAGAGGAGAGGAACCAAGGCTCTGGGCAGCTGGTCTAGGAAGGGAGCCAGGATGGAGAGAAGCAATGAAGCTGGAGGGCCCTCCAAGGGCAGGAGCGGTCCAGTGAGGGCGTGGGGGACCTGCCGGGGGAGGGAGAAGCCCACAGTTGCTGGCAGCCTTCAGAGAGCTGGGACCAGCCTGCCTTCAAGACATGTGACTTGCCTGGAGACACATGCACCCTGAACCCGAATCACACGAGGGGAGAAGGGAGCTGCTGGCTCCTTCGTGATGTTATTTATTTTCTCGCTCTGCAAATGTTTATTGAACATTTCTGAGATTTTAAGAGATTTTGTTGGCTGCTCCTTCTTGTTTATTGCATGTGGTTTTTCAGCTCATCATTTTCACTTCAACGGCCAAGGACTGGAAAGTGGGAATGACCTCATTGGGTGTAGACAGCAGAGGCTTCCTCTACCCCCAACCCTATTGCCCCAGGCCCCCCACGACGTCCCTGCCTGGGAGGGACAGGCTGACAAGCCGTGATAACATGCCCACCAGAGTGGTCTTGGCCTACACTCTTGCCTTTTCTGGTCCTGTGAGGCTAGGGTACACATCTCGCTTGGTGGAGGAAGGGCTCATCCACTTCTGTCCATCCCACGCTGTGGGTGGGCATGTCCAAGACTTTGAAAGCAGGGAGGCCCTCTCTTGGGATGCGAGCTGGCCCATAGGTACTTTCCTTTTCAGCTTTTTATAAATTAGATTTAAAGATATAAAAGTGAGGAAGCTGGATGTAAAAAGTTCAAACGGCTCAAGACTTTATAAAGCAACATGGGAAGTTCCTCCCCACCCACACATACAGTGATGGCTATGTAGGTCCTCCAAAGGGTCACGCACATCTTTTAGCACAGAGGGATCTTTTCTGAAAACTTTGAGCATGCACTTTCTCAGGCCATTCTGTCTCAGAGGCAGAGTGTAGGATGTTAACAAAATCACCCAGTGGAGGTAAAATGATGGCTCTGGTATGCGCTGTGAAGGAAGCTGTAGGATCCAGGAGAGGTTTGGGGGCGGGGGGGGGGGGGGGGGGAGGGGCTTCGCTTGGATTTGGAGAACAAGCAGGCATCTCTGATGGTGACACTGCAATGAGCCCCCAAACTGGAGTGCACGTTAACCAGTTCTATGTGCTTCATATTTAGAGTTTCTCAACGTATCTTGAACCTATACAGCAGCAAGTTCTGCATAAGCCATTTTCAGAGAAGTTCCTTTATTAAAATATTTTATCATGGAGAATTCCAACCAAAGAATAATAGAATACTGAAACGAACCCTCGTCCACTTATTAGTGATCAACTCAACACCAGTCTTTTCAGCTATAACCCTTCCAACACCCTCCTTCCCTTTCCAAAACCATCTGAATTATGGTGAACCATCGTCATTATGTGAATCAATCTTTTAATATTTCAGTCTTTCAATTAAGGATAGGGACTTACAAAATTGCCATTATTACACCTAACGAGAGCGACAATTCCTTAATACCAAGAAGTCAGCAACAGAGCTCGTAACTTTAAAACAAACTTTTAAAGTAAAGCAGAAAAAAACACGTATAAACCATATTTGTACTCACCTTAATGAGTTTTCACAAACAGTAGTTACTACCGTTTTCAGTGTCTGCAGCTCTGTCAAATCTCGTAGGAGTTATGAGATGTTTCTGAAAGTAGATTCCACACAACCAGTGAGGATGCGGAGGACACAGTGCTGGCACCAGACTGCACTATTACAGGGTCTCTAAAGTCCTGAACCAACTAAGAAAGTTTTTTTTGGGCGGGCGGGGGGGGGGGGTGCTTCAAGATGTCACACTTAAGTGCCAAGGACCTTGGACCAGTCATGAATTTCAAGCCTCAGTTTTATTTATTTTTATTTTTTATTATATTTACTTTTTTAAAGTTTATTTATTTTGAGAGAGCATGAGCACGAGCTAGGAGGGGTAGAGAGAAAAGAAAGAGGGAGAGAGAGAATCCCAAGCAGGCTCCATGCTGTCAGCACGTGGCTCCACAAGGGGCTTGAACTCCCCAACAGTGAGAGCGCAACCTGAGCCAAAACCAAGAGTCGCTTAACTGACTGAGCCACCCAGGTGCCCCTCAATTTCAGCTTTTAAATGGGAAACTCTTTAAAAAGATCCTTGCAGGTATGAGGGAGCATTTGAGATGATAAACAACAGATATACTTATTACATATGCAACAGATATACTTATTACATATGCAATATTTATGTGCAATATAAACATGCTATATAAATGTACCTATTATCATTATGCAACCATCAGTAACAAAACATTTCCGCACCCTGGACTGATTTCTTTACATATATTATCTCAAATGTTTGAACGTATGCCCAGTATCTTGTTTGGGGCTTAATTGTAATTTTCATTCTGGCATGGCTTTACTGTGCTCGTTTTGGAGCTGAAGACCAGAGAAATTAAGAAACAGCCTAGGTTTACACAGCACCTCAGTAGCTGGGCCGAGATTGGAGCACTGTGCTGCGCGGAGGTTCCGGCTCCCTCTGGCGGTCCTCCAGGGCACAGGCGCTCCTTCCGCCAGCCACGATTGGGCCTCAAGTCTTCCCGTAGTACACGGCTCCGCCCCTTCGATTTCTACAAGATTCGGTCTCTTGGCCTGCCTCTCTCAGCCAATCATCGCGGGCTTAGAATAACAGAGGGCGGGGATTTCGCCAGATCGACAGCACCATCAGCCTCTGGCATGAGGATGGGCTGGGGTAGACGGCGCTGACATCCAATAGGAATAAAGCGGGGATCCGACGCGAGCCAATGGGGTTGGGAGGCGGGTTCGGTTGTGTTAGAAGGGGCCCCGGGGATTGTCGCCGCCGCTATCCCGGCGTCGGACGTGTGGGGCAGCTGCCGGAGTCCTTGGTTGCGGTGTTAGCTGCTGCCATGAGCTATACAGGTGGGCCCGGCAGGGTAGGGGTCGGGCGTCGGGTGGGGAGGGACAGGGACGTGCCAGAGCCGCACCGGGCTCTCCCACACCTCCCCCGGGGCCTGGACGCTGCCCTCTCTGCGGTCACAAAATGGCGCCGCGGGCCCATCGCCTCAGGTTCGCCCCTCTCGCGCCTTGGCGTCTCAGTCCTTTGTGCTTGCGGCTGAGCGTCCTGGCTCTCGGCAGCCCGAGGTCTTGGCTTCTGTCACCGGTGTCCGAGGGCCCTGGCCTGGGCGCCTGCGTTCTCTGAGCCCATCACCTCTGCCCTTGGCCCGGTCTCCTCAGACCCAGATTCAGGCCACCCTTTTTCGGGTCCTTAGCCCTTGAGATCGGTCGCCGGGCCTGGCTGCCGTCGCCATTGCCGCACCCTGCCCCCCCGCGCAGTTTCCCTGCAAAACGCCGCAGCCACCCACCCCTCCCAGCCCCTTTGCGTGCTCCGGGCTAGGAAAGGCTCCTGGCCCCAGGCGATCAGTACATTTTTGCAGGGTTCGGGCCGAGCGGGGAGCCTCGGGGCCAAAGGGCTGAGCCTGAGCCTTGCGAGGAGTGACCGGCTTCTGTGTTAATTCATTCACCATCTGTCAGATTCATCGTGTCAGGTGCCGAACAGGCGCTGGAATATTGGCAGGAAATCCTCAAGCAGCTAACGGGCAGATCTTAGCAGGAAAACAAATGAATATAGGATGTATTCCCCGGCGGTCAGTAGCTGCTCTGTTGCGGGGGGTCAGGGGGAGGGGGTTGGGCTCGCTGTGAAGAGGCGACATTTGGGCGGAGACCTGAATGGAGTGAGGGAGTTCAGGGTGTCTGGTCAGGGGTGCCGTTGGCATAAAGGCTCAGGAGCAGAAACGGCCTGGCTTGTTAGATGAGCAGCTAGCGAGGCCGGTGGGATTTGAGCAGAGGGGAGGGTGGCTGATGAGATCGAGAGAGGGGGCCCTGGGAGATGCTTGGGCGATTGTAAATTATCCCTGGAGGACTTTGAAAGGCCGCTTGGGTTTGCCTTTGGCAGTAACAGATGAGGCCTCTCAGCTCGGAGCCATAGACGAGGCCTCCCCGTTTAATGGGGGTATCAGGCTCGAGAAAGTGTGGTTGCCAGGTAACCTACATTCTGCTTAGAATGTTCGGGGGCTGACGATGGAACCGGAGCCTCTGGGGCCGTTCTGTAGGCTGTTTTATGTTGGTTTCCGCAGGGAAGTGGTGCCAGGCCTCCCTCTTCCGGCCCCCAGGCCAGGAGCTTGGTGAGAACCCTAGCTTTTCAAGTAACCATCCCTTTGCCCGGTGGTGGTTCTCAACCAGGGGCGATTCTGCCTTCCCACCCCGCCCCCGGTCCATTTGGCGGTGTTTGGAGGTGTTCTGGGTTGTCACATCCGGGGGGTGGGGTTGCTTCCCTCATCTGGGGGATGGAGGCCAGGAATGCTGCTAACCATCCTGTGACGTGCCAGATGGACCCCACCACGGTGGACTATCAGCAGTGCCAAGGTTGGACAGCCCTGCCCTAGGCTTTCCGTAGGTTTCCTGGTTCGGGAGGAAAGTCAGTGGGGTCGCGGCTGACAACTCCGGAATTGAGATGTAATCGTTTTCTCCAAGTCTTACCAGGAGGTGGAAGACAGTTCTTTGGTTTTTAGGGGCAAGACTGCTGAGGAAACCAGAAGATGGATGGTCGGGTGCTGTGGAGTGTAGCTTAATGAGGGAGCATTTTACATTTATAGACAAGGAGACTGAGTTAGGTCGCTAATGGCCAGGTCTCAAGTTCAACTCCAGATCTGGTAGGCTTTAATTCCTGGCTCACTGAGGGAGTCAGGCTAATGGGGTGATGATTACTTTTTCCTTGGTCTTGATCAACTGAAAACCACAGCAGCTTTATAATGTGAGTCTTTCCCTTTAAAGAAGTAGACCACTGAAGTCAAAAGCTTTTTAAGTCACTTTTCAGACAACTCTTTGCCTTTAAGGAGGAGTTCTGGAGGACTTGATGCAAATGTTACCATGATTATTACGCATAGAAAATGATTACAGTAGCTTTTTTTTTTTATGATGATTTGTCCAGCTTTTGAACCTAGTCTCTTTTTTTTTTTTAACTTTTTAATGTTTGTTTTTATTTTTGAGAGACCGTGCGCAAGCGGGGGAGGGGCAATGAGAGAGGGAGACACCGAGTCTGTAGCAGGTTCCAGGCTCTGTAATGTCAGCACAGAGCCCGTCGTGGGGCTTGAACTCACTAGCCGTGAGATCATGACTTGAGCTGAAATCGGACGCTTAACCGACTGAGCCACCCAGGCGCCCCTGAATTCAGTCTCTTTGTGTGTACTTGGGAAAGGAGGCCCTGTCTGTGGCACTGAGGGGAAGGATGAGAGCAGTGGAAAAAACAGGAGAGAAAAAGGCAGAATCAGGCCTTCAGAGAAAGGTCTGAAACACTACCAATCCTTTTATAAGAACATTTATCTCACACAGTGTTTGGTGTTGTTAGGAATGCACAAGTGGTTTAGGTCAATGGTTCTGGCTTGGGATCTCCCATGAGGTTACGTTTTAGATGTCGTTGGGACTGTAGTCATCTGAAAGCTTGCCCGGGGCCAAGGGATCCACCTCTGAGGTGACTCAGACTCCCACAGCTGGCAGGTTGATGCTGGCTGTTGGTTCCCCACCAAGTGGGCCTGTCCACAAGCCTGCCTGCGTCTCCTCACAACGCGGTGGGCTGTTGTTCCCAGAGTGAATGATCTAAGAGAGCAAGGCAGAGCCTGGGAAGTCATACTCCGTGGTTTCTGCGGTCTTACTGGTTACGCGGGCTACCTCTATTAGTTTGGGAAGGGACGGCGTAATGTCAGGAGGCAAGAATCCGAAGAGGCCATCTTGGAGGCTGGTTACCATCAGGCTGGAGGCAACCTAACTTCATTCCAGTTGTCTTCTGGTTCTTAGAATTTTTTAGATGTTTGTTTATTTTGAGAGGGGGAGAGAGAGAGCGCCAGAGCGGGCGCGCATGAGCAGGGGAGTGGCAGAGAAAGAGAGGCGAGAGAGAATCCTAGGCAGGCTCCGCACTGTCAGCACAGGGCCTGGCACGGGGCTCAAACTCACTCACTAACCAGGAGATCATGACCTGAGCAGAAATCAAGAGTCTGACACTTAACCCAGGGAGCCACCTAGGTGCCCTGACCTCTAGTGTTTATCACTTTTTGTCATTTCTTCAAGGAATCTCCTTCCAAAAAAAAGAATAAAACTTGGGGAATAAAAAAAGAAGCTTGGGGAGCCTGGGTGACTCAGCGCAGAGCCTGCGTGGGATTCTCTCTCCCTCTCTCTCTGCCCTTCCCCAGCTTACATTCTCTCTCCCCCTCTCAAAATAAATATAAACTTACAAAAAAAAAAAAAAAACCTGAGAAGCTTTATGTATTTTTTTTTTAATTTTTTTTTTCAACGTTTTTTATTTATTTTTGGGACAGAGCAAGACAGAGCATGAACGGGGGAGGGGCAGAGAGAGAAGGAGACACAGAATCGGAAACAGGCTCCAGGCTCGGAGCCATCAGCCCAGAGCCTGACGCGGGGCTCGAACTCACGGACCGCGAGATCGTGACCTGGCTGAAGTCGGCAGGTTAACCGACTGCGCCACCCAGGCGCCCCTATGTATTTTTGAGTAAAAAAGATGTCAGTCTGACCAAGAAGGAGGGGTTATGATACATAATTATAAATCCATGCCTGAGCCTTAGGTTTGTAGGGTCAAACCCTTGCTTATTTTATTTTCTCATCTAGAGCTGATCAGGCTGGTAAACCGAACCAAGGAGAGAAGGTTGGAACCGGACAAAAATTTATTCATACTTGGAGCTTAATTTGCTGTAGAGACAGTATTGTGGAACAAAATGTTAACATGGGGAGGACCAAACTAGAGCAGAGGTTGCCATTGACCTCTGAAGGTTTGGTGGATTGTCTTTCCTTTTTCCCAGGGAAGAACTAGGGCGCCTCTCCTTTGAATAGACATAGATCTTTTGCTCTGCAGCTTTTGTACTGCGTTCCAGTTAGTAATCCTGTCAGGGTGTGGTAGGTTCCAGCTGCGGCTGCACTGTGTACAAACCACAGTAGCTGAAGTCTGGAGCCATTTTGCGGGGGGCCATATTGCTGAACAAACAGGTTTCCGAAAGCTAGTTGAGCAAACAACGGAGAAGGTAAACGTAGGCTACTTGTGTGTACACTGTGGGGCTTCCCTACGGGTGAACCGAACAAAGCACGCTTCCAGTGTTTCTTGTGGACAGTGCTTATGTTGTAGGCATGTTGGATGGCCCCTGGAGGGAATCCATTCTAATGTCCCCTCTTTCATTAGGAAAGGTGAAGAGGTTGGGGTGGATACTTGGGACTCTCTCCTTCACCACTGCCCAGTCTCAATTCCCTCCTCTGGGAAGTAAGGCTGAAGTGTGGGTCCACCGATCTTTGTTTGAAACCTTTGGAGCTGGGTATATTTTAGAGTACTAGCTTGAGAGAAGGACATTCCACAGCACTTGGGGTCTGGGGTAGCACCCTGTAACTAAATGCATTATTTCTATACCAAATTGGGTAAAGAAAAATCGTAATTATCCTCACAGGTCAGTTTTGCCCCACAATGAGTGTTGGCACCACATTTGAGGAGAACACTTGGTTTTCAGACCTTTTTGGACTTGGAATTGCAGGGTAAGGGATGTTGGCCCTGTCCCCTTTGTTGGCTGTGGTGAGGATGAAATAAAATAAAAAGGCTCTTAGCGCCCTGCGGGGGAGACACTTGTTCAGTGTTGGCTGATGTTGGCGGCCATCTTTGTTGCTTTGGTCTTAAAAGATGAGCTAGAGAGACTGTCAACATGTGAATGCCCACCCCGAGGGGAGGCACTTGGTGTATGCTTTTGCTGTAAAAAAGCTGTCAAAGTCATTGGCTTTAATTTGTCAGGAGTTGGCTCTGCTGAGAAAATGCAAATATTGCCTCTTATGGTATCCTTCATAGTTTCAGCGCTAAGGGTAAATTACTTAAAAATAATATTTCATTATCATTTTTTAAATGTTTATTTATTTTGAGGCAGAGAGAGAAGAGAGAGAATCCCAAGCAGGCTCTGCACTGATAGTGCAGAGCCTGATGAGGGGCTTAAAACTCACAAACCCTGAGATCATGACCTGAGCCAAAACCAAGAGTTGACGCTTAACCAACTGACCCACTAGGCGCCCCTAAAAATAATATTTTTAAATGTAATTTTAACAATACTATCAGGTTTCATCATTTAAGAGTAGTTTCTGGTAGAGGTTTAAGTTTTCTTTAGTTGGTACTAATTTATTTTAAGCTAAGAAATCGTTTGAGAGTTGAGAAAACAGGAAGTAATACACATGCCATGTATAATATTTACCCAATATAAACGTGCTCACCCCAAGTAATTGCATTGAAGAGGTAATGTACACGTTTTTTTAATGAGAAAAAATACAAAGCAGTTTTGGTGTCAGATTTGGGGGAAGGGAAGGGGTGTTATTTGCCTTAGTATTGTTCAGAACCAAGTCCCATCCTTGTTTGAATTGGCTCATGTTTCAGTCATTTGATGTAAGTATTTTTCTCATTTAACTGAATGGTTTGGGTACTGATTTATCAAAACGAAGTTTTGGTTTACAATGTTTAAACTTTTGTTTGTCCAGTTCTTCTGGTGTAGCGAGTTAAATATAGCCCATCTTTTCATTGGCTAATATGTTCTGGAGGTATAATTAAAGTGTTCAGAAGCTAGAATTTTTTGGAGGCTTTCCATTGAGGAGAGGGCCTGCCAGCCAGTCTACACCAAAGGGTAATCTTAGGTCATCTCCACATGGCTTGTTTGGGGAAATTAACCACACTGTGCATATATTTAGGCTTTGTCCAAGGATCTGAAACCACTTTGCAGTCGACATACTCAGACACGAGCGCTCAGCCTACCTGTGACTATGGTAAGTGTGGGCCCCTGGGAACCAGAGGGTGAGTGCTCTGGTGTCTTCTCAGTTGCCTTTGACTTTGCCCTGCCTTGCTTTTCCAAATGCAAACTTGTATAAAATGGTGTGGTGGGCTGTTAGAATAGCCGGTGTTTCCCTTGGAGACAATTATGGGAAAGATGGCTGCTGACTGAGCAGGCTAGAGTTCTTGGAGCTGTAAATGATTGGTTCCTTTGACCCCGTAACATTTTCTTAGAAGCACATACGGTCTGTGACAAAGTGTGGCTTCAGAAAGTTCCCTTGAGGGTCTGGGAAGGAGAGTGGCCAAAGTCCAAAGGATGGTCTGAGCTAGAAACCAAACCATCAGTTTAGCTTCAGTGTAGCGTGTGGGACCTCTGTACGAGAGAAGCTGCCTGTCTGAATCTAGCAGGGTTTTTAGAGACAGTCAGACCATCCCAAGCCAGCGGGTTCCTCACATTGGGTTGAGGGACAGTGTCCGATTGATTTCTCAGTTGTGATCAGGCACGCTAATTCTCTAATTCAGAAATAGCCACTCAACAGAATCCACAGATGTTCTCTGGGTATGCTCTGGCAACCCTAACTGCCAATAAAACCAGTCTTTCTGTGGTCTGTGACTGTTGGTGTCTGTGAGAAGGAGCCCTCTTTGGAATTAATAAGGATAATGCCTTGATTGCTGAGATGGGTAATTTGTTTTACTACTAGGGTCTGGGGAAAGACCAAGCCTACACCCTGACATTACCTCAAGAGTCACTGAATCAGTGGACATAAGTAAGCTCCCTGAAGTATTAGCATCTGGTCCCCGGGGGAGAGGGAGACTTGGAGAATGTTTTGAAATTGAGTATGGAGGTATCTGGTATTTCATAAAGGAGAAGCGACTTGGTTTGTATGGCTTCCCTATCCTGCCTTGTCTGCCTCACCCCTTTTAATCAAACAACAGTCCAGATTGCACATCTTTTTTGAATTATTTTCCTTCTGGTTTATAAATTCTGGGCACAAGCATTTTAACAGATGTGCCATTTGCAAATCTTTTCTCCCAGCCTGAGGATCATCTCTCCTCTTGTCAAGTGAATTTCGAAGAACAAAAGTTCTTCATTTTGATGAAGTCCAATTTATCACGCCTGTGTGTTCTCTCTCTCCCTCTCTCTCTCTCTCTCTCTCTCTGTCTGTCTCTCTCTCTAAATAAGTAAACTTAAAAAAATAAAAATAAAAATAAAAAAGATGGGCGCCTGGGTGGCTCAGTCATTTGAGCGTCTGACTCTTGGTTTCCACTCAGGTCATGATCTCATAGTTCGTGGGTTTGAGCCCCGTGTCAGGCTCTGGGCTGACAGTGTGGAGCTTGCTTGGGATTGTCTCCCTCTCTCTCTGCCCCTCCCCTACTCTCTCTCTCAAAAATAAATAAACATTAAACAAAATAAATTTTAAAAAGATTTTGTTTTTTAAGTGATCTCTACACCCAGCGTGGGACTTGAACTCACAACCCAGGATTCAAGAGTTGCATGCTCTACAGACTGAGCCAGCCTGATTTCTTTCATTAGAGTTTTGTAGTTCTCAAAACACAGATCCTGCACGTAGTTTGTTGTATCTACACCCAAATATTTCCTACTGTCAGTGCCAAGGTAAATGGTACGTTTTAAAGCTTCAGTTTTCAATCGGTCTTTGATAATTTGAAGAAATTGGGTTGATTTTTATTTATTGACCTTGTAATAAACCTTGCTAAGCTCACTTATTCTTATAACCTGTATGGATTTTTTTTGAGGTTTGTTTATGTAGGCAGTCGTGTGAAAGAATAAAGGCCATTTTATATTTCCTTCTGGCTTAAATTACAAGAGCAATAGAGCAACTTTAACATTTTGAAAAACAGTCACTCGAGACCCCACCATTTTATTTTATTCTATTATTTTTATCATTTATTTATTTATTTTTGAGAAAGAGAGAGAGGGTTGAGGAGGGGCAGAGAGAGGAGACAGAATCAATCCCAAACAGGCTTTGCATAGTCAGCACAGAGCTTGATGCGGAGCTCGAACTCCCCACCGTGAACTCATGACCTCAGCTGAAACCAAGAGTCAGTTACTCAACTGACAGAGCCACCCAGGTGCCCCACCATTTTAATACTTTTGTCAGCATTCCTAATTTAGGTAGTTGAATAATTTATGGGTGGATAGAATTGTCTGTCTTCCTTTATTTGCTTACTGTTAGAAGCATTTCCTCGTACTACATAAGGCTTAACAGATTCTTTTTTTTTTTTTTTTAATGTTTATTCATTTTTGAGAGAGAGAGAGACAGGGGGGGGTGGCGGAGGGGAGGGACAGAGAGAGAGGGAGACACAGAATCCGAAACTGGCTCCAGGCTCTGAGCTGTCAGCACCGAGCCTGATGCGGGGCTTGAATCCACGAGTGGTGAGATCATGACCTGAGCCGAAGTTGGACACTTAACCGACTGAGCCACCCAGGCACCCCAGTGGATTCTTTTTTGATGCCTATATGAGCTTTGTCACCGAGAAGGTAGGCTGTAATCTGGATAACTATTTCCTTGAAGTTGAACATTTCCATTGTTTTATGTTTTTGTTCTATAAGTTTTGCTTATGGTGACCATCTACTTTTCTTTTTCTCTTATTAAAAAAATTACGTCCCTAAAATTCCCTACGTCAGCACTGGTCTCATCCCCTCTGGGGGTGAAGTGAGCTGTGATGTTCTTCTGGAAGGGACAGGTCTTGGGGACTCCCCAGGCCTCATAGTGTAGACAATGGTTTCCCTTTGAAGGCACCTTGTGGGGAATCCCTTCAGGGAGTCTGAGTTGCCCTGGACATAGCAAGTAGTACCTGGAGAGTGCTTGCTGAGTCCTGTCATCGGGCCATCACCTACTTGTCCACCCACCTGTCTTTGTGTTTACAGAGTTAGTGCCCATTCCTGCTTCCTTTCCTTGTGCTTCCCTGCTCTGTGCTGGCAGATTTTCGGTGGCTAAAGCTCTGGGGGACCATATACAGGCCTCACAAGCAGAGCCCCAGTGGGTCTGCCTGTGCTTCCCAGTCCTTTCTCCTTTTGAGTAGCTGGTGTCCACTGTTCCTGGTGCAAACATCCACACGACTGGGCTCTTGTTAGCTGCTTCAGCGAAGTGTGTATTATTCCTTGTGTGCTTCTGCCAGCCTCTTTTCTTGCCTGTCAGAACTCTCCTTTGCCACTCGTCTCTCGCCTGATTTCCTGCTCTGGGCTGTCCCTTTGCTGCTTTCTAGTTAGAAGTGGCTCCTTTAGTGAGCAGTGCTCTCGGCCTGAGCCGTGCCCAGCACTGCCAGCCTGTGCTTTTGCGTTCTCCGATTGATAGTTGAAAAACTGAATGAAGGAGAAGCCTCTGCTTTGGTTTTCCCAACTGAAAGGATTTTTGCTTTGTGAGCTCTGGCACTCGAGGTGCATTAGATTTAATGGTCACCTAGGGTTCTTTGCTGGTTTCTGACACCTCCCCATTCTGTTTATGTGCTGGATTGAGGAGAAACCTGAGTGTAGGACCTCGGGTCTATGCCTGGCCTGTGCTTTTCCATCTTTTCAAGTTAATACACTCTTGCTCTCTTGTGGCTGGACTCTTGCCATTCATCATGCTGCCATCTCACTGAGCTTTGGTCCCTGCCTTGGGATGAACATGTCTTGTCTATCTGCAGGGTAGAGACAATAGGGAGTAGGAGGCAAGTCTGGAGTCTCCCCAGAGACATGGGGAAAGTGGTCACCGTTCTGGTAGACTCCTCTGGGGAGAGGAACCGTGTTTGCTTGACTTGGAATTCCCACTTGGCTTTGCACTTTGTCAGTTCTCGCTGGCTTTATGTTCCTGAAGGAATTGATTTTTCTCATGTGCTGTGATAAAATCCAGAGCATATTTGGTTTATAATCCAGATTGTCCTCTCAATAGCTTTTGCAAGGTAGGAGTTGTGCCTTGTCCTTACCTCTGCTAGCGTGTTTTAGCATAGCACACACATGCAATTCAAGGATATGGTGGCCCTCCTTGTTAAGGCATATGCTTGGAAGAGTAGGATGGTCAGTTTCTCTGTTCCAGATGGCTTTTTTGGGTGATTTGAGTGATGTGGTTTTCTGAGTGGATGTGGGCTCTGTGCCGAACTTCTTGTACAGCATTGTCGGTGAGGCACCGGCATCCAGTCTCCTCTTCTGATTGGTGCTTAGCAGGAAGTTGGGGTAATCTAATTCTGGCTCCTCGGGGAGGAGTGTAAAGAGCCAGTTCCTTAGCTGACAGTGTTGGCAAGGAGGGGGCCCTTAAGAGCTGGTCAGAGCCACAGAAGTTTGGGCACCAGGGTTAGGAAGTGACCTGGGTCGTTTATGTAGTGCTCTGAAGCTCAGGGCTTCCCGGGGGAGATTCAGTCTTCTGTAATCAGTCAGATACTGGGAATCATCGTCTTTGTGTCTGAAGTAAGCTCTTGTTGTATTGTCATCAATTGTAGATGTAATTATGCTTTTACTGTTTGTAGGATATGGAACTTGGAACTCTGGGACAAACAGAGGCAAGTATTCCCATGATGGCTCTCCTGTCCCTTGGGATTAAACTGGTTGTGTTTCTACCACTGCCCAGCTTGCCTAAAGTGTATCGGGAGGTATCTTCGGGGGGCCCGGGGACTCTGGGGCCAGCTGCTCTTTCACAGGAGGTCCTGTGGCTAGGGCCCACCCAGCCTGAGGTGGCTAGGGTCCCCATTTTGTCTCTGTGACAGATGTCCTTGTCTCTGTGTTTGTCTTGCCGTCTCTGTGTGCGTCTCCTCTCCCTATCCCTGCCATCTCTGTCTGTCTCTGTCTTCCTCATTGCAGGCTACGAGAACTATGGCTATGGCTATGGCTATGGCCAGGATAACACCACCAACTATGGGTATGGTATGGCCACTTCAAACTCTTGGGAAATGCCTAGCTCTGACACAAATACAAACCCTAGTGCCGCGGGTAGCGCCAGTGCCGATTCCGTTTTGTCCAGAATTAACCAGCGCTTAGATATGGTGCCACACTTGGAGACAGACATGATACAAGGAGGCATGTACGGCTCAGGTGGAGAAAGGTGAGTGGGTGTCTGCCCAGGGGTGAGACTCTGCAGGGGCGCCTGCTGCCTACTGGCGTCTCCCTCTTTGAACCGCCTCCTATGTCTGCTTCCTTTCTTCTTGCTTTGCAGCTGGGGCTCCCAAAGACTGCTTGGGGTCCAGTGCGCTTCCCTTCTCTGGCCTGGGCCCCCTCCCTGCCCCTTGCAATTGCCTGGTGGCCAGCCTCTCCCCCAGCTTGTAGGGTGAGGAACAAGCCCTAACAGGGCCAGTTTCACTATCCTCCAAATGGCTCTTCTCAGGACCAGAGTGTTAAGTGACCCCTCCTTCTGGAGACGGCCATTTGGAGGAGTTCTCCTGAGGCTTTGTATCCTCAGATAGGGCTGATGGGGGGGGATGAGTCCTTGGGGCAGACCACAGCGAGCTGGGCCATCCCCACATGAGACAGAGCAGATGTGGACACTTCCTGTCTCTGCTCTTCTGAGCCTGACCCACTTGTACCTCTTGGGCCACGAAAGCACCTTTGTGAGGCACTGTTGTTGTCCTCATGCTCAAAGCATGAGAGGTCACATCCCTTGCCCAAAGGGACCTAGGAGCAGGTGGTGGAGCTGGGCCTGCCACCTACACCTGCCTGATTCCACAGCATCAGGTGGTGGGCGTCTGTTACTGTCTAAACTGGTGCCGGCGTAGAAGTCCTAGTGCCCTAGTGAGAGGCTTCAGTGAGGAGGGCATGTGATGGTGTGGGGCAGCCTCGTGGCTCCAACTGACAGATGGGAGGAGAACAGAGAGTAAGGAGGGGTCCAGCCGGGCACTGGTGGGTTCAGGTGAGGCCCCGGGGCCACTGGGAGCAGAGGCTGCCAGAGGGACTTTCATGCTCTGGCTCTGTCGCAAGCAAAAAGGGTGGGGGGAGCCCCAGACATACCCCCTGTCCTCCTGCTTGGCAGCCGCTGTGCTTGCAGCTGAGGGGCTTGGCTGTTTGCTCAGTGGCCAGGTGGACCCCTTCTCTGCAGGTGCCGGCTACTTGTGCCCCTTCTTTCTGCAGTCTGGGGCTGGGGGGCAGGACAGGGGAGGGAGTGACCAGGTGGTGCCGGCTGCTTCTCCCACAGCTGCTGCTGCTGCTGCTTGGGTGCCCAGCTTTGCATGGAGGGGCCCCTAGACCTGCTTGACGTGTGGGGCCAGGGCTGGGGGGTATGTGGGCTGTTCCCACTGTTAGAATACCTTTGTGTGGTGCTCTCTTTCTCCCAGGAGGGAGGTTTGGCCTGCCTTCCCAGTTGCTATGGAGGGTTCCATCCCACGAGGTTGATGTGATAGGGCTCTTTTTCTAGGCCCTGGGCAAACTCACAGCATCTTTCCTGGGAAACCCTCTCCACTTTGTCTCCCCTCTCCTTTTGGGTGGTGAGGACCTTTGGAGTGCTGGAAGTTCCCTCAGCCAAGGGGGATGAGACCAGCACAGGGTTTCTCATGGACATTATCAGCCCTTTTGGACAAGTATTCGTTTGCTGGACTGCCCACATACCACAGGGTGCTGGGCTGCCTGGCCCTGTACCCTGAGGTACAGCCTTGGGCATTGTGGTTACCACATACATATGTATATGCTTCGTAAGGGCTGTGGGGTATCTCTGCCCCTATTTGAGACCCTCTCCACCCTATTGTCCTTTTTCTTAGGGTCCCCAGGCTGGTGCACGGGCTCCCGAGAAACCTTTTTATTGGCATTTTTAAACACTGTGCCTCTCTGACAGGGTGGGGTGGGTTAGAGTGGGATTTCCCATCTCCAGGACAGGGAGCTACTGGGAAAGGCAGGAACAGTAGGCTACACCCAAGGGTAATGAGACCTGAGGGCCTCCCTGATGCTTTCCACCTGCTTCTGCAGATATGATTCCTATGAGGCCTGTGACTCGAGGGCTATTCTGAGTGAGCGCGACCTATACCGGTCAGGCTACGACTATGGCGAACTTGACCCTGAGATGGAAATGGCCTACGAGGGCCAGTACGATGCCTACCGTGACCAGTTCCGCATGCGTGGCGGCGACACCTTTGGCCCACGGGCTCAGGGCTGGGCCCGGGACTCCAGGAGTGGCCGGCCGATGGCCTCGGGCTATGGGCGCATGTGGGAAGACCCTATGGGGGCCCGGGGCCAGTGCATGCCTGGTGCCTCCCGGCTGCCCTCCCTCTTCTCCCAGAACATCATCCCCGAGTACAGCATGTTCCAGGGCATGCGTGGCGGGGGCGCCTTCCCAGGTGGCTCCCGCTTTGGCTTCGGGTTTGGCAATGGCATGAAGCAGATGAGGCGGACCTGGAAGACCTGGACCACAGCCGACTTCCGGGTGAGTGGAGGAGGCCGTCCCTCTGGGCCCCTGACTGGGTGGAGCGAGGGTCCTAGAGCCACCCGCCCTGACGCAGCTCCCTCTCTCTGATCCAGACCAAGAAGAAGAAGAGAAAGCAGTGCGGCAGTCCTGATGAGCCAGACAGCAAAGCCACCCGGACGGACTGCTCGGATAATAGTGATTCAGATAATGGTGAGCTGGGGCACTGAGCTGCTGCCCCTGTCCCCTGCCCCATGGAGCTCCTGGACTGAACTCGTGTTGTTTTGCCTTTCAGATGAGGGCACTGAGGGGGAGGCCGCAGAGGGCACTGAAGGCGCTGAGGCTGTGGAGAAGGGCTCCAGAGCAGTAAGTGGCCGGGCCCTGTGTGCTGTCAGCAGGTGGGGCCTATGAAGAGCGGGCTGGCTGAGCCCCTGTGCTGCAGAGCAGGGCCCTCCACAGAGGCCACGGGCCATCCTGGTCATGCACGTATGACCAACACGAGAGAGGTGGAGATCTGATAGAGCATGGGCTGCGAGCAGGCCACACAGCCAGAGCCCAGGTTTCTTTATCAGGAGACAGTGGAATGAGCCCCCCCTGTGCAAGGGCTGCTGGGAGGATGTGAGGCTCCGTGCTTGGTACATAGCAGGGCCTTGTCATTTAGAGCCTTTGTAAATGACCGTACATGCTTTAATGTGGGGCATTTGAAATGGTGTTCTAGGAAGGAGAAGATGAAGAGGGAAAAGAAGAAGGCAAAGAAGAAAGCAAAGAGGATGCAGAAAAGGGTGAGTCTTCTGAGCGGCCTGGGTGCTGGGGCGGCGCTTCCAGGCACTCACAGTTGGAGGGATCCAGCTGAGGGCAGGGCTGTGACAGATGTGCGGCCAGCTGGGGCCCTCCCTCGTGGGGCTGGCATGCGCTGGCGGGGGGCTCCTCTTCCTCTGTTCCCTTCTCACTCTGCCCCCCCCCCCCCATTCTTCCCAGACAGAGGCTGTGGGTGGCAGTGGTCCCTGTCTGCCTAGCGCATTGGCTTTACCTTTTGGTGGGGGCAGCAAGCAAGAGAGTTGGGGGGAACCCCAGGCATACGCCCTACCCTCCAGTAGCGCACAGCTCCGAGTCCTCAGTGGCTGGTGTCTGAGCTGGGACCCTCGGTGGAGTTTTTACGGCTCTGGTTTGCGTGTCCTCTCCCTTAGCGCCTCTCCAGCCCCTGTTGGGAGTCCGTGTCCCCCTACCTGAGTGATGAGCGCCAGCAGGTACCTAACAGTAAATCCAGCCTCAGCCCACTGTTGCCGCGGTGCGCCGTGGGGGGTGGGCCAAGCCCTGTGAGCTTTGGGGTCTTTACCTTTGGGGGCTGCACTTAGGCCTCAGCCATGGCCTCCCTGCATCCCACCACCTGGCCCCTCTGAACTTGTGCCAGCGTCCCCACCAAGATGGCTTCTGTTTGCCTTCCAGCCTCCCTGGGGCCCACTCTGTGGAATGTGGGTGTTCTGGAGAGCGGTGGGGTCAGCCTGTGTCCTCCCCTCTTCAGGACCTAGGCCAGAATGGTTCCCTGCCCAGCCCAGGGAACCCAGCCCTGCTCGTGGCCGGAGTCCTTGTTCGGACAGCTGCTTTCAGGATGGACTATCTGGAGTAGAAGGCGGGTGATCCAGCCAGAGGCCCCAGGGCCTGCCCCGACCTGGTGGAGCCAGGCTAGTGACTGTGCCCTCTGTTTCCACAGGGGCCCTCAGCACCCAGGACGATAGTGGCCAGATCAAGCGCAAGTTGCAGGCAGGCAAGAAGAGCCAGGATAAGCAGAAAAAGCGGCAGCGAGACCGCATGGTGGAAAGGTAACCAGCTGCCCTCCATTCCTTTGCCTCTGCCTCGCTCGGGGGCTGCCGCCTGAAGAGCAGGGCCGTAGCTCTGCCGCCTCGCCGCCCTCTGGCCTCCCTTGGGAGCTGCCACCTGCTCGGCCGTGCATGGACCCTGCTTCCCGCCAGGCCCAGCTCCCAAGGCCTGACTCCATCCCTGCCCCACTGCGGCTGCCTGGCGACCGCTAGCGTCTTTGACCTGAGACCCGACACTGCTCGGCACCGTTGCCCAGAAGCTCCAGCGCTAGGTCACTCGGCGCACGAGCCCCGAGGTGCACTGGGGGCCCGCTGCCCCTGCGGGAGGGGGCCAGCTCATCAGAGACTCGAGGTCCAAGGCGCCTGTGCCACCCCAGCTAGCTGCCAAGAGGCCGTCGCCGCGCCCAGGAGAGATGGCAGCACCTGTGGGCTGTGGCAGCCTTGGGCCTGCCCTCTGCCCTGCCCGCCGGCCCTGTCAGGCCGGGCCTGTCTGCGGCTGAGCCCTTCACGCCCCTTGGTCGGGTCTGTCTGCCCTCAGGGCTCCCGCACTGGCGCTTGCCTCCTCCTCCTCCGCCTCAGACTCTTGCTCTTGCTGGACCTTCCTCAGCCTCGCCGGCGCCCGGCCCCTGGGCTCTCCAGACAAAGCTGACCCCGTGGCCCAGATAAGGACGTCCGGCAGAGGTAGGGACCCGCCCCGAGGCCTCGGTGGCGGCTGGCCTCCTCCGCCCCTTGCCACGGCGGCCTGCTCCAGCTCAGGCCCCAGACCCCGGGCTTCTGCTGTGGACACCAGGCCCAGACAGAGCACCTCGCTCAGGTGACTCCAGGCTGCCCTCTGGCAGGCCAGGCGGGCGCCCTCCTTCCAGCTCAGACTGGTCTCTTCTTGGAAGAGGAAGATGAGGCAGCAGGAGCCCAGGCCTGCTTGCCTCCCATCCCTCCCGACACCACCCCCAAGCATTCTGAGCAGAGGATGGGCTGGGCCTTTCAGTCCCCCAGACCCAGAAGGAAGATGCAGCACCTTTTCGGGCCCTGCCTCGGGACTGCGTACTCCACTCTGCACCTCAGGGCCACCTGGCTCACGCCAGGGCATCCTTCCTTCCGGTCCCCAGCTGGGCCAAGTGCACAAGCTCCTGCCCAGCCTTGGTAGAGAGGCCCACCGGCAACCTTCCAGCGACTCCTTGCCTGTTGCAGCAGCTGCTGCCTCAGGGTTCAGCCTCCTGTCTGGGAAGGAAGAGCTCCTCCCCTGTCCCCCACGTTGCAGTAACTGCAGCCTGCAGACTTTCTGTCCCTTTCTACTCCCAACCCCACTGGTCCCAGCCTGTCCCCCTGCTGGGACCGAACGACAGAGGCCCGTGAGCAAGGCCTGTTTCAGGGCTCGCAGCTGGGTTGGGTGAGGCAGCAGCGCTGTACCGTGGGACCCTCGAGGCCTCAGCCCTTCGTTTCTTTCCTGTGGCAGGATCCAATTTGTGTGTTCTCTCTGCAAATACCGGACCTTCTACGAGGAGGAGATGGCCAGCCATCTCGATAGCAAGTTCCACAAGGAGCACTTTAAATACGTAGGCACCAAGCTCCCCAAGCAGACGGCCGATTTCCTGCAGGTGAGCCTTAGAGCGGCACAGCTGCTCTTAGCTTCTCGGACTCCTTGGAACATAGAGCAGCCACACAATCCTTGGAATCTCCTCGGTGTCTTTGGCAGGAGTATGTCGCCAACAAGACCAAGAAGACCGAGGAACTCCGGAAAACCGTGGAGGATCTTGATGGTCTGATTCAGCAGATCTACAGAGACCAAGATCTTACCCAAGGTAAGGAGGTTCCATCACACTCCAACTAGGCAGGGATTCAGCCTGCCCTCCTCTGGTTCTGAGTGGGGTCACGACACCCCTCTGTTCCCCCAGGGAGGGTCAGCGAGAACAGCCTCAGGCCCACGTGGAAGTGGCAGGGCGAGGTGAGGAGCTGGTCTGGTGTTTTTCCCAAACTGCTGGGTCTGTCTTAGGCACCTGGAACCAGTGGTGACTCTCCTTCTCCGCCCTACAGAAATTGCCATGGAACATTTTGTGAAGAAGGTAGAGGCAGCTCACTGTGCAGCCTGTGACCTCTTCATCCCCATGCAGTTTGGGATCATCCAGAAGCACCTCAAGACCATGGATCACAACCGGAACCGCAGGGTGAGTGGCCACGGGTGTTCACCTGCCATCCTGTGGGTTGACTTGGTGAGGCATCTGGGAAGGTCCTGGGGTTATAACCTCTGCCTGCCCATGAGGAACTGTAGGAAGTGTGGCAGGGCAGGCAGATAGAGACATTTCCGGCCCAGTGCAGTCAGTACAGCTACAGGGAGAGGGGAGGGAAATGGGGACCCTGTGTGGGAGAAGGTGTCATCAGAGCTGGACTGTAATGCTATGGGATATGGGGGCCTCTGTGTGCATAGGGGCCACCAGCCAGAATAGGTTCAGAAACCAAACAAAAAGTGTGCAGTGCAAGTGCTGCTGGAGGAGGGGTCAGGGCTTCAGAGGTTCACGAGGGTTGGGATGACGGTCTGGGCTCACTCCTGTAGGCAGCAGAGTTTTTAGGTCAGGCACTGTGAAGGGGTTAGAGTTGGTGTTGCACCTGGTGTGGAGGGAGACCGTGTGGAGCGGGGAGTGGAGGAACTGCTGTAGTACCGAGATAGAGGGGGGCCTCCGCTTTTAGAGTGAGGAGAAAGGAAATGACCGGGAGTCTGGGATGTCTCAGGTTTCTGGCTTGGGTAACTAGGTGGCCAGAGCTGCTGCTAAGGTGGGGGGGGTAGGTATATGGTACAGGGAAAGGAGCGAGTCCGGCAAGAAGGTGAACAAATTCAGTCTCGTTTTCCAGTGTATCCCCAGTGCCTAGCATAGAAGTTAGGGTGGGTGTTTTGTGATTGAGGTGGTGGTGGCTGTTAGAGATCCGGTCTGGATGGAGGGAGAGAGCTGAGAAGTTTAGGACCAGGTCTGGGCCAGAGTGAGGCTTGACTGCCATCACCTGGAGGAAGGTGAAGGGGATTTATGGGCAGATGATGACAACCAGGGGAAGTGTAGGAAATAGCATTTCTCAACTTTTTTCCACGGCCATCAGATTCATCTCTGGTCTTTCTTGGTGCACTAATTCTCAACAGTGGGGTGCGGTTAGGTGGTTGAGGAGATCTTGTAGGGGTCTTGCCATGACTGGGGTTTTGAACTGGGAGCTGATAAGGGGTAGGCAGAGAGCAGATGACAGAGGATGGATCGTGCATGATATTAAAATGTGGAAAATCTAGGTGACATGAGGATAGCTAGTAAAACATAAACTCCCAATTGATCCTGAAAGAAGTTTACAGAAGAGAAGAGGGGCACCTGGGTGGCTCATTTGATCAGGCATTCTACTCTGGATTTCGACTCAGGTTGTGATCTTGTGGTTCGTGAGATTGAGCCCCATGTCGGGCTCTGCACTGACAGCTTGGAGCCTACCTGGGATTCTCTCTCTCTCTCTCTCTCTCTCTCTCTCTCTCTCTCTCTCTCTCTCTCTCTTTCTCTTTTCTTCCCTGCTCTCTCCCTCTCTCAAGTAAATAAACTTAAAAAAAGAAAAAAACCACAACTAATAGAGGGATTTGGAAGGGTGAGGAAAGACAGAAGATACTTAGAAAGCACCAGAAATCATTGATATGTGGAGATTTGAGTATAATTTCAATGTCGTATTTTTAGAGATTCCAACTATGGAAATGAATGGAAACCTTCTAATTGTTATTTTTGGTAACAGCTTTATTGAGATAGAAATCGTATATCATACAATTTACCCATATAAGCTGTACGATGCAGTAGTTTTTAATATATTACAGTTGTGTAGCCATCACCATAATCAATTATAGAACATTTTCATCACCTCAGAAAGAAACCCTTTAGCTGTCATTCCTCTCCCCCCACTCCCCACCCCTCCTGTCCCATGCTTCATGCTTCCTTAGTCTTAGGCAACCACTAATATACTCTTTGTCTCTGTATATTGTCTCTGGGTATTTCATGTAAATGGGATCACAAAATACATGGTCTTCGGTGATCAGCTTCTTCCACTTAGCATAACGTTTTCAGGGTTCATCCAGGTAGCATGTGTCAGATTTTCATTCCTTTGTATGGCCTAATAATACTCTCTTGCATGCATAGACCACATTTTGGTCTGTCCATTCATTAATTTGGGCATTTGGATTGTTTTCACCTTTTGGCTATTATAAATTATTCTGTTATAAATATTTGAGCATTTGTGTACAAGCTTTTGTGTGGGTATATGTTTTTATTTCTCTTGTGTATGTGTCTAGGAGTGGAATGTCTGGGTCAAAAGTAACTTTAACTTCTTGAGGAATAGCCAGATGTTTTCCAGAGTGGCTGCACCATTTATATTCCCTATCAGCAACTGTGTGAGAGTTCCAATTTTTTCATACTCTCCAGCACTGGTTATTATCTTTCTGATTCTAGCCATCCTACTGGGTTTGAAATGGCATCCACGGTTTATTTTTTATTTGGATTTCTCTAATGACGATGATGTTGAGCATCTTTTTTTTTTTTCCCTTAAGTTTATTTATTTTGGAAGAGAGCGCGCATGCACGCGTGCACAGAAAGAGGGAGCAAGAGAATCCCAAGCAGTCTCCGCGCTGTCAGCGCAGAGCCTGATGTGGGGTTTGATCTCACAAATCTTGTGATTATGCAAAATCCAGAGTCGGATGCTTAACCAACTGAGCCACCCAGGAACCCTCCCCTCTGGTTTGATGATCTTTTGAATGGTTCATTTAATCCATTCACATTTAATATTATTGTTGAGATTATTAGATTTACATTTCTTGTTCTGTACCCCCTGTATTGTTTTTTTGTTGTTTGTTTTGGTTTGGTTTTGGTTTTAATTAATTTTTAATTTCCTTAATGATATTTTTTGTGCTACATTTTTAGGCATTATTTTTTGAGTGGTTTCTCTAGGCCTTATCTTACACATATTAACTAATCTCTGTCAGGTACAATAGCCTAATTTCAGTGGGATTAAGTTACTCACATATAGCTCTCTCTACATGGGAGATTTTTGTGTTATTACCATTATACATAGTATTTTATCTAAATGTGTTTGTAGTTCCAATAACATAAAGCCAATGATACAATAACAGTGTAATTACTGCTTTACATAATATTATGTCTTTTAAAAAGGAAGCTGACAGGAAGAGAGGCACCTGGGTGGCTCAGTTGGGTAAGCGTCCAGTTCTTGATCTCAGCTCATCAGGTCTTGATCTCAAGGTCGTGAATTCGAAGCCCCACATTGGGCTCCATGCTGGGCATGAAGCTTTTATTGTATTGTATTGTATTGTATTGTATTGTATTGTATTGTATTGTATTGTATTGTATTGTATTGTATTGTATTTAAAATGTTTACTTATTTTTGAGGGAGAAAGAGTGCATGCATGAGTGGAGGAAGAGCACAGAAGATCCCAAGCGGGCTCTGTGCTGACAGCAGAGATCCCGATACACAGCTCGAACTCACGAACCTTGTGATCATAACCTGAGCTTAAGTCGACACTCAACTGACTGAGCCACCCAGACACCCCAAGCCTACTTAAAAATAAATAAATAAGGGGCGCCTGGGTGGCGCAGTCGGTTAAGCGTCCGACTTCAGCCAGGTCACGATCTCGCGGTCTGTGAGTTCGAGCCCCGCGTCAGGCTCTGGGCTGATGGCTCAGAGCCTGGAGCCTGTTTCCGGTTCTGTGTCTCCCTCTCTCTCTGCCCCTCCCCCGTTCATGCTCTGTCTCTCTCTGTCCCAAAAAAATAAATAAACGTTGAAAAAAAAATTAAAAAAAATAAATAAAATAAATAAATAAATAAATAAATAAAATAAGGAAGCTGACAGGACAGCAATTATATATTTGTAGCTTTTGTTACATTAGCCTTATTTTTTATTTTTGGTTCTCTTCATTTGTGTTCTTCCTGTGGATTCAAGTTCCCACTTCCTTGTTAGTTCAATACAACTTTAGTCCCCCCACCTTCTTTTTGCTGTTATTGGCAAACATATTTCTCTATGTTACAGGCCAAACAGTACTCTGTGTGTGTGTGTGTGTGTGTGTGTGTGTGTGTGTGTGTGTGTGTGTGTGTGTTTTAAAATTTTTTTTTTCAACGTTTATTTATTTTTGGGACAGAGAGAGACAGAGCATGAATGGGGGAGGGGCAGAGAGAGAGGGAGACACAGAATCGGAAACAGGCTCCAGGCTCTGAGCTATCATCAGCCCAGAGCCCGACGCGGGGCTCGAACTCCCGGACCGCGAGATCGTGACCTGGCTGAAGTCGGGACGCTTAACCGACTGCGCCACCCAGGCGCCCCACGTGTGTGTGTGTTTTATACAACTTCTTTTCAGTCAGTTGAGAAGACAGGCAAAGAATTATACATTCATAGTGTCTTTTATAATTACCTTTGTTATTTTTTCACATGGATCTGAATAACTGTCTGGGGCCGCTTGCTTTCAGCCTGAAGAGCTTTGGTGCTTCTTACAAGGTCTGCTGGCAGCGGACTCTCTCAGGTACTCGTTTTGGGGAATGTCTCTATTTCACCTTAACCTCTGAAAGGTAGCTCTGTTGGGCGCTAGAATCTTGGTTGACACTTTTTGAGCATTTTCAGTGTCATTTCACTGCCCCCTGGCCTTGTTTCTCGTGACAAACCAACTTTTAACCTATTGAGGTTCCCTTTTAAGTGATGATTCATTTTTCTTTTTCTGCTTCAGGCGTTTTCCCTTGTCTTTGACTCAGCATTTTTATTACGTGGAGTCTTTTATGGATCTCTTTGTATTTATCCTACTTGGAGTTTGTCGAATCTCTACATTCAAATTTTTCATCAGATTTGGCAAGTTTGCCTACATTTTTCTTCATGTATTTTTTTCTGCCTCTTTCTCCTCTTCTTTTGGTGTTTCCATTATGCATATGTTGGGTCACCTAATGGTGTTCCAAGGTTGTCTGAGACTGTTTTTCTTCATTCTTCTCTGTTTTTCAGATCATATCTACCAATCTATAGATTCTCTAAGTCTTCTGCCAGTTCAAATCTACTGTTGAGCCCATCTAGTGAATTTTTCATTTCAGTTATTGCACTTTCCAGCTCCAAGATTTGTTTTAGTTTTTTTGTTTTTTTTTTATAATTTGTCTCTTTACTGATATTCTCTATTTGATGAGACCGTGTGATTATGCTTTTCTCTTCTTCCTACCCCCACCACAGTCTTGCTACTATATTTGCTTATCTGTTTGTTTAGTCAAATTATTTTTTAAGTCTCTGCCAGAGTGAAACCTTTGCTAGGGTGCCTTGAATGAGGAAGCTGTGAGCACCGGCCTAGCCACCCTGGGATAACAATGGTTTTGACAGGGTTTTTTTTTTTTTTTTTTTCTTGTCTAGACTACCCTTAGCTGTTACAAACTATACAAATTGTTGACTGATGGCTGTGTTGTTTTCAGCAATGCCTTGAGGCATTAAATTGCTCTCCAATCTGATCCAATTAAACAAATCCACACTCTTCTATAGGAATCATCTTTGAGGTCATGGTTTGAGAGTTCTGAGCCCTGGAGGCTCTTCTTAACTGTCCTACTGGTTCTGGTAACCAGGGAAGCTGATGGTTTAGTTTATATTGTTATCAAATCTACTAGTGTCCCTGTTTTTCTGCATACCCTCCTGTCTTGAACTTCTTCACAGTCTTGTGAATAAAGTAAGTTCCTTTGGGAAGAGATTTGGGAGCTCCTTGTTTTAAGGCCTACCCCTGGGTAAAACCTGCACCTAGACTCTGGAGCTGGGTGTGGGGATTATGCAGTGTTGCTTTCTCAGTGCCTGCTGCTTTAGGAGAGACTGGGGAGAGAAGGTGACAGCTGTAGCCTCTGGTCTTGGTTTGGTTTGCCTCTCCAAGGCACAGGACCTCTGCTTTATAAACAAGCCAGAGCTAGGGCAGTGTGAAACCTACTATTCTCAGTATACTGTGCCCTAGGTCAAGCCTCCATTCCATGAATGGGGGGCTGGAGAGAAGAAGGGCGCCACCATCTCTCAGATGAACTTGTCTAGAACTTAGCTTCCACAGCAGGTAGCTCAGAATGAGAATTGATGACTTTCTGTGCCTCCTGAGAAGATGCGGCCTTCCAACTGTGATGAGCTGGGTAGAGTCCGAGGCCTGTGTTGTTGGGCTGCAGCATCTGGAGTGGGTTTTCCCATCACTCTGAACTGGGAAAGGCAAGAAAGCAACAGGTCATGTTTAAACCACCACAACTCACAATCTTTACTGAGTTTTAGTAGCTTTTCCTTAGTGTTTCTTCATTCACTGTATGTCCTTAGGACCATTTCCCTTGACTTGAAAGGGTTGTGGTGTTTTATAGTCTTCATCAGTTTCACCAGGGAGCAGGTCCACATAGCTTGTCAGGTTTCCATGCTGAAAGTCCATCCCCCATTGCATTTTTAGGAAGACTTTTTAACCTTAATTCCAAAACTCTGATAAGGATAATGCCAAAGTGAAACTGTAGATCAGTTTAGTATTAAAGAATGAAAGTGCTAAGTAGGGGTACCTGGTTGGCTTGGTCAAATAGAGTATGCAACTCTTGATCTTGGGGTTGTGAGTTCAAGCCCCACGTTAGGTGCAGAGAGTACTTAAAGATAAAATAGTAAAAATAAATAAAAAAGAATAAAAGTGCTAAGTATAAATTACTAATTACCAATCCAGTGTATTCAATTCAATTCAAGCATGTAATACACTATATAAGTATAATTCATTTCTGGAATATAAGGATGGCTTGATAAGAAATTAGCAACTATCAGGGGCGCCTGGGTGGCTCAGTTGGTTAGGTGTTCGACTTCAGCTCAGGTCATGATCTCGCACTCCGTGAGTTCAAGCTCCATGTCATGCTCTGTGCTGACAGCTCAGAGCCTGGAGCCTGTTTGAATTCTGTGTCCCCCCTCTCTCTCTGCCCCTTCTCCACTCATGCTCTGTCTTATTCTGTCTCTCAAAAATAAATGTTAAAAAAAACGACACACATTAAAAAAAAGAAATTAGCAACTATCAGTGAGTGTGAAATACTGGAAATGAAAACTTTATATGCAAATAATCTGACTATATTCTTAGCAAGGCTGAATGATTACAGCAAAATGGCCTTAGAATTAATAGAATTTGACAAAGAAGGGGAATTTAAGATAACATACAGAAAGTAATAGCTTTTCTCCATTGTAGTAATACCCAGTTAGAAATGTAAATGGGGAAAAATCTACTCATAGCAATAACAAAATCCACAAAATAACTAGGAATATAGATTTAAGAAGAAAGGTATGGGATCTTAAACTCGAGGATATGAAATAAGACTTCAGTGAATAGAGGAATATACAGTGTTCTTCTTCGGAGATTTAATAGCAGAACAAAACAAAACTACATCTCCCCACATATTAATGTGGACAGTTAATGGGATTCCATTCATACTCTGGGGAGGGAGACAGAATGAAATTGTTTGAAAGTTTTATGTTGTAGAATTAAGTCTAACAGTCAAGAAAATTATACAAAGGGCAGTAGTTGAGTTCAGGGACTTGGTTTTTCAGGTAATAACCTTTTACGAAGCCACTGCAATTAAAAACAAAAAGTGATATTGGCATAGTAATAAAATGGTGCAACCAGATTAAAGAGTCTAATGAAAGATCCCAGTATGTTTTGGAACTTAGTAACTGTTAAAGTCAGTACAGGTTCCTTATCTGAAATCCTGGGGCCAGATGTTTTCAAATCAGGTTTTTTTTTTTTTTTTTTTTTTTTTTTTTTTTTTTTTTTGGTTTCAGAACATCTACACAGTAATGATCGCTAACATCCCTAGCAGGATCTGGGAAAGTGACTTGTAGTTGAACCATAAGTAATTCTTCAAGTGACTTATATAAGTGGGATAAATAAAGACGGTATAAAAATATAATGGAGTTTTAGGGGAAAACTTTTCCTTCTGGGTTTCAGATTTGTGGAGAAGGGATTATAGACCTATATGTCCATTCAACGGAGAGACAATGGTTTATCTCATAAATTTCTGGAGAAGAAAATTGGACCCCTAACCTCATACCATATATTCAATTCCAGAAATAATACACGTGAAAAATAAAAGATAAGAGCAAAATTTAGAAGATCGTTTGTTTACCTTGAGGTAACAGAAAGCCTTCCTGAGAGCAAGCCAGGAAACCCAGAGGTTGTGGAGAAGATGACCTCATAGAAACGCTGGGCAGGTGGCCCAGCATGCGTATCAGATCACTCAGATTTTGCTGTTGGGCAGGGCAATGCCCTGAGAGGCAGCACACATTCTTTTCTCTTTCATTGGACCACAAAAGTATCCAACAGTGATAACATCTGATGCTGCTGAGGAGGCCACAGGATAAGTACATTGTTTTAATACAGGTGGAGGAAGCTCCACCTACTACAACTTACAGCTTTTTTTTGCAGAGTACTGGGGCACCGTCACTTTGGGGAACCTGTTTGGTAAAATTAAAAGCACCAACATGGAAGTATTTAAGGTTATTTTGGTGGTGTTTGGTTATTGTAGCAAAAATCTGGAAACAATGTAAATGGGCTTCAGCTGGGAATTGTGTGTACCTCTCTGGTGCCTCCAGGGAGGAGGATAATGTGTTGGCAAGTGAGGAATTGGGGAGGAAGTGGGCTGACCTAGTATCCTAATTGTGCATCTTTAATTTGTTTCATTTTGAGCAACAGACCTTGAGGTCTGTTGGTATTTTCCCCAAGCAGTAGAGAAAATGAGTAAAGAAGTGAAGGTTGGGAAAGGGAGTAGAAACAGCAAGGGAGATGATGACTTATAGAGTTGGCTGGGGGGCCGCAGTAGGGTTTTGGAGGTGGGCCCCTCCTTCCCATGCCAACAAAAATAGCTTTTATCCTTGTCTTTCGGCTTACAGCTTTCTGCATAATCTTTATAATGATGAAAGTGAGAGTTGCCTGTACTCCGCCCATCACACACCTTTCTTATCACACAGGGGGAGAGATGAGCCCTATTTGTGGACTGCACGGTGATCTTTTTGAATGTATGATTTATTTAACAAAAGAACATTTCGGTGCTTTCCAGTTTTTCACTACTGCAGCCACGTGCATGAATGTGTCCAAGTCCTAGTATAGATTCCTGTAATGAATTACTGAGACATTTTTATTTTTAATACATTTTATTTAAACTGCTTTCCAGAAAGGAAGTAAACAGTTGGCCCACTCACCATCAGGGGTAGAACTGTCTCTCTTCACTGAACCTTGACATTTGGGGTATAATTCTTCATCTTGGGGATTCTGTGGGTTAAAAGGAGGTATATCCCTTAAATGTGCTGTTTGACATTTGTGTTCCTACTTTTATATTCTCCCTGTTGATCCTAACGAGTCCCTTGCATATGAGCGGTTGGCTTCTTGTTGGGGGTTGCACCTTCAGCATTTAGTAGGTTTCTTAATTTGTTCACAGTTTGTAGTTTTTATGTAAGCACATTAGATTTCTGCTGTACAGCTGTAAAGACTTGTTTTTAATCAATACAGTAAGTATGGTGTAGAAGAAATGGAGCATCTGAACAAAGATTAGGTCTGGGCTCTGTGCTTGTACCCAAGGTACACTTGTCCACCTATGCCACGTGGTTAGAATCCTCAGCTGTGCTAAGCTAAGGGTAGAGGGGTTTGGTGGAAGGGCTCCGCAGATCTGGAGAGGTGGGGGAGGGGGGCTTTCTGGCGCCGAGAGCAGCCTCTCCAGCCCTGCCTGCCTTGCTTGCAGCTCATGATGGAGCAGTCCAAGAAGTCCTCGCTCATGGTGGCCCGCAGCATCCTCAACAACAAAATCATCAGCAAGAAGCTGGAGCGCTACCTGAAGGTGAGGCGCGCCGCCCCGGGGTCCCCCCCTCCCCCGGTCCCTGCGGGTCCTCCCTTCAGTATCTGTGTCCCTTCCCCACAGGGTGAGAACCCGTTCACGGATAGCCCCGAAGAAGAGAAGGAACAGGAGGAGGCCGAGGGCGGGGCCCTGGACGAGGGGACGCTAGTAGAAGCGGCAGGGGGCGCGGAGGGTGCCGAGGGCGCGCCGGCGCAACCCCCAGTGCCCCCGGAGCCCGCCCCTGGGGCCACGTCCCCACCACCGCCGCCGCCCCCCGAGGAGGAGGAGGAGGAGGAGGAGGAGGCCTTGCCCCTGCTGGGCGGCGCGCTTCAGCGCCAGATCCGCGGTATCCCGGGCCTCGACGTGGAGGCCGACGACGACGAGGAGGGTGGTGGGGGCGCACCGTGACCTGGGCCCGCGGCGGGCGGGACCCGCGTGGCCAAGGCTGGAAGCCGAGCCCAATAAAGTTCTTTCTACCCCACTTTTCTTGTTCGTTTGTTGGTGTGCGGCACGGTCGGCGTAGTGAGAAGCGGACTGCGCCTGCGCGCGGGACCCGGGAAAGGGTGGGGGTGCGACTGCGCACTGGCGGCGGGGAGCTAGAGGGAAGCGCCTGCGCAGAGTAAGACTCCGTGTCCGGACCAAAACTCCCAAGATGCCGTGAAAGCCGATTCCAAGCAACCGGAAGGCCGACTGGGGCGACGGGCGGGTACGCCGCGAAAGCCAGCCAGTGGTGGTGTGCGGAAGGAGTGACGTATGCGCCTGGTCTTCCAGTAGCGGACGTCGGAAAGTGTGTTGAGCGCATGCGTCCTGTGGCACCCTAGAAAAAGGGGCTGCTGGCGGGCCGAGCTGAAGACATGGAGCAGGGCTACGGAGGTTCGTTTGGGCGGCTCATTTCGAGGTGGGGTGGCCAGGCGCTGCTCGGGCGACGCAGCCGCCGCTGCGTAGAGGGCCGCGGGGACAGGGCCTACGCCCGAGCACGGTTACTCCAGCCCGACCCAGCGGAGAGGAGGCCGGGGCGCGCGCGCGCTGCTCATTGGACCTCGGAGTCGTCGCTCCCAGGGCGCTGCGTGGGGATTGGCCGACGAGGCCTGAGGAGGCGGGCGGGGTTCGGCGGGCCGACGCTGCGGCGGGCTTCGGGGGGCGCCTTGGGCTGTCCTAGCCGTTTCTACCCCTCAGACCCGGCGGGACTGGCCCGGTCGACCCCGCCGCTCGGAGGTCCGCCTTCCCGCTTCGGAAGACCACAAAATGGCGGCGCCCGGGGGCGGAGCCACGGCACGAGCTTGTGGGGCGCCGGGCCCGCGGTTGGAGGCCGAGGGAGTTCGGCTGCCTATCTCGGGGATGTGAGGCTTGGCCGGGGCTGCACGCTGTGCACGTGCTCCGTCGCGCCGGTCCCGGAAGCCGTCCGGGCGGCGCTGGTCGGACCTTGCCCCACCAGTGCGCGGTCTCCGCAGGGGCTAGTGTCGGCGGGCGCCTGCCGCGTACGTGACTCGTGCTGGCCTAGGACAGGACTTCGAGGGTCAGGTGTTGGGTCTCGTGCAGAATTGCAAACCTGATGTGCCTTGGGGTGGTGGCAGTTTCTTGGCCTTCCTTCAGGCAGCCCCTCGTTGTGGCCTGGAGGTGTCTGGGGGCTGTGTAAGAGGGGACGTGCCTTTTCCCCACTTGGGCCGCAGGGTCTGCGGCAGGACGGATTTTCTCGAGCGACTGGCTCTGAGTGTCCAGAATCCGAGATTTCTAGGATGCTTTTGCTGTGCGCTGGAAGCCAAGTTTGTCCCTGGAGAACAGTTGATGTTGGAATACGTGGGGTGGGGGGCTTAACCAGGTGCCGTCCCTATCCAAGTATCTATCCGAGGTTGCGGAAGCAAGCAGTCTGATCTTCGTTACAACAGCTAAAGAAAGGCACTGATCTTGAAAGGTGGCAGTGTTAGGATTCAGCAGCAGGAATTGCAAGAGAGCTGTTGAGGTGCCTGGTGTGCTTGGGTGTCTCCAGTGTTCTGGGGTGGCTCACCCTGGCTTTCCCCGTCTTCTCTGCAGTCTACCTGGGTCTCGCAATTCCTTGCCTGCTTCCCACCAGATCTTTCAGCCAGTAACCCTGCCCTATGCACGTCCTGAGCGCGAAGAGGTTTTATGCTCCTGACTTCCTACCTGCCAGAACCCTTCAGGTTCCGGTTAGATGCTGGGGCCTCCTTGAGTCCTTCTGTGGCTTGTCCACCTCGAGTTATTTCTCGGGACTCGCTGAGCCTTGACAGTTGGTTCCTGACCATAGGAGGCACCTACATCTGAGTTCATGTCTCAGTTCTTCCATTCTCCAGCTCCATGATCATGGGCAAGTGCCAGCCTCTTGAGCCTCTGGGACAATAGGGTAAATACTATCTATCTGAAGGGGTGTTATGAGGTTATGTGATTAGTATATGGTATTTAGACTAGTGTTCTGTAGTTGGTCACTTGCCGTTAGGATCACTACTCTGTTTTTCTACCGCACAGGTGTAGAAAAGGCTGTGTGGCAAGGGAGACCGTAGCCTGCAAAGGGCAAACTTCAGCAATGTGTCTCTGAATCTCCAAGGCTTAGCTCTGTCATCTCTAAATGGCATTCGGGGACACCAACCAACATGTGCCCATTGCCTGTCATGTGTGGGCACACACTAGGCACTTGGCTAGTGGCTTGGGTTGTTCTGGAAAGAGAGACAGGGTATATTCCTGTTTTGTAAAGGTGAGGATCATTGACAGGTGTGGATGGCTGCCTGTGTCCAGCTCCGTTTGAGGCTCCAGGGACACAGAAATGAAGACGGCCCAGACAGATGCTGTCATGGGAGTCTGCAAGGGAGCCACCAGAGAGAGGACTGCAGCCCGGATGCCTTAGGCCAGGCGGAAGCCCTGGGACATGAAGGCCCAGGGGAGCATGGGAGGGAGGGTCCGTGGTCACAAAGAAGTGAGGCCTGGAGAGGCACAGTCGTCTCCAAATTCTGAACTTTGTTCTCAGTTATGGGGGACTTAGGACTGCTTGGTGGGTGGGCCAAACTGTATCCTAGTCCTGGGTTAGCTGGCACCTTGTCCTGTGTCATCCCGGGTTGTGAATGGAGGCTCAGGCCAAGCTTCCTCCACAGGCTACTGGCAGAGCTGGCCCCAAAGTCTATCCCCCCCACTCTTTTCTGCTTTGACCTCAAGCCTGTGTGTGGAGTGTGGTAATAGCAATCAGCCCGCTCAGGACTTTTAGAGGGACAGTGTTGTGGTTATGCTGCCTTCTTGTGAGGCTGGCACTGAACTGTCCTTGAAGGCGACCACTCTAGGTGCCTCAGAGCGCCTCAGAAGCACCCGTTTTCCGTGTGACAAATAGGATCCTAACTCACAGGTCTTCTCTTCACAGGCTATGGGGCATGGAGTGCTGGACCCACCAACACCCAAGGTAAGACTTCACGGGGAGGCGTGGATTCCACCCCACACACACCTGAGGCGCTAGCCTGCCAGAGCCCGGGACGGTGACCGTAACCTGGAGAGCGTGACAGGCACACTAGGGCTAGCCCAAGGATCTGGAGGAGACCTTTTCTGTAAAGGGCTGCATAGTAAACTTTTTTGGCTTTGGGACTATACGGTCTCTGCCATGCAAAAGTCCCAGAGATGTTTATAAAAAAACAGACGTGGTTGTGTGCCAGTAATATTTAAAGATACTGAAATTTGCATACCGTATAGTTTTCATACGTGGTGAAAGAGCCTTTATTTTAGGGATTTATTATTCAGAGCAAATAGCTGAGGGTATGATAAGAGATTTTTATGATTAATAGACTTTATTTTTTAGTAGTTTTAGACTTAACAGGGTTGAGCAGATAGTCTCCTTTCACCCCAGCAGTTTCCTGTATTATTAATATCTTGCACTAGTGCAGTATGTTTATTATCAGTAACAAGTCAATGTCAATACATTGCCGTTAATTACAATCCACAGTTTAAATTAATAGTCGCTGTGGTTGCACAGTTCTGTGAGTTTTGACAAATATATAAATGGTGCATTTCATGTCAAAATTCACATCATGAAATATTCTTTTTTTTTTTTTCTTTTTTTTTCCCTTCCCGTCTCCAACCATTTACAAAGCTAACACCCATCCTTAGCTTGCGGGCTGTACAAAAACAGGCAATGGGCTAGATTTGGCCTGGGGCCCTGTTTGCTGGCCCTGCTCTGGAATCTAGATCATAATGCTGGATGCTCAGGATGTTTAAAGGACCAGAATGTCCTCCCTGGTGGTGAGGTTGTCTGCTTTTTGCCAGCATTTGTTCCAGGGGATGGGATGAGGGCTTTCTTTGTTCTCTGACCCTGGAATTTGCCCCCAGCACCATTGAGGGTGGTGGGGTCACTTTTTCTCCCATCACCAAGTTTCCCAGGAGGAAGCTTTTTCCATGTCGCTTGGGTACATAATGTCCCCTTGCTTAGTTGAGTTGGGGACACAATCTTCCACTGATGTACTCACTGTGTTAGCGGTGCCTGAGCTCTGGCAAGTGGTGAGAACTGGCACTTTCAAAGGGTTCTGCCAGAGGATCTAGCCTTGTCCGCCTCTTGGCTGGTGGCCCACACTGGACACTTCCTGGGAAGGCTGCACTTGTCCTTTCTCATTGTCCTGATGGGGGAGATAGGCTTGCCTACAAGAGAAGTCTGGATCATGCTTAGCTGAGTAGAGCTGTAGGAAATGAGTTTTACAGCTAGTGGGCCCCAGCCATTCCTGGCCTCAGTGGCCAACCAGGGGTGCCCCTCCCACAGCACTGCCACAGCTGCCCACAGCCCTAGACCTGCGGTTGGTGGAGTAAGGTGACAGTTGGGGCTGGGGGGGTGGTGTGTGTGTCTCAGGCACTTTCATTCTGTAAACAAAGCTCTTGTCTATTTTTGTTTCTCTCAGGTGCATACGGAACCGGTGTGGCCAGCTGGCAAGGTAGGCCCTCTGGGGATCTGTGGGCGCGCAAGAAGGCTTCTGATTGGCCACCCGATCCCAGAGGGGCTGGGATACAGAGACCTAATCCCTCCCCATGCCCCCCCTATCCCCCCGCGTCCTATTCTGGCTGTGCCCACAGCTCTCCTGAAGGCTTGGCAGGCCCAGGCAGTGTCAGGAACTTGCTGGCAGCTGGGGATCGTGACTGTGTTATGGGAGCAGCAGCCCCAACTGCCATTCACGGGCTCTCAGCCACCTCTGGCTTTGAGTGGGGAGCAAGTGTTCAGATCTGGTGCGGAAAGCCAACCACTCGTGGCTGAGGCTCAGCCTCTGTCCTTCTCTTGCCGCCCCTTGGCGGGTGATATTTACAACGTGGGGTGATGCCAGCGCCACTTGGTTCCTTGACAGTCTTCCTTCTCTGTGGGCAGCGAGTGCTTCTCTCCAGATGTGGCTGCTGTAGACTGACCTTGGGGCCGCTGAGGTCTGATTTGGTTCTTCCTCCCCGTGGCAGGTTATGAAAACTACAATTATTATGGTGCCCAGAACACCAGCGTCACCACAGGAGCGACCTACAGCTATGGCCCAGCCTCGTGGGAGGCCACCAAGGCCAGCGACAGCCTGGGAGCTGGGGGCCCTGCCATGCACATGGCTTCTTATGGTCCAGAGCCGTGCACCGACAATTCCGACTCTCTCATCGCCAAGATCAATCAACGTTTGGACATGATGTCCAAGGAAGGAGGCAGGGGCGGGAGCAGCGGCGGTGGGGAGGGCATGCAGGACCGGGAGAGGTGATTATGGACCTGAGCCCTTCCCTGGGGATCCCACACCCCAGCTTTGTGCAGATGGCAGTGGGCACCCCCTCTTCCAGGGAGGGTTTTCCTCAGCTCCTTCCTGAACATGGAGTAGATGAGTTGGGCGTTATTGGGGCAGAGGTATTGTAATAGGACTTTCTGGTTTCCTGAGTGGTGGGGCTTAGGGTATGACTGTTAGCTAAATGACACCAGACTCCTTGTGTCTGCGTCAGGTACCTGTAGACCCTCTTGTTCTCACAGCCAAGGGCTCCATGCACCTCGTTCAACAACGTTCAAGGGGGATCGTTGGTGCGCTTTGCCTTCTGAGCTTTCAGGAGGGCTGCGTGGTGCCGTGTGCTGTTCTGAATGTCGTGAAGCCAGCTTTGCGGGAGACTTGCGCTTGGGCCCAGAGTGAAGTGATGGTTATGCTTCCTTTGCAGCTCCTTCCGCTTCCAGTCGTTTGAGTCCTATGACTCCAGGTCTTGTCTGCCTGACCACCATCCGTACCGCCCCAGCTACAGCTACGATTATGATTTTGACCTGGGGCCTGACCGAAATGGGGGCTTTAACAGTCAGTACAGTGACTGCCGGGACCCAGCCCGTGAGCGGGGCTCCCTTGATGGCTTCATGCGGGGCCGGGGCCAGGGCCAGGGCCAGGGCCGCTTTCAGGACCGGAGCACCCCCAGCACCTTCATGCGCAGCGACCCTTTCTTGCCGCCGCCGCCGGCAGCCTCCTCCGAGCCCCTTTCCGCTCCCTGGACGGAGATGAACTATGTGGGTGGGCGGGGCCTGGGAGGCCCCTCCCCCAGCAGGCCACCGCCTTCCCTCTTCTCCCAGTCCATGGCCCCAGACTTCAGTGTAATGGGCATGCAGGGGGCCGGCGGCTATGACAACTCTGCGCCCTATGGATGCGGCCGGTCACAGACCCGGATGAGGGATCGGGTAAGCCCTTGGGAAGTTCTCTAATCTGCCGACTTCTCAAACAGCTTTATTGGGGAAAATTTGGGTACTGTAAAATTCACTCATTTTTTAAGTGTGCAATTGAATGTTAGTAAAAACGTACAGAATTGCGCAACCTTCACCACCGTCTAATTTTACAGCATTTCCATCAATCCAGAAAGAAGCCAACCTCTGCCATTAGCAGTCACTCCCTGCTCTCTACTCCAGTCTTGACAACTGTTAATCTTTCTGTCTTTGTAGATTTACCTCTCTTAGACCTTTCACGGGAACGTGATCACATAATATGTGGCTTTTTGTGTCCAACTTCTTAGCATAAAATTGTGGGTGGTGGGAGGGTTCAACTACAGTCATCTTTGTTTGTTTTGTGACAAGATCAAAGATTTTTCCTGCCTTTGTTCTCTGATCTTACAACTTCTCCGATCTTCGTTTCTCTGGGGTTTCTTAATGGTCGGGGTAAGCGGTACATCGGATGTGCTTGTGTCTGTAGCCCAGACGGAGAGGGTTTGACCGCTGTGGCCCAGACAGCATGGGCAGGAAACGGAAGCAGTTGCACATCTACGATGAGCCTGACACCAAACTGGCCCGGGCTGACAGCGAAGGAGATTTTTCTGAAAATGGTATGCCCTGGGGGCCAGGAGGCCCGGGTGGGTGTGAGATGTGTCCGTTTTTGTGCTTGGCGCTCCTCCTGCCCGTCCATACAGTGGACGTGTGTTGAACTCCAGGGTGGCGCATATCACCCGCACTCCCATGGTCCCCACTGTAGTCAGGACAAGTGCTGGCTGCTCTGGGCGGTGAGCTTGGGAGGGTGAAAGGAGGGAGCCGGCTAACTACGGAGGGGCTGATTTTCCTTCTTCTTTGTGTCCGGTAGATGATGGAGCTGCTGACTTCCGGTCAGGAGATGAAGAATTCAGGGGTGTAAGTCCAACTTCACTGGTCAGCCTCCTTTGTTTCTGGTGTGGGATTTCTTCTTTACATTGTTACCCTCTCTCTCCCAAAGAGGCAGGAACAGCTTCTGTGGTAGACTTGACTGCTGTGTGAGTGGATTTAAGAGTCTGACTTGCAGCTCAAGATTTGTACTTCTAACAGTACTTCCCTTCCTGGGGCTCAGTTGGTTGAGTGTCCGACTCTTGATTTCTGCTCAGGTCATGATCCCAGGGTCGTGGGATCGAGCCCTGCGTCTGGCTCTACACGCTGACAGCTCAGAACCTGTTTGGGATTCTCTCTCTCCCTCTGCCCCTTTCCCCCGCTTGTGCGCGCGCACTCTCTCACTCTCTCTCTCTAAAACAAAAACCAACGATGCTTCTCTTCCTGAAAACACTCCCAGCCCTTCCCCCACAGACACTCCTGTGTCCTCAGTGATGTTCCTAGCTCCGCACGTGGTAAGTGCAGTGGGCTGTGTGCGCTGAGGCTTTCAAACTGGCACGGAAGCCTTACTGCCCGCTTTGTGCTGGTGCTCAGCTGCCTCCATGTTTTTCCGCCTTCAAAACCAATCATGAGAGACAGGCATTTAAGGCCAACTCTTAGCCAGGACCATGCACAAGCACCTAGGGAGTCGGCCTTTGCCTACCCGTCCCACTCCCTGCAAATTCTGATCCATGTCTGGGGCAGGGCCTGGAGATCTGAGTATATGAAGGTCTCAACCAAGTCCTTCTGATGCTCAGATGGGTGGGGGGTCGGGGAGGCAGAATACAGTGAATTTTCGGGTTTTTCTGGGCGAATCTTACTTGCTCTTTATCTAGCTTCCCTAGATTTCGAGTCTGGGATCTAGATATTCTGTGTATCTGCTGCTGAGTAATTTAACCTTGAGCTTGATGGCTAAGAAATGGGCAGTATTGCACTTTTCAGTTAGGTGCATTTGTTATTACCTTGATAAATGTAAACAGATGGCCTGGAAATTTGGTAAAGCTCCTTTTCAGTAAAGAGTGCTGGAACTAGCATCCCACAAATCAGGGTTTCTTGATATAGAGCTGACGGATGGGCTGTTGGCATTCCCATGTGCAGAACTGCGCTGGTGTGTTTGCCAGAGGGAATTCTTTAGCTTTAGAAAGAACTGAAAGAGGGCCACTGACTTTAATAAAACAGCACTTTAGTCGTTACAGAATCTCAGAAGGCAACCAGGAATAGTGATAGGATACACACAGCCTCTATCCCACTGCCCTGAGACTTGTCCTGACACATCGTGACCAGGTGGTGGCAGGGTGCTAGGTTGGTTGTGGAGAGTTCTGGAAACTCCACCTCACCGTCCAACTTTGTGTGTGCCCTTTTTCAGGAGGACGAGTTCTTTGACTCCGGGAGGCAGAGAGGTAGGCATCGCTCCATGTCCCTCTGAGCTTTGCTGTGACTGCCCGGCTCCCGGCCAGGCTGGACTTCTGAGCAAGCCCAGGGCCTGGATGGAGGGCCTGGCGGCTCAGGGCAGAAGAGGGGCCGTGGCCACCGGGTGGGCCTTGGCCGTGGTGCTCACCCCCAGGCTTTGCTCCAGTGCTTAGAGCAGCACTTGCTGGAAACAGGTCTGTCTGCCTCACTTGATACAGGCTGTCACGAGAGGGGGCAAACCTCATCTCTGAGTATGTGCAGCAGCTTGCAGTGGCAGGGAAGGGAGAGTCTCAGAAACGCAAGAAAGAAAAGAAAAGGTGCTCTCCAGCCTGTCCGCTCTGTTCCCTATTGGCCTGTTGCAGGTCCCTGTACTGTTTTTTCCTGGGCTTCTTTCTTTTCACACTTCCCTGCGTTGCCAGCCCAGCGTTGTGCTCTCAGCCTCTGTGGTGGGCATGCTGGCGGCAGCAGCACACATGGCTGTGTGGAACTGAGTTCAGACACCTTCCTGGGTTGGGAGCTGGGGGTGGGGGGTGGGGAAGGGGAGGGCCTGTCACGTGCACCCAAGCCCGGGTCCTCCAGAGATATTCCCTGCTCAGCAGGCCTCATCAGTGCCATTGTGGGAGACCGAAGAGTCTCAAGTAAGCGGCAAGAGCAGAGCAAGGTTCAACCCTTTCAGGGGGGTGTGGAGAAGCAGCCTGAGACACCGTGGCCTTGATCTTGCCATTTGTTTCTTTTCCTGTTCCCATTGGTCTGTCCATAGCTGGTTTTCCCCAAGAATCACAGGCTGGCTCCTTTGTGGCTCTGCTGCCATAAATCTGCAGGCCCCTGGCTTAGATGCTCCTTCTATGTGTTTAGACTTGGCCAACCCTCTGAGGCCCTCCCACATTGTTTATTGAAGTGATTACTCCTATGGCTTGGGACCACACAGCAGTACGCAGCTCATGCAGCAGGGTAAATGCTAAAGCAAAGGTGACATGTTTATTGCGCGCAGGTCCTGCTACCTACCCGGGATGACTTTGCTATTAAACAACAGTAATAGTTTCAGGCAGTGACCTCTTGCCAAAAATCCCACACGCCCTTTTGAGAGGCTTCTGAGCAGCGCACGCCGGTCGCCATCTTCGTGGGACAGTCTCGTGACTGGCATCAGGGGTAGGGGTTACAGTTCAGATGCTTATCCAACCTTTTTTCAGTGTCTGGCCCTGGCCCTGAGCCGTGGTGACCTGGCCTGGCCTCGCTTCACGCCGGGACGCTGGGCTGCACAGCGCTCAGAGGAGCCTCTGCGCTGGCCCCAGGGGACGGACGGAGGACCAATTGGTCTCTTCCCACTTTTGTTTCTAGGACTGCTTCCCTCGTAGCCCTGGGAAAGCCCTAGATGGACGGTTTTTGTGAGTGGAAGATAGAGTTCGGGCCAGCAAGGACTGTCAGACCTGCTGAGGCCCTAGTTCAGAGGAGGCTGACGGGACAGTCGTCATGGTCCACCTAGAGGTGGGACGGAGGGCGGTAGAGCGGCTTGCTCTATTTTCTGAGGCCTTCCCGCTGCTGCCTCTTATCTGGGAAGAATCGCTTCTCTCTCTCCTTAAGTGATTTTGGGAGAAGACCGATGGCAGGGCACTGGATCAGAAAAGCAGGATAGGGAAGGACAGAGAGAGAGCAGGTGGCTGTGGTGTGAGTGGGATGGGCAGGCCGGGTCCCTGGCCCATCCCAGCCTCGTCACACCATGGGGGCATGTGAGCGGACTCCCTGAGAACTCCCAAGGGTTCTCATCAAAGGCCTATCCCTGTTGGGAGCCTTTGACAGACTATTGGTGCCTCAGGGTATCCTGACCCTGCTGTGTTGGAGGTGGCAGCAGGCACGGGGTGCCTGGTGGTGGCCGAGCCGTGGTCCCCACCAAGCCCTGGTGCTCAGCATCTCTGCAGGCTCCTCAGGGCGTCTCGAAGGGACTTCTCTGTTACAGGAGAGAAGGACGATGAGGATGATGAAGTAAAGAAGAGAAAGGAAAAGCAAAGGAGGAGAGACCGCATGCGAGACCGAGCGGCAGACAGGTGAGGAGGCAGGCCCGGGGGGAGGTTGGCAGGAACCCGGGCACTGGTGAGGTTCTCCTGAGCTCATCTGTCTTCACTGCACGACGCAGGAGCGGTCTGGTTTGATCTGACTGTGGTGTCTGTCAGGAAATGCAAGTGAGGTCGAGAGGAGACAAAACTTGGGAGATGCCGATGGCACTACGTTCTTGCCAGTGAGTCGCTGGCCCGCATGTGTCCAGCAGGGGGCGCTATTGCTCTCCTGCCGACCGGTAGGGAGTTTCCCAGTCCATGGCTTATATCTGTCACCCCAGACAGGTGAACTTCAGCAGAGCTGCTAAGAAGGTGCTTTGGGTGTCTTGACCAAATCCCGACCCCCTCTGGAGTTCGGCATGGCAATTGTATACGTTTAGGTGCTACTTTACTTTACAAATTTAGTCTCTAGGTATAAAAAGAATTGCAAAAGTGCGAAGGGTGTTGGTGTGACCACACCATGTGCCTCTCTGCCTTTTCAGTGATCAGGTGGCTGCTGACTAGAAATGGAAACCACTGGTGGCCTAGTGAGTGCTTGGTTGCTCAGGACTTGACTGCTCGCGGCTGTTTCTCTACACACAGGCTCTCTGTATGACCTGATGGGGAATCCTTTATGGCTCAAATGGGGTGGTGCTTTTCCTGTGCAGAGAAGTGCAAAACAGATGTTAGCAAAAGAGCTAACTGTAGAGGCAGGAAAGCCAGGAACTGGAAAGTAGGCACTTCCAAGTGTTAAACAGAAATTCATCGAAACATTTGTTTTTGTTTTTGTTTTTATTTTTAGTTTTTTAAGTTTATTTACTTATTTTGGGAGTGAGCAAGCAGGGAAGGGGCAGAGAGAGAGGGAGAGAGAGAATCCCAAACAGGCTCTGCACCATTAGCACGGAGCCCGATGTGGGGCTCAAACTCATGAACCAGGAGATCGCGACCTGAGCCGAAATCAGGAGTCGGGCGATTAACCAACTGAGCCACCCAGGCGTCCCTGAAATGCTTGTTTGTAAATGAATAAGTAACGAACGATGGCTAGATCAGGTCTATTTCCATGCTGTATGAGAACGGAGATGACATTTTCTCCAGAAGGAATCTTTAGACTCCACCCTAGTGACAGAGGGTCCTCAAAGAGACTTGGAGAAATAGTCACAAGGAAGCGTGAACCCTGTATTTATTTGGTAGCTTCCTGAGAGTTGTACGCATTCGTACACATAGGGCCCCAGAACTTTTTCTGTGCACTCCTCCAATGAGAGTATGTGCAAAAGTAAATGTCATATCTTGTCCAGAGAGGAGAAGCCTGCCATCGGGGGCCGGCAGCAGTCTGAGTTGGTAGATGAGGACTCCTGAGTGCCACCCGGTCCATGCTATTACCCCATGTGCGCCAGGGCCTCCTGGGCAGAGCCGAGGGAAGCAGCGCCCCGCTCTGGGGGCATAGGGCTCTGCAAGCTGCTCTCCTCTTGCCCTACAGCGTGACTGCATTTGTGAGATTTTGAAAGCAGGCAACAAAGAAATGTGGTTTTAGCTGTAAAATTTGATATGACAGGTCTTTACATTGAGTCCCATGGGAAAACTTATCTTGGGTTTTATAGGTTTTAAATTGTGTAAGGTCTTCCAGGAATACCCCCTCACGGAGGTTACCTCAGGGGTGCCTGGGTGGCTCAGTCCATTGGGCATCCGACTTCAGCTCAGGTCATGATCTCGAGGTTCGTGGGTTGGAGCCCCACTTCGGGCTCTGTGCTGACAGCTCAGAGCCTGGAGCCTTCTTTGGATTCTGTGTCTCCCTCTGTCTCCCTGCCCCTCCCCTGCTCATGTCCATTCTCTCAAAAATAAACATTAAAAAGAGTATACAGCGGTGTCTGGGTGGCTCAGCGGTTGGGCATCTGACTTCGGCTTAGGTCATAATCTCGCAGTTCATGGGTTCAAGCCCCACGTTGGGTTCTGTGCTGACAGCTCAGAGACTGGAGCCTGCTTCGGATTCTGTGTCTCCCTCTCTCTGCCCCTCCCCCAATCAATGAGCTTGCTTGTGTGCTCTCTCTCAAAGATAAACATGTAAAAACAATGTTTTTAAATGAGGTTATCTCATGTTATTCTGGTGGCTGCAGAAAGAAGTTATGGAATTACTATGCCCCCCCCCCCCCCCCCCCAGAGCAGTGGTCTGGAGGCTTTTAGAGAGTCCACAGTTTTGGAAAATCTCCACCTTAGGGTGCTCTCTTAGGGGCCTTTGGGCCCAGCAGACTGGAATGGTGCATGAATCACCTCCCTGAACTACTCGCAAGGTTTTACTCCCATTCTTGACATGGGGAAACCTGGGGTAATGGCTACTCTGATGCCCTGTGCGAAGTCAGAAGTCTTGGTATAGAAATTGCTTTCCCGTTTCCATTGCAGTTCTGACTGGAGGTGAACTGATTGCATCATTGCTCTTTTCGTCTTCCCTCTCCAGGATTCAGTTCGCCTGTTCTGTGTGCAAGTTTCGTAGCTTTGAAGAAGATGAAATCCAGAAGCATCTACAAAGCAAATTTCACAAAGAGACACTGAGATTTATAAGTACCAAACTCCCTGACAAGACCGTACAGTTCCTCCAGGTAAAGCACACTTGGTGTCCATCACAGTGTTTCCTGATGGGCCTGCCGGAGTCGGATCCCTCACGGAGAAGGGACGGGGAAGGGAAGTATGAGGCCTGGGCTTTCCAGAATAACAGTGTACAAGTCCCAGGTCCGAGGGAGAGCCGAGCGCTCTGGCCATTGTAGTTCCCGCGAGCTGCTCGGAGAGCCATGTCCCCGTCCCGGGGCGGCTGAGACAAGGCTGTCCTCCTCCAGGGGCTTGGCAGCCGCCCTCAGTGAGCCGCCTCTGGTGCGGCCGGGAGACAGGCAGACACAGCGCCCTGCCATTTCATTCGGTGCCATCTTCTCTAGGAGTACATCGTAAACAGGAATAAGAAAATTGAGAAGCGGCGTCAGGAGCTGATGGAGAAGGAAAGCACAAAACCCAAACCAGACCCTTTCAAAGGTGAGTCGTGGTCTTGGGGCGCGCGGCTGGGTGCAAAGCCAGCCCGTTGTAAGGTTGCTGAGCATGTGACCTGAGGACCCTCGGGTGGGACACCTAGCAATGGATAGAAGCCCTTGAGTGTGTCTAATGCAGGTCACTTTACTGGTGGCTTTTCGGAGTGATACTACGCCCCCTGATGTTTCTTCGTCCTTTGTATGAAATGACCAGATGGATGAAAAAAGTTGAGTAAAATTGCCCAGTGCAGATGTGCTTCCGTCTGCTAGCACAGACCCTCCTGCTAGAGGGCGGGTGTTGCCTGTCACAGATTTCTGCCCTAACCCGATCCTTGGGGACGAACCCACCAGGACAAAACGTGGGCCCTGTTGGGGAGCAGGAGGACAGTATCACCTGATGCTGTCCCAAATTGCGCCAGACTTGGGTTGTACCCATAGGGATCGGCCAGGAGCACTTTTTCAAGAAGATAGAGGCGGCTCACTGCCTGGCTTGTGACATGCTGATCCCCGCGCAGCATCAGCTCCTCCAGCGGCACCTGCACTCGGTCGACCACAATCACAACCGCAGGGTGAGTCCCCTCCTCGTGCCGAGCCAGCCGAGCCTTTCCAGGCTGCCACCGGTGGGACACGGGGCCTTCTGTGTCTTGTGGGGAATGCGAGCATCTTGAGGAGCTTTTTAACATACTCTGTTGAGTCTGTCATTTCGTCAGTGGATTGTAAGACACGTCCGAATTTCTGTTAAAATGTGAGAAAATGTGTTACTTAACAACGGACTTCAGTAGAGGAGGTGAAATTCTCCTGGTTGAGAATGTTCCCTGTAAGCCACACAGGTAAATTTCCTAGTTGTTGACAAACCAGATTTCCTATAAGCTGAGGCTGAGGGCCATTCAGAGCACAGTGGCCTGGGGGTCCCAGAGTTAAGAACGGATTGGGGCTTAACTAGCTGGTGGGGACTGAGGCTATAAACGTGTAGACTCAGGGTGTTGGCAGGTTTTTTATAAAGGGTCACGTGGCAGATACTTCCATGGGGTCTCTTGACATGTCAAGTCTGCTGCTGATGGGCACCAGCAGCCAGAGTACAGAAGTAGTGGGTGTGGCCGCATGTGTCCCCTAAGCTCACTTGCTGAGCCCTGGTTTTTGTCTCTGTCCTTCGTTCACCCGACTATCAAACGGAGATGTCAGTACCTGCCTGTGCATCTCCTAGTTGATTAAAGATCATCCAGGAAACACAACACAAATAGGCAGTATCGTTTCAGTGGGCCAAGATCAAAAATAATCCAGGTGGTTGCAGAATCCCTACTTCTGCCGTTGAATTTACTCATAAAGTCACCTTAACTCAAGAAACTGAAAAGAAAAAACTTGTCCTTTTCCCATGCTGAGTCCGCATAGCATCTGATGTGTAAATATTCTCGTTTCATGCTTGTTCGTGCACACGGTACCTGGCAGGCCCTGGTGTGTCAGTGGTGATCAGACTTTTCTACACTGTCCCAGTTCCAGTGTCTCTCCAGGGCCTTCTTTCCTTATGGGAGTCTGGCATTTTGGGACTTGCCACTTGCCACAGTGAAGAAAGATACTGGTCTTTTTCTTGTTTAGGGCTGATCCCAGGGCAACTCAGGGTAGCCTGGCTAGTTTTCTTGCTCCTTGCTGCACACCAGGTCTAAAAGTCCACGTTTGGTTCCCTTTGCAGTTGGCTGCTGAACAGTTCAAGAAAACCAGTCTCCATGTGGCTAAGAGTGTTTTGAACAACAGACACATAGTGAAGATGCTGGAAAAATACCTCAAGGTTTGTGCTTAGGGGTCCAGTGTACGGGAGAAGATTTTGGAATGGAGGATGAACTCTACAAGTGCAGAATTGCACCCAGAGTACAGTATTTAGCATTTCTAAGTCTTTTGAAGAATCAAGGGACGCCGGAAGGTGTCAGGTTTGGCAATTCCATGGCGGTGGGTTTCCTGCGACCCCCCCTTGCTTGCGTGGGGTCTGGGACACGGTCCTGCTTGATTTGCGCCTACAGTGGTGCTGGCTCACCATGGGAAAGCTTGAATATCCATGAAATCCTGAGCAAGTGATTGTGAGATGCTTAAAGAAGAATGCAAGTTAGATGCTAACTATCCAGGAAAGAAGCCAAAAAGAGACTTGCTGGCAGAGACAACCAACAAGAGGGAGGGGGAGGAAAGAGCTGGTGGTGCCACGACTACTGTGCCTTAGTGACCCGAGCAGAGTAATAAAAAGTCCCAGAGAGGGTGCCCCAGAGAGAGGTCCGGCTGGAAGAGCCCCTGGTTCCTCCTTGGGAAGCCCATCTGTTAAATGCTCAGCCCCAGACCTCACTGTTTGGGGCTGGCAGTTAGGCTCCAGCGCAGCCTGACTGGAAGGATCTGTTTGCCCACCTCTCATTTATTGAATCTGCCAGTATTGGATGCTTCGTGCTACCCGGTAAAAAGGCATCACAGAATCTAATTTTTTTATTGCATTTATTTTTTTAATCAGAGAGCACACACGTGTGCGAAGTTCGGGGAGGGAGAGGGGGAGTCTCAAGTAGGCTCCATGCATAACACAGAGCCTGACGCTGGGCTCGATCCCACAACTCTGGGATCATGACCTGAGCCGAAATCAATAGTCAACTGGACGTTCAACTGACTGAGCCACCCAGGCGCCCCAAGGCATCATAGGATCTACATAAATAACCATGACTGGTCAGTGTTTTGTGTCATGGCTTAAACAGATTTAAAGTTTTTTTTTTGTTTTTTTTGTTTTTTTTTTTTAACGTTTTATTTATTTTTGAGACAGAGAGAGACAGAGCATGAACGGGGGAGGGGCAGAGAGAGAGGGAGACACAGAATCGGAAGCAGGCTCCAGGCTCTGAGCCATCAGCCCAGAGCCCGACGCGGGGCTCGAACTCACGGACCACAAGATCGTGACCTGAGCTGAAGTCGGCAGGTTAACCGACTGTGCCACCCAGGCGCCCCAAGGCATCATAGGATCTAAATAAATAACCATGACTGGTCAGTGTTTTGTGTCATGGCTTAAACAGATTTAAAGTTTTTTGAGTCAGGTGTAGACGCAAGCTTCAAACACCATATTTTATGTATTCGTATATTTAAAAGATTTTTTTTTTTAAGTCATCTCTACGCCTACTGTGGGGCTCGAACTCACAACCCTGAGACCAAAAGTCGCATGCTCCACTGACTGAGCCAGCCAGGCATCCCCTAAACACCATATTTTAAAACCTGTTTCCTAATCTGCCGGTGGTGACGTTTACTTTTTCTAAACTAGAGGCAGTTGTAGCATACGCTGAAAGAAGTTTGGTTTCTCAGAGTCTGACTTGGGTTCAATCCTGATTGATGCTTAATAGTCGTGTGGCCTTTGACAAGTTGCTGAGACTCATTTCCTTGTCTGCAAAATGGGGCAACTCTTATATAACCAGGGCTGTGTACTTAAACTAAAATTTGAAACTCAGCTTCCTGTTATGAGGATTTTCTTGCTTTAATTGGGTTAAGAAATCTTAGGTCTTTTTGAACTTCACTATTAATTATATGCTTGGATTAAAAAGTGCAAAACCGGGGCGGGGGAGCAGTTATTGTGTTAAATATTTGTAAATACTCTCCTCTAAATTTTACAAAGCCTTTGAAGAAGGGGGAAAAGTATCTTTCAAAAACCCATTGCAGAGATTGAAATTACTAATGTTAAAACCAAGAATACCCCCTTATTCTGCTTACACCATACGCCCTAGCTAACTAAATAAGAAAATTAAAGTTAAAAGGCAAAACAGTTGTGGTGAAGCTTTTCTGGATCCATAGGCCCTGAGCACCCGTAGGATTAACCCCCCTGCTGTAGTTGAAGGCATTTCTGTTGTTGAGGGGGCATCATAAGAACCCGGACTCCTGGCCGCCTGGGCCACCTTCAGCCTTTCATCTGGACAGCTCTGTAGGCCGCATTGACCTTTTCCTCTTCTTGGCCAGGGTGAAGACCCTTTCACCAACGAAGCCGTTGATCCAGAAGTCGAAGGAGATGACAATTTAGGAGGTGAGGATAAGGAAGAGACACCTGAAGAGGTGGCTGCGGAGGTCTTAGCTGAGGTTATTACGGCAGCAGTGAGAGCCGTAGACGGGGCGGGAGCGCCTGCTCCGGAACGCAGTGAAATGCTGGCCGAAGGGGAAGGCCCCGTGGACTCGGCGGAGGCCACTTGTGGCCCCCACTCTGAACAGCTGGGAGAAATGGAGACACCGTGTGGCACGGCATCTGAGAAGGGCAGCGCTGAAGCAGAGGCTGGGGGTGAAGCCGCCCTGGCCAGCAATGAGGCCGCTGAAGCTGGAGGCGAAGTGGCAGCAGAGGTGGAGGGCGCCGAGGTAGCCCCTGCTCCTGCCCCTGCCCCTGCCCCTGCCCCTGCCCCTGCCCCTGCCCCTGCTCCTGCTCCTGCCCCGGCTGCTGCGGGAGCCAAAGAGAAGCAGACGGAGCAGACGGATGCAGAGCCCGAAGGTGACGTTCCCACAGACTGAGCCTCCTCCCCGTTTCAGGGGATGTGTTTCAGAAATGCGTTGCTCTCTCTCCTTTTGCATTGCTCTCTCTCACTGTTTGTAAGCAGTGCTAGGTGTGTTACTGGAATATGCTGGAAACTTTGTTGAAGAGACCCAGCCATTTCCTTCCAAAAAGTGTACCTCACGGGCTTGTGTTGCAGAGTTGTCTGGCTTTCTGCCTTGGTTTAAAGGCTGCAGAAGTTGTACATTCCCCCAAGTGGCTGTGAAATCTCTCTACACTGCAGTTGAAGTAATAAAAGTTGGGTAATTAGATTTTGATGATATTTTGCTTGTTAAATACAGCAACTGGCTGAATGCCCTTTTTATTATTATTGTTTTTTTTTTCTGAGAGCAGCTTAATACTAGGGTATATCTTGTTTTATAAAGGGTTTTTTGTGTTTTTTTTTAAGTTTCAAGAATTTGCTTTGGCTTCAGTTTTTGACCTGCTTCGGGAGCACACCGTGTGTGGTGTGTGATCCTCACAAGATGTAGCAGAATCTCGTTAACTTGATGTTGGTTCTGTCACGTCAGTGACCTCTTCTCAAAGGCCTCATGAATCTGACAGACTGGCACCCTTGGACGCCCTCCCGCTTGCCCCTCAAGAATGAGGACATTTTGCCTAGGGCATTATTTTCCCAATCTTTAGTCTTTGGTGTATCACCTTTATAGTTTTTGTTTTGTTTTTACCTCATTTGTGTTCCACCTTTGTTACTTCAGGGTTGGGTTTTTTTTTTTTTTCTTAAAGTGAGTTGCTTCTACAATATATTTAGAAAGAAAACTTGGTGTCACTCCCATGAATGGAAAACAAATATAAATTGCCATAGATAGATGCTATCTGTAAGAAATGAATACAGTGAAATACACACATTTCAAATACTACCCCTTTGGAGGTTTAGGGATCTGGGAAAGTTAGCCTGTGTAAAAGGGTAGGAAGCGAGTTATACTTTGATATAATCAAGAGAATTGAAAGACGCTTCCCTTTTGAAATGATACTGCTGGGCCTGTTTCCCTGCAAAGCTTTGAACTGTCTCACTCGGGGAAGCATCGGCGGGGGGGGGGGGGGAGGGGGGGTGGAATTTACTAGATAGTAAAAGACTTGAGGAGCACCTGTTGTGCACAAGGTGCTAATCCCTGATAAAAGTTAAGATATGGGCCCTGCTCTCAAGGAGCTTTATTGGAGACGAGATGAATATTTATGAAAGGTCAATATAAGAACTAGAAACAAATAAATTGCTCAGTAAGCAAGAAAATGGTGTCTGAATTGTGTCTGTCATCACCACTACACAGAGGTGCCTTAGTTTGTGTGTGCCCTTTGAAGTGTCTTCTCTCGAGGCAAAAAGGTTGGTGGCACATCAGTAGTCTGAAAAAGGATGACAGAACGATGAAACTGTTCTGTTCTGCTTCTCTTGTAAAATGCACTCCACGGCCTCTCATTAAACCTATCTAAACTTCCGTGTGGTCCTTCCACGCCCACCCAGTCGTGAAGTGACATGAATCGTTTTATTCCTCAATTACACTTAAACCAGGCCCTGGTTCCCCGAGATGGGAGTAACTACTTGGATTGCAGAGAGGGATGCCCTTCTGACCCAAGAAGACAGGAATAAACTGCAGGCTTCCTCCTTTCGTTATTTCCCACGTGCAGAGGAGAAACTGCAGGGGGAGGTTAAGTAACTTTTAGGGTCACCTACCAAACATGAAGGTACCCAAATTATGCACGGATCTGTGGGACACCACTGGCCATAAACTTGACCGAGAGTACCTTTATTAAAAAGGGTTTGGGGAATTTGGTCAACCCTGCTATTCCCAGACAGAAAGATCTTAGAAACAGCCTGATTTCAACTTCATGTCACCCCTATTGTGGGCTTGTGTGGTTTCACTGAGTTTTTATGAAATTATTTAATACAGTTGCTAATGGGTAAACAATACAGTGTAAAGAGCAAAGTGCTCATTCAGGAGTACATCAGGGGAGGCTGGCTGGCTGTTGGAAGAGGACGTGGCTCAAACCCTGGGTGCTAAGTTCGAGCCCCACCTTAGGTGTAGAGATTTCTAAGAGGGTGCATAGTCATTAGTGTTACTAAGTCCCCTCCAATTAAATTTTGGACCATAAAAAAGCCATTTCTACTGCCTGACAACCTGGCTGAAAGTGGGCCTTGCTCACACAAGTGTGGCCAGTAGTGATTAGACAGGCACAGGAAAGTTCAGGAACTAAAGAACAAACAGAAGAGCCTTTTAGCAATTGTTCGATAGTAGCCTCCTTGGAGTAAACACATGGGCATGGGAAAAACCCATGGTGTGGCTTTACACTTCATAGTGGTGGCTCCTGGATCATTGAGAAAGTATGGGGCCACTTCCTTTACCTTCTACAAGGACACTGAGGCCAATGAGATTGGTTTTCCACAAGCAGACTTAGTCTACATACCTCCTCTCAAAACTATCAGGTGCAGGTATATTTTATATAGATAAATTAGAATTCAGTTTGGGGGACAATATGGTTTGGTAGGGGACAATCCACTCATGGGCGTGGGTGTCAGTTGAATGAGATAAACATTTGACTCTATTGAAAAACTGGTTTGAGCTCAACGTTTTTCTTTTTTAGAGGTAAAAGTCACAACAAAATGAGCCATTCACCATTTAAAAATTTTTTTAAGATTTTACTTTTATTTCATTAAAATTTTTTTTAATGTTTATTTTTGAAGAAGAGCACGAGCAGGGGAGGGGCAGAGAGAGGGAGACACGGAATCTGAAATGGGCTCCAGGCTCAGCTGTCAGCAGAGCCTGATGCGGGGCTTGAACCCACAAACCATGAGATCGAGACCTAAGCCGAAGTGGGATGCTTGACCGACTGAGCTACCCAGGCACCCCAAATGATTTTATTTTTATAGAGCACACGCATGAATGGGGGAGACAGAATCCTAAGCAGGCTCCACGCTCTGTGCTGAGCCCCACGTGGAGCTCAATCCCACGACCCTGGGATCGTGACCTAAGTGGAAATCAAGAGTCGGACACTCAACCCACTGAGCCACCCAGGCACCCCTAAGAGATTTTATTTTTTAAAAAAGACTATTTTGAGAGTGTGTGTGCGTGCATGAGCAAGGCAGGGGCAGAGATAATGGGAGAGAGAGAATCCCAAGCAGGCTCCAGCACTGTCACCATAGAGCTCAACAAGAGGCTCAAATTCATGAACCAGATCATGACCTGAACCGAAACCAAGAGTCAGATGCTTAACTGAGTCACCCAGGCACCACTAAAATATTTTAAAGTAATCTCTACACCCAATGTGAGGATGGAACTTAGATCCATGAAATCAAGAGTTGCATGCTCCACTAAGCCAGCCAGGTGCTCCTCCATTAGCCATTTTAAAGTGGACAATGTACTCCCTCTCTCAAAAAAAAAAAAAAAAAAAAAAAAAAAGTGCCTGCCTGGGTGGCTCAATTGTTAAGATGGACAGTGCAGTGGCATCTGGGATACTCGCAATGTTGGGCAGCCATCACCTATAACTGGTTCCAAGACATTTTCCTCACCCTAAAAGGAAACTGTATCCCCATTCTCAATAACCCCATTCCTCCTCCCATCCCTTGACAGCCACTAATATGCTGTCTCTGGATTTATGTGGTCGGGCTATTTCACATAGAGGGAACCATACATCACCTTTTCAGTATGACTTCTTTCACGAAGCATGTTTTTGAGGTTCCTCCATGCTGTAGCTGGTGTCAGTACATCATTCATTTTTATGGCTGAATAATATCCAGTCATCCAATAATGGACATCTAAGTTGTTTCCACATTTTGACTATTGTGAATAGTGCTGCTAGAAACTTTTTCTGTTTTTTAAAGTAGGCTCCACACTAGGTGTGGAGCCCAATACAGGGCTTGAACTCATGACCTTGAGATCAAAACCTGGGCTGAGATCAAGAGTCGAATGCTTAGCGGAGTCCTTAGTTGGAATTAGACCTGCAAATTACAGTTGGTCAAGGCTGTGGTCTCATGTGAAGGCTTGACTATGGAAGGTTATCCCTTCAGTGTTGACAGTGTGGTGGTTAGCGGAACTAAGTTCCTTGCAGCTGCTGGACTGAGGGAAGGCTTTGGCTCCTTGCTGGCTATTGGCAAGAAGCCACCCTCAGCCTCTTGCCATATGGGCCTCTCCTATACAGCAGCTTGCTTCATCAAAATGTGCAAGCTGAGAAAGCAAAAGAGACGAACCAGATGAAAGCCAGTCTTCTGTAACCTGATCGTGAAAGTGACATCCCATCACTTTTCAGAGAATCTCTTTACTACCAGCAAATCACTAGGTCCAGCCCACACTCAAGGGGAGATTACACAAGGATGTGAACACCAGAAGGTGGGGATTCACTGGGGGCCATCTTTGAAAGTTGCCTATCACAGAATTCTATCTAAATCCAGATATAGATGCTTTTCTTATGCACATATTAAGAACGACCCATGTTCCTTGAGCAGAGGAACAGGAGATGTAGGCTTTCGGTCTTGACATGTACTTACACTGATGACAGCAGGTGGTTCCCACCAAGCTTTAAAGCAGGCCTACTCAGGGAGTCCCTGCTAAAATATGTTCCACCAGGCGTCCTTCCCCAGAATAGCCTGGCTTCAACCCTGGTGAAAATCGGTCAAACAAGAAACCTTCCCTTGCTCAGCCAATGCCAAAGAATTTTTTTTAGCAGCTGGAACAGCCTCACTTGGTTCAATGTCACTCATTCTGATGCCATGATGATTCCACAGGGCCTTGAACTCATGGGACTGTCAGTGGCTCGTGACTGAAATTCTACCAGCAACGCTTTTAGCTGCCTCTATGCTTTGGCATCACCAGCCTTCTGTGTGGGCCTTAAACTAGAAGGTGTCTTATGATGTTGCTCATTTCCCGGTCATACATTCAAAAGTTTGTACATTTCAACTTCATCATCTGCCTTTTCTATTTACTTCTCTTGCTCAGGCATGGTTTCTTTACATATGTATCATCCATTCTTTACTTTAAAAAGTTGAAGTACACATTGTGCATTGAACACAAAATGTGCATAAAACACAGGTACAGTTGAATGAATAACTATAAAGTTAATGCACAGTGAAGAGGAACACTTTTCCTACCTGTAAGATGAAAAAGCTCTAGAGACCTCCTACGCAATAGTGTGCTTGTAGTTAGCAATACCACATGCTTAAAAATGTAATAGGGCGCGTGGCTGGCAGTCAGTAGAGCATGTGACTCTTGATCTTGGAGTCGTGAATTCGGGCCCCACATTGGGCCTAGTTTACTAAAAAAAAAAAAAAAGTAACAGAGATCTTGTGCAGGTGAATCAGCAGGACCAGGCCAGGTCATTGATTTGGAAAATATATTAAAAAAAAAAACAAAAACAAAACAGAGGGGCACCTGGGTGGCTCAGTCGGTTAAGCGTCCGACTCCGGCTCAGGCCATGATCTCGCGGTCCGTGAGTTCGAGCCCCGCGTCGGGCTCTGTGCTGACGGCTCAGAGCCTGGAGCCTGTTTCAGATTCTGTGTCTCCCTCTCTCTCTGACCCTCCCCTGTTCGTACTCTGTCTCTCCCTGTCTCAAAAATAAATGTTAAAATAAAAAACAAAACAAAACAACAAAAAAACAGAATATTGCCACACCTTAGATATTGGCTGTACCCACCCACTCCCTCAGCCCTTCCAGGTGATCCTTTTGGGCAACCACTGGTGATTACTTGCTTTTCTTTATAGATTTATTTCCCCGAAATCTTTAGTCTATTCTTGTTTTAAAACTCAACATAGTGGGGTGCCTGGGTGGCTCAGTCGATAGGCGTCTGATTTCGGCTCAGGTCATGATCTCTTAGTTCACAAGTTCAAGACCCTCGTTGGGGCCTGGAGCCTGGAGGCCTGGAGCCTGCTTTAGATTCTGTTATCTCCCTCTGTCTCTCTCAAAAATAAACATTAAAAAAAAAAAAATTCAGCATAGCAACAGAACCATCACATAAGCACAGAGGCCTTGCTTCTTTGATTTCCTGTTATGTTTGCAAGATTTATCCCTGTTGTCTCATGTGGCTGTGATTTGTTCATTTTCATTACATTACAATCTATGCATCCTGCCATGGGTGAACACTGGGCTTGCCTTCAGAGTGGTGTCTTCGGAACAAACCCGTTCTGAACCTTCTTCAGTGTACCAGCAAGTTTCCTAGGGACTGCAATCAGTGGACCATGATGTTCAACGCAGAGCCTCAACTTCGCCCGATAAGGCCATACTGTTTTCTAAAATGAATGAACTACAGGATGGGTGGTATATGAGCACTCCCGCTAGGCTTTTCTTTCACCTCTGTATTTCTTCTTCTTGAGCAGTTTCATCCCATATACCACATCTGCATTTTCTTTCCACTTTGAAACTTTTTATCACTTAAAAAAAAATTTTTTTTTAATGTGTATTTATTTTTGAGAGAGAGACAGACACAATGTGAGTAGGGGAGGAGCAGAAAGAGAGGGAGACAGAGAATCCCAAGCAGGCTCCAGGCTCTGAGCTGTCAGCACAGAGCCTGACGCGGGGCTCAAACTCACCAACCGCAAGATCATGACCTGAGCTGAAGTCAGATGCTTAACCAACTGAGCCACCCAGGTGCCCATCACTTACTTTTTTAATTGCAATTATATGGCTCTTCACGCTAGATCTTTCAGCATCTCATTATTTTGAGTGGGACAGTGAATGATGTTTGTCAAACACTTCAAAACTAAGCAAACACACAGCAAAATACAAATTAATGATGTACAGAAACTAAAGATTACCCTTAGGGCTATCATGCACCTGTTTGTGGCTGAAAGAACTGCAGTGCTCTATTCTGAAGCTTATTTTGTTCCTAATTTAGGAGTTAAATGTTGGCAAGTAAACTGGTGGACACATGTCATTCCTTATTTGTCAAAACTCACAGAATATACAACACAAAGAGTGAGCCCTAATGTAAACTATGGACTTTAGTTAATAATCACGTATCCATATTGGCTCATCAACTATAACAAATGTACCACGCTATTCATATTAATAATGGAGGAAGTCGAGAGGGGAAGTAAAGCAGTATATGGGAACTCTGTACTTTCCACTCAATTTTAACGTAAACCTAAAACTGCTAAAAAAAAAAAAAAAAAAAAAAGAATTAACAAAAAAAATGCAAGTAGAATACCTTCTATATAAGGGTAAATAAATTTCCTAGACTCTCAAGTCTAGAGCAGGGATCAGCAGACTCGGCCTTGGGATAAATCTGGACTGCTGTCTCTTTGTACAGCCTTCCAACAAAGAATAGTTTTTATATTTTTAAAAGGCTGAAAAAAAAAATTAGGGGCGCCTGGCTGGCTCAGTCAGTACAGCATGAGACTCTTGACCTCAGGGTTGTAAGTTTGAGCCCCCGGTTGGGTGTAGAGATTACTTAAAAAAATAAAATTGTAAAAAAAAAAAAAAAAAAAAAATCTAAAGAATAATATTTTAGGGGCGCCTGGGTGGCGCAGTCGGTTAAGCGTCCGACTTCAGCCAGGTCACGATCTCGCGGTCTGGGAGTTCGAGCCCCGCGTCAGGCTCTGGGCTGATGGCTCAGAGCCTGGAGCCTGTTTCCCATTCTGTCTCTCCCTCTCTCTCTGCCCCTCCCCCATTCATGCTCTGTCTCTCTCTGTCCCAAAAATAAATAAACGTTGAAAAAAAATTAAAAAAAAAAAAAAAACAAGAATAATATTTTGCGATTCCTGAAATCGGCATGAAAATCTAATTTTATTATCCATAACACTTTATTGGGACAAAGCCACACCCATTTGCTTATATACTAACTACAGCTACTTTTTATGCTATAATGGCAGAGTTCCAAAGATTGGCAATGGCCCACAAAGCATAGATATTGACTATTGTCAACTCTGGAGCTAGAGAAAAGATGCCGGCAGTTTTCATGGAGTCAGGAGATCTGAGTTCTAAACTGTGTAAATGTGTGATCTTGAGTCATTCACCATCTCTAGGCCCTAACTATAAATTCCAGAATCTAACTTCACAGGCAAGTTCTCATTTGAAAATGGGCATGGATTCAGGCCATAACAAATTGAACACCTCCAGTTTTTCCAAAGCTGATTTGGTTTATAAATTTGTCCTTGCCTTTAAGAAAACACTCTATAGCTTATTATTATTTTTTATTTTTAAGCAATCTCTACACCCAACATGGGGCTTGAACCCACAACACCGAGATCAGGAGTCACATGCTCCACCGACTGAGCCAGCCAGGCACCCCTATTCTTTTTTTCTTAAATGTTTATTTATTTATTTCGAGATCGAGCGAGCATGAGCAGGGGAGGGGAAGAGAGAGAGGGAGAGAGACAAAATTCCAAGCAGGCCTCCAGGTTGTCAGCACAGAGCCCAAAGTGGGGCTTGATCCCACAGTGAGATCATGACCTGAGTGAAAATCTAGAGTCGGACGCTTAACCGACTGAGTTACCCATGTGCCCCAGTGCCCCTACTCTTTTAATCTGGAAAAATACTGGCAGGTATGAAGAGCAAATGGTAAATGTATAGGATCTTCACTATAATACTACTATGATGAAAACTAGAAATGAATTAAATGTTAATAGGAGAATGGCTAAATAAATTATGATCAATCCATACCAGATCAGCCATCAGATAGGTATATCATCTTGGAGTTATCTCCTAATTAGGTAGATCTCAGAGTATTCATGTGGAACGGCTTCTAAGATGTATTAAATGAGAAAAAGCACATTACAAATCAACAAATACGGAACGATCTCTTTTATTTTATAACAACACAACTATTTCTACATGTCGATACATATTGATGCATAAAAAGGTCTAGATGGTGTATAAAGTTGTGGAATCACTATGTTGTACACCTGAAACTAATATAACATTGTATGTCAACTGTGTGGGAAAAAAAAAGCCAAACAAACAAAAAAACAAGGGGCAACTGGCTGGCTCAGTTGGTAGAACATGTGACTCTTGATCTTGAGGTTGTGAGTTCAAGCCCCCTACGTTGAGGGGTAGAGCTTACTTTAAAAAATATATATAAAATGTTGTTTCACACATACAAAAAGACCAAAAAAACCCCCTCTAGAACAGTGCTGTCCAACAGAAATATGTTGCAAGTTACATGTGTAATTTTGTTTTCTCGTAACCACATTAAAAAAGGTAATAGAGAGGCACCTGGGCGGCTCAGTCAGTTCAGCATCCAACTCCTGGTTTCAGCTCAGGTCATGATCTCATGAGTGGTGAATTCAACTCCAACATCGGGCTCTGTGCTGGCAGCGACAAGCCTGCTTGGGATTCTGTCTCCCCCCTCTCTGCCCCTCCTCTGCTCACTCTCTTTCTGTTTCTCTCAAAAATAAATAAATATTTAAAAAAAGTAAAAAGATGGGGCGCCTGGGTGGCACAGTCAGTTGGGCATCCAACTTTGGCTCAGGACATGACCTCGTGGGTTCGTGAGTTTGAGCCCCGCGTCGGGCTCTGTGCTGACAGCTCAGAGCCTGGAGCCTGCTTCAGATTCTGTGTCTCCTTCTCTCTGTGCCCCTCCCCCACTCACACTCTGTCTCTCTCTCTCAAAAATAAAGATTAAAAAAAATTAAAAAAAAAAAATAAAAAGAAACTGGTAAAATTAAATTTAATAATATATTTTATTTATCCCAACATATAAAGTATTATTTCAACAGGTAATCAAATACAAAAAATTAAAAAAATATATTTTATGTGTTTTTTCACATTAAATCTTTTTTTTTTTTTTTTAATGTTTATTTATTTTTGAGACAGAGAGAGACAGAGCATGAACGGGGGAGGGTCAGAGAGAGGGAGACACAGAATCTGAAACAGGCTCCAGGCTCTGAGCTGTCAGCACAGAGCCCGACGCGGGGCTGGAACTCACGGACCGCGAGATCGTGACCTGAGCTGAAGTCGGCCGCTGAACCGACTGAGCCACCCAGGTGCCCCACATTAAATCTTAAAAAATTTTTTTTTAATGTTTTTGAGATAGAGACAGAGCACGAGCAGGGGAGGGGCAGAGAGTAAGGGAGACATAGAATCTGAAGCAGGCTCCAGGCTCTGAGCTGTCAGCACAGAGCCCGACGCCGGGCTCCAACTCACGGGCCATGAGATCACGACCTGAGCTGAAGTCGAACGCTCAACCCACTGAGCCACCCAGGCACCCCTCACATTAAACCTTTGAAGTGCAATGCGTATTTTACACTTACAATGCATCTCAATTTGGGCCAGCTACATTTCAAGCTCTCAATAGCCTTGTGTGGTCCTATCAGACAGCACAGGTCTAATACACCTCGAAGAGATTAACAGTGGTTATCCTGGTGAGGGAGGGGAAGAGATAAGAGGGATACTTAATTTTCCCTCTATATTCTTTTGTATTTTTCAGGTAAAATGGTTAAATGTGTTATTTTACTTAAAACGAGTAATACAGGGGCACCGGGGTGGCTCAGTTGGTTAAGCGCCTGACTTCTGCTCAAGTCATGTTCTCACGCTTCCTGGGTTCCAGCCTTGCATCATGCTCTGTGCTGACAGCTCAGAGCCCGGAACCTGCTTCGGATTCTGTGTCTCCCCCTCTCTCTGACCCTCCCCTGTTCATGCTCGGTCTCTCTGTCAAAAATAGATGAACGTTAAAAAAAGTTTTTTTTTTAATGAATATATATTTAAAGCCATGCAGAATTAGAGTATGTACTTCATGGCTCATTCCTTAATGTTTTTATTAATCTCTTCTGGTTTTTAATACTGCAAACACAGGAATAACAAGAGAAAAAAATAAGAACTTATTCAAAATGTGAACTATTAAAAACAAAATGTTATTAACCTAACTTAACTGGATAAATATTTTCTGAGTTTAAGATCCCTGTGAGGAGTTAGGCTCTGCACTATGGAAGACAAAAAGAATAGGACATTGTCGTTTTAAAAGCTTTTGGAATTGCCTTTGTAGTTTGTATATTCTGTCTAAAATGACGTGTGATTGTAGAGTAAAACAAAAAATTTTATGTGACTGGCAGCTCCAAATTACTTCCAAAAACATCATCAGAAACAAAAATAGACAGTGCAAGAAGACAACTATGGGAAGGGCAGCTTAAAATGGATATATTCTAGTCTTCTTTAAAAAAAAAAAAGTTGTTATTCCATATTCACATAGCCCTGCACACCTTCTTATTCTTTTCCCCTTTCCGATTCTCTTCCACAAATTGTTGAGCGGGCAAAATAAGGAACCAGAAGTTATTCACAAACTTCGATATTCTGTAATACATAATTAGAAGGAAACTAACTAATAAATCAGTTGCAGTCACTTCCTTTATTCCTTGCACTTAATTATTCGTTATCTTATGCTTTGCTAAAATAACGGATGCAATTAAGTCCTTACTTTGCCCGGGACCCAACAGTGATTTATGATTGACCTTGAAGAGTGAGCAAACACTACGACGGAGACAAAACTACTTGCTATTCTGTATTAATATATTCTGAAAGAAGGGGCTGTCGGGGAATTTTTAGACTTTTTTACAGAACAGCATTTGCGATTTCTAAAAGAGGGGGGAATAAAAACGCTAAAAGAGTGACGCTAAGGGCAAAAGGGAAAGGTTTTGCTTTCCCGTTTGAAAAATTTCACAGGATCATCATTTTATTTATTTTTTAATTAGTTAATTTTTTTCAGTAAGCTCTCCGCCCAACGTGGGGCTCGAACTCACGACCCCGAGACCGAGAGTCCCACGCTCCACCGACTGTGCCGGCAAGGCATCCCCAGAATCCTCTTTAAAGCGCAAGCGACCTAACCCTTATCCCCCCACCCCACCCCCTGCCCCGGCCCTGTGGAGCGGACTTGCTCTGCGAGTATCCAGGCCCGGCTGGGGAGGAGGGGGGCGGCTGGAGGGACAGCGCTCCCGGCCCCTCGGACGCCAGCAGCGGCGGGCGGGGACACACGCAGCCGCGGCCCCGCGCACCGTCACCTCCGCCCTCCCCCTCCGACCGGCGCCCGCACCCCCGCCGCGGCTCGCGGACCGAAGGGTCCCAACCTCGCTCAACACACTGCCCCCTTCCCACCCGGGGCAGGGGGCCCTACTCGGCCTCTGCCACGAGTCTCTAGGGTCTTTCCACACCTTCCTCCCTCTCGCCGAGGGTCTCATCAGCAGACCTTTCTTAAATTTTGTTCGTCTCTCTCTGCCTTCAGATCTTCTCAGACCTAGCCTTCAGCCTGAGGGGTCTCCCCTCGGTCCTCTCCCTCGGTCTGCCGAATCCCTGCACCCTCCCCCCCGAGGGGTTCCCCCCCTACCCCGGGCGCCCCCCCACCTCCACTCACCTCGCGCCCGCCAGCTCTCCCGAGCTCGCTGGCGCCGGGCGCGGTCGCGGGACGCGCACGCCGGGCGGCGGCGGGGGGGCCGCGCGCGCAGCGTACGCGGTGACGTCAGTGCGCTGGCGGCGGCGGCGGCGGCGGCGGCGGCGGCAGGGCTGTTTGTTCTGCTCTCCCGCAGCCGAGGAGCCGAAGCGGTGGCTGCGGCGGCAGCGGCTGCCGGCAGTGCCCGCAGGCGAGCGGGGCCTGTGAGCGCGGCGGAGCGGCGGGCGCGGCGGGCGGGCCCCGGCGCCGCGCAGGCAGCCCGAAGAAGAGGGGGCGGCGGCAGCGGGCGGCCGGCGGGGGCGGCGTGCGGCCTAGCGTCTCAGGTGAGGACCGGTGCCCTTCGGGGCGGCGGGCGGCGCGGGGCGGCCGGCGGGGACCCGCGGCGCGGCCCGCGTAACCTGCATTGCGTAATGGGGCCGGTGCGCCAGCACCTACGCCATCGGCGCGGCGCGGGGGCGGGGAGGCCGGGGCGACGCGGGCTCGGGCCTGCGGGCCTCCCGCGTCCGCGCGCCGTGCCGCTTGCGCCCGGCCGGGGCCGCCTGCGCCGTTGGCGTCGGAGTGGCCGGTCGCTCGCGGGTGCTCGGTCGTTGGCGCCGCCGCCCCCCGGCTTGGGCCGGCCGGCGGGGCGGGGGCGCGGGTGGGGGGCGCGGGCGCCGCGGCGGGGCGGGTGGCCGGGGGCGGGCGGGGGGCGGGCCGAAGCGCCCGGCACTTCCTGCCGCCGCCATTTTGTCAAGTGAGGAGGAGGAGGAGGAGGAGGAGGAAGCGGCCGCCGCGGGCTCCGCGGCGCGCCCGGCCCCGGTAAGTCCGGGCCCGGCGTGGTGGCCACGGGCGCCGTTGTCCCCATCCGCGGTCCCCCAGGGCTGGCTCGGACGCTGCCCGGGCGCTCACGTGGGCCGGGCTCAGCGCGCGCTCCCCTGTCGCCTGGGTCCTCCTGCCCGAGCTGGGGCAGCGCGCCCCCGCCCCCATTTCCTCGCCTTCCCGGCGGTCCCCGGAGCTCTGCGGAGAATGGGTCTGGTCCCCAGGGGGAGGGAGGAGGCTGCCGCGGCACGCCTGCCGGGAGACACCCCCGGGGGTGGGAGCGGTGCTGTGTGGGGCGAGCCTGACCCCCTTTACCTACCCACTCCCAGCCTGGCAGCCGTGCGCTGGGCGCTTTGTTTTGCTCGGTCGATGCTCGCTGGCGTCCTTGCCACGGCCTCTTCTGTTCGTTGTGTTGTCTGGGGTGGTGGTTTGGGGTGGGGATGTGGGGGAGTTGTGATTCAGCGAAATAAAATGACACAGCCCCCCCCCCAAAAAAAAAAAAAAAACGGAAACAGCACAACTTCACCCGGCCGCCCCCAAGGCCCGGCCTTGGATGAAAATGGGAAATCCCAGTTTGGTATAGTGGACAGTGTAAATACTTGCATTCAGGCCCGTGGATGAGTCATGTGCTTTTGCTAAGTGGCTGACCTCCCATTTACTCAGGACCACAGCATTGTTTTTTGAAATATTATTTTTATTTTTCACTCCGTGTTTTCTGCAACCTGGTGAGGTGTGTGGTCTTGGTCTTTGGGTTCAATTTGGTGTGTGTGTTTTGGATGCAAGAAGTGACCTCTTGGAGTCTGTGCTTTCTGAGAATTGAAGTGTCTTTGCTTCCCTTTGGGAGGGCTCTACCTGTCCGTGTTTACGAAAACCAAGTCTCTGTGCCTGTAAGTCAGTGGCTCTTTGGTGGTGTAATAATGGTTGGGAGATTTTTATGAATGGGGCTGTCAAGTTCCCTAAGTTGTTAGTCCTTAGAGTTTGTAGTCTGTTAGTGGTAAAGCTATACTCGACAGGATTTATGAATGTTTTCAGTTCTAAGTGGGTTTTGGGAGGTGGTACAGTCTGTTTTATGATCTCGCCAGTAACTTAATAAAGCATTCCTCCTCTCAGTTTAATTTGGGTGGGGATTATCTTTCCTTCAAGGTATTACAGACAACCAAGCTCTTCTCCCCCCAAACTTCAACCTGAGGAAGATAAACCTCTCAGATGGTTCCCATTGACTTAAGTCCAGAAGGAAAAGCGTGATCTGAAACAAAATGCATTGCTCCTCTGTTATCCACCATACCCCTTTCCGTGGTAGGAAACATAGTATCCAAGAGGTCAAGCTGTGGAGAAAAGCACTTAAGTTCATTTTAGTTGGTTTTAACTGGAAGGAGATGATCCCACCTCTGTTGTGTCTAGCTAGAATTCAGCACAGCCAATTTGCTGAAGAGGAGGAGCTCTGCCTACAGATGAACGTTCGAACTTGAAAGGGGCTACATATTAAGGACAAGTTGGCTGTTCTAGGGTGCTAGTATGGCTAGCTTCTCTAGCTTGGATGGGGATAAGGAGAAAAGAAAAACTGCTGAAGAATTGCAAGAGAATTGGCGGCTGCTTTGTAAAATTGCCACTGAATTATTGAATTGTTCAAAGGAATTTAGACTTTGTTTCCAAAAGTTACTCTTTTGAGCCAGTTGTTGTGATCTTTGTACTAAATTGCACTTTTGTTTTTGAAGGTTGGGGGGGATGCAATATTTTTCTGTTACACAATTCAGGTTATTGAATGACTTGAGATTTACAGACCTAGAAGATTGGAGTCCTTGTTATTAATTTAAAGTAAAAACCGTTTGGTACATCAATGATTTGTAGACTCTGGGCTGTTAAATCCTTTGACAACCCGCTGTCATGTGTCAATTGTAAAGTGTTTCAATTTCCGATTTTGAATGAACTTACAAAGTAGATGTTTGTCTTTATGTTCCTGGCAAATGTATAAGAAGGAAAGGAAAGCTTGACATTGGAAAGTGCTACTAATATTTCATAGATCTTTGTGAGTTTTGCTGGTTCGCAAAGACTGCGCGTTTGCAAGGTGAGAATTGTGGGGATTCTTTGCAGATGCTGACAGTTTGTTTTTAATTCATTAGACATGAGTTTGTAAAAATAAAATTTTAAGTTATTTTAATTTTTTACTGGAATGTGAGTTCCATGCGGGCAGGGTTTTGTTTGCTTGGTTTTACCTATTTTAAGTCCGTATTGTATTCTCAGCGCCTAGAAGAGGACCTAAAATATTCTTAGAGTGAACAAACTGGAAAGATAAGTGAGCAAGAATTTGGCATGTCCAGGGGCTCCTCAGTAGTTCACTCAATTAAGTGTCTGACTTTGGCTCAGGTCATGATCTCACGGTTTGTGGGTTCGAGCCCTCTGTCAGGCTCTGTGATGACATCTCAGGGCCTGGAACCTGCTTGGGATTCTGCGTCTTCCTCTCTCTCTGCCCCTCCCCTGCTTGCACTCTGTCTCTCTCACTCTGTCTCTCTCAAAAATAAATAAACTTTTTTTAAAAAATTAAAAAAAAAAAAAGAATTTGGCATGTCCTTAATACCAAATGCAAGTAATTCCTCTTAATATCGTTAGGAGGGGATATGGTTGGTCAGTAGTGATTTGCAAGGAATGTGAATTTTAACTATGATGTTAAGGTCCAGAAATTGCAGTAAACTTGCAGTGTGGCATGCAGTAGCTTCTGTGCACTGTCTACTGTACATTTCCCACTTAGTTTGAAATGTGGTGAGTGGGTTTGGGCTGTGGTTCAGCATTGGCCTGGGAAAAGTATTTTTAAGAGGGAGATGAAGTGGGTAATAAACATGTATGGATAGCATTTCTTAATGTGACTCTCATGTTTTTAATAAAAACTTGATTTGTGCGCGTGTTGTTAAACATTGAGTCTTTTTTTGTTGTTTTTGTTTTGTTTTTGTAAAATTCGGGTTTCATGTGTATATAATTGCCCAATCAGTTTCAAGTGATTAGTTCCTGAGCTCATACTATATTCACGGGGGAGACAAAAAGTGAGTTTTCTTTGATAGGTTCATGTTTTGATGTATTCATTCCCCAACATTTTATTGAGTATAAATTGTATATAACTTGAGCATTACACTATTATTGTAAAATCCCACCAATCTCTTTCTTTTTTTTTAAGTTTATTTATTTATTTTGAAAGAGAGAGAACACGAACGGAAAAGGGGCAGAGAGAGAGAGAGAATCCCAGCAGGCTCTGTGCTGTCGGCACAGAGCCCAACGCAGAGCTGGAACTCACAAACTGTGAGATCATGACCTGAGCCGAAATCCAGAGTTGGATGCTTAACCTACTGAGCCACCCAGGTGCCCCTTTAAAGAAAGAACTGCTTTGTTGAGATACAGTTCACACACGTTACAGTTCCCTGGTTTAAAGTGCACATTTCAATAGTTCCTAGTATATTCAGAGTTGTGCACCGATCACCACAACCAATGTTAGAACATTTGCATCTGTCCCAAAAGAAACCCCTATACATTAGCAGTCACTCTCCATCCATCCCTCCCCCCCTTACCCCCCCCCCCCGCAACACATGGCAACCACTAATCTATTTTCTGTTTCTATGAATTTGTGTATCCTGGATATTTCAAAAATCATACAATATGTAGCCTTTCATGTCTGACCTCTGAGTATAATGTTTTCGTGCTTTGTGCTACAGCACGAATCACTGTTTCATTCCTTTTATTACTGGATGATATTCCATTATGTGAATACATGCCACGTTTTGTTTATCCATTCAGTAGTTGGTGGATATTTGGGTTGTTTCCACTTTGGCTGTTGTGAATGGTGCTGCTGTGAACATTCACGCACAAGATTCTGTGCGGACGTGTGTATTTTCTCTGGGGTAGCTACTTAACAAGTGTAATTGCTGGTCATGGTAACTGTTTGAGGGTGTGCAATGACTTTTTAACTGCCTTGATTTTCTAGTGCTTTCACAAGGGGTTAAAAGAAAAGCTTAATGGGTTATGGGTGTACCCATTACAAAAAAATGAGGGAATGGAAGTGCAAGGATGTCTGCGTGTTGCATGTAGAACAGCCTGCCTAGTTTGATCCCAACTTAGTTTTTAAAAATTGTACATTCTTAGAGAACAGTTTAAAATGCTGGTAAGGCACAGAAAACCATTTGGAAGATGAACCCCAAACTTGTGTTGAAAAGGGTAACTGTTAAAACCCTTAAAATTTCTTTTTCAGCCTAAATAGGCTACAACTTCTCAAACTGCATGCGCACATCTAGCTTAAATCATGGGATATATTCTCTTCTAAAGAAATAGATGAAGTCCATTGTCACAGTTAGGGCAAACAGCCATCTGTCCAATTCTTGACTGAACCCTGAAAGGGAATAGCAGTGATTGGTTTATGTCATTTGAAAATGAGATTGTGAGATTTGTTTTTTCTTTAAGCAAAAACAAAGTAGTTCGTGGTCATTTGAAATAATTTGAAAAATAACAATGTTAACGTTAGATGTCAAAAACTGTCCTTTACCCTCATTTTTATTTCAATTTTTCGTGTTAGTAACAAAATTGATTATACTCTTAAGTTTTCAAAAAACATTACGTTGTGAACATTTCCAGAATGCTCTATTTAAATAGTTGCCTAGATTTTATCATATGAATGTACCATAATTCTATTTTTAGACCTTGTCTTCAGGTTTCCTCCTTTTTCATGTCTAGAGAGGGAATCACTGGATCAGAGGGTGTGCATTCTTTCAAACTTGATACAAATCCGTTTTCCAGAAAAGTTCCATGAATGTCCCATTTCTCCAATCACAGCTTGACACAGGGTCTTGTTTATTTATTTTACTTTTTAAGTTTATTTTTGAAAGAGAGGAAGAGCAGGGAAGGGGCAGAGAGAGAGGGAGACAATCCCAAGCAGGCTCCACACTGTCAGCACGGAGCCTGATGTGGGGCTCGAACTCACAGAATTATGAGATCATAACTTGGGCTGAAATCAAGAGTTGGACGCTTAACAACTGTGCCACCCAGGTGCCCCAACAGAGTCTTGTTTAATAAGGCTGAGTTTTGGTTTTTTGTTTTTTAACGTCCCCCCTCCCCCTCAGAAAGCAATTGGGTAAAAACAGAGCGTCCTCTTTGGTGTGTTCTGAAGGCATCTGAGAAGCAGATGTGTCTTGACATCTTGCTCTTTGACCTTTCTACTCTCTCCTGTTAGACTTGGACTTTGTTTCCTGAAATCAAGCCTCAGAATTCCTAATCAGGTGATAGGAGCCTAGTGTTATCTGAATACTCTGGGGAAGGGTGACTGGAAAGGGCTTAAGCAGCCTGTTGGCATCCAGTCCTGTCTCATTTTTGCTGGCCCACTCCAAAGACTGATACCACAAGCGTGTCACAGACCCCAGTTTGAATCCTGGCCCTGCTGCCAGGATTTCAACCTGTCTCAGCCTCCTGCAAATTTCACCTGCCCATTTTTCAGTTTAGAGTAAAATGAGGCTGTGCCCTCTCGCGGGTAGCTACTACGCACTTGCTGTCATTGCCCAGGGGGAAGAACTGAAGTGCGGAGAGGCAGCCAGGTCTGAGAGTAGAATGCCAGAGGGCCGCGAAGGTGTAGCAGCCGGCACTTCGGGATGTTGTGCCGCCAGGTGCCTTCTAGACGTGCCCCCTCTCCCCCCAGCCTTGTTGTGTCTTCTGAATTGAACTATGAGTGGAGATCATTTGGAGAAGGTGATTTCAAGTGAGGGTTGGATTTTTTGTTTTGGTTGTTTTTTTTTTTTTTTTTTTTAAGTGAGGATTTGTTTTTATCTGATACTGAGATTAAAAGTGGTGGTAGGTAATGGGATTAGGGGAAGTTCAGCTCTGAGGGCATTCACTCTGTGGTGTTGGCTGCAGCGTTTGGGGAAATGATCCAGCCGGGAAAGGTAATGTGTGTTCTTGGGCCTAAAATGTAACTTTTCTATTTCATTAAAAACGGGTTATGTGAGTAAAGGCAGTGGCCAGGGTGCCAGAAGTCGCTGGTGGACTAAAATTTTTCTAGAGCATAAGCACTGCATCTCTCTCTACCTTCTTTGCCCCCTTTGGCCCTAATTTGAATTATGTTGACATCTGAGCTTGAAAAAAGGATTCTGGTCTCCGGGAAGGTTTGTGTCACGAGTTGGGATCTCCCTGGAAGAGAGGCAGGCAGCTGGATGGACCAGGCAAGTGGAGTTCTGGATGGAAAGCTACAGTCCTGCTACTTTGGGCCTTGTTGACCACAAGAACTAGTTGATGTCAGTCACCCTTCCTGGGGACCATCAGGATCCAGTATCACATGGGGGGTTTTTTGTTTGTGTTAAACCCACCTGGAGAGTATCTTTCAGAAATCAGCCAAATCTGAGCATTTGACTGCAAATTAAGGGTACTTGGATGAATATGTCATTTCTCTCTCTTTTTAAATTTTATTTCTTTTGAGAAAGAGAACACAAGCGGGGGAGGGGCAGAGAGAGAGAGAGAGAGGAGAGGAGAGGGGAGGAGAGGGGAGGAGAGGGAGGGAGAATCCCAAGCAGGCTCCTCACTGTGAGTGCAGAGCCCCCGATGTGGGGGTCAATGTCAGGAACTGTGAGATCATGACCTGAGCCGAAACCCAAGTAGATGCTTAATTGACTGAGCTACCCCGGGTGCCCTTCCCCCCATTTTTTCCTTTTGAACTGTGACATAATTACGAAGACTTTTTATAGTTCATTCTAGGTATAGGCTATTCTGTGATCTTTTTCTTGGAGAAGTATTGGCCTGTTTCGCCTAATACAGGAAGTTCCAGGTCTTTGGGCTATGGAGAGCAGACTTGGTTGGAGCTGTGTCACTGGAGAGGAATAACTGTGGAGTCCACTGTCAGAGTTCAGTCCCAGCCCTGACCCCTTCTGGTCTTGACCTCGGGCAAGTTACCTAATGGTTCTAGACCTCAGTTTCCTTATTGGTAAAGTGGGGTCTGTATACCTGAGCATTGGCAGGTAGACAGAAGGTGGGGGGTGGTTAACATCTGTATTATATTTAGATTGAGTGGGGTCTGAAGGGAGTGATTGCTTTGTTCTGCCTGAAGGGCTTTGAGAAAAGTTGTCCAGGCTCTACTTTGCATGTGGTCACCTTCCTTGTCTTGGTGTCCACTTAAGGCTGAAACTCCTTGTTTGTTCCTTGTTGCTGTCAGGTCAAGAGGCACTGGCACACTGTGGAAGCAGTACCAGGGGAGAGGTGTTGGGCTTGGTATTATGCAATTTCCAGAAACAGGAATTAGTAATTCCCACATCCTCATGTGTGACTAATGTCCCCACTTGTCCTACCCCAGGCAGTAACACATAACACATCTGTGGGCAAATTGGCCTTTGAGACTGTTTTTATTTTGTGTTCAAAGGGTGGGGGTGAGATAAATTTGGGGATTTTACATCTGAAACATTTTCATTGTTTTTTGAGGAAACATATTTGGTGGGAGCAGATTGTTACTGTGAGGGGTGAAACCGGAGAACTGAAGAACTGCAAGGAGGGTGGAACCTGCCAGTGGTGGGGGGTGGGGGGGGGCAGGGGCACGCTGTACTCACATTGGACTAGTCGTGTATCCTCTCAAGACTCAATTTTTCATATGTAAAATGGGATAACAGGTTTGGGCTCCAGAGAACTTTGACCAGAATCTAGATTTTAAGAGAAAGTCACTCGTTTTATATCTGTCTTTTTCAAACTGTGGGTAATGATGTGAACTGAAAAGGTTGCAATCATTGTTTAAGGGGGAAAAAAAAGAAATGTTGGAAAGTGTCTCACACATTCAAGAGGATTTTATAAAACCTTTTCTTTGATTTTATGTATTGTGATGTACATGATAAAAGGTGTATGTTACTGTGGGTCATGTCAGAACAGTGTGAAATAATATTTTAGATAATATCCAATTGTAACTGTGGGTACCTTGATGGTATTTTTTTTTAACCTTTTTGCAGTTTGTTTCTTCATCATTTGTCCAAGGGTGACTACTGTATATGCTTTCCAGTAGCAGGTGAATTGCATTGATCTTTAGTTTCTTTTCTTCCTTGTACCACTGTTTGCTAAACGCTCTGTAGGGGGTGGAGCAGCTCTGAGAGTTGAGGAAGCACGTAGTGCTGAAGGTTGTCAGCAGACTGCAGTCGGCAAAACAAGAAGGATATAGTGTTTTGTGTGTGTTGTTAAAATTCAACTGAGCAAATTTTAAAGATCTTAGTTGGCTTTATTCAATGATTCATTAATTGGGCGACATCTCATCCAGTAAATAGAAAGGCGCTCCAAAGAGCTGTATAAAATGAAAGGTTTTTATAAGTAGAAGGGGGTGGGATGAAGTTAGAAATGCAAAGAAACAGGTTGTTTTAGGCAGGGTCACCTTCCTTTGGGGGCTGGGGGCTGTTGGGCAGATGACCTCACTGGTGCTGGCCAGGTAATTCCAGACTGGTTAAAAATTCCACCTCTCGCAGAAGTTGAAACCATGATTAGGTATTAAGTCTCAGTTTGGTGACTGTGGGGCTTAGCACAAGTGACTCCATTTAGGGCCTTTTGTCTCTTTAAGTGTGTAAGGCAAGCTACCTGTCCTTTATTCTCTGATGCGTCCTCCCGATGTTTAAATTAAGAGGTGTCTCTCTCTCTCTCTCTCTCTCTCTCTCTCTCTCTCTCTCTCTCTCTGTTTTTTAAGGAAATAGTTGTATTGGTTAGGTCTTTCTGGTATAAGTAACAAACATAAAACTACTTAAAAGGGAAGTCTGTTGGGTGATGTGAACATAAGTCTGGAGTGGGTAGGGCTCAGGCACAGTCAAATCTAGGGGCTCAAACAGGGACATCAGAGCTTGTTACCTATTTCTAGTATAGTGACCTCAAGGTCAAGATTGAATCTTCTCTTGTAATGCTGTCTGATGACAGAAGACTCTGCCTTGGATCATTTCCCGTCATTGACCATGTGCAGAATGGGAATGCCAAACAACCTTGCCTCACACGTAGCACCTGTAGCCCATCTCTGCCCTCCATTTGCTCACCCCAAACAGTAGCTCCAGCAGCATCTTGCTCATCATTATGAGGTATGGAATACTTTGGTTGAGCAAGACGTCTATCTTTTACACTAGAAGAAGTGTGCTCCCTAACTGCAAACAAGAAATTTTGGATGGCTGAGAGGGAAGTTAATTTTCCATACGAAGTCATAAACTAGACTCCAAGAGTGAGTTATCAGGAAAAGGGTAAAGTGAAGATGGTATTAGGGATTACGTATTCTGAATCCTTTGTTAGAGGGTGAAATGAAAGCTAGGATTTATCTTACCAGGTCCTGGGTGCAGAGGGGCTGCTGTGGGGCTGAGAGAGGAGTCAAGCCAAGTCTCGAAGTCTCTTTTGGGTGGGTGAGATGATGTGGGTTCCCAGTGGTGATTGGAGCCAGTTTGGCAGAAAAATAGTCCTCAGGAAGCACAGGGGTGAGCTGGGCTTATACCCTCGAGGAAGCACAGGGCAAGACTTGGAAAAGAGACCAGGTAGATGAATTTCAGTAAGTGCTTCCATGAATGAAATTGTAATGGAGAACATTTCAGTAGACTGGGTTCATCTTTCATCCATGCCTGTGAAAGCTACAGTTGTAATTTTGCCATTTGCTAAGCTGTTTCTGTACTTAGGTTCGTTCTTGTAAAGTCTGCTGCTTGACATTCCTCTAGCATTACAAAAAGCCTGCTCAGATTTCCATAATCAAAAACAAGTGTTGAGCATTGTTAGGGTCATCGTTTTCCTGCGGTTCTTACTGTTGGATTTATGCAGTCCTTTAAGGAGCTCAGAAATAATTGAGGATCCAGTGGCCAAGGATGAGACCAGCCCTGCCTCTCACTAGAACTTCAATTCTTAGCTTGAGGGAAGGTCAGAGGTCATCTTGAGACTGTGTCAGATGCCGTGGGTCCTTTCTCCAGGAAAAATGCACATGCATGAACATTGAACCGTTGAGGGAGACAGTTTTCAGAACCCTAAAGTCCATCCGAGGAGTATGTACTAAAGTGAATTTCCTGGATTTTACTTTGAGAATGAAAAATTTATTATTACGTTAATTGAAAGGCTCTTGGTAGTTTTGAAGACTTTTGTTTTCGCGCTAGCTTGCTTTCGCGCTAGCTTGCTTTCGCAGGCATTTATAAATGTATGACTTGGAAACAACGTGGAACGCCCATTTTGGTTTGTTCTTGTAAAATCTTCCGGAGGGTTTTATAGAGCTGTCAACCTGGAGTGTCAACAGTGGTGCAGACTTCCTCAATACCCCTGTGCATCCCTCTTTTCCAGCTTGTTTTCTTTCCTGGGGATGAGGAATGTCAGAATGGGCCTATCTGTGTCTGCAGAAGAAGGGAGGTTTTTGTTCACTGAAGCTGCCGCTGTTTGTAAAACTGTCTCCAGGATTTGGTGTTGGCCTGGAGCCTTTGCTGCAGAAGGTAGCCCAGTGGGCCACTAGCCAGCCTGTCATTTGGTGGTGTTGGGTGTGGGTATACTTGGAATTAGGGCTGTGGGTCCCTATCGTGGTTTAGTGCCTCCTTTCTGCTGTGGCACATTTGTTCACGCATACACCGGAACTACATGCTGAGGGATGGCAAGGGATCATTCTTCAGCATAATATGTTCATGCTTAGGAATATGAACATGCTACTCCAGGTGGTGTGCGTGATGCCACTCTGCTGTCTCCCCAAATTCCTGCATGGTGGAAGGAATAGGAAATACAGTACCTCATAAACTTGAATAATTCATACTTCTGTAATTGGGGCAGGGTTGTCAGAGGTTGCAAAAGAACTATTACTTCTAAGAATAGTGCATATTAAGACCTCCTTTGCTCTTTAATCTCTAAAGTTTGAAGATTAATCTTGTTATGTGTTGATGGATATTTAAGCATTTACTGTTGGTGTTGGCTTTAATTAATCCCATTGCTCTGCTCACTTGTATTACAGTCTTATTGTACAGGCATGATTTTTGTTACTTGAGCAGTTTCCCCTTTCTATTCTGTAATTAAGAGAAACAAGATAGAGTACACAGAAGTTTTGTAAAAGATGGTGCCATCCATGTGTAGGTTGTTTTAATTTACAAGCTTCACTGAAAATTATTTGGCTCTCAAGTGCTTTCAGTTATTAAAAAAAAACCTGCTAAGTCATAAAGTCGTGTATGTGTGTTCATTTGTTTTCCTTTTGACACTAGGAAACAATTGAGCTGACAGATTAGCTGTCTGGAAATAACACCACCTTTGTGTTCATCTATTTCAGAGTCCTAACACACATCTTTGTAATCCCAGGAATGCAGTTTTGAGTTACTAGTGTTGGAGCCCTCTTGAGTTGCAGCCCATACAGCCTGTAGCTTAGTTTGCCCGTCCTCAGGGTCCTCTCCCAGGACATCTCTGGGCCTCTTTGCTGTGGGAACCCTTGTACGAGTGAAAGCTGAATGCCCACCCTGGCCTATGTATCGCTCTTTCCGCTTGCCTTCCAGACCCCCACATTCCCTTTGTTCACCTTGAGGCAGTGCTTTTCTTTTATCCATGACCCTTTGTGAAAAGGTTCCCTGTGACGGGATAGAACTATCTTTTCTGAATGTATGTGGGTTTTTTGTTTTTTTGTTTTACTACCGCTTGCCTGTTCTGAAATGGTGAAGTCAAACACGAGTCAACTGGCTGTCTTTGTCAGCCTCAGTATATGGAGCTGCAATGTGGGTCTGTTTCCCACTATTTCCCCAGACTGGGAGCTTGAGCATACATGTTTATGAGCAGTCTGTTTTAGTGGGTATTTGTGTGGATACTATGGCCCAGGAGCTAGATTTCTAAGAAAAGCTCTATGTTTTCCTTAAGTCTTAAGAAAACAACTTTACTAATGGGGTACTGGTATCATCTTGGTTTTGTAAAAGGTAGCTGGCGCCCAGAGAGCTCAGTCACTTGAGCAGGAGTGCAAGGGCATGGAGCTGGTAAGTGGTACGCCTGGCTCTAGAGCCCACGTGTGCACACGTGCTCGCTCTCTCTCTCTCTCTCTCTCTCTCTTTTTGTTTTTAAGATTTAACTAATCTCTACACCCATCGTGAGGGTCGAATTTACAGCCCTGAGATCAAGAATTGCATGCTCCACCATCTGAGTCAGCCAGGCACTCCCACATGCTCCTGACTTCGTTCTACAAGCTGTGGAAGGAGGGAATCGGCCACGTTCAGATGGATGGAGTGGTAACTAACGTGCACAAGATAGATCATGGGAGTGTTCGTGAGAGGTACAGGCCAGCCACTCTGAGAAGAGAGTCCTTCCAGCTGTGAGCATAGGAAAGGAGCTGGCATTTAGGCTGGTCCATCTGTGAGACAGCTGAGGCCTGGACAGAGATTTGGACTGTTCTGCAAGCAAGCACCTGCCCCTCGGAAGCACTCACGGAGGAGGGTCACGTCAGAGGAGGGTCATTACTCTGGCTGCAGACCTCTTTTTCATCTGGATATCTGGTCATTAAATGCAGTGCCACCCTCCAGAGGAGTCTCATGAAGACATTCACATGAGTGGAATTAAACTTCACCTGCCTTGATTTGGTTTCACCTCCATTTTTTCCTTGTTACTCTAGTGAAAGTCTGTGAATTCAGACAAAGGAGTTGGGGGAGTCAGTAAGCTGGAGTAAACTTCATCTTTAGCCCATGTGCCCTGGGCTTGCTATATCAGGGTGTGAACTGGATGATCTGCTAGGATTATGGTGAGTCTCTATCTCAAGGTGCTGCTTATTGTAGGGTGCGATTGCGTTCCAGCTCATGGGTTTTTATTTCCCACTTAGGGACTGTTGTTTAAAGGGAATTTCCTGCCTGAAGCAAACAGGCCAAATTCTGCCAGGGTGTGTGTGGGACTTACTAGATAATGGGGCACTGTGCTATATCTTTTGTGTGCAGTGAGAATTCAGTGATGAATAAAAGTGTTTCCCATGTCTGTATGCTGAGTACAATTAAATCATAACTGGGGGCAGAGTGAGGCAAGTGTTTAAGGGGGTCCTAATATGTCCAGTGGTGGGCAGTGGCCCGGTGCTAGAAAGGTGGTAATTCGTTTAATAAGAGTGCCCTGAAGAAACATTTTACTTTTAAAACCTTTCTTTGACTTTATAAGATGACAAATGATTTTGTTGAGGAAGAGTTTGGCTCTGAGTACTGTGAGAAAAATCTAGTAAGAGAAAATGGTAGAAGTGGTTAAACAGACTTCATGCAAAACTGAAAACTAGACCAGTAAGCTAGTTGGAATATGATCGGAAGGTAATAGATCTATTGGAGCAAAATTCTCCTGCTGCTTTAAAACCCCACTGTATATATGTTGGCTAAAACCCAAACCCCGATCCTGTGGTACTCTGGGCCCTACCTAGCTTCTATGACAGACTGCTGTCCCATGTCTTTGTTTTTTCTAGGACCCCCCCCCCCCCATCTTTCAGGGTGCAGTTTTGATCTTATTTTACAGTGACCTACCCCCCCCCCTTGCACAGTGTGGGGCGTGAAGTACCCTGAGATCAATTCACATGCTCTACTGACTGAGCCTGGCAGGTGCCCCATGACCTTACCCAAGTTTTAAAGCAGTGCTGTCCTGTGGAACTTTCTGCAGTAATGGAAAATCTTTAGTTTTTGAGTTACCCAGCATGGTAGGCACTACCCCACGTGATGAATATGCCTGCTTTGACAGGTTTTAGAGAGGATAGGCTCATTTTAGTCTCTTGGTGCTTGTGGTTGACACTGCCTTGTAGGCAGGTGGATATGTAGTGCTGGAATGCAGGGGCACGTCTAGGCTAGAAGTGGGGCTTTAGGCATTGCCAGGAGGGTGGATGAGGTCTCCTGGAGCTATGTGGAGAGAGAACGGGGTGGGGGTGGGGGCCGGCTGGGCCCGCATTTAGAGTGAGAGGGCAGTCAGGAACAGAATCCTGATTTGTGGGGACGGACAAGCACCCTGCTCCCCTCCTACAGGAGGCTGGAAGCAGAGTCCCAGCAAAGTCCCAGGCTAGAGGAAGCTAATAAGCCTGCATAGCCTAAGAACTCAGGTGGAGAATTAGCCTTCATCAGATCAGGGAAAGGGGTTTTCCTTTGAAAACTGTCCGCCATGGAGTGAACTCCAGTTACCTACGTAAGTATGGTATTCTCAATCTCTGCCCTTCTGTTTTTATAGCCTAGAAAATTCCCCACCCCTCCTTGGAATTTGCTTTATCTGGTATCTTTCATTTCATTCATTCCATACATCCCCATTTTGTGAGCAGAGCTTTTGGTGCATTTGGCCCATTATCTTTGGGTGTGGAGAATATGACCAAAGGCTCAAGCAGGGACTGAGGGCCGAGTTGTACTTCTAGAAAGTGCCAGCTTCTAGAAAGTGCCAGCGGTGGGTCTACCTGGAGTCATTCAACTGAATGAGGTGGATGAAGCCTGCCCACAGAGTTTGTGCTAGTGGGCTGCAGACCAGACCTGAAGGCCCGTTGGGTTTCATTCTGTGATTACATTATGAAATGTGCAAAGCTAACATTAAATCATGGCATTTGCTTTTATTGATACTATGATTAATAGTGTTAATTGAGCGCTTAGTTTCTCTTGCATCGCATTTGACGCTTACACCAGCCCTGTGAGGGTCTTCTCTCCAGAGTTGAAGAATCTGTGGTGAAGCCATCTGCTTTTTTCCCCCTGTTCAAAAACATAAAACTTTACCATCTTAATATTTTTAAGTATACAGTAATGTTAAGTCTGTTCATGTTGTGTAGCAGATCTCTAGAACTTTTCCATCTTGCAAAATTGAAACTATGTCCATTTAACAACTCTCACTTCCCCCCCCTCCCTCCAGCCCCTTGGCAACCGCATATTACTTTCTATTTCTAAGAGTTTGACTGTTTTAGATAGCTCACATTAAGTGGAATCGTGCAGTGTTTGTCTGTCACAAGCCTATTTCAATACTTAGCAAATGTCCTCCAGGTTCACCCATGTTGTCACATGTGAGAGGATTTACTTTCTTAAGGCAGAAAATACCCCACTGTACATAACCATATTTTCTCTATCCATTTATCTGTTGATGGACATTTGGATTGCTTCCCCTTCTTGGCTCTTGTGAATAGTGCTGCCATGAAATGAACATGGATGTGCAGGTAGCCACTCGTCTACTTTTTGAACACAATTTAGAACTTAAATAGGGAAGTCTGCTACGAAATTCCCTTGTCCTGTTTGCATGCTGCAACTGATTTGGGATTGGAGGGTTTTTATTAGGCAGATGTGAAAAGTGGGCACAAGGGTACAGGAAGGAGATGATTCAGCCGGTGGTCCCTTGTCCAGCTAGGTGTCTTTCAAGGCAGCCTAGAAGAAAGTAGGGGCTGGTTACAAATGGATTGGACCCCACCCCTTTCTGGCTTTCCAGGGTCTTATCCTGTCAGTTAGCCACAGTCTTGGCTTCTCAACCCAACCCACTCACATTTCCATGACAGGTAGCTTGACTTGTGTTCTCATTTCAGCCAGTGTAATCCTGAAAAGGCTCACAGAATTCCTGTAACCTAACATTTCTCTGTGAGTTGCCTCAAAATGTGACCAAGGCAGCTTAATTTTTGAACTCCTGTAAATGGGATGGCCCTTAATAACACACGATCAGGTGTAGCAGAGGTGAGAGGTGTCTCCAGCATCAGTTTTGGCAGTCTCTGCCTTTGCCTGCACTCAGTGTCCTGTGACTTATGCCTGGACATCTTGGATTGCTTCATACTCCCTCCTGCCCAGTGCAAGAAGCACCAAATGCTGTCCTTGGAAGCAAGCACAGAGCTCAGGGATAAATAGACTAGACAGCTTGCTCCCTCAAAAGGAAGCAGCTTAGATTTTGACTTCTCCTTTTTCAGAAAATCTGGTCATATCCTTGTAAATGGGACCACCCATTCACGGACATCCCAATTTCTACTTTTTGGTTCTTTTTTATTATAATTTTTTTTAATGTTTATTTTTGAGACAGAGGGAGACAGAACGTGAGTGGGGGAGGGGCATAGAGAGAGGGAGACACACAATCTGAAACAGGCTCCAGGCTCTGAGCTGTTAGCACAGAGCCCGATGCGGGGCTTGAACCCACGAACCGTGAGATCATGACCTGAGCCGAAGTCGGATGCTTAACGGACTGAGCCACCCAGGTGCCCCTCTACTTTTTGGTTCTTAACGAATCATGAACTTCCACATGCAAGTTTTTGTGTAGACATGTTTTTCTTTCCTTTGTTTGTATAGCTAGGGGCAAAACTTCCTCCTTACATGGTAACTATGTTTAACCTTTCCAGAAACTGCTGGACTGCTTTCCAAAGTTGCTACCCCATTTTACATTCCTGTCAGCAGTGCATAAAGGTTCCAGTTTCCCCACATCCTTGCCAGCACTTGTTATCTTTCTGATTGTAACACAAATTCCTTTTAAGCCTAGCAGAATTTAAGTAGTTTTAGTTTTGACTTCTTACTCTCTCCCTTTTGAGCAGCAGTTGCAAGATACGGGGTTGTGTTCTCAGTGTTCTTGGAGAATACGTCTGCCCAAATGAGTCTTGTCATGTGATGTGCCAGTTACAAGACACTGGGTGCAGATCTGGATGCACAGTATCGTCAAGAGGTTGGGTTTTAAGTCGTTATCTCGGGTCCTGTTTCTGTGAACTTTTGTTCTAGTGATGCATTAATTGATCTTTTTAGGTAGTACAGTGTTGAGGTCTTTGGATGAGGGTTCCAATCCACTTTCTTCCTTCTGGTTTTTTACTCACAGGGATGCATGTGTACCTGAGGCTATAGAGTTATTTCAGAACCCATCTTACTCTCTATGCTTGTTGCTGAAACAGCTTCTGGTCCAGGACAGAGGATGAGAACTAGATTCATCAAGGATCTTATGCAGACTGTGCCTCCCAAGATTTGAAACCAGCCATAACTTTGAAGTCACTCTTTTTTACTGCTAAAACTGCCATTGGCATTCTCTTGTCCTGGGACTAGAATGAGCTAATCACTCAGTGTTTTGTCTCCTGTTGAGCTGACCTTTTTACCTCTGGTGTGTTCTACACTGGCCATTAGAGCATGCTGAAAAAGGAGTGAACCACCTGAGGAGGTAAACAGATGAACTGTGACTAGTGGTATTGAAGCTGAACATGGACACTCACTGGCATTTGGAGGAATGGGCAGTGATCTGGGATGGCCTCCTTAACCTCTGGGGCTGTTTCCTATCAGTAAACGGGATAACAAAAGCACCCCACCTACCTAAAGGTTGTGAAGATCCTGTCTTGGATCGAGTAGCTCTGAGTGTTAGTAACAAACTCCTGCTGTCAGGCACAGCAGAGGGGCGCTCCTCTGATTTCACGGAAGATGCCGTGGATTCGGTCATACGGGGTTAAAGGTGAAGTGGTTTGCAGTTCACATTTGAGTGATTCTCATTTCTGTCTTCCAGCTTGAGGATCCTTGGGATGACCAGCTCAGTCGTCTGTGCTTCCTTCCCTACCTCATTTTCTTGCCATCCTGAAGTTTACTTGTCTCAGTTGCATATAACTCTCAACGATACGTTGCTTGGTCTTACTGTTTTTCATCTTTATTACCAGCGCAGCACATTATTTGCAGACTTTGCCACTTCCTCACTTAAGTTCATCCGTGTCATGGTAGCTGTAGCTCATTCATTTTCACCAGAGTGTGAATGTATCACAATTGATTCATTCTCATGTTGGTGGACATTTGGGTCCTTAGATTGATTATTTATTTTAAGGTTTTATTTTTTAAGCATTCTGTACACCCATTGTGGAGCTCGAACTCACAACCCTGAGATCAGGAGTTGCATGCTCCACCGACTGAGCCAGCCAGGTGCCCCCTTGAGATTTATTTTTATTGGAGAGGTAGGGAGGGTGGAATAGGTGTCACAACATTGTTGGCTGTGAGCATTCTGCTTGCATACGTGCATCTGAGGCATGTGTACAAGTGTCTCAGTAGGTGTTCGGGAGTGGAATTACTGGGTAATTGGGGATGTCTTAATACCAAATTATTTTCAGAAACAGTCCCATCAGTTTACCTGCCCACATCCCAGAATGTTGGACCACATTTTCACAAATGTTGGCATTAATGTACTTGTATTTTACCAATCTTGGCGGACATAAAGTGTCATTGTGGCTTCAGTTGTCAGGGAAGTGGAGATGAATGAGGCTGAGCGTCTTCTTGGGTTTATTCATTGTCCTTGTTGAAATGCCTGTTTCTGACTTCTCATTTTCCTTTAGTTTATCTTTTTTAATTGACTTGCAGAAGTTGTTTATAGAGCGTGCGTACCAGATCTTTGTGGATAATACATTTTGCAAATATTTTTCCCTAGTGTGATGTCTCCCCACCTCCAGAGTGTCTTTTGATCAACAGGAGATGTTAATATTCATGTAGGTGAATTTATGAATCTTTGTTTTACAGTTGGTGGGAAGAGCATTACCTGAAGTCAAGTAATCTATTTTTTTAACATTCTGTGGATTTTTTTCTCTTTTCTTTTTCTTTTTTTATTTAAATTCAAGTTAACATGCAGTGTAGTCTTGGCTTCAGGAGTAGAACCCAGTGATTCATCTCTTACGTATGACACTCAGTGCTCATTCCAAAGTGTCCTCCTTAATGCTCATCACCCGTTTAACCCATCCCCCCATCCACCTCCTCTCCAGCAACCTTCAGTTTGTTCTCTGTATCTGAGTCTCTTATGGTTTGCCTCCCTCTGTTTTTATCTTATTTTTCCTTCCCTTCCCTGTGTTCATCTGTTGTGTTTCTTAAACTCCACATGTGAGTGAAATCATAAGATTGCTGTCTTTCTCTATTTCACTTAGCATAATACCCTCTAGTTCCATCCACCTTGGAACTGGCAAGATTTCATTCCTTTTTGTTGCTGAGTAGTACTCTGTTATACATGTATATACCATATATATACATATATATACATATATATATATATACACACACACATACACACACACTATATAGCGTGTATGTGTGTGTGTATGTATATATGTGTGTGTGTATGTGTATATGTGTATATACATATATATATACATGTATATACACATGTATATATATACACACACACATATATACATATGTATGTGTGTATATATATATAATTATGGAAAGAGCCCAAATGTCCAGCAACCGATGAATGGATAAAGAAGATGTGGGGTGTGTATGTGTATGGGGGGTATACTTCTGTATCCATTCATCAGTCAATAAACATTTGGGCTCTTTCCATAATTGGGCTATTGTTGATAGTGCTGCTGTAAACACTGTGGTGCATGTGCCCCTTCGAATCCGCATTTTTGTATCCTTTGGATAAATACCGAGTAGTGCAATTGCTGGGTCACAGGGTAGTTCTTTTTTTGAACTTTTTTGAAGAACCTCCATACTGTTGCTTGCATTCCCGCCAACAGTACAAAAGGGTTTCCCCTTTCTCCACATCCTCGCCAACATCTGTTGTTGTTTTCTAAAAGTTGTGAGGTTTTGCCTTTCAAATATATGCCCTTAGTTCATCAGGAAATGATTTTGGGGTACGGGGTGAAGAGTCGTGCAGGCTTCATGACCTCAGTTGAATGACTGATGGCTAGCATCAGCATCCCTGGCTGTGAAACTGAGATCTTAGTCCCTACCTGTGCAAGGTTCTCATGGAGTGCGGACGGAATACAGCAATCTAGCAGCACACTGAGCCTGAGCCTCAGTGAGCATTCAGTAATTGCTCCTTGGTCTGAGTCCAATTGCTTTCCCTAAGCATGTGGACACTCAGGGAAAGTTGGCACTTAACTGGGAAAGTTGTTGCTTATACATTGCCTGCCAACCACTACAGGCATCGTGGCCAGGCTGGGTTTGGCTGCTCAACGAATCCTCTGGCAAAGGCACTGGTTAGCTTGGAAAATGTTCAGCTGCATGCAAAGCTTGCCTGATTCAGGCAGGTGCTCAGTCAGTACCAGAGCTAATTGGTGTGCCATCCGATGCATTCTAGAAGTGACTCTTTCCTAGGTCCCTAGTGTATGTAGTAACGAGCCTGGGTCGAAGATACTTTCCTAACCAGGAGCTTCAGGCCTTGAATGGAGCTTGTTTCCTGACACTGACATTGAGTACGCGTCAGACATGGATATATCTTTGTATGCTCTGGCAGGTCCGGTTTCAGAATGAGGGCTTTGGGACACCCAAGGGCATTGATGCCAACCCTTGCTTATGGAGTTGGTTGTGGTAGATGGTGTCCTCTCTGTGAGCCTTTTCCAGTTAGGCTCTCCCAGTGTTCTTCGCTGGCATTTTGACCAGGGGCTTTGTCATACACCTTTTACAGAGGGGACCACTGAGCTGGGAGTGTATTAATAAGTCATCAATAATAAGCCATGAAATGTTTCTTGATTCCTCTCAACCCTGTAGTGTCCACACATTACTGGAAATAATCTCAGCATTAAACAGCTGGGGTGTGGTTTGTGAGCTTTGGCGTTTCTTCCTGATGGGTAGCAGTGGCTGTCCCATCACTGTTAAAGGTGACAGGAGGGTCTACACACATCCCATCAATACTAGAACACAGAATGTAGGGAGAATATTGTTTGTGGGTAGCCCTGTGAGCTTGTACACACAAAAATAGGTGTTATGATGCAGGGTGACCTTTTCCCTACTTGTGGCTTTGTTGTATCTTATTGGAATGACAGTGAAATGTTTTAATCAGAAGACCTCCTTCCACACGCACAATTGTCCTGATGCTTGTTCCCTCTGACCTGGAAGGTGTTCTGCTGTTGGCCAGGAGGGAATTGTTTGCTTCTCTGGCACTTGGCTGTCTAGGAGCCTTCCCCACCCCAGCGCAAATATCTTCACTAGCTTGGAGACTCAATCAAAACTTTAAAATTGGGCCAAGGCCCTCTAGGAAGCATTTAGTTTGAAAAATTGTTCTACATGGTAGCTTTGCTGTATCACGATAAGTTACTTTTCCCAGAAGATTAATAAACTGTACTTTAATCACTCTGGAAAAGCTGAGTATCAGTGTTCCCCCTGCTCTGAGTTAGTAGTAATCTTCTTCCTCAGTTGATATGAGTGCAGGAAGTGCTCTGGTCGTAGAGCCCACAAGGATTTTTTATGACTCCTTGAAGATTGTTAGTCTTGCTGCTTTGCTGTGTTAAGTGCAAACCGCAAGTCACAGAACCCATTGTTTACCTTCATCTAGAGTTTTCCTTTCAGAAAAGCACTTTTTAACACTTACTGTTCACCAATATTCCAGTAGCTCCCATCATCTAGGAGCTCCCAGTCTACACAGGTGGATTTCTGTTCCAGAAAATAGAATATTTGGTTTCCCTCCCCTAATTACTGTGACTGAACAACATTGAGCGCTTGCTAATCCTTGGCACAGCCCCGAGGGTAGGCCCTGTGAACCGATGTTTCATAGATGAGGAGTCAGGAGCCTAACGATGATGTCTGCCTCCCAGCTCAGCTCTAGAGCATGGAGTTCAGACCAAGCTGTTTGGGTTTTTGTTCTGCACTTGCAGGTCTGTGTCTGCCCTCGCAAAGCAGCACGTCTGAAGTGGGTGGGGCCCTGTCGTGGTTTATTTGTTCATTTTCTTAAGTTTGTATGCTATAAAACTCACTCTGACAAATGCACTACCACAATCAGAAACAGAATATTTCCAGCAGCCCCCCAAATTCTCTTTGTAGTCAGCTCCTCCTCCCACTCCCAGCTCCATACATGGGGTTTTATTTTTTTTTTTAATATATAAAAATTTTTTAAAGTTTATTTATTTTGAGACAGAGAGAGAGAGCGCACGGGGAAGGGGCAGAAAGAGGGGGAGAGAGCGAATCCCAAGCAGGCTCCACACAGGCAGAGCCTGATGTCGGGCTCAAACTCAACAAACTGCGAACCTGAGCTGAAATCAAGAGTCAGACACTTAACCAGCTGAGCCACCCAGGTGCCCCTGATTTTTATTTTTATTTTTATTTTTTTATGTTCATTTTTGAGAGAGTGTGTGCACACATGAGTGGGGGAGAGGCAGAGAGAGAGGGAGACACAGAATTCCAAGCAGGCTCCAGGCTCTGAGCTGTCAGCACAGAGCCCGACGCGGGGCTCGAACCCACCGACTGTGAGATCATGACCTGAGCCAAAGTCCGATGCCCAACCGACTGAGCCACCCAGGCACCCCATTGGTCGGATGAACTTTTATTCATCCCAGGCTAGGGCCTGGGACATCCAGGTTTGGCCAATCCCAGCTTAAAAAGCAGTTTATTTTGGGGACTCCCTGAAATAGATGCCGTAACCTCAGTAAGAATTCCCAATGTGGACAGATGTAGAGAAGCAACGGAAGAGGGACACGTTTCCAGAGCTCCTTTGGTGGCCCTGCATGAATGCATTCTGTGGCATGCCACCAATGCCCCCCCACCCCGAGTAAGGCTGCAGCAACAGGCTGACACAGGCACCACTCAGGAGCAGGGCCCAACATTCTGGTGCTATCTGTCCTTACGAGAAAATGGCCACCCACTTCCCCACCTCATCCTACCAAAGAGCATAAGCAAAAAATGACTTAATTGCTGCTCTGCAAAGAGCTTGTAAAGTGGTAGCTCTCATCTCTGCAAAGAGAACTGCTTGAGGAGCTTGTTTTAGAAACCCATGTGTGGGGGCACCTGGGTGACTCAGTTAAGCATCCAACTTGGGCTCAGGCCATGATCTCATGGAACCATGAGAAAAAGAGGAGAGCCTTTTCAGAATGCAGGCCAGGGAGGGACACTCTGCCCGTTTATGCATAATGCTCACCTTCTAATAAAATGCCGGGACCTTCTGTAAGACAGGCACATGGGTTGCAGGTAAGCAGTGTCAGGCTAGAGCCTTGGGTATTCGTGTAGGCAGCTGTGGTAGCTGAGCTTGTTTGCTCCTCAGATATCTGTGTCTGCTAGTGTTTGTTATGCCCTGTGACCAAGGAACAGCTCTGTGCCAGCAGAAGAGGGCTGCTGTTGCAGTGCTCAGGGCACGACCCATAAAGGTGACATCAAGGGGCGCCTGGGTGGCTCAGTCGGTTAAGCGTCCGACTTCGGCTCAGGTCATGATCTCACGGTTCGTGAGTTCGAGCCCCGCGTCGGGCTCTGTGCTGACAGCTCAGAGCCTGGAGCCTGTTTCAGATTCTGTGTCTCCCCCTCTCTCTCTGCCCCTCCCCCGTTCATGCTCTGTCTCTCTCTGTCCCAAAAATAAATAAACGTTTAAAAAAAAAAAAAAAGTGACATCAAGACATGTCACCAGTTACCCAAGTGCTGGAACCCTAGGACTTCAGCCTGAACTGCTTAGGGATCTCTTAGCAGCATGAGACCTATTTTCTTTGTTAAGGCCTCTGGTGGGGTTGGATTGTATATTTAACTAGGGATGAATGATTTGGCGTACTTTCTGTTAAGCCGATTTTCTGGTTGTAGGGAGCAGATTGTTGCAATTTTGGTTTAGTTCACAAGTGTTAGGGAAGCTGTATAGAAGTGCATTTTCATCCCTTTTTCTGGGGGTGAGGAGTGGGGAGAGAAGGGATGTGACCGCAAGCTTTTACATGAAGAATGCCAGAAAAGCACTCTGTAGTTCTTTTCTTGACAGCCATTTGAGTTAACCACAGTCTTATTATAGACTTAGCTAAGGTTCAGGCAAAAACAAACCAAATATTCCAGCAGTGCTTATACAGTGAGTATTTGCGGACTTCTGCCCATGCCCCATGTTTGTGTGTTTTGCAGAGCCCACCGAGAAACCAGTGCTTAATAAGGGAATCTGAATTGGGTCGTGAATGTATGGGCCTGCCTGACGTACCTGTGCCCTGTTGCCTGCGTAGAGCAGGCGTAGAGGAGCCTTCACCACAGTTGTTGGCTGCTGGGTAACCAAGTGTCTGGCCACCTGTCCTGTTGTGGTTCACAGTGGTTATCCCAGCTGGCGACACTGGTTGTAACAGAGCTTCCTGTTATGCTTCACCTTCATCTTAAAGATGAGATTGCAGAAATGACTGATTAGGATTGGGGACGCGGGGACATGCAGACAGCACCCCTTTCCTCCCTGCCGCTGGTCCCTTGGGAGTCTAAGGTGTTTGAACCAGGCCTTTCTATTCTGCTGTTAGCATTTTCCATCTTCACTTTCCAACTGAAACTGTTGCTTTCTGCCTCTTACATCATCCCCTGTGATGAGGGTAAGCCTCAGATAGAGGAAATGAGAACACTCCTCATTGGAGCCCATGTCTGTATTCCCTTTGTCAGCAGGTGGAGCATTTCCTGCTAAACCTGAGCCACGTGCAAAGGCAGAGATCAAAAAGCAGATGAAATGTCAACATGCTTTGAAAGAGATCTACTGACTGTACAAATAGAAAGTTTCTTATATTTGTCCTGTAGACAAAACAAAGGAAGGTGTGGGAGTGTGTCGGGTTTTGATGAATAAAAAAGTTAAAGCCCCCCGTAAGGCTATTTACAAACTTCGTGAAGGCATAGTTGAGGGGCTCTAAATGCTTCTGTGTTTTGTTTGAACATGACGATGCGGGAGTAATATATTCCCCTGATGTATGCTTAGCAGCAGAAAAGGGAAGTGCCCTCCATAGATTTAGAACTGCCTGAGGAGCAACTTGAGAAGTCCTCATAGCTTGTGCAGCCTGGTTACAGGAGGGTGGCAGGTTTTCCTGCTCTTTCTGACATTAGAAAGTGCCATAGCTGGTTGCCATTCTGTGGTCTTCTGTCAAGGTTATGAGAGCGTAACCAAGGGCTGTTACTGTTTTAAATCTTGCCATTACCTATTTGTGTGTGGGAGGGGAAGGAGCTAGTTTTTATTATTACCATTATCATTATCATTATCATTATCATTATTATTATTATTTTATCATTTTCTAGAAGCTGTACCAACTGCTTATTTCTTTAGTCCTTGCAAAAACAGAAGGTAGATATTTAAAAAAACCTAACAGAAGGGCCTTGGGCTGACGTACCACCCCAGTGTCCTATGGATGGGGTCTAAACCAAGGTCTTGCTGGAACTAAAGTATGTGTTTCATGGGGTGAAGGGGGAGTGTCCCCACCATCAAAGACCACACTCCCCATGAGAGGCAAAAGGGGTTATGTGCTTAGAGAATCCGAGAGAAATGAATTGTTGTTTAGATTAGAGAAGACTCTGTCAATACACCTCCTTTGTTAAGTGGATTTTCAGAGAATTTGAGAATAAGTTAGTCTTGCTTTAGTCCCTTGGATTTTCATATCTTAAATTTAAAGCTTGAGGTTGGGCATAGGGCTGCTTCAGGAGCCAGAGCTCAGTGCAGTTAAGAGGTCAGGAGACTGTATCTGAGTGCCCCCTCCTATGCCGAGTCCCTGGACTCCCTATTCACTTTAGCAGCCATGATATACTCTGCATTACTGCTGTCTAAAGACACACTGGCACATCTACAGGCTTCCTGCCCTCTTTCTGGGGAAAGGGGGTCTCTGTCCTAGGCTTTGGGCTTGGTGTTCCTGGCATTTGTTATTGGTTTCTGGTTTTTGTTTTTTAATGTTTATTTTTGATAGAGAGAGAGAGCGCGCGCACGCGAGCTGGGGAGGAGCAGAGAGAGGGAGACCCAGAATCCGAAGCAGGCTCCAGGCTCTTTAAACATTTATTGGGATCTTTCAACCTGACAGGTGCTGATTTGATGCTATTCATAGCAATATGAACTTTGAAGGAGAGGAGCAGACATAATCCTAGTTTGTTGGATGCCGTGGTTGCTTGTAATTTCAAATTCTAATTTTTCATTGCTGGTGTATAGGAAAGTTACCTTTTGTGTAGTAACCTTGTATCCTGCATCCTTGCTGTAATTGCTTTATAGTTCCAGGGAGTTTTGAGTCTTTGGGATTTTCTACATAGGCAGTCCTGTCCTGTGCAAATAAAATTGGTTTTATTCCTTCCTTTCTAGTCTGTATCCCTTTCAGTTCCTTTTCGTTTTTCTTTTTCTCTTTTTAGAGGGAGAGGGAGAGAGAACAAGTGGGGGAGGGGGGAAGAGAGACTACCTTAAGCAGACACCACACTCAGCATGGAGCCCAACACGGGGTTTGATGCCACGACCCTGGGATCATGACCTGAGCCTAAGTAAAGAGTTGGGCACTTAACCTACTGAGCTACCGAGGTGCCCCTTCATTTCCTTTTCTTAATGCATTAGGACTTCTAGGACAAAGTTGAAAAGGAGTGGTAAGAAAGGACACTCTTGCCTTGGTCCAGATCTTAGGGGAAAAGCATCGAGTTTTCTCAGCATTCAGTAGATTCTGTGATTGTGATGAGACCAAATCTGGCCACGGGAATCCTTGAGAAGACCACTTAAGGCAGACTTGGGTTGGGAAGGGGTAGAGACTCAGGGAAGGCTTCTTGAAGGAGAAGGGTTTGCCAGAATGGGGTGCTGTGAAGGGCAGGGTATTCCAGACAGGGAGGGCCTGCTATATCTCAAAGTAAGTAATCAAGAGTGTCTGAATGGTACACATGCAAGCAACAGTGAGGATATCTGTGTGAGAGAAGGGGAACCTGATGAGAATCCTTGAGTGCCCTGGTGCCCTGAGGTGCTGGGGACACGTTTTGCATAGATACCAGACCATAGCATTTGCGTGCTGCAAGAGGAGTTCAGATATGGCATAGCTTCCTTTAGCAAGCTGGTTGTCTGGGGTGGGCGGGCTCTACCAAGGTTCCGCTCCAACTGTATCACCTGTTCCTTGGGCCAGTGTCCCCCTTCATGGTCCCCGTAATCAGTCGGTGGCTGACGTGGAGAGTCAACACAGCACAAGTAGTGTTAAGGTGTAGAGTGTTGAGGCAGCTAGGGAAATAATCATAGCTAAAGAACAGTTTTTTCTCTTCCCTTTTTTGAAGGCAGACATGTTCATTCTTTGTTCTCGGAATGGCCTTCTGGGGTGTAGGATAGCCTACCCCACACCATTCATTATCCTTGACTGCCATGTCGTTCTACCACACAGGGCCCCAAACTCCAGGCCTCGCCCTACACTGGCTCTCTATATCCTAGGAATTTGGGATGTCAGCCAGGCCCTAGAGCCCCAGGCTCCGAGGAGATCAGCGATTCTGTTCATTTTGGATTAGCCCTGGCACCCAGCCATCATTTACAACATTCTTCCCTGGGAACCCAGCAGAGAAAAGTCCCAGGAACTGGCCTGATGTACCTTTGCATCATGAGCTTGCCCTGGGTTGCTGGTTGCCCATGGTATGTTGAGAAGACTTTCCTACAAGCACAGTGGGAAAGGGGAAATTTCCACACCCAGAATATAACCTCTTGGTCGTATTCAATGCTGGCGACAGAATCCTATCCCACCATTCCTCTTTCCATCCCTTGGCTTCGTGACTGAAGAGGAAATGAACGGACCCCAGAAATCTCTACATGAGGGTGTGTTGCATCTAAGCTAGTGGAGATCACAGTGGAGTATCTGGTGCCTGTCCTCTAAATGGGTACATGGAGGTCAGGGTGTCTCCTCCACTGTGAACTGCATATCCAGACCATTATCAGTTACAGCTGCAGAAATGCAAGCGAAGGAGAACATTCCTCTTTGGTGTTTTCATTTATGTTTTACTCAACACAGAAATGTTTAGCTTTAGATTATGAGAAAATTGCTGTGAATTACATTTGTGAAAACTCACAGACTCCTGGTATGTCCTGACGTGGTGCCCCATTTCTTGACTGTTCTGGATTGTGCAGTGGTTCACAATCTTGGCTTGGATTTTAGAATCACCTGGGGAGCTTTTGCAAATCCTAATACTTGGCCCCCACCCAGCATCCTTTTCGTTGGAATCTCTGTGGGAAGGGGCCCAGGAATCAATAGTTCTTACGGTTTCCTGAAAGCTGCCAACTGTACACTTCTGTAAACTGCTGTTGGAACCTGATTTCACCCTGGGCAGGTGTTGAATGTAGAGCATACAGAAGCTTCACGGTGTCATGAGGAAAGACATACATTGGGCAAGTTGTAGGCTTTTTTGGGAATGCTTGGCTAAAGGTTTTTATTTACTTCCTTTGCTATCTTCATTGCCGAGCACCACCACCTTAGTCTGAGGAATGGTGGTCTGGTTTATTAAATTAAGATCCAGTTGACTGTTTTGGCTACATTTGAGCCCTGCTGAAATCGGGGAATTGGGGTGTTGACTTAAGTCCTGAAGCTATTTCTGCTAGTCATTTGAGATGGAAAACCTTCCAAAATCAATTACCGGAATCTTTGCCCTCGGGTAAACAGGCGTGTGCCTTTAGCAATGTTCTTAATAGCACTAGTGACAAAACCCAAAAGGTAGAAGCAACCCAAATGTCGGCTGACAGACGAATTGATAAAGTATGACACAGCCATATAATGGGATATTACTCACTTGAGAAAGGAAGGAAATTCTGGTACAGGCTACAACATGGATGAACCTTGAAGACATCATGCTGAGTGAAGTAAATCAGATACAACTACTTCTGAGTGAAGTAAATCAGATACATAGGGCAAGTGCTATATGATCCTGCTTGCATGAGATAACTACCTTATGAAATAGTCAAATTCCTAGAGACAGAAAAGGGAATAGTGGGAGCCAGGGATGGGGGAGGAAGTGGGCTGGGAGTTACTGTTTAGTGGGCAGAGGTTTGGTTTGGGAAGGTGGAGAAGTTCTGAAGGATGGTGGTGATGGCTGCACAGTGGTGAGAATGTATTTATTAATGCCACTGAATTTTACACTTAAAAAATGGTTAAAATGGTAAACTTTATGTTGTGTATATTTTACAACAATAAAAACATTTTTTTTGATGAGTGTGTCCTGCCTCTTCTGGGTAGATAGCTGGGGCCCCCTCGCTGAATTTTGGTCGTGTTCACCACAGAATAATGGGTGGTACCTGCACAGGTTGCCTGAGGCTGTTGTCCTCTGCTGTGGCAGTTAAATTGTTGGCTGTTTTTTCTTCTGGTAAAACGGCACAGTTGTCTCCTTGCTTGCTATCAAATTGCCAGCTGTTGCTTCCTCCTCCTGTGCCTTCAACTGCTCCACTCCCCTTTCAGTGGGCTGCTTCTAATCTGCTGTTCTGGGAACAGAGATAAGCCTGCCTTCCTGGTGGTGTGGGGCTTTGTGGTGGCCCTACCCAGTGCCACCCTCCCAGGACTTCCAAGGCCAGGAACCCCTCATCAGCCTCTCTGGTGGAACTAAACTGTTGAGTTTCAGGTTTATTTTGTGGCTTCAGTTTTTACATTGGTAGCCAAGGTTTAGCTAATCTTGTTTTGAGTTTGGTACTCATTGATTTTTCTGTCTGGATGTCACCATTTTGAGTGGTGCTTCCATTGGCCCCCTTGAGCTGTTGGCTTCAACTGCAGGTGCCTGTTGTGAGGACGCCTGGGTGCGTGCTCGGTGTGGCAGTCTGACAGGAGCCAGCCTCTCCCTGGGCACTGGCTTCCAAGATGAGGTGCCCATCCTTCTGCCTGCCTGGTGCTGAGCAGAGAGCTCCTCTCCTTCCTGTGCGGGAATCTGCTTGGGCCTGAAATTGTGAAACCCAGGACTTAGGATGCTTTCAGTTTGGGAAGCATCTGTAGATGTTTTGTCCTGTGCTCACAGTGCCTTATTAAGGCAGACCACTTTCTTCACAGTCCATCGTGTAATCCAAGTAATGCCGGGGGCTCTGGGGCCAGGGTTTCCACCAGCAAAGAGGAATCCTTGGGGTGTAGATGAGTCCCCAGAGTCCGAGTTGAAGGGTGGGGGTCATGACGGCATCTCCCCAGAGGATTGTGACCTGAAGCTCTTTTGCCTTTGGCACATGGGAGCTGTGGCGCTCCTGAGAATTCCGGGACAGAGAGACCACTGGGCAGGGCCGTGGAGTCTAGCGGCTTCTTGTCATAACTGGAGGACTCTCTTTGGCCTGCTTTCCCGAAGTAAAGGTGGAACATGTTTGTGGAATGAAAAATCAGGCTTTGATCAGTTGAATAGCAGTCCTTCAGCTTACAACTGTGGCATTTATTTGTTTAGGGAATCATATAGCGACTGCCTGCAAAACAGCTAGTGTACTGAGGAATTTGCATCTTCCTGGCTGCAGCCTGCCTGAGGGGTACAGTCTGAGAACCGCTGAACTGACACTTGACTCTGGAACAGAATGTGGCTGCCTACACTGGTTATAATCAGTGTCTGCGCTGAAAGTAAAGTTGTGGTGCAGAACAGGCTTATAATGAGCTGTGTTGTCTTGTATGTAAATTATTGAAGGTGAATATATTCAGTCCTTTTTTATTGTCTTTAAAGGTGATCGTGTAAAGATGCTGTCTGAGTGGAAGCTGCAGTTTGAAGTAAGCCACAAGCCCCTGTGTACAGAGCAGATACATGTATCTGGGAAACAGGCTTTAGAGTTAATTTACACATGAAAGATGTTTCCGTGGAGAAAGCTTGTTTTCTGCGTGGACTGTTATCCCATTTAGTGCATAATACAGAGGAAATGAGAAGAGATCAGGAACCACAGAGCCTCACTTGTGAAAGTCCCAAGGGATTCCTTTAAAAAACTTAAAAATTTTGGGGGCGCCTGGGTGGCGCAGTCGGTTAAGCGTCCGACTTCAGCCAGGTCACCATCTCGCGGTCCGTGAGTTCGAGCCCCGCGTCGGGCTCTGGGCTGATGGCTCAGAGCCTGGAGCCTGTTTCCGATTCTGTGTCTCCCTCTCTCTCTGCCCCTCCCCCGTTCATGCTCTGTCTCTCTCTCTTCCAAAAATAAACAAACATTGAAAAAAAAATTTTTTTTAAAAACTTAAAAATTTTTAAAAAGCCCCAATCTCATGTGCACCCTTGCTCTTTTTTTTTTCTCTCTCTCCATAGAACACTACATAATTTTAGTTGTCATCTTCATTCTTGCTTGTCCCCATACCCCCACCTATGGGCTGAAATGGGAACCCATGAGGACAACAGGTGTCTTTGTGCCGAATCCCAAGAGCCTGCAGTGTTGCAGTGTTGTAAGGTTGTTGATGGCTGGATCCGAAATGCAAAGTTTTTACCCAAACCAACAAATGGTGGAGTATGCCCACTCATTCCCAGGGTCCTGCTTCTTGGCCAGCCTGGACCAGGAGTTGGTTTTCAGCCTGTTCTTCACCTCAGCACCATTTCCTCATAGACCCGTGCCAAACATACATACTAGAACAGATCTATTAGCACATATCGGCGAAACAGGGCGACAAAAGTCAGAAGCAGAGCAGGCCAAACAGATACTGTTTGGTGAGGGGAGGAAGGACATTCAGATCACAGGAGTAAAGCTAACAGAAGGAAGGAACTCTTACCAGAACCCCTTGATTTGGGGTTTTGCAGGATCCAAAGCACCATCTGCCTACCACTCTCTGTCTAGGTCCTGCTGTGGGACCATTACTTCTGTGATGCAGTAAGACTTTTTTTTTTTTTCCCCCATTTATAAAGAACACTTTTTAAAACCTCTCATACCTTGGATTGAAATCAAATCTCTAGTGGCCTGTGTCTCTTGTCTACTCACTAGAGATGGTGAACCTAACCCATGAGGAAACTTGTCTGTTGAGGGGACACGGGAGCTTACTTTTTCATAAATATGGTTCAGTATGAAAATGGCACAAATCAGAAACATGGCAACTACAGACTTGGTGACAGGAGGAGGTGTGTGTGCTGGGAACTTGATCACCTGTGGGGTGCGCTCAGGGCAGGGGCAGAGTTAACGGTGGGTCCCAGCCGTGAGGATAGCCTGGCTGGGTCAGTTGTGTTTGCCTCAAGGTTCTTCCATAGGACTGATGTTCTGTATGTTGGTGTTGTGTGAATGAGTGAGCTTCCTTTTTCTCCTGGGCCTGGAGCACATCTGTTTGGGTGGTGGTCTAAGGATACTTGATGTGCTTGCATCCATTTATTATGAAAGGGATTTGAGTTTGAACTGGATTTGATGGGGATTTTTCTTCAGCACCCATGGTGCATTTCTTCACCCGAAAGTATAATGCATTTTGATGCCATTTCTATGGCAACTGGTGAACTCCAAGGGAACAAATTCTATTTTTGTGCTCTAACATGGTAACAGGATTAGTGAAGGCACATCGAAAATTCCATTATAAGGCAGTGCTGCATTTTGAAGAGAATTGAAATGGTCCAGTACTAAATTTTTAACATGGACTCCATTTGAATACACTTCTAATAATCTGCATGTCGTTCAACCTAGTCTCTGTTTTAAATGTCATTAGGTTTTGTAGGGTTGGGAGGGGATTGATGGGGGCTTATTTTTAATCCCAAATTGGTCCTCAGTAAAGTCTTAGACGAGCTCCATCCTCTGGATTTCAAAAGCCACCTTGTTCATGCACCTCTGTTATTAGAGATATTATTAGAGATTCTTACCTTCCAAGTGTGTGACACCCTCCCCACACCTGAGCCTGCAGGTCAGGTATTTTTTTCTTTTCTGTCCTGCCTTTGAACCAGACCTCTCCGAGAGACCAAAAACAAACAAACAAATGAACTCCTCAGCCGTGGCAGCCCACTTAGGACTCCTCCCCTGACCTGAGCCCCTTGCTGAGGTGGTGGTGTTCGGCCGGGCAGTAGTACCCCTTGCCTTGTCTGTGAGGGCAAGGAGCTGGCTGGAGGTGGTCGGGGTGGTGGGGGCGGGGTGTCGGGCCAGTGCCCCAACGAGCCACACCGTCCTCAGCTTTGGAGCTCCCCTGATAGTGGTTTGGGTTTGGGGAAATGCTACCAAGTTTTTTCCTGATTTTAACTCAGAAGCCTAAGCTTTCCACTAGGGTAGTTTGGAGACGTTTGGGTGAAGCATCTCAAGCCTCACTTGCTCCAGGCACTTGTATCTGAACCTGGAAGCATGGGGGGCTGGGTGGGAATGTGGGGGAGCTGAAGAAGGGCAGCCAGAGGTAGAAGAAAGACATAAAGAAATTCCAGGGTCGTTCTACACTTTGGTTTCCTACAGTTGTTGTGGATGGAGAGACTGTAGCTTCTGTTGTTGAGCTCCTCGTGTTCAGGCCTCGTCTCGAGTTTAGGCCGTGCCACCTTGACACAGTAGGGACCTGGGCAGTTGTTTTCGTCAGTGGAGAGCTGAGGACTCGGTGCCCGTTCCTCTGACCTTTCTCTCCCCTCAGCAGATGGTACTGTTGCGTGTTCTCCTCCACCAATGAAAGAGCTCATTCATGCCATTCACTGAGGGTGGACTCAGAGCTCTGCCCTCCTCCATCTGCTGGGGACAGGGCCCACCACCCAGCTCGGAGGCCGCCCTCAGGCGTTGACTTCCTCACGTTGGCCTGGTGCCGTGCACTGTCCTGGGTAGCACCAGCTGCTCAGCGGCCAAATCGGAACAAGGGAAATGCAGAGTCTTCTGTGCTTGTGGGAGGTGCTCAGGGTTTGTCAGTAGTCCTGGCTGAATTCTGCGTTTGTCTCACGAAACAAGTACGGAACAGCTACAGTTTATGGCTGGCCCCTGCATTCCAGTCCCTCCTAGTTATGACGAACCTGGGGGCCCGGCAGAACCTTTTTGCCCAGGCTCTGAAACCTTTACGTGTTATTTTCACATCTCACCTCGCCCTTTTAGTTGTGTTTACTTTGGTCTAACACTCTCCTTCAATATCGAGTGCACTTTTTTCTAGGATGGTTTCTGCTTCCTCCCCTTTCGTATTACTATTCAGCACTCGTAGGACAAACTTAGATTTTCCTCAGTCCTCTGATTAAGTTGCCAACAGCCTGATTGAAAATGCCGGGAGCAGCCGTGGTGCCTGAGACCACATGGCCTACACCTTGTCTCTCTCTAACTTGCCTTTCAGTGTCTGCATCCAAGAAGATGCAGAGTCCCACGTTTCTGCCTACTTCCCCAGCAGGGACTTTGGTTGAACATTCTTCTGGGTACTCTCCTCTCTGGACACAAAATTTCCTGAGTGGTCTCACTCAGCCCTGTTACTCAGCTGCTACTCTGCTCGGTCTGCTCCTGTCCACTGGTAATCAGCTTTTTACCAGGGACAGAGTTTGTCTTGCGATGATGGTTCACCAGTTGACGTTAATCCTGGGCTCCCCTTTGACCTCAACAATTGGGATTCAGCCTCTAAAATTATCTGAGTCTGACCCCCATCTTCTGCCTTTTTTGCTGTTGTTCTTGTTTTGCTCCTGCAGTAGCCTCAGTGCTGAACTTGATTTCCACCCACCCACCCACCCCCAATAATGTTCCTAAATTGTGGGAGCCTCAGTAAGGTGACTCTAACTATTCCAGGGACTAGCATTTCCCCATGGGAGAATTTGCAAATTGAGCGTAGCTCAGACTCTGGCCAGCAGCCACGCCAATGATGTTGTTTTCATTGTACTTATTTTTACACCGGCTTTGTCTTCATAGCAGCTGATGCTGGTTGTTAAGTTAATGGCTTTTTTCTTCTTTTTCTTTTAGTTACGTATAATTATCAGTGCACAGGTTTTTGTTTTTTTCTAATCCTTTGAAAGTAAGTTGCAGATGTGATTTTACCTCATGTACTTTGGCAAACATCTCTTTAAGAATAAGGGCATTTTGTTGAAAGCAGGGACTGTAACAGATATTTGTACGTCCGTGTTCATAGCAGCATTGGTCAAAATGGCCAAAAGGTAGAAGCAACCCAGGTGTACGTGGACGGATGAACAGATAAACAAATGTCATCTGTCCATACAATGAAATATTTATTCAGCCTTAAAAAGGAAGGAAATTCTCATACAGGTTACAACATGGATGAGCCTTGAGGACATTTTACAGAGCGAACGAAGCCAGTTAAAAAAAGGACAAATACAGGGAACGCCTGGGTGGTTCAGTTGGTTTTAAGCGTCAGACTTCGCCTCACATCACGATCTCACAGTTCATGAATTCGAGCCCCATGTTGGGCTCTGTGCTGATAGCTTAGAGCCTGGAGCTTGCTTCAGATTCTGTCTCTCCCTTCCCCTGCTCACGCTCTGTCTCTCTGTCTCTCAAAAATAAATAAACATTAAAAATTAAAAAAAAAAAAAAGACAAATACTGAATCCACTTACGTGAGGTGCTTGAGTAGTCAGATTCGTTGCAACCCATGTTAAGATTTCTTCTGTTGTCTCCCATAATGTCTGTCTCATTCAAACAGGTTCACACACATCACATGGGATATGTTAATGTTTTCTTTTAAATAAATACATTTAAGTTTGTAAAAAGCAAGTTGATTTAAAGCATACGTGGATTTTGGGGTGGTGAAGGTGGTAGGTGTGAACTGACTAGGGTCAAACCAACCCTGAATGTGTAGTGGATCTGGGTCCCTGTGGCCCTGGAGTCAAGTCCCTAAAATGTGTGCCCTGGCTTCCTTTCTAGAGGAGGAATCTTCCAGATGTTTATAAGATCAGTGCTAACGTATTAGGCCTCTTGAGCATCAAAATGTGGCTTGTGTGACTGGGGAACTGAATTTTAAAATTTTACTGATGCTTAATTTAGTTATTGGAGAAGTTTTAGTATGTTTGGAACACCTTGGGTATGTGAATCTACTTTTCATCCATAAATTTTATAGAATCTAAATGCAGATACAATGTTTTATGAAATACTTCATGAAAATTTAGTTCCTGCATTGAGATGTGCTGTAAGCATGGAGTACTCACTCGAATCTCACACAGTTAGTATGAGAAGAAATTAAAATGTCCCAGCTTTTTATAGTGCTTATAAGTTGAGGTGGTACTTTGGTTATGTTGGTTTCAGTGGAGTAGAACTATTGAGTATTCAGTGAAATATGCTGTTAACTTCACCTTTTTACATTACTGCGACTAGTAGACAATATCAAATTGTTGGAGGTGGCCATGTTATATTTGTATGAGGCACAGGTGGATACGGTATAAATACAAAATATCACTTTCTTTGTGCAGCAGCTTCTGGCCTCCCTCCTTCAGGTCTTCCTCTTATTTCCCTATCTGGGCTACTGAGGTTTTTAGGCCATGTTGGTTTTTGGTGAATTTTCACCGGAGTTTCATTTGCTTGTTCTTTCCCTCTGTCCCAACAAGGCCTAAGGCCTGGGAGTATCTGAGCTGTAGGCACACCTCTGCTCCTCCACTAAGTGGAAGAGGCTCTCTGCCCCTTCTGTCACCTGCGCGAGGCGAGGTTTGCTGAGGGACAGGAGGAACGTGAGTTCTGATCTGTGTTTCTGCATACATGGGAGAAGGCCCGCCCCTGTTCTTCTTGGGTCTAGCTCTTGGCCCCAGGTCCTCAGCAGAGGTGTGGGAATCATTGGTGGGAGGGCATTGGGACCCCAAAGAGTATAGAGGGGGCACTAGCTCGGATGAGTTCTGCTCCCTCCCAGGCAACACATGCCTGGCATGGAGAGCTGGGAAAGGCCTGGACCTCAAGCCGCCCGATATTTAGGTCTCCAGCTTTCCCTGGGCACAGTTTGAAAACCAGTTACTAAACCCAGTGCAGGGCCGTTTTCACTGAGGACCATGCATGTGTGTGCACATTTCTGTTTATTCCGTCATCGTGTGTGCCAGGCCCTGGTGTGAAGCTTCCTATGTGATGAACGTTAGTTCCTCTTCCTTCAGTATTTCTCACAGTTTTCACACAAAGGCCGCGAGAAGTTGTGGGGAGTGCTGCAGGTTCACTGAGTGAGCCATAGTCTGTTCAGTGGGCAGGTGTTTTGGCTTTTGATGATTTGAAAGCTCCTCACTAGCAAGCAGCTCTTATTCCTAGGTGGTCACTAACTAGGGACGAGCTGACTGTGTCTGCCAGGGAGTAAACTTGGGCCATGCCATAGAATCTGAGTCTGAGATGCTGGCTTGGCTCCAGCCAAGGCTCTCCTGGGACAGTGATCGCTGCCTGCCAGCAAGGCCCATGCTGCCCAGGGGGGAGCAGGCTGGAGACGGGAGGAGGGGGATGGCAGGTGGTCTTGCAAGGAGATCAGATGTGCTTTGTGTCATTTGTCCTTTTCTCTCTGGTATCTGCGTTCCCCGCCTTGTCAGCGCCGGGAGTTGGGGCACTTGACTTGGTGGCTCATTTACTGCAGTGGACGTTGGGTGGAACTAATGGCAACAAGAACATTAGTTCTCACAGAACAACAGATCTCTCCAGTTCTTAACTTCCTTTGCTGTTCTCTCCTGAAGTGGTTTGAGTTTTGTCCTTGCTCTGTAACTTTGCTCTCTGAAAACTACTGAGATCTAGAGGAGGTTGTTTTATTGACATCCAAGCATCCATCTCAAAATGACAGGGTCAGATTGTCAGGGCAAAAGTAGACACTGAATATTTGCTGAGGGCTGAGGCCTCCCAGCAGACAAAGGAGTGGTAAGCTTACCCCTTACCTGAGAGAAGAGGTGCCTGACAGGAAGTCAAGGCCGTGTGGAAGGTGGGCCCCTTGGCCCGTTTCCCTCTCAGAGGACCAGCCTGTTGCTGTATACTCTTGGAGTAGACGTCCAGTTTTGACATTGTCCACTCTCACGACTGGTTGTCTTTAGGCCTTGGGTCAGTCTTTCAGTTCCTGCTTTGGGAACTGGGGACTTGGGGTCTTTCCAGTTGTGACATTAACTTTGTCACTTTCTGTGTTCCCTTTCCTTTGGGAAAAGTGATGTTGTCCCCCACTCCCACCCGTATTATCTGGGTTCTGTACCTGATGGAACTGAGGCATGGTGAGAAGAAAAGTCATCTTTGCTAGAATCACTTCCTGAGATTACCTGATACTGACAGATGTAACCTTTTTCACGGGTTTTTCTTGTAAAATTCAACTTCGGAGTGAGGGTCAGAGGGTAAGATTGTTGAGGAAAAGGTTACCCCGTACGCATTAGCTCTTCATCAAGGTAACCAGGCTTCTGCGTCTCTAAACCCAGAGTCGATGTGTGCCTTGTCCTTCATGCATGCTGCTATTCCTGGCACCTTGGAACGTCCTCCTGTTTCCATGTGTCCTCTCGGCCGTTGAAGGCCTGGTTTGACCTTTCCTCTCAGTGAGGCCTCTCCGTGGTCATGTGGTCCCTAGAAACACTTTTTCTGGCCCTGTTTCCTGATCCCCTTTTGTCCCCAGTGAACATAGGTGGGCCCCAGGGATGCCTTGAGTCTTGTTCTCAGCCACCATTCTACTGTTTTGAAGAGCTCAGAGGCATGATGTGTTCTTGTTGGGGATATCACCCCGCCCTGTTACCCCTGCTTCCCAGGGTATCAAATTGTAGAAGGGTTGATTGAAGTGTTGCCTTTCCCACTCATGGGTCTGTTCACACGTTGTTTCCATTTACACATAACAGGCCTATGTGCTGAGCTGGCACGTTGTGGAACATTCCAGCCACAGGCGTGAACCACCTTCCCCTGTGTGGTGCTAGCCACTGGCTGTGCAGGCTGTTCGTCACCTGCCCTTCACTCATCTCCTTCTTGGCCTCCCAGATTCCCAAACAGCTTGCCTTCGATCACTTGCTTGGAGGTCAGTGCTGACATGTTTCCCTGGTGTTTGACGTGCTGCAAACACCGTAGTTGACTGTCTTTTATAGTTTTAAGTTTTGTTCATGAGGATCATGAACTTGATTTTTATCCTTTCGTTGGAAATGAGAGGGTTCCAGAGGACAGTGTGATATCACCCTCAGAAGCTTTCTGGTCTACAACTGGGCAGCCCAAGACTGACTGTCGGCCTAGTTGGAACTAATCCTGGTTTCTCACTCTTAGACTTTCCCCTCATTACAGTAGTTTTCACTGTCAAGAGGTGAATGTTCTCTGTCACCCTTGGTGCCCTACAGATTCTTGTGTTTTCCAGTGTCTTTGTCCTTCCTCCCAAAAAACCCTCATCTGAGTGGAAGAAGTACCCAGCCTCACTGTCTACTTCGGCTTTGCCTTCCGCATGGCCGTGCACTCTGTGGCCATCTTGGAGTTCACTTCTCAAAGCAGGATTTTTTCTACGTGAATTAACAGTCCTTTCGCGTTCTATATTACAGTGTAGGTTCACCTCAGTGCCACATAACACTGCACCAGCTCTTTTAGAAAAGCAAATAGCTGAAAATAAAAGGTATAAAAATGAGACAGTTAAAAGAGTCGGAGTAATAGCTTTAAAAGAGGCAACCGGAAGAAGATGTCACTTAACCTTTCCTATGAAGGGTACAACCCTAGACCCAGGTCAGTGGCAATGCAGTGTTTGTATTAATGACATTGTATTTCTGTCATAATCTTTTAGCTTGTAATTTGGAGTCTTGGCCCAGGTCAGGGCTGCTTTGAGTAGCAGTGGAGGCCTGCTCGCCAGGCAGAGAGACGGAACACAGCAAGAGAGGTCGGTCAGTGGGGGTTTGCGAAAGGTGTCTGATTGCAGAGAAGCCGTGCTGTTTTTACCTACGTACTGGTAGGTTGGTTGGGTTTTAGAGTCCTCCACACACCCACCACCCCTGTCCCACTTCATTGTATGGTTCCGTGTACCCGCTCATTTGCACACCATTACCTAATTTAACCTGTAATTTTGTATTCTCTTATTCTTTTTTTGTTTTACTTTTTTTAAGTTTATTTCTTTTGAGAGAGACTGTGCATGTGAGCGGGGGAGGGCCAGAGAGAGAATCCCAACACTGGGGGTCAATGTCACGAAGGGATCACGACGTGATCCAAAATTGAGAGTCGGAGGCCTAAAGACTGAGCCATCCAGGCACCCCTTGTATTCCGCGTTTCTAACATAATATTTTGTCGCAAACGTTTCCCTCGCCCTGACACAAAGTCTAGAAATCTTTGGAACGGGGCTTGCAAACTCCGGCTCACGGGCCAGTCTGAGTGTTATTGGCATATAGCCACGCTCATTTGTCTAAGGCTTGTGGGTGGGCTGCTTTCCCAGTGCAGCAGTGGCATGATGGAGTATTGCTATAGACTGTATGCCTTGTACAGCTGGCTGTATTTCTTCCCTGGCCCTTTATAGGAAAAATCAGCCTGCCCCTGCTGGAGTATGTTTTAGCCTCACAGTTTTGATCTTGTCCACATCGAAGTTTTGCTTTCACTGTGTACCCATCACAGGAACATTTTAAATTAACAAATCTGTCCACCCAGATCTAACCATCAGCACAGTGATGTGAACCATATGTAACAACGGAACCTTTTACTGCACCTGAGCTGGTCAACCCTCCAGCTTCTAGCAGCTTTTACAGAGAAAAGATGGCGCAGAAATCTCAGTGCCCCTAATTTAATGGGCCTGCTGATTGGTTTCTAAAGCAGAAGGACAGGGATTCTGAATTGGCAGTGTTGTGATCTGCTGGGCCTTCCTCGCGGTCCTCCTGACCACCACGTCCGTGTGGGCCTGGTGCCCCCCTACTGGGGAACAGAGAACTTGAGTGTGTCTCTGCTCCCTTAGCAGGTAGGTGGCTCATCTCTGCCTTGGGTCACCTGGCTCAAGGCAGGCAGCAGGGCTGGGTCTGAGGTAATGGCCCTGGTTTGGCATGTCTGAGGGGTGGCAGTCAGGGCTTGTACAAGCTGCATGAAGGAGGATTAAGGTTTTGAGAGCTGCCTCAGCGCACAGCCACTGGCCAAGCTCCAGACGGCGCGGTCTGGCTGATGACACGAGCGATGTTCTCACCAGCTGCCTGAGCCGGTCAGATGGAAAAGTAATCCTGTTTGTGCTTCCCCACTGACACAGATGCACAATGAAATGGGCTGTGGCCATGAATGGAAATAGCTTCTGCTCTGGGACCAGAAGGAAATGGACCTTCTGATATTAGTGTTCCATAACCAGTGTAACCAACATTTCAAGGAAGATGTCCCTAGGACAGGATAAGTATTTGCTGCAAATTGACCAGTACTGAGAAATGACCAGATCCTCCAACCCCTTCTTTTTATTGCTGGGTAGGATCTTGCACTTCCCTCAAATGATTCTTTATAGGAGGGCCTTGCAGTGGTGGGGAGGTGACTTCCTCTGAAGGTTGTGCTCCACTGTGAACTTGTAATTTCCTGAGGGGTAGGGGTCAGCTGGCATTGGCTGACATTTTGCTTGGCATGAAACAAGTTCAAGGCACAGCTCCTTGTAGCCCTAACTGTGTGGGAACCATAAGTAACAGCTTGGACTCCGTTCCCCTCCACTCTCTCCCCATGGCATCAACAAGGAAGTATGCTTCAGATTTCACCTAGTATGTGAGACGAGTCACACTGCACACAGACAGACGGCCAGGTGCTGTGAGAGCTGTCTGGGCTCTGATTTGTTTCTGGGGGTGAAATTTGGAAACACCACTTCTGGAAATCCGACTGGAGACCTAGCTCAAGGGTCACATGGCATTCAGCTGTTTCTGCAGAGAAAGCAGGCTTGCTGATTAATACATGCCAGGATGTGGATGTCGCGGGGGGGGGGGGGGGGGGGGGCGGGGGGCTTGAGCAAACCAGCCCTGTCGGGCCCAGCAGTGCTGGTCAACTAGGGCTCTGCCCCTGTATTCGGTGAGCAGAGACAACTGTGGAGCAGAGTGCTTGAAATACATACAGCCCTGGGTGACCTCCCGCTGACCAGGCTACCACCCACTCTCTTGTGTTGCCACGGGCATGAAGATGATGATGTTGCCCTTGGCCTTGTAGTGTTGCTGTGAGGATTAAGCAGGTATAGCTCAAGTGCTCAGAGAGCACTGGCCCAGGAAGTAGCAGGTATGTGCTGGCAAGCTTGTCTCGGCCCTAGTGCAGGCAGGCGTATGTGGTGATGGCTTGCATAAAGCTCTGCTGAGTGTGGCGACGGTATTTCACAGGAGAATTCGTGAAGGTTTACAGGTAGCCTGCACTGTTCCTGTTTTCCCTGGTGTTTTACTGCCTCGGTGTTGTGTCACTTAAGGATGAGAGTGAGTAAATGAACATGACAAAGTGGAGGTGGGCCCCTTGGCTTTGTGGGCCCTCTGGCAGTCCAGGACTTCAGATGGGCCTACAAGTTCAAAATTCAGTTGGCCACAACCCACCAAGATACCCAGCCTCTTGGGATGGACAGAACTAGGGCCAGATATCCAGAAATCAGCCGATTTCTGGGCAGCTGTATATGGCCTTTTCTTTTCTCTCCTCAGAGTCCCAGAACCAAGCCTATCCATGTCTGTCTTGCCTCCTAGTCTCCAGGAAATAAAACTTTCTGTTGAAATTTGAAAAATATCACATGTGTGTTGTCTGCTAAATTCTGTCCTTAAGTTTTTCTGAGATCATTTCTAAAAAAATTTTTTTTTACATTTATTTATTTTTGAGAGAGCACAAGCGGGGAAGGGGCAGAGAGAGAGGGAGACACAGAATCTGAAGCAAGCTTCAGGCTCTGAGCTGTCAGCACAGAGACCGACGGGGGGCTCGAACTCACAAACCGTGTGAGATCATGACCTGAGCCGAAGTCAGACACTTAACTGAGGGAGCCACCCAGGCGCCCCTCTCAGATCATTTAGATGAGTTGGGATGTTAGCAGACAGTATCCCTGAAAGCAGGAGTGCTTCATCAGGGGTCTCTAAACTTAGGAAGAGAATCCTCTTAGGAAGAGAATCATGGTTCCTCCTTAATGGAATGTGTGTGCCTATTAGGCGCTGCTTAACTCCTCAGGCCTTAGAGCCAGATGGGATGCCTGCCACCTGCATTTCTGGTTCCACGTTGGGTCTTATGTGGTATCTGCTTTTTGTTACAGCATTCGCTGAACACCAAGCTTTGCAAGATGGGACATTGTCCAAGGGGATATAGTGCAGTCTGGCCTTGAAATTATTAATTGCCTTATACTGATCGTTCCCACAGTGCCCCTCTAAGGTACCATGACACTCTTGGTACTCAGTTTGGGGACCAGGGCACTAACTGTCTAATCTCTCTCCATCTTTTCCTTACTCCTTTAAATTGGGACTTTGTTGTAAGGTATCTGTTGGGGATAGATTCGGGACTAGGACACGCGTTTGAATCATGCAGCCTTCTTTGGGTTGGAAACAGTAGGTGAAATTTTCTTCCTGTCTCTTGTCCTTCAGTTAACTCAACACAGTGAATGGTGGCTCCTGCCTCTTGGCCACAGGTCAGTATGAAAACGGAATAGCATTTTAGGATCTTTTGGACTTAAAACTTTGCCTGAATTGGTTGAAGATGATGTCTACTGTATCACAGGAATCCTACATCCTTATATATGCGGGTAGATTTAGGAGTTTCTGAGTTTTCAGCTTGTCTCTCCCCATAAGCCCTGGTGCTGAGCCGTTGATTCACCCTGTCCACGTGCATCCGCTCTTGGGTTCTCTCTCTTTTGCATCTGTGAACTCCACAGGTGCAGGTATAGTTGAAAATGCACCATGAGGCAAGAATGCACTTCTCCTATTGTTATCTGTGTTCTGAATGACCCTGGAATCTATCCCCCAGACCCCCTCCAAGCATGCCCCCCCCCCCCTTTTCTCCTGCCACTATATTCTCTGCCCTGAGTCAAGAACCTGTGAAGGACAAAAGCCAGTGTGGTCACCTGGCCCCTGTGCTGTGCCATCCCTCCCTTCCCACTTCAAATGGTCCTCAGATGCACTGGTATCTCCCCTGCCTCCAGACCCATGCCTGTGTCCCTGCATCGGTCCCTCCTTCTCCTGTCACAAGCCTTTACCCTCTCTGTTCTTCTCTGTCCCTCTCTGCCTCACCCACCACAGGAGTGTGCACACCCTCCCTGTCCTTGGCCAGAGCAGCCTGGCCCTTCTCCTTTACAGTACTTGCCCCAGTATTGCTTAATCACTGGAAGAATGTCACGTTGACCAGAGTCCTGGGCCTGGCACATGGCACACACGGGATGCGTTGGCTGAGCCAGTGAATCTGGCAGTCACCACATTTTTCTGTGTGCGAGCACGAGCTGCTTTCCTTTCCAAAGCTTTGAGATCTAGAATCCCCAGGGTGACGTTAGTGTAGGGTGCCTTCCGTACCCGAGAGCACTCACTGTGTACTGGGAGGACAAGAATGAAGGAAAGGTTGCTCTGGCCCCGGGCTCCCAGGTGTGTGTGCACTGGCCAGACTGTTCAGGGAAGCACCAGGTACAGCAAATGAAAGGCCTGAAGGTGACAGGGAAGGGGGCCCACCGTGGCCACTGTGTTTAGTGTTGATGCTAGGGTCTGGGGCAGTGCGGGGTGGGGTGGTGGTGACCACTGTGGGAAGAATGTACCTAAGGCAGGAACCTAGTTGGATCTGTTGTGTCAGAGAAGTCACCCTGGCTCTCACATAGAGCCGCTTGCTAGTGCCTGTCTTTCTTGACCCACAACAGACTAGAGAGTCTTGTTGGTTTCTTTTGTGTTCTTTGCCACGGTGCGAATGAGTGGCTTCTGGAAGTTTCGTGAGGATTTTAGTTTCCCGCAGTCCTGGGAGGGCTGAGCTGCAGGTTTTCGGGCCATGGCTTCTTAAGCTGTGAGCGTGGAGCAGGACATCCTGGTCATCTCATGGTGATCCCTCAACGTAGATGGATGTCACCTGTCACTGGTTATCTTGAGAGCCACCTGAAAGAAACTTTGAGGTGCTTGTGTCTCTGAGGTCCATCTGATCTGTTAAACTGCACCATGTCTTCGCATTTGAACTGACAGCCTCTAGCAGTTTCTTTCCTGATTGACCTCAGTCTTCACAAGTGTATGGGTCTTGTGCTTAGTTTTTCATGTTACTTAAGATGCGCCAGCTTGTCCCGATCATTTGCATTGGGCCTTTCTGGAGTTGCATGCTCATCTGCTAAATGGGGGCTTCCTTGATTCCAAGTCCAACTGAAACTTACCAGGAGTCATGTTAGAGTCTGGGTCACCCTGGCTGCTTAGGTCTGATCTTTCTACTTCCTGGGTAAGTTACTTTTCTGTGCCTCCGTGTCTTCATCTTTAAAATGGGGATAAGACCAGAAGCAATCTCAGAGTTGTTTTGAGGATTTAAATGTTACTGTGTGTCAAATGTGAGAGGGCTGACTAGGGAAGGGTGTTTGGTTTTTGTGGTGGAAATAGTGGTTTAAAAGCGTAGAGATGAGGCAAAGTTGGAGGATCAGGCTATCTGTAGAGAAAGGTCCGTTCATTTTGTGAACAAAAAAAAAAAAAAAATGCAGCTTTCTTGGCTCAACAGCCCATCAGGGCTCGCTTGAAGGTGAAGAAAAGTGGTTATGTCCAGAGCCTTCCATCCCTTAGCTTCCCTGAGAGTCCATTTGGAGAGAAAAAAAGGTACAGCCCAGCCCACAGGTTCCAGAAGTCAGTTGCCTTGACTTCATCTTGCCCTGTGGACACTGTTTAGAGACTTCCAGAATGTCATTGCTTAATGGAAAACATATGGGACTGCTTCCTCCTGGTGGGGCGTGCTTGGCCCCCTGGCATTTTGTGTGCTTGTGGCTGACTGGGCTCCACTGCCCTGGGGCCAGAACATCTCCAGGATGGGGCCACCCCTGCCCCCTTGCTGTGGCAGCTTACCTGCCATGTGCTTGGCTGTGAAATTCTCAGGCTGTTTTCTTGGAGAAACTGAATAGTGGAAGCAGAACTGCAAATCATTCTTTATCCTCACTTAGTGCCACCCTCCTTTCCAGCCTTCCAGGCTCACTTCAGTGTATATCCCAGCCTCCCTTCATGATGGTGCCACATTTACACTTGTTTCCTTTTATTCCTTCGGACCAGCATTCTGTCCTGCTGCGTGGAACCTTCTCCCAGCTGACTCCAAGGAGTTCTTTTTAAGAACTTTTAAGAATCCTACTGACCTATTTCCTTCTCTGTGATGTTGCCCTTCTGTTGAGACTTGTATCCAGACACTCAGCATGTCCTGTATCTCTGTGTGCCTGGTCCATGGCCACCATACAGAAGCATCCTGGCCAGCTGGCACACTGTCCATGTCATTCTTCCCTCTGTCTCCCCCTCCTGCCTCACCGGCCCCACCCCAGTTTCTGTAGTTGCCCAATAAACGATTACCCACATCCACTTATCTGTGGAGGATTTTCCAGGGAGTGCTCCAAAGCTTCTGCAGTCCTGTACCTGGCTCTCTGCCCTCCGCCCCACTTCCCACAGTTCCTGAAAACTCTCCTGACCCACTGGCTTCTCCCACCTGGAACCCGCAGTCGGTCTTGGCTGGCTCCCCTCCAGAGACATGGTGTTGGGTTTTGTTTCGTTTTTTAAACAGTTTACTGTTGTGTTTGTAGTGCCTTTATTTTGAAAGTAAACTAAATAAAAAACCACACATGGATATCAGTAAAATTAAATACAATGAGAACAGAACAACAGCGTTGTTAAATTCTACGCAGATGGTCATATTCTCTGCTGATACCTCTCTGCACAGCCTTTCACACTGGCACCAATCAGGGACTTTCCTTGTGAATACTGGAATGAGTAAAATGAAAATAGAGGATGCATACCAGGTGATTAAACGCCATCCACCTAAAGGTGTCCTTTGAACCCTCCTACAGCCGCACCTGAGCCCTGGCATATCACTCTGCAGGTGGCTGTAGACCTTGCTTCTCTGAGGTTGAGGTCCCCTCTTTACTGATTAAACCTCAGTTGGAGAAACCCTTTTCTGTCTTCCTTGCTGCCCACCTCAGGAATGAAGGCACACTTTTTGAAGGCTCCACGCATGACTGAATGCGGCTTCTGGGGTGCTTCCTCCCTTCCCATGTCCTACTCAGTGGTGTGTGATTCAGCCTGGCCCCTTGATCTCTCTTCCTTCCCTCTGTTCTCTCCTCTGAGCAATCTCCTGCTGATGGTTCCACACCTTACCCCACCCTTTGGGTGCTTCCCCTCCTTCCTGCTCTTATTGGGATGCATTTTACTCAAGTCATTGGGCTCCTTTCTTACCTCCCAGCTGGGCTTTCCTCATGCATACCTCATGCGCTTACCTCCCACCAGTAATGCCTCCATGCCTACTGCCCTGCCTTGATTTGTGCCCCAGGCACTTCCTTCCGGGACCACGTGGCCATTAGTTCTGGACAGACTTGTACCACAAGTAACCCTGATGGGAGAGGGGATGTGTCTTGTGTCTCCAGAGCCTGGAACAGGCCTACCCACTCACATCTGCCTTTGGAAAGTATTGTAGTCCAGGATAGTCTCACTGTTCCCACCTTCAGATGAAGTTGATGTAGGGAAATGCCCCTTCATGGTCCATGAACTCCTGGAACACTGCTCTTGTCTTGGGAGATGCTCTCCAGACTGCTGCCCACTTCCCCACCTGCAGGCCCCCTCAAGCTCTGATGCCAGATGCCTGTCTGGTTTCAGCCCTGAGTGCTCCTTCCCCATCTTTAGCACCATTTGGTGGGGGTGGGTACCCGGAAATCGCTTCACACCTTCAAAGCCCCCCTATTCCCTTTCCTGTAAGTGTTCCCAGCCTGTTGTTCTGGGAGAGCATACCCATCTTAGAGTCTGCCCTAGGAGCTGACCCCACCTCCACCCCCTTCTCAGATCTCCAGAGGACCCTGAGAAGGGCACAGATTATAAATACTCACCTGGTGTCTTGGACACAGTTGGGCCTCATTAAATACTTAAGTGCAGCATTTGATGCAAGACCACATCTAGACCTAAGTTGGGACTGCTGCAACGTACCCACCCTCTGTTGTCTTGGATGGTAGCACTAGGATTTCTCTCCACAGTGTTGTCCTCTCTAATGAACTAAATGACTAATGAATTACTTGGTTTGAGGTTTGTTTGGTTCTTTGTTTCTTGTTTGTTTTTAAGTGGCCATCCCATCTGGGAAAAGGGGAAAGGCACTTGGCAGATTTCTTACCTGTTCGGTGAAAAAGGATAGAGAACAGTCTTAACTTTTTTTTTTTTTTTTTTTTTTAATAAGTCTGGGTCAGTTTTATTTATTTATTTAAAGGTTTTTCTTTGTTTCTTTTTTTTTTTTTTAACATTTATTCAATTTTGAGAGAGCATGAGTGGGGGAGGGACAGAGAGCGAGAGAGACACACAATCCGAAGCAGGCTGCAGGCTCTGAGCTGACCGCACAGAGCCCGACATGGGGCTCAAACTCACGGACCGCGAGATCATGACCTGAGCCGAAGTCTGACGCTTAACCGACGGAGCCACCCAGGTGTCCCAGTCTTAACCTCTTAAAGCAAGCCTGGATTCAGTTCCCAGACCGAATTTGTAAGATTCAGCCTCTTGCACGTGTTGGCTTTGGGCTCCTCCCACTTGGGTCCCCTCCCTGCAGCGGCCTCTCCCATGTGTTCACTAGCCAGGTGACACCTAGACCTGCAGTCAGCCAGAGCGCCCTGGAAGGAATGCTGTCTCCTTGACCAGGTCCGTTTTGTCAGCTCATGGGCTTCCCCTGCGAATAGGACCCATGTGTGGGGCTGGCCGTGGGGGCAGAGGGTGGAGAGGTGGACGCCTCAGACCAGGAGGGCCAGCTCTCCACAGCCCCCTCTGACCGACTTGCTTTTACGTAGCAAGCTTTCCCCTGGTGCTTTTAAAACTTGATAATTTGCCAGAACTGCATCTACCAAAACCTTTGTGGGGCTCTTGGTTTAAATGACACTTGGATTGAATTATAAAGTAATTCTTCAGCAGCCAGAGTGCCTAGCTTGTGCTAAGTGTGTTCCCGAAAAAAAGCCATGACAGAGCCAGTGAACTTGCCCTGTCTTTTTTGGTCCCCTCTGCCTACCAGAGTCATGTGATTGTAAAATCTGCCTTTTTTTTTCCTAAGCCTTTGCCTGACTCCCTCAGCCGGAGAGGTTTTCTTACCCGCACTGAACTCCTAGGGTTATTACTGGCGATATTCATTAGCTGCAGGCAGCTCCTAGATTACAAAGTCTTTCTTATTCTGGGCACTGGGCTTAAAGTTGATACTTCCTTTTTCTTGCCAGTAGAAAAGTGTACACCGAAAGAATGCCAAATAGTCAGTACACATTTGAGCAGATGTTTCTTCTCATTAACAGAGTGTGGGAACTCTCAGCACTGTAAGTAAGGGGTGAATTACTGTGTTTCTGGAGGGCATTTTGGCAGTAAAAACATGTACCCCATATCTGTGGTTTTGTTAGAATAACTGGACAGGTGCACAAAGTTGCCATCGTGAGGATGCTCTTGGCGGGATTTGCATTCTTGGCGTGGCCCGAAGCAGGGGTCGTTCAGGTGAGGAGAGTGCCTCGGAAGGGGTGCTCATACAGGCATTGAACTGGGGGTCTCACACCCCCTGTGCAGTTCGCGAGAGGTAACTTTCTGTATCTCTGTGAATAAGCTTTGAAAACCTGGTTAATAAAGTGATAACTTTCAGGTTATCAACACTTACTTTGTGGGATTTCTTTAATCAGCAAACATGCGTTGTTTTAGTCACCAAGGACGTGTTCTTAGTGAGTGTGAGCATTTGCCCTGAGCACTTGGCAGTGGACTCCGTGGGCCACTCTTCTGGCCCTGATCGCCAAACAGAATTACTGACTTGGTTCGATGTTTCATGGGCCACAAGTACAAAGAATTTTAATGTAAAGGACATATTTGGGGGCTTGCAAATCATCCTGCCTCCCACACAGGCAGTGTCCCTGAAAAACTCTCAGATGGGTGTTGCCTGGGTGGCTCTGTGTGTCAGGCGTCCGACTCTGGTTCACGTCATGATCTCATGGTTCATGGGATCGAGCCCCATGTTGGGCTGTGCACCTATACTGCCAGAGCCTGCTTGGGGATGCGGTTTCTGTCCCCCCAGCCCCAACTAAATGAGTAAAAACTTTTTTTTTTTTTTTTAATAACCGTTACATGATGTGAAAACCTGGTTTGTTGCTCATTCTGCCTCTTTCTGCATGGAATCAGTAGTGCTCGCAGCCCTTGCAGGCTCCTGGTCAGCTCTTCTCTCTGAGCCCCGTCTCTCCTGATGCGCGCTATTGGTGCGTGCTCTCTCTTCCGTTCTGTAGGATGCGTCGTCTGCTCTCTGCCGAGGAGAGCAGACACAGGGGGCCTTTTATTTTAGTCAGTGCAAGAAGCGGCTCTCTGGTCAGCCTGACCAGTTTCCATCAGAGGAGCTCGGCCCTTGGAAGCCACACACTTGTGGCACTGTGAGTGGTGCCCATCTGCTGCCTGGTTTCTGATTATGGCTTTTTTCTCCTTGTAGAGTGCCCAGTGAAGAATGTGATGGGATCAGTAGCATGTCTGCGGAGAGCGGCCCTGGGACGAGATTGAGAAATCTGCCAGTGATGGGGGATGGACTAGAAACCACCCAAATGTCTACAACGCAGGCCCAGGCCCAACCCCAGCAAGCCAACACAGCCAGCACCAACCCCCCGCCCCCGGAGACCTCCAACCCCAACAAGCCCAAGAGGCAGACGAATCAATTGCAATATCTGCTCAAAGTGGTGCTCAAGACACTATGGAAACACCAGTTTGCGTGGCCTTTCCAGCAGCCTGTGGACGCCGTCAAGCTAAACCTCCCTGTGAGTAACTTGGGCAGGGCCCGGGGCTGCTGTCCTCCAGGTCCCTTCCCGTGTTGCTCCTGGGGACGGTGGGGGACGGTGGCAGACGGGAGGAGGACCCAGAACTGCCTTTGGGGCCCCGCTCTGAACTGCCAGCACTCATGAGGCCCTTGAGTGAATGGTTTTGGTAGTCCTGACAGACAGTCATCAGTTCTTAGATTTCGGCTCCGGGAGAAACTGTAGAGAAGTTGAAATGGGGGTGAAAAGGAGTGCTTGCAGCTTTCCTTCTGATCCCTTAGGGGAGCTGAAGTAGGAGCAGTTGGTGGTCCAGGCCCCCTACTTCTCAGGCATGGTTGGGAGGCTGTGGAAGGGGGACTGGTTTGCTGCAGTACCTTTTCTGTACTGACATGGTCGTCATCGTCGCGATCACCCAGAGCGCAGGGTGGGAAGACGCAGCGGAGTATCTCCCAGGCAACCAGTACTTGGAGGGGCCTGGTTGGAGGGAGGAGGTAACCGGTGCAGCTTTGCCCTCGGCTGCCTTCACGCACACCCGCCACCTGCTCAGTTGCAGCCACGGTGCACTTGCTTTGGTTCTTCTGTACCCCTCTTCTGCTCTTTCCCTAGAGAGTTTTCCTTTTGCCCACATCCCTAGCAAATGGTTCTGGAACCTCAGTTTGTATCTCTAACTGAACCTCAGGGAAGAAACGGGATAGATAATTTTTTTCTTTTCTTCTAGCATTGAGGACTAAGTGTCTCTAAGTTAAGCCCTGCTGTTTGCTAAGTCTCACACATCCCCTGGATGAGGAGTTACATGATTATTGCCATAGACGCAGGCATGGGTCTTTGGGGGTTTGAACTGCACAAGTGTAGGAACCTCAGCCTTTGCCAGGCATCCAGTTTCAAAAAGGATGAATACACTGCTAGTGTGACCCTCCTGTTGTGAAAGCAGCTGTGTCCGTGACATTCGTCCAGTTACCTCTCTCTGTTGAGTATGTGTCATGTGCACTCAGGAAGAGCAAGTCAGGAGGAGGCATTGCGGGTCTAGATCATGAACTGGCTCAAGAAAAGGGGCGGAAGCAAAAGAGGATCCTTGCCAGATCTGGGCTTCAGAGGCTACTCTTGCTGGTGACCGTGACAAGGAGTAGGGGCAGACGACCTGTCACTGGAGGGAGGTTCTTCAGAGAGCTTGCTACAGCATAATCTCTGGTTGGGTTAGTGGGCTGGGCTGGGCCGTGTGGGATCCACAGGTGAGGGTGACCTTCCCAGAGCAAAGGCAAAGACTGGGAGGAGGTGGGTCTGGGGTGGGGGGTGAAATCCAGGGGGTACTGCAACTTTTATAGCACCAGAGGGAGGTGGTGGGAGACCTGTAGAAGAGAGCCAGGAGAATCACCAGCAGAGAGCAGTCCCCCAGGTTTCCACATCAGAGGCTGCAGGGAGGTCAAAGAGATGAGGAATTCGACCTGACCCTCCTGTTGGCCTTTAGGAAGGCATTGGTGACCTTAGGAAGATGTGACGCAGAAGTAGAAACCAGATTCCCGACGGTGTGAATGAGAAGGTGAGGATGTGAAGCCATCATTTCGAGAAATTTGGCATTGAAGGGAAACCGCGGCAGGGCCAGAATGGAGGAGGGGTTGGTTTGTTACAGGAAAATTCAGAGGGCTGAGAGGGTGAAGACTGAGGAAAAAGGGGGGGGGGGGCTGGGGTACCCAAAATCCCGAGAAGGCAGCATCCCTAGCTAGCAGGACAGACATGGGGCAGGGGGGTCTGTAAGGCCCAGTGGTTTGGGAGTTTGAGATCATTACTGTGCAGTGGAGGCCAGGGTCCCCGGAGGTCACAGTGTGAATCCCTGTCTCTGTGACTGTTGACATCACCCTCAGCAGTTCTGACATAGGAAGAAGAGGCCGGTGCAAGGTGGCACTGATCTGGTGTCTTCAGGGAGGTGGGAGCGCCAGGAACTGACCCAGAGGAGTAGGGCAGGGCTAGTCAGTCAGAAGCAGCGTTCTGCTTAAAGCCTGGTGTTCCAGGGACCTCTCCCCCTCCTCGAGAAAATGTTACTACAGCCACAAAAAAAAGGGTTCTGTCTTTTTCTGTTTTCTGACACCTTCCAGGAATCTTTATCTGCATTTTGGCCTCTGATCTCTGCTGGACTTTTCACTAGAATGCCTGCCCCTTCTGTTCAGTAAACATGTACAGTTAGATTGTCATGCCCCTAAACCCACTGCCCCCTTGTCAGCACGCTCATGCGCTCGCTCTCTGTCTCTCTCCCTCTACTTGACAGGCCATGGCCAGTTCAAGCAGCTGACACCATTATTGGCCATAGACTAAAAAATATATTTCCACTGGGGCCTTGGTTCTCTTGGGAAAGGTGGCCAGAGCCATAGTAGAATATAGAAAGTCTGGTACAGTCTGTCCTTGTGGCCTCCTGGGCAGGGTACCCGGGCATGCGTGTGTAGCCCTTGTCAGCTCAGGGCTATGATCTCCGCCACTCATTATGTGTAAGCTGGTTGCTTTTGTTCTTTCTCGTGGGGGTCAGAACAGCTTAAAGCCTTATACCCTGTGCTTACCTTTCCAATACTGTCCACCATTTCCAGGCAAGACCGTGGCACTTGGTGAGGGATAGGCCTGCCTCTCTGCCATCAGGACTTGGTTCTGATACCACACCCAGGCCTGATTAAGGGAGCCTCTGAGATTGCAGTCTACCTTGGAGCTGGCCAGCTGCATGCGGGTCTCCCTGCCTGGCTCTCTCCGGTCCTTCTACAGGGAAGCCTGGTGTGCTGCCTGTTCTGTTCCCAGATACCTCGTGTGGTTATTTTTAAATATAAACATTCAGTTTTTAGGATAGGTTTAGATTCAGAGAAAGCGGACAGTAGTAGAGTCTGATTTGAAGGGCTTTAGGATATCTACACCTGCCGTCTGGCTCCTTCCGTTTGGCACTTGTAGAGTAAGGTGTGAAGTTTTGAGGAGTGGGGTCTGCTGGATTTTTTTTTTTTTTTTTTCTTAACTGAGGATTGTACGGGTTGTCTGGATTCCTCATTAACCTGGTTGGTTATTCAGCTATATCCAGGTACTGCTGACACATCCTTTAGAAAGACCAGTAATCGAAATGGAAGTGTGGTGAACTTGAGTGAAGGTGGAGGCTTCTGCTCCATGGTTCTTCAGTGTGATCAGAAGCAGGGATTCCAGTTGTTACAGGTGTTCCTCGATGCTGGTTCCATAGGATTTTGCATTTTGTGGACCAGTAAAATGTCAAAATAGTAGGGAGAAAGTACAACCTGCTGTAGGTTGTTTTACTAGATAAGGACTGCTTTTCAAAGAGCTGTATGTTTTCCCTGTTATTTACTAGAAATTAAAGGATTTTAACATCATACAAAAAAAGGAAAAAAAGCCTAGATCTCAGTAAAGACAACCTGTTCCCAGACCTGGGCACGTGACAGACTTGGACATTTTCCCTCCAGATTTGCACCCGACATGTTAAGAATTCTTCCCTAATTCTCACTTTGTCTTGGATTCCCGTTGAGATGGCTTGCTGAGACCGTGGAACGGCTTCAGTCTGTGCCGTGGCTCTCATCTGTGTTCCTGGAGTGAGATCCACAGGCCCACCTATGAATGCTGCATGGCTGGGAAGGTGACACTGGCCTTTTGCTCTTTTTCTCTCCAGGATTACTATAAGATCATTAAAACGCCTATGGATATGGGAACAATAAAGAAGCGCTTGGAAAACAACTATTACTGGAATGCTCAGGAATGTATCCAGGACTTCAACACTATGTTTACAAATTGTTACATCTACAACAAGGTGAGATGTGGTGGCAGGTGTCCAGCTGCCCTGAGGGGAGGGGAGGAGAGGAGAAGGAGGCGGGCATATCTGGAGCCTGTGGGCAGGGGTGCTTGGTAGCCGGTGGGATTTAGAGTCTGATGGGAGGAGATCATTTGGAGGCAGAAATAATGGGACCCATGGCTTTGCCTGTGACTGGGTATTTCTTTTTTGGGGAGGAGGGTGCTGGCCTTGCTTTACTTCCAAGCCGTCCTTGTTAGCTTGAAGCATGTGCTTCTCGTGCCCTTGGGATTTTGGTTCTTGGGCATGTGTAGTAGAGAAGGTGTGAGAAGGACAGTGACAACTCATTAAAAAGTCCATTTGGGTGATGTCAATTGTCAGGAAGGAGCCTACTAACATGTAGTTGTGCAAAGGTGTGTTCAAACAGAAACCTCAATGTGAGAGAGGGTGTGATGGGGGCCGCCGCATCTGAAATGTGGACATGACCATTGACAACTTGTGGCCGTAGAATTGAATGTCCCCTGATCTCACTTGTAGACCTGAAGGTCACTTCTTAACCCCGTTAGCCAAACCTTTCGGCTCGGCTGTGCCATGAAGCCAGATCATTTGTTTACAGTTCAGACCACAGATGTGATTAAAACCAACCCTTTCATATAGAACGGCTCTGGAGGGAGACACTATACAGAACTCAGCTTTTGACCTCTGCTGGTGTAGTGGGTAAAATTGCCCAGAAGAGATGGGTAGGTGAGTTTCTTGAAGTTTACTGTGTTTTTTTAAAAGTCTCAGCTCTCATCACTAGGTTTCAGTGAAATGTCCACAGATGAGCTTCTCAGTTTAGAGCTGAGTGGGAACAGCATGTCGTAGATGAGGCAACAGAGTGGGGACCCATAATGTAGTTCGAGATAGGCATGACCCGAGCCCCAGTGAGCTGCCTTGAGGTAACACTGGGGAGCATTGTCAGAGCCCTGCTAATGTATCTGTGGCAAGAAATCCTGTGTAATTCAAGTATTTGTAGTAGAGTGGAATTGTGTCAGAGGAGGGATTCTGTCAGTGATTGGCAGGGCTTGTTAGATACTTAAGGCACTAGGATGGTTTCTCAGGCCAGAGCTTAAAAGACTAGAGAGGGAGGTGCAGGTGGACGGGTGCTGATTCAGGCACGTGAACCTCTGTGATATCTGGTGGTATAACTGTTGTGGCCCTTTAGGATTCAGATCGGGAAGGACCCTGACTATGATACTTCATGCTTTGGGGCAGGGGGTGGGTGGCACAGGGTGGGCAGCTCTTGCTCTATCTAGAGAGGTGGTGAGGGCTTTCTGACCCTCACCCCCGTGTCTCCTTTTCCAGCCTGGAGATGACATAGTCTTAATGGCAGAAGCTCTGGAGAAGCTCTTCTTGCAGAAAATCAATGAACTGCCCACTGAAGAAACTGAGATCATGATAGTCCAGGCAAAAGGAAGAGGACGTGGGAGGAAAGAAGCAGGTAGGGTACCTCTAGTGCCCCAGCACCGTTTGCCTCACATTGAAATAACAAGGACATTGGCTTTCCTTCTTCCCAATCTTGTCTCCTTCTCCAGGTTCAGTGAGGGACTAACTGGGAGTGGTAGTAGGGTCAGGCTTAGTGGTGAAAGTGCCCCTTTCAGAGGGTCGCATGAGTGTGTGACCTCCCACAAAGTAGAAATAATTGGACCCTGATTTTTTTTTTCTTTTCTTTTTTTTTCTTTTCTTTTTTTCTTTTTTTTTTTCTTATGGACCTTGGTTAAAAAGTGACTTTTTCGGGGCGCCTGGGTGGCGCAGTCAGTTAAGCGTCCGACTTCAGCCAGGTCACGATCTCGCGGTCCATGAGTTCGAGCCCCGCGTCAGGCTCTGGGCTGATGGCTCGGAGCCTGGAGCCTGTTTCCGATTCTGTGTCTCCCTCTCTCTCTCTGCCCCTCCCCCGTTCGTGCTCTGTCTCTCTCTGTCCCAAAAATAAATAAACGTTGAAAAAAAAAAATTAAAAAAAAAAAAGGGACTTTTTCAAAGCATTTTTGTTATTTGAATTATTTACTCCATTTTAGAGAAAAGGAATTCACCTGACCAGTGGCGGTTTTAACTAACAGTCGTATCCTTGAACCTTGAAGTTGGTTGTTTGAATTATCTTAAGATGCTTATGTCCGAGCCAGGCCTGCTTTTTGATGCTTCTGAAGTCAAAGTGAAGCTCTCCCTTCCTTGTCTATCTCAGCGGCCACCCTGCTTCCTGCCCCCGTCTCTCAGCCTGACACAGGATTCCAAAGGCCAGCTGCTGGGGAGGGAGGAGAAACAGTGAAATGTTTCTGTCTAGGAAAAGCTCTAACAGCTGCCTTCTGCATCTTGCCATCCTTAGCTCTGTGCTGAGGTGACCCATGCTGTGGGGTGTTTGCTTCTCTAAAGAGAGGGCTTTCGACTGACTTCCCGCCCTGCTCAGAAGTGGTGGCTTCACAGGAGCAAAGGGGGCTGGCCTAATCCCCTGCTGCAATGAGGGGTAGCCAAGGACAGGTGGTCCTGAGGGTCATCCCGTAGACGTGGGTCCTGCCAAGGGGTGGCCAGTATCCTTACCCTGGCCTTACTCTCTGGGACCAGGAGTTTGGTCTGCACATGGGACAGATGCAGGGTGTTGTGTCTGGGCTCACCCGCGCAGCTGCAGGGAGGCAGTCTGAGCCGGTCACAAAGGGCAGCAGCCGTCCAGCCTCCTCCTGTGGCTCAGGGAGGTGGAAGTTTGCCAGTTTCCAGAAACCTTGGCCAGGGCTGCTGATGCCGGCCCCCTGCCAGAATTGCTTACTCAGAAGGCAGCGCTTCTGGGAATGAGGACAGCTCTGTCCAAAAGTGCCAAGGAACATTTTTCCGCTCCCCATCTACAGGCCTGGTGCTAACTCTCAGCGTGTGTTTCCTGCTCCTTTGGCCCCGGCCTCCATGCCCATGAAGGCGTCTTTGTGCCCGATTGGGACTTGAAGCCAGCACGCTTCAGGAGGTGTGGCATGCAGTGTGCCGCTGCTCTCAGAGATACCTGGGGCAGGTGGACCAATTTGGCCAAGGTCTGGGGTGTACGGGTTGTTCTGTCTCTTAGGCGAATAGTTACGGTGACGTTATGTGCTCTGCTCGCACAGATGGGTGCTCACCACATGTGACAGTGTCTCCATGAGGTCAGCCAGCATGTGTCAGGTTCGGCATCTAATCACCTGTCCCTTTTATGATTGGTAGGGACGGCAAAACCTGGCGTCTCTACGGTACCAAACACAACTCAAGCATCGACTCCTCCGCAGACCCAGACCCCTCAGCAGAACCCTCCGCCTGTGCAGGCTGCACCTCACCCCTTCCCTGCGGTCACCCCAGACCTCATCGTTCAGACCCCCGTCATGACAGTGGTGCCTCCCCAGCCACTGCAGACAGCCCCGCCGGTGCCCCCTCAGCCACCACCCCCACCTGCACCAAACCCCCAGCCTGTGCAGAGCCACCCACCCATCATCGCGGCCACCCCACAGCCTGTGAAGGTGAGCGTTCTCTGTGTGTGCGTGTGGCCCATCCTGGCCACTGGTGGGCTCCTACCACCTCAGCACCCCCTCTTTTTTGTCTTCCCTTCCATAGCAGTGAGGCTTGCAGGAGACAAGTCACTGTCACTGCCGGCGCTTCATGCAGAGCTTGTCCTGGCTCCTGGGGCACTTTGTGGGTGTTTTGGGGGCACTGTGCAGTGTTTAAGTCACGGCCTAGAAGCTGCTGCCCTGCTGGCCCACAGGTCCCATAGTTGAGCCCACCCCCCAGGGCTTGCCAACCCCCCAGCCCCTTCCCTAGTTCTAATTTAGACTGTGCATGTTTGCAGATGGCACCCTTATAGTCTCTGAGACGTGCCTGCCCTGGGGGGGGCCAGTGTGTCCAGGCTTGGCTCTGAGCGGCTTCCCTGGCATTAAGTGGGAAGCTGCTTCAGGAGGTTTCTGTGGCCTCCAGTGAGCAGATTGTGCCCTTGCGTGTGTGCTTTCTCCTGCCACTGGCAGGTCCTGTCCCAGCTGCAGAGAGAGTGATGGGACAGGTCTTTTCTTGCCTCGGTCCTTCACCCATGGAGTTACCTTTGAGCCCCATTCCCTTTGAATGTTGGAACCCCAGAAAGGACCCAGCTTCAGGAGTGAGCGGAGGGAGGGACAGCTGTGCCGGCCGTCACCTTTGACCGTGCTTGTCACCCCTGTGCTCTCGGCAGACAAAGAAGGGAGTTAAGAGGAAAGCGGACACCACCACCCCCACCACCATTGACCCCATTCATGAACCACCATCACTACCCCCGGAGCCTAAGACTGCCAAGCTGGGCCCCCGGCGGGAGAGCAGCCGGCCTGTGAAGCCCCCCAAGAAGGACGTGCCCGACTCTCAGCAGCACCCAGTGTCGGATAAGAGCAGCAAGGTCTCAGAGCAGCTCAAGTGCTGCAGTGGCATCCTCAAGGAGATGTTTGCCAAGAAGCACGCAGCCTACGCCTGGCCGTTCTACAAGCCTGTGGACGTAGAGGCATTGGGCCTGCACGACTACTGTGACATCATCAAGCACCCCATGGACATGAGCACAATCAAGGTGAGCAGATGCCCCCCACCCTCCGAGCTTGGGGCAGGGCTCCCCGGGACAGAGAAGTCAGAACTTCCTAGGCTGGTCCAAGAGGAGGGTCCAGGCCCTGGGTGCTTCGGAACTGTGCCCTAGCAGCTGTCTCTTCTCACCAGCTCAAAGCAGCCCAGCGCCCCCTGCTGGGAATTGTAGGGGACGGCCTCCAGGACCATGTGCTTGGGAGTTTTCTTCCCAGACAGCAGCAATGCTGTGCCCTCTGGTCTGGGGACAAGCCCTCTGTGGCCTTGGGCCCTAGTGCCCATGGGCACTTTGCACACAGTTAATGTTCCAGGAGGTGTTGAGAGTTGATGACTTTGCCAGGCCCGGTGTCATAGAGTGGGTCTTGATGTCTCCTCTCAGGAGGAGACACACAAGTGCTGGCATCTTCATTGTTGTATTTTGAGGCCTTTTTGGTTATGTTTATTTATTTTAAGCTATTTTGCATTTCTGTCTGGGAGTAAAGTAAGCCTGCCCCAACATGGGACAGACAGAAGAGGGGACGGTACTTATGTTCCTTTTGACCTGTGTCTTATCTCATATCACCAAGACAGGTGTATGTCAGGTCAGAACTGGTCCCAGCCCTTCTCTTACAGTCTGGCTGAAGCTCTGTCTCCATTTATTCTGTGTCCACTTGGTCCTTAGTCACAGTGACCAGGATGGGTGGGTTTGGCATGCTAGCAGGGCATTTCCCAGCCCTGAGAGTTGCTTTTGAGTGTCTTTTTGTCCACCTGACAGAGAACTAAGGTGATGATCTCTTCTCTGCTCCGCTGCAAAACTGACTTGCTCCTATAGGCAGCCCTCCTGGCTGTCACGTCCCCATTGGAGCAGGTGTGGGCATAACTAAGGAGGCCCTGTCTTGTCTTTGCAGTCTAAACTGGAGGCCCGCGAGTACCGCGACGCTCAGGAATTTGGTGCTGATGTCCGATTGATGTTCTCCAACTGCTATAAATACAATCCTCCTGACCACGAGGTGGTGGCCATGGCCCGCAAGCTCCAGGTGAGGCCCTGGGGAAGCTCCAGGTACAACATCCTGCAGTAGAGCAGTCTGGGGTCCTGGGTGGGCCAGGCCTGTATGGCCCTTCATAGATTTTATTTCTGTCATTTGCTTTGGTATAATGCCATGTTGCTTTGAAGATAAACTTGAGTCAGAATAGCGTGTGCGTCAATATAAAATTGAGGTTATTTTATTATAAAGCAGGACAGTTGGGGGGCGCCTGGGTGGCGCAGTCGGTTAAGCGTCCGACTTCAGCCAGGTCACGATCTCGCGGTCCGTGAGTTCGAGCCCCACGTCGGGCTCTGGGCTGATGGCTCAGAGCCTGGAGCCTGTTTCCGATTCTGTGTCTCCCTCTCTCTCTGCCCCTCGCCCGTTCATGCTCTGTCTTTCTCTGTCCCAAAAATAAATAAACGTTGAAAAAAAAAATTTTATAAAGCAGGACAGTTGGTTTTGGTCTTGGGCATTTGGGGTTTTGTTTTGGTGTATCCCACTGAAAACCTCCTGCCCCATACCTGCATTCGGTTGCCCTTGGCCAGAAGAGTGTATGTGCTGTATGTCGCCCAATCTGTTCTCCAAAACAGACCTGTCTCCGGTTGGTGGCAGACACTCTTGTTAGGTAGGCACTTGGACACAGTTGTGAGCTGAAGTAACTGCTCAGCTGTGGACATTTCTTCACCAGAGCCTTGAAGTCTTTTGCTTTCTAGGTGTTCCGTGAGGCCACAACTTCCTAATGGGTGCCATTGGGGTTTGTGGCCCCTTCAAGTTGGTCTGGGTGTGCACCCTGTAAAGTGCACATGTGAGTGGAAGGAAGGGGGGCAGGTTACAGCATAATGTGTGAACTGACTTCACTTTGCTTTATTTAAAAAAGGAAAAACGTACCCAGATTTCAGCAGTGGTTATCTTTGGGTGGAAAGATCAGGGGTTAAAAATTATGGAGAATTGGGGCACGTGGCTGGCTCAGTCAGTAGAGCATGTGACTCTTGATCTCAGGGTTGTGAGTTGGAGCCCCACATTGGGTGTAGAGATCACTTAAAAAAAAAATCTTCAAAAAAAATTCTGGAGAATAAAGTCTATATTTAGTACTTTTATAATCTGCTTTTTAAAAAATTCTTAAGCCTACACACATAAAAATATCTAATCCCTTATCCCCAAAGCCCTGGGTTGCTTCTGCTCTCAGTGTCAGAGCAGGCCCTGGGGTGGATCACCTGCTGTTACAACAGGCAGGCACTCTGGTCAAGCCCAGGACCAGTTTGCACATCTCATGCCCCACTCCCACCTGGTGGCGAGGTGGGAGGCTTCCTCACACCTGTCTTTCCCACCCGTCTGTAGAGTGCTTACAGGGCACAAGTGCAGACTCGCAAATGCCTTTGGCAACCTGTGGGTCCGTTCAGCTCAGAGGCTGCCTGAGACCCATCGCTTGCCCGTCTCCTGGTTCCGTTAGCTCCACATGTTGTCCCAGACTTACCATCATAGTGGCTCTTACCTCCTCACACTGGAGCCAAGGCTCCATCTCTCCCGTTCCTTCCCTTGGCCTCTGTCTGGGTCAGGGACTGCTTTTGTTCAAAGGATGTGTCCTGGAACTCTTGGGATAGAATAAAAACTTATTACTACTGTGAACCTGGCTGCTATTATTGAAATGCACACTCAGCCTTGAACGTTATTTTAGTTTCTATTGCTTGTTATTTGGTTTTATTTTCCCTGAGATTTGGGGTGGGGGGTGCTTTCTGCTTTCTTCACAAAGCTGCTTTTCCGTTGTTTACTTCTGCATTTCCCATCCTTAAAAAGAGTTCAGGCTTTATAATTTTATGGCAATTCTCATACATGGCCACCAGGTGGCAGTGTTGCCCTCAGATCTTTGTCTTAGACTTCCTCTTCCCACTGTCCTGTGAGGATTGGGGGAGGGAGATAGCTTTTTCCCAGATCGATACTCCTACCCTTTATTTGCCCTCATGCAAACAGCTAAACCAAAACAAGTTCTGTGCCAGCACCAAGATTGCTATTCTGACCTACTTTACTTTAAAAAGAATAGAAGGAGAGTGGCTGAGCCTGGGTAGCTTAGTCAGTTAAGCATCTAACTCTTGATGTCAGCTCAGGTCATGATCTCACAATTTATGAGTTGGAGCCCCACGTCGGGCTCTGCACCGACAGCATAGAGCCTGCTTGGGATTTTCTTTCTCCCTCTCTCCCTGCCCCTCCCCTGCGCATGCACCTTCTCTTTAAATAAATAAACTTAAATAAATAAATAAATCAGAAAGAGAAAGAATTCTCCAGTATATTCTAGCTTTCCCTAATTTCTGTGCCTGTTTTATGTCTTGGCTTTGTCTTTTTTTTTTTTTTTTTTTAACGTTTATTTAATTCTGAGAGAGCATGAGTGGCAGAAGGGCAGGGCGGGGGGGGGGGGGGGGGGGGGGTCAGGATCCGAAGCAGGCTCTGTGCTGACAGCAGAGAGCCCGATGCGGGTCTCGAGCCCACAAACTGTGAGGTCATGACCTGAACTGAAGTTGGACACTTAACTGACTGAGCCACCCAGGTTCCCCTGGTTTTATGTTTTTCATTTTTATCCTTCTGGCAGTGGCATGAACATGACCCAAACATGGGGTTTAGCCATAGTGAGACCACTGGGCTATTTTCCTCACAGCAGCCTCTTTCTGAACATTTTTGTTCCAGATACCAGGCTGGACTAGATGAGGTCCTTGACCTGAAGGAGGGTCCATTTCAGGCAGGGGCAGTGCCTAGGGTGGGCCATTTAGCACGGGGCGGCCTCTGCCCTAGCCCGCTTGGCCCACTTCAGGGTGGGTTGCTGTGTTACAGGAAGTGATGTTCCTTCTCCATTGCCACGAGGCAGGTGGAGAGGTATCTGCTTCAGATGCAGAGTCGATGTGAAGGGCTTCTTGTCTGGAAGTTGGTTGCTCTGTGGCATTTCAGTCTTTTTCCTCTTCCTCGTAAGCTTTCCTGGATCAGCATGGTTGGATGACTAGATTGTCCAGAGGGAAGGAGAAGCAACAAATCCCCAACCTTTGTTTGCCTCTTGAACAGGTATTAGACTTGCCTCCTCTTAATTAGACTGTTCCCAAGAACTGGGATTTACCTGGAAAATCACATGGAAAAGAATCCACTTTGTTTTCCTCTTCCAGTCTCTAAATTCTAGGCCTTTAGAAAACACACATCCTACCACCTGGCAGCCATGGTCACAAAGACAGCCAGGAGTGACTGGGCTCAGGGTTTCCTCAGTCCACAGGTGGCTTGGGCTGAGGCCCGCGAGTCCATCTGGTAGGCCCAGAGCTGCTGGCGGTACTGCCATTTAGACTGCCTGCTCTGTTGTGAATCGAGGAGTCATTTGGGGAGTTTGGCGCCCTTGTAGATTACCAGAGTTTTAGTGCAAGAAAAAGCGCAGATTCAAGGTGATGTGCAGTTATTTTTATAGCAAAGAAAAATGAAAATTGCATTGGGATATCCTGCATTAGATCCCAGAGGCAGGAAGCTTTTCGGGTGTATGTAAATGTGTGTTTCTGAGTGTGTGCACTCACAGCTGCATCTCTAGCACCCGGCACTTAGTGGCCTGCCACTGCCTGCATTCTGCTCCCCACCACAACCCCCCTCCTCTGAGCCTCGCTGTGCCCAGATACGGCCAAGCCCCACAGCTGTATCCGGGCTTGGCCGTGCTTGACCGTTTGGCACTCAGGCAGCTGTTTCACTAGAGGGGTGGAGGGTGTGCCTCCCCCTCGAATCTGACGCAGCCCAGAGTAGGTGACCCAGTGAACATTCTAGCAAGAGGAGACGCCTGCTCTGAAACCAGTGTGCTTTGCTGATTGATGCTGAGAATTGCAGTGTGGGTGGAGCTGGACAGAGGAGCTGGGTCCACCTCTAGACACTGCCAGCCCTAGTGTGGAAGCCCCGAGCCCCTGCTCTCCTAGAGAGTGCTGGTTGTTGGTATTCTCTGCTCATCGCCTCAGTGTCCTCCCTCACAAGACCTTTGACCTTGGTGCGTCTCTTTCGGTTTTGGCGTCCTCTAGCCTGGCCCCACACCCTCTCCCCCATTTTCCACCTGGCCAGCAGGATGAACACCTGGATTCGTGAGTCACAACTTTCTCTCCTTTGAGACATCCTTGCTAGGTCTCTGCAGCTTTTGGTATCATGTCCCCTTCCCCCCACACACACACCCCACCCTCATCCTTAGGTTTCAGATTTCCCAGGGACTCTTCACCAGTCCTTTGCTGTTTCCACCTTAACACTTAATAGTACTTTATAACTGTTCACTCCTTGAGGGCAGGGAGCACATCGTTTCTCTTTACCATACGGGTGCAAGTCTGTCTCAGCCACGCGGGAAGGTTTTTCTGCGGTAGCTCTAGGTTCGCTGGCACTCAAGCCCAAGTGCATTTCGCAGGGTGCCCCCTTCTGGAACCGGGGCAGATGGGAGGATGACAGGTCTTGTAGCTGCTCGAGACAGGGAAGCCAGCATCCCCAGATTGTAGGCCCCGCGGTGACTGCCCAGCCAGCCAGCCCGCCTGGCCTCCTAGCTTGTGCTCTTTGCTCTTTGGTCTTGGAGCCTTGGGAGAGCAGGGCCAGGGAGTACCCTAGGAGAGGCCTCAGGGCGAGTCCTGGCTTCCATTTCCACCACACCCACAGCCTGTTGGGGAGGAGCAGGGATGTCCTAGTGGCAAGGGTAGAGCTGTCTGGTAGCTGGCAGGAGATGCTGGGCACACACATAAGTGGCATGAGGAAGCTCCCACCTGGTAAAGCTCACCTCCCGGCAGCACCAGGTACTCGGCCATGGCTGCCACCCTCCTCCCTCTGTGGGGTCCTGACACCTCAGGCACACTTCTCTAACCTGCCCCCTCCTCCTTGGCAGCAGGCCTGGCTTTTTCTGGACGCTCCTGTGGGTCTGTTGGGGACCCGGGGCACTGTGGGCAGTAAGGGTCTTGCTTGCTGCCACACTGGGGGCCTCTGCCCTGGTGTGAGCCCCTGTCTCCTTTAGCCAGGGTGGTGACAGTCTCTTGCTCATGCCTCCTGGGTGTCTTCTCCACTGCCACCCGACCTGCTCCAGAATGTATTTCTGTATAACTTAGAAATTAGAAATGTCTGTATAAATGACTATAATTTATAGTAGCAAAACCACTTATACAGCAGAATCCAGGTTGTCACTTTGCTGGGAGGAGGAACTGCCTTGGAGGAGCCTGAACTGGGTGGTCTGGAGGGGAGGGGACAACACTGCAGTTGGGGAGGACACCTGCCCTGCTGCCCAGGGGTCGTCCCCTTTCCCAGCTGCCTTGGGGACAGAAAACCTGAAGCTGTGCTTCCAAAGATATCAGGAGAGGCTTCTAGGGCCAGCTGTGTCAAGTGTAGCCTAGTTTGTTTGACACAGCAGCCTTGGGGCTTGACCCCACGGCCCTCCCAGGCCTCATGGGCCATGCTGCTCCGAAGCATCAGTTCACACTTGGGAAGGCCTGTTCTCTTGCGTGAGATGCTACGTTGACATTTTCTAGGCTTTTAAAGCAGGTCCTGCAGTCCTTCTGGGAAGCTAACTTTGTTCTTTTCACTGCTGTTCTTTGTCCTGAGTCATCACTGGGCTTACGATCATGGAGCCCTTGGGGTAGGAAGGGACCTGCCGGCCGACTGGCTGGTGAGGCAGGGCTGTTGGGCCTAGGTGCCCAGACAAAGCTGCTGCCCCCAAGCTCTGTGACCCCATGTGGAGTTCCATCGGATTCCTGCGACTTACAGTTGGAAGGTCTCGGAATCCTGGGTTGGTGGGATCCTGTGCTTAACAGCCCTGGGCATGTGGTTGGGTCTCTGGCACCTCACAAGATTTACTCCCTCCTGTAGCCTGTCTCCAGCGCCCCCACATCCACTTCTGTTATACCTTTCCCACCTTGCTGGCCATGCCCTGGAGACCCCTCAGCCAGTGGCATGGCTCTGCCCAGGTGCCCCAGAGGTGGTCTGAGGAGGGGGTGGGGGCGGACACGTGCCTGCTGCAGCAGAGGCTCAGCTGCCTTGCCGGCCTTGGTCTGTGCACAAGGCACGCTTACTCCAGGGCCAGGCCTTTGCATGTGGTGTTTGTTTCCTCTGCCTGGAATGCTCTCTCAAACTGAAGACCCCACCTGCTCCCTGAGGGAGTGTGAACCGGAGGCAGGCAGAGGTTCCTGTTCTGTTCATCATTGTATCTTAGTGCCCGGCCCTGGCATGCAGGAGGCGCCCTCGGGATGTGCTGAGCAAGCACTGACCTAATGAGAACCTCAAGGCACTGTTTGTGGGTCTTGCCCTCGGCCTGCCATCTATCTAGGATCTCCACACAGACGTCCTCAGTGGGCCAGCTGCCTCCTGTGACGTGGGTCACATGTACTTACCTGGCCTGTGTCTCCTGGAGAATGGGTGCCAAGCCATGTCAGAAGGACATTTCAAAGTGAAATTTGTGAGAAGTGTTGGAAGAGCTGACGAGGGTCCTCACCCAGCCCCTTGTCTTAGTGGTGGGGTGTGGGGTGGTCACCATCAGCCTAGCCCCCTTTGGCCCTCCTGCTTACTTCCTGTTGAGTCAAGCCCGGCAGTCAGGGAGGCTCGGTGATGCTGAGCCACATCCCAGGCAGCCCCCCACCACCCATGCCTGGGCCCCCAGCAGCCCTCACAGGCACGGCTCCCACCCCCACCCCCCAACCAGGATGTGTTCGAGATGCGCTTTGCCAAGATGCCAGACGAGCCTGAGGAGCCTGTGGTGGCCGTGTCCTCCCCAGCGGTGCCACCCCCAACCAAAGTGGCAGCCCCGCCCTCGTCCAGCGACAGCAGCAGCGATAGCTCCTCCGACAGTGACAGCTCCACCGATGACTCTGAAGAGGAACGAGCCCAGCGGCTGGCCGAGCTCCAGGAGCAGGTGAGGATGTGGGCAGCCCCGTTCCCAGTCACCCAGAATGCATGGACCGGGCAGTCTCCCCAGGGTTCTCCATGACCTGGTGAGTCCCAGCTTGGAGTTCCAGTGGGATGAGGGGTTTAAGCGTGCTGGCCTCCCGTGCAGTGGGAAATCGGTGTGCAACTTCTGGCTCCCCAGAACACCTACTAACAGCCTACTGTTGACCAGAAGCTACCTGTAACGTAAAGAGTCGATTAATTCCTATTTTATGGGTGGCACACATCATGTAGTGTATTCTTACGGCAAAGTAAGGAAACATCAAGAAAACCATAAGAACTGGAAAATATATTCATAGTACCGTATCGATCGGGAAAAAAAATCCACATATAAGTGGACTTGCACAGTTCAAACCCACATTGTTCAAGAGTCAACTGCATATATGTACACCGTGGGTGTGGAGGTAGGAAGACATGGCTGTTTTGCGGGCAGAGGCGAGGCTTCTAGATCCTTCCAGCATCTGAAAGGAGGAGCCTCAGCCAGGATGTCCATCTCTCCTGAGGCCCTACAAGCCAGCCATCAGGACCTTAGTCCCCAGCCTCCCAGGGACCCTCCTCCTGGATGGCTGTGGAGCTTGGTATCTGCCAGCTTGGGCAGCTTCTCTAGCCAAGAGGACACTGGCCATCCTCGGAGTCCACGGCCTGGGTGGGTGTGGGCACTTCAAGAATCTGGTGAGGCGGCAGGTCATAAGGCTGAGGGCCAGCCCCCTCCCTGTGCTTCCCTCCTCCTCTGCACCCTGGTGCCCGGGGGTCCACCCAGAGACCAGGATGATGGGCGCGTGTACCTTGCCTGTCTGCTCCACAGCTCAAAGCCGTGCACGAGCAGCTTGCAGCCCTCTCCCAGCCCCAGCAGAACAAACCAAAGAAAAAGGAGAAAGACAAAAAAGAAAAGAAAAAAGAAAAGCACAAAAAGAAAGAAGAAGTGGAGGAGAATAAGAAGAGCAAAGCCAAGGAACTTCCTCCTAAAAAGACCAAGAAAAATAACAGCAGCAACAGCAATGCGAGGTCTGCCTCCCTGAGCTGCCCTGGGTGGGGACCCCTGCTGGCCACGGTGGGTAGGGAGGCTGCCTCGCCGCCCTTTCTCCTGGGGTGGGTCTTGGCACCCAGTGTGTTTGGAAAGGGAAGGAAGATAGGCAGCATGGAGCAGAAGGTGAGGACAGGGCATGGTTTGCGGTCTGTCTCCGTTGGGTGCTCCCAGGAAGGCGTTGCCAGCCTCCCTGTTTCCTGTGAAGGCCATCTGGGTGGGGGTGTGGAAGCCCTCCCCTAAGCCCCAGATGGAGGAATGGGTGCCTCATGTTGACAATGGTGTCTGCATCATCCCTTCGTAGCAAGAAGGAGCCTGCGCCCATGAAGAACAAGCCCCCTCCTGCGTACGAGTCGGAGGAGGAGGACAAGTGCAAGCCCATGTCGTATGAGGAGAAGCGGCAGCTCAGCCTAGACATCAACAAGCTCCCTGGTGAGAAACTGGGCCGCGTGGTGCACATCATCCAGTCGCGGGAGCCCTCCCTCAAGAACTCCAACCCCGATGAGATTGAGATCGACTTTGAGACTCTGAAGCCGTCCACCCTTCGAGAACTGGAGCGCTACGTAACCTCCTGTTTGCGGAAGAAAAGGAAACCTCAAGGTGCCCTTGGGCCCCTGGGGCAGGGTGTGCTCTGAGTCCTGGCCAGCCCTGGCCGACAGGGAGGAGGCTGGGCGAGTGGGCATCCTCCATTAACTTTGCCTTCCAGACATGGCCCTCTCCCTCTGTAGGCTGTTTTTCCAGTTACAAAAGCTGTGTCCTCGACACAGAAACCTCTGGAGGGCTGTGACATCACACTTGACCCTGGGCTGGTGGTGCCATTCTCCGCCTCCTGGCCGGTACCCATCTAAGGCCTGCCTGCACCTCAGTGTCCTCAGCCTTGCTCTGAGCAGCAGCTTCTGTTGCCCTTACCACTGGGTCTTCCCCAAAAGCCAGCCATCCCCGCCCTGCTGCCACCTCTTTAGAACAGAGGGTGAGGGCCAGGTGCAGTGGCCAGGAGGAAAGATGTTAGGTCTGCACTGCCTGCTTTGCTTCTCTGCTTCGACACGGGCCCCTCCACAACAGTCTGCCAGGCAGCACTTGCCTGTTAAAAATGTCTCATCTTAACTCACGGTTTTTGTCTGGAGACCAGTAGGACTTAATATCCACATCAGAGTGTTGTATGCAGCCTTTGTCCCAGTCCACATTGACTCCTGGTGCGCTCGGGCTCCTCCCTAGGGTGCTGCACAGTGACACTGTGCCCTCGGTCTACGCACCGAGGTGCTGGGAGACTCCCGGGGCTCTTTCATGTCTTGCTTTGTCCCTGCCGTCATGTCTTGGGGTCCCCTGCACCCACTGTCTGAAAAGTAGCTGAGGGAGCCTGAGCTCAGCGGTCCCTCATGTCAGGGAATTACTTCCTGCCTTGTGTCTTAACTGTCTGGTGAACCCAGCATAGGGTATTGAGAGATTGGAGGGGCTTTGAAATTCTAGTATTACGCCAAGCTTTTGGCTGGCACACAGTAGGACTGGTCAGGGCCTCGTAGAAGCAGCCCACTGGCCCTTCTTGCGGGCGGTTGGGCTATTCCTGTGGCCAGCAGTAGCCCCCTAGGTCGGCGCCCTGCCTGACTGTGTCCCTATTGCTTTATTACAGCCGAGAAAGTTGATGTGATTGCTGGCTCCTCTAAGATGAAGGGCTTCTCGTCCTCGGAGTCGGAGAGCACCAGCGAGTCCAGCTCTTCTGACAGTGAAGACTCCGAAACAGGTTAGATGTCTTACTGAGCTTCTTGTCGCGTTCTTCCCTGTGTTTGGCTCAGTCACGTGTCCAGGCTACCTGAGACCAGAGACGGCTGTCATAATAAGAACGGTAACCCTCTCGCTAGGACACTGGGGAGCTCGGGGGGCCTGGTGAGGACTTTGGGTGTTGGGGCCCAGGTGGTGGCATCAGTGTTAGTGTGACCCCACCCACCCGGCCCTACAGTCTCTTCCTGTGTCACGGTCGCATGCAGCACGGCTGTTCAGGTGATGTGCTCCAGCAACACGTGTGTGGCGGCCTGCTCTCGACTCTGCTGTCACCAGGCTCGGGGCTCTGCCATTCGCCCCAGAGTGCTCACAGCTGCATTGGCTGCCCCTCACGCAGTGTGCACACACGTGGGCCTGCACGTGTGCCCCATGGTGGTGTCCTGGCTGACCCTACCGCCCACCTGAGCAGCAGCTTCAGTGTGGGAAGTGGGAGTGAGAAAGGGCAGGTGGAGACGCTGAGAGCTGCACGGTGGTAGGAGAGAAGCTTTTCCTGCAGAGGGGCGCTTTCCTGATTATTCGCAGGGAGCATGGGGAGAGGGGCAGATGCTCCCTCACACTGGCCCGGAGGAGAGGCTAGAAAGGAAGCCTGGCAACCAGCCTGTTCTGTGAGCTGGAGCTGGTGGGGGTGGCCTTGCGAGTCTGGGGGGGCGGGCTGGCCTCTGGGCAGGTCTGGTGCCATCAGCCGAGCAGCCTCTCCAGGCAGGCTGTGGTATGTGCATCCTCAGTGGGAAGGATTTCTGGGTGTTTTCTTTCATAGACCTGTTTCGTCTCTGGCCTGTTATTCTGACTTAAAACTAATAGTAAGCCCCACGTAGTCAGTTTATGAAGATAATGTGATCTGATCGGGCCAAGGAAGTTTGAGGCCCCTTACACTTAGAGTAGCTTTGTGACCCCTCTCCCGAGGCGTGTGCACACCTGGGTCCTCTTGTCAGCTCAGCCTGCCTTTTTCTGGGGAAGCTGAGGACAGGAGGGCTTCTGGGCCTTCTCACTCTGTCTCTCCGCTTTGACAGGAAAGGGTACCAGGCTTCCCAGGTAGGTGGGAGGCTTGCCTTGAGGTGGGCAAAGGGCTTCTCCAAGACTCCAGATTCTGTCTCCAGTGGGCCCAAATGAGAGTCATTAAGTCATTAAGCTATGTTCCATATTTCCTGAGCTCCGCTGTATGCAGAGACTGCTGTGGGCAGTTTGCTGCCCTTCTGTCTCCATTCTTTGTCCTTTTCTTCTAACCAGCACCCCCCCCCCCATTGCTTTTTTTTATCTGTCAGCCAGCAGGGGGCGCCACACCCCCATACCCGCCCAGGAAGGGCTGGCAGGAAGCCAGCGCCAACTGCCCTCAGCAGGATGAATGACCGTATTCTTGGGCCCAATTAGCATTCCTGGTGGCCCCTGACTTCTCACCTTCTTCTGTGCCAGCCATGCCGCAGGTTTGCCTTTGCTCTGGGGTTTTGCACCTCCTGCAGTTTCTAGCACGCTGCTCCTGCTAGGGGTGTCACAACCTTTTCTCCTAAGTATATGAGTGACCAAAAGAAAACCCCAAAGCTTGGAATTGGCAGGGGACCCGATTGTTAAAACGGCGCAGTTTGGCCAAGGGCAAACTGCTTTGGCCCCGACGTAGATCATGGTACCCAACCGGCAAGTCCTCATTGCGAATCTGTGACCGTGGCCTTTGTCCCTGATCCCCAAGCTCTTCTTTGGGGTGTGTTTGCCTTAGGTGGGAAATCCTCCTGGGCTCCTGAGTGCCTTGCACACGCCTCCTACCATCTGATGTGGGGCAGCTGTGACGGAATCTCCAACAGCTCTCTACTGCTGAGAATACTTTTTCCCTTTTTGTGCCCCCCCTTTTAAAGAGATGGAAAGATTGTGCAACAAGTAATCTGAGAGTCCTGGGAACAGCTGTCCTGGCGGGAAGGAGGGTGAGATTTACAGTCTCTGAGCCGACGGCCTGCAGGCTCTCAGGCTCCAGCAATCCGGCCCAGTGGCTTGCCCTGCTGCTTCCGGCCCATCCCTCTTTCCAGGCACCCTCCCCACCTTGAGTTTTGGGAGGCTCCCATTTGTCTTCAAGGCTCTGGCTTTTCCTTTGCCATCTGTGTGCACCGGAGAGCTCTATTGTGGGTCAGCTGGATGCTTCTCTCAAGAGAACCACCGTGTGGGTTTGTGCCCTAGGGCTCAGACACTCGGCCCGAAAATGGGAGGGAGCTTGCGCCCCTGCATCATTGAATGCAGCCACCCGCCACCCCATCCCGCATAGGAAATTGCACTTGCTTCCAGGGCAGCTGCTCAAGCTGGGTCCCTGGAGCTAGGCAGCCCTAATTTCTGTGGCCAGTTAGTGGTTCTGCCTTGGGAAGATAGGACAGGGTGGGGGTTATTGAAGGTATTTCTTTTGGTCTTTTGGGGTTTGTTTTTGCCCTCCTTGTTCTTGTGTTTCCATTTGGACTGGAGCCGAAATTCCTGAAAGGGCCTATTTTTGTCACTTGTACTAAGGGTCGTTTCTGCCGACAGGGCCCTGAGACATGAATCACCAAAAGAAACCAAACAGGCACTAAATTGGAGCTTGGTGGGGGGGTTGGGGGGGGTTGGTGCATAGATCCCTTCTCTGGCTCCTCTCCATAGATAAGGATGCTGTGGACTGCTTAAGGCATGGGGCTGGTCCTTGGGGCCAAGCAGTTCAGGGAGGCGGTGCACCCACAGATGGAGTTGGGGGGGGGGGCAGGGGTTGGGCTTTCCTAGCTCGGTCCCAGGCCACCATGTGTTCCTCCCCACCGCCCAGAAGCACGCTGTTGGCCAGTCCCACCACATCCTCTGAACCCAGCTATTACTTGGATTATGGTCTTTCATTGAGCTTCAGTTCTGGATAAAGTTCGAATCTGCTTCAGGGTTCAGTATTGGCACAGGGCAGGGAATGCAAATGCCACTTTCCCACTTGCTCCTAAGGCATCTGTAGACCTCGGCTGGGCAGGCCAGAGGTGAGTGCCTGGTTCCCCCTTTTCCGCAGCCATCCCAGATGGGCTTTGGGCAGAGCTGTGTGGCCTGTCGGTCACCAGTGCTGGGATCATGTCTGCCTGGCTCACGGGGCCAGAGGGAATGTCCTAGGACTCTTTGTCCAGCTTTCCACCCCGTCATGTCGCTGGTGACAGCCTCTTTCCACGTGCCATCCACGGGTCTTTCTGGGTAGGGTGGGTACACAGCTCCTGTCCCTCTTAGGACTGCACCCTTGTACCCCAGCTACCTGGCTGGGACGGCTTCAGGGAGGTGTGGGGTAGTTCTCTTGGATTTGTGCCTGGTCTTCTAGTTGCAGTGGGAGCTCACTCCAGCTATTTTAGTCTCCTTGTTTCCTTTTCCCAGGATTTGAGCTTGTGGGTGTTTCTTAATAGCTCCGGGGAAAAAAGGAATGCTTGATGTTTTGGAAAGATTTGAGCCGGAAAGTGCAGACAGAGGCCACAGGGCGTTCTTCCCAGACAACCAGCCTCAGCTTCCGACCCCTGGGGTCTTTGAGGGACTGGGTCCCAGGCCCATCTTGGGGCCTGCTGCTGCCTGCTCCAAGGGTGTAATACTTGCTCTTGGGAAGAGGGAGAGGCCCCTGGTAGGGGCATAGGGAGGTAGGAAGGGACCTGGAGCGCAGGACTGTAGCTGGTCTGCCTGTGCTGTCAGGTGACCCCTCTCATACACTCACATGCAGGGGTCGCAGCTGGAGGGACTCTGGGGCTTCGTGGGCGAGGGTGAGCCTTGTGGAATGTGCCCTGAATGACAGTCCGGCCAGTGGGTGGGTTTTTCCCATGCACGCACGCACGCGCGCACACACACACACACACACACACACACACACTTGAAGACCATGGGACTGCAGTGTTGGTTGCATCCGTGACTCTGGCAGAGGCATCTCCTCTGCTGTGTGGGTGGGAACATGCCCCATGCCCTTCTCCCGTCAAGGGGAAACACTCGAGACCGCTTTCCTCCTCGCATGTCTTCTGATTTCACCCCACCTTGACGGTGTATAGAATTGTTTGGTCTTTTTGTAATTTGTTTTTTGTTGATGTTTCTTGGTGTTTGTAGGAATGCAGAAGGGAGGGTGTTTGCTGGAGGTCCTGCACTGCAGAGCCCCTCTCTTGGGGGTTTTCTTACCTGTGCCCCAGCCCTGAGGAAGGGCTGGCATCACCTCCCTGAGAAAGACAGTGTGCAGTAAAGCAGATACGGAGGGGAGACAAGCTTGGGGGGGGGGGGGTGCCTGATGGACGTGTGGGCACACCTGGCTGGTCTTCAGGAGTGATGGCAAGGACGACAGGCCAGGGCATCTCTCACATTCAAAGACCAGTAAAGGAAATGCTGGTCCATGCTCAGGGTGCACATGAACTTGTTCCTGGAAGCAGTTACTCTGTGTGGAAGCATGAGCAGGCTCTGGGTGGTTTTGGAGACGTCCACACGTGCCGGATCTGTGGCCCTTGTAAAGGGAAGGTGGGTCTGTCCCCGCCCGCGGCTGGCCAGGCAGGGGGCAGGGCTCCCAGGCTCCGGCGCCGTTCTCTCGTGCCCTGTCCGTGGGCAGGGCACAGGAGGCTGGCTCGGTCTGTGGTTCTTCTGTTCTTGTGACTTGAACGGTACATTCCACACCATTTCTCTCACACTGGTTTCTCTCTCCCTCTATGTAGGTCCTGCCTAATCATTGGACACGGACTCTTAATAAAACGGTCTTCAGTTCCAGATTCCTTCCCAGCAAGCTATAGCTTAAGTCCATTTTCTTCTGTGAAAGGGACAGGACTCCATCAAGTTATGGAATTCCTCAGAGCCCTGGGCCTGTCCCCTGGGGTGGATTTAGTCATGTCCAGCAGCACACGCCTAATCCCGCCTCCGGGAAGGCTGCCTGCTTGGCTGGCCACCCGGGCCTCCTGTGTAAAGACTGCTTGGCTGTCCTGCCCAGCCTCCCTGGTCGTCTGGGGTCTTCTGGGTGGGTGGCATCTCCCAGAGGGTGATGACAATCCCCCCGCACACACATACGTGTGGTGCTGCTCCGTGTGCAAGGCCCCGTCACGAGTATGTTTTCTCTCTTCATCCCTCCCTCTTTTTCTGGATCCTAACTGCTTTCCTCCTGGATCTTAAAATGATGTTAGCCCAGGGAAGATCTCATTCAGCCTAAAGAAGAACACTCTAATTAATCTAGCGCTTTCCCCAGTGAGGAACAGGGGCTTTAGGGGCAAGCCTGGCTGGGCTCAAAAGCTCACGGGGTTGTCCCTCAGCATGCCCTCTTTCTGGTGGCTTGTGAGGCTCCAGCCAGAGGCTGTCACCAGCCACAGACTACTCCTGGCCCCTGGAGTCTTCCTTCTGTTTTCATTGTTCCCATTGTTGCCTGTTGGGCATTTTCCCAACTTTTTTGGCCTCTTTGCCCGAAGTCACAGAGGGGAAAGTACCTCTTGGGCTGCCTCCCTGTCCCTCCCAAGTAATTAGAAGCAGGCTACAGGGGGAAGGGGTGCTTTTAGGAAGGCCACTGGTGAGGGGTACTCGAGGAAGAGTGGCCATGCAGCCAGGTGACCTGTCCCAAGTGGGTTGGGACGCTGGGCTGGTGGGCGAGAAAAGGCTCTCAAACCCAGAACACTGGACCAGTCCATAGTGAGGCCATCAGAGCCCTTGGGGTCTGCTCTGTGCACATCTCTGAAGGAGTGTCGCCAGTGCAAGCACCCTCTCAGTCTTCAGTCCCCTAGAATAATGACAGCCTCTGGGAGTGGGGCAGGCCAGGGTGGCCACATCATCCAAGCCCTGTGAGAGGCACTGAATAGGATTTTTTGCTCTAAAAATAAATATCAGCCCTTTTTTGGTCATGAATCCAGCATTTCAGCAGAAAACTGCCTGATGAAAAGTCCCTTAAGGAACAGCATCTGTGTTTCAGGGAGTTTTGTTTTGTTTTTGTTTTTCTTTGTTGTTGTTTGGGGGGGGGGTTGGTTTTTTGGGGTTTTTTGTTTTGTTTTTTTTTTTTCCCCCCTCTTCCTTTTTAAAGTGTAGTTTGTGTGTACTTCTTCAAGGCTTATAACAGTCTCCTGGCACCTTGGAGCCTGCCTTCTAGAGCTGGAAGCAAGTTTGAGGAGGTATAGTTCCGTCAGCAGCTGGTGGATGCTGGCCACCTCCTGTGCGGAAACCCTGGGACACTTCCTCGGGGCCTTGGGTTCTAGATCCAGCCTCTCCAGGGCCCTGCAGTGATGCTTGTGAGTTCCTAGGCTGCTCTCTGATCCTCTGGCCAGTCTTCTTCCAGTCAAACTCATTTGCCAAACAGACTATTTTGAGTTGCCCTTTGGCCTGTGCCTGATGTGTTCCCAGTGCAGCTCGGCCTGGCTGGAGCCAGGGGGCTTCATGCCCAGAGATTCCCACAGGACAGTTGGGAAGCTGCTGGCATTGTCTTTCTGGGAAGATTCTGCCGTCTTGGAACAAATGGCAGCCTGGATTCCCACAGTGTCGGCCTGTGTTGCCGCCCCACCCCTTCCCACACTCGTGCATACCAGCTATAGCCACAGGCCAGCTCGCCTGCAGGGTCTCTGCACCCTTGCTGTCCAGGGATCCTGGCCTCCTTGCCCATCGGGCTTTTATCTGTCAGGGAACTCGATCTTTAGACTCGAGCCGTCACCTGTGCCCAGTGCCCCAGGAATAGGGCAGAGAGAGCAGTGCCCACTCACTCCTCATTGGCAGCCTCCTGTGTGTGAGCAGGGGGACATGCCAGCTGGGCCTTGACACACCAGCCAGCCTGCGGGGCCTGAGGAGTTGCTGTAGGAGGGGCGGGTGGCCTGGGCCTCTGCTAGCGCCAAGGCTCCCCCGTCCGTTGTGTTGAGGGGCTCTGTGCCTCTGCCCTGCCCTTACCCTCAATCCTGTCTCCTTCCCTTGAGTGGGGGCGGAGGGGGGGGGGGGGAGGAATCAGTGTTTTAATCAGATTTTACAAAAACGTTTTAATTCTTTGTACAATTACCATCCTATGTAAAGATGAAATTTGTGTTGAGTTCAAGATTTTCATGGAATAAAGATCACACAGTACTCGAGGCCATCTTCATGTAACCCTTTCTAGAGAGTTTTGTGTGGGTGTCTCGGGGCTGGTGTGTCGTGAAGCTGTGCACTTCCTGTCTTGTCTTCCTACCAGTAACTCCAGCAGGAGGCTCGGGCCACATGAGCTGTACGCAGCTGTCCCAAACAGGCTCCAGCACCCTTTGGTCCCCACCGCCGGCCCCTTTTGTGACCTCTGGTCCTGGAGGTCTGCTGCGTACCTCCCACTGGTTCTCCCACTCTAGGCCCGTCCCCCTCCCCACCGGCACTTCCCCACAGAGACCTGGGACACTTGCCAAGGCAGCCAAGACCCACTCTCTGGAACCCCTGGGACCCCACAGCATTTAGTCCCCATGAGTGCTCACGTGGGCCTCTCTGCTCACGGCGTGCGAGGAGATAGTGAGGGCACACAGAGCTACCACCGTCCCTCCTTTATGGTAGAAATAAAAGGGGGATTCCCCTGAGGCCATGAGATGACTGGCCACCCCAGCCCTCTCCCTGCAACACCGTGTCTTCTCCTGGTCAGTCTTTCCCCACTGAGCCTGAGCCCTTTCTTACCCTAGGTTCCAGTCCCCCAGACTCCCAGAGGCCTGCCCATGTGTGAGTGGCTGCTCCAGCCTCCCTCAAGTTTCAGTGTCTGTTCCTGGGATCTGCTGCGAGAGGTGCCCGTCCTGGAGGGACGCCCCCGCCCCCAGCCCCTTCCTGCTCCCTTCGGCTCAGAGGCCTTTGCACACTGTGCTCTGCCCAGTGCATGGAGGGCCCCTTTGGTCCTGAGCCTCCCACCTTTCTAGTTCAGTGTCCCTCCTTCACCCTGCAGCGGCCAGCCCCATGGCCCTAATCCTGCAAGTCACCCAAACTGTCCCCTTTGTATGTCCCACCCACAAGAGTGTTCCTCTCACCCGGTTTCCTGCCGTGACCCAAAGAGCCCTGAACCCTCTCCTGGCATCTCCAGTGTCCGGGTTTGAGGCTGGGCTTCTGGTTCCCGTGTTCCAGGTGTCCCCGGTTGCGGCCATTTGTATGAGGACGTGTGTCCATAGCAGCTGAGGTCTTTGTCACTGTCTTGTCTCTTGCATGGAATGGTGAGCTCTTGCAGGGCATGAGGTCCCTTCTCCGTTTTGGTAGCGCGCTGTGCCCTGTGGCTGCGCACCTCACAGAAGCTTAGCACGGCCCTCCGTGAAGCAGCTACCAGCAGAGGTGGCCCGCCTTGGGCAAAGCATGTGTCCTCCGACACCAGCAAGAGCCGGCACCCTGGCAAGGAGCTCAGGGGAAGCCAGGCAAAGCCAAGAGGTGTCTCTTGGTGACAGGAACTTGAAAGGCACCGTGGGTCCCGTCTCCTACCTCGTTGTTGACTTCATCATTTCCTAGGCCAAGAGTGCCGACTGGGCCTCCTCTCCCTCTCTGGGGTTCGCACACCAGCGATTCTTGGCAGGGGACAAACCGGTGGCAGAAGATCCTTAGCATATATCTGTGGGTTGGGTGTGTGTGTGTTGGCGGTTGCCCATTCCTTGCAGGGACAGGCCCATCCTGGACAAGGCCATACGATGGCAGCAACAAGCCGCCGGCCCCTGAGGAACCAGGGCACACACTGCCTTCTCCCTGCAGCACGTTGGCTGTGTCCCATCACGGGGACTTGTCTGAGGCTGGTCTTTCACGAGGAAGGGGATGCTGGTTGGTGGCCACCTTTGCTGGCCACGGTAGCGAGCACCTTCTCCGTTTCCTCCGGGTCATTCCTGAGACGCTGGCCTGCCTTCCCTCCCTCTCTCCATCAGTCCCTCCCCTAAAGGGCTCACTCTGCAGCCAGGCCTTGGCCCATGCCGACACCACCACTCTCACCACAGTTGTGCAGCTCTGCTTCCCCTGGGAGGATGGGAAGGAGTCAGCTTAGAGGGCAGTACAGTTGGAGGCAGCCATGTCATTACTTTGCAGCTGCGTGACACAGGGCAGGTCCCTTAATTTCTCTGAGCCTCACTTGGCTGATCCATCAAATGGATGTGATCATTTTGAGTGGCACAATTATTCCCAAGGCAGAGCGGGCTGGGGTACAGACACTTCAGTCACCATAGTGGCGTCTGACCCAGCAAGTGGGGGAGACACTGGGCGAGGAGGTCTCTGTAAGCTCATCTCCCAGCGTACCCGGGCATCATCCTTTAGTGGAACTCGTGGGCAGGGAGGCTTTTCAGACGTGGTCCCTGCTAGGAGAAGTAGCAGGCAAATGGGTAGGTGACGCCCCATACGTCTCTCTCTCCCATGACCGACTCCCGTCCCTGACGGAATCCAGCTACCCTCCCTGTCACCGTCACCGGCCCTTCTGAACTTACCCTCTGTTTTCTCCTGGCTCTGCCTCCGAGGCCGGCTCACAGTCCTCTCCCCCAGCACCTCACCACCTTCTCTTTCCCTCTGCAGAGATGGCTCCGAAGTCAAAAAAGAAGGGGCACCCCGGGAGGGAGCAGAAGAAGGTACGTGGTCTCAGGGGTGTCCTCCAGCAGGTGAGCAGCTGGCCACCTGCCCTCATGGGCCCCGAGGGTACACAGGCGTGTCCCGCCTGCCTGACGTCAGCCTGTCTGTCCGCAGCACCATCACCACCACCATCAGCAGATGCAGCAGACCCCGGCCCCCGTGCCCCAACAGCCCCCGCCGCCTCCCCAGCAGCCCCCGCCGCCTCCACCTCCGCAGCAGCAGCAGCCCCCACCCCCGCCACCCCCGCCTTCCATGCCGCCACAGGCAGCCACCACGATGAAGTCCTCGCCTCCGCCCTTCATCGCCGCCCAGGTGCCCGTCCTGGAGCCTCAGCTCCCAGGCAGCGTCTTCGACCCCATCGGCCACTTCACCCAGCCCATCCTGCACCTGCCGCAGCCCGAGCTGCCCCCTCACCTGCCCCAGCCGCCCGAGCACAGCACTCCACCTCATCTCAACCAGCACTCGGTGGTCTCTCCTCCAGGTGAGCTGCGGCCACGCCTGCCGAGGTGCAGGGAGGCCCCCTTCCCGTCCTGCTCTTTCACTGACTGGGCACTCTGGGCGACCTGTGGAACCCCCTCGACTGTAGTTGTGTTGCTTCCAAAGGGAGGCCAGTTGATTTTCCGAGCCATTGAGGAAATGACGGGAGACTGAGACGCACGCCATGGGACGGGCCCCGCATAGAGTTAGTTCTTTAGTTCTTTGATCTGGAAGACACTGATGTGTTCCTTCCGTGGGGTGGGTGTCGCGCGAGATAGAGAAAAGATATGCTGCCGCACGCTGCCTCCAACTTGGGGATGGAGGTGCTGGGGGATGCATGCGCACTTGGGCCAGAGACAAAGTAGCTGGGTGGGGGCGGGGGTTGGGGAAGGCCTGCTCTGAGACCCACAGGGCAAGGAGGGAGGCCGGGGGTGCAGAGCACAGGGCAGAGTGGCACTGGCAAGGGGCCCGATCCCATAGACCTCTCTGGAAACTGTTCTTATTCCTGAATTTGTGGGAGGCCAGGGAGGGTGGGGCAGCCAGTGGCGGGAGACCCGTAGGAGGTCAGGATGGAGTGGGAAGGCTGGGCCTTGGGGTGCAGAAGCCGTGAGCCTCACTGCCGCGCCCTTGTCTTTCCAGCTTTGCACAACGCGCTGCCCCAGCAGCCGTCGCGGCCCAGCAACCGAGCCGCCGCCCTGCCCCCCAAGCCCGCCCGGCCCCCGGCCGTGTCACCTGCCCTGGCTCAGCCACCCCTTCTCCCACAGCCCCCCATGGCTCAGCCCCCCCAAGTGCTATTGCAGGAGGACGAAGAGCCACCCGCCCCACCCCTCACCTCCATGCAGATGCAGCTCTACCTGCAGCAGCTGCAGAAGGTGCAGCCCCCCACACCACTACTCCCTTCCGTGAAGGTGCAGTCCCAGCCCCCGCCTCCCCTGCCGCCCCCACCCCACCCCGCCGTGCAGCAGCAGCTGCAGCAGCAGCCACCACCACCGCCTCCCCAGCCGCAGCCACCGCCCCAGCAGCAGCACCAGCCCCCGCCACGGCCTGTGCACATGCAGCCCATGCAGTTCCCCACCCACATCCAGCAGCCCCCGCCACCCCCGGGCCAGCAGCCTGCACACCCACCCCCTGGCCAGCAGCCGCCGCCGCCACAGCCTGCCAAGCCTCAACAGGTCATCCAGCACCACCCTTCACCCCGGCACCACAAGTCAGACCCCTATTCAACAGGTAAGTCGGCCCTTGCCCCCTCCCCCGCCCCCCCCCCCCCCGCCCCGCCCCGGGCTCTGGAAAAACTGGTGTTGGGCCCGGAATCTTGTCTTTAAGAAGCCCAGTGGGTCAGCTCAAGCTCCAGGCTGAGGTGGGCCCAGAGCTGAGCCTTGAAGGCTCTGGGTTGGTTGGAGAGGGGGCGTTGGGGCTTCATGTAGCATTGTTATCTGGGGTCTGTCTTGACTTGCCACCTGAGATGACTGAGAATGGGGTCCCCGCTGGCCCTTGTCTGGGAAGTTGCAGTCACGAGCATTACAGTACGCTGTGATCCTGGTAGGTGGTGAAGCCAGGAGCCCAGGGAGGCATCTTATCCATTTCTGAGAGTCAGGACAGGCTTCCTGGAGGAGATATCAAAGAATGAGCCAGAGCTAATTTAAACAGGGTAGGAAGTGAGGTCCAGACAGAGTTAGGGGCAGGCCAGGGTAGCTGGGGCTGTTTGGGAACCTGTAGAACTAGGTGCCCTGCTCTCAGCGTTGTAAAGCTCACCTGGTAGATGAGGACCATGTGGGAGAGAATTGGGTTTAAGCTGAGTGGTGGCTTGGGGCACACCCAGGAGCCATCTTCCATTTCCTGCTCCCTTTCTCCAGCCTGGTCCAGGCTGCCCTTTCCCATAGCAGTGGTCAGGCTGCACCCTCTCGCCTTTCCTGGCCCCTGTTTCTTAAGTGTCTGTGACCATACCGTGCCGGGCAGCTTCAGCGAGGGGGATTGTTCCAGTCAGTGCCTCCTGGTGTGCTGATGCGTGAGGATCAAGGTTGAAGTTCTTGGACTTGGCAGGGCGGACCACGTAGCCTGGCTGGGGAGTGCAGGTGCCGCCTGCAAATTGAACAACAAGGCTGTTGATCTCGGGCCGTGACTGCTCCTAAACCTAGCAAAAGCTGCCAGGTGCCAAGTGGATCATCGCATGCCCTGAGCCAAGAACAGCTGTCTGTCCTCCCTGGGAAAGGCTGCTGCTTGTCCCAGCAGCTGTGCTGCTTGCCTGTTTTCACCCTTGAGGAAGGCCAGGCTTCCCTGTGGGGGGCAGTGGGGGAAAGGGGTAAGCCTCCTCTGGCCACCTACGCCGTGAGTCCCCAGGCCCACCTCCCTTGCTCTCCTGCGGCCTGGGATGGGTCACAGGGAGCAGTGTGGGTTGGAACGTAGCCGGGGACTTGAGGCCAAAGGCCAAGTGGTTGGAGTCTCAAGGGGGTTTCACAGGCATCTGTGGGCATGTGGCCAGCTTATAGGCACTACCCCCGAGCCATTGGGCCTCCCCTCTAATGACTGGTAGATTAAACAGGTGCTGCTGAGGGAGCCACCCGGACAAGAGACTGTCGCAGTCCTGTCCTATGCCTGCAGATCCCTAGGCCTGGACTGGGGCCACTGACACCAAGTCTGGCAAAACCTGCCACACGGGGCCAGGGGCCAAGGGGTCAGGGGCAGGCTGGTCCTTGGCACCATGTTGTGTCTGAGCAGCCGTTCTACCTCTCTGAGGTTAGGAGCAAGTTCTGGCTCTAGAGGGATGGGGGCGAGGAAGGTCCACCATACTTGGGGCCTTGTGGTCTGTGCCAGGCCCAGGAGACTGGTGGAAGGCCAAGGGTGTCTGTATCTATGCTGGCAGATGGCGGCTGGAATCCAGCCTGGAGAAGGTCTGCGGAAGGGCCTGCGTGCGGAACTTGGGTTAGGTTGTTCAGTGTGAGGCACAAGGCAGGACCGGGAGCACGGAAGGGCACTGCAGAGAGGTGGCTTTGTGTTAATGGGCAAGTATGGCTTGTCCCATGCTGGGGCCAGCCAAGACATGTCAAGGATCCAAGCAGGAGGTGTTTCCATGCTGGAGTAGGTAGAGAGTTGAAGGCGGGACTTGGTGACTGTGACCTAAGGTTGTTTTCTCACCAGTGAAACTGGGGAGTCAGGCTTAAGTGCTTTGATGGCTCTTTCAAGACTTCTGCCCTGTGCCAGGTACTTGAACCTCATGGCTGCCTGGATCTCCACCGACCCTCCCCTATGCTCCCACCCCACCGTTGGTTTGAGGAAGGTGGGTGGCTGGGTGGGCTGGCTCAATTCCCATAAGAGCCACAAGGTGAGGACTGTTCTACCGGCTCTGCTGTGGTGGGCCAGTTCCAGGAGTTCCCCTTGTGTGGGGCTTGCAAGCTAAGTTGTGTGGGGAGGGAGGGTCCTGGGCATCTGGCCCTAGGCCCAAAACATTTGTCCACGCAGGCAGGTTAAGCCATGCATGGACAGCTGGGAGCCCAGGATGTGTGTTCTGTGAGGTATTGAGGTCCCTTATATTTAACCCAGCCTGTGCCATAGAGGCATCTGGAAAGCTTTTAAAAAGCATTCGGGCCCAGACCTTACCTGCGACCAAATACATCAGAATCCACTTTTCAAAGATTCTTGATGATTCTGACACCAGGATTGAGCTCGTGGCTCCACAAAGCGCTGCTGCTATACGCGCAGCGAAGTAGGGGCCTGACCTGCTCAGGGCTCAGCCACTGTGGGTCTCGGCCGGGCCCAGGCCACTGGCTTCCATACAAGTTGATGTGCTCCTTGTCACCTCTCCTAGGTCACCTTCGCGAAGCCCCCTCCCCGCTTATGATACATTCCCCCCAGATGCCACCGTTCCAGAGCCTGACCCACCAGTCGCCACCCCAGCAAAATGTCCAGCCTAAGAAGCAGGTAAAGGGCAGGGCTGGGCCACAGCCCCCAGGGCCAGGTGTGGGCCGGTGCCAGAGGCACCCACCTGCCTCACCGGCCACCGTGCCTGTGCCGTCCCAGGAGCTGCGCGCGGCCTCTGTGGTCCAGCCCCAGCCCCTGGTGGTGGTTAAGGAGGAGAAGATCCACTCACCCATCATCCGCAGCGAGCCTTTCAGCCCCTCGCTGCGGCCAGAGCCCCCTAAGCACCCGGAGAGCATCAAGGCGCCCGTTCACCTGCCCCAACGTGAGTGCCCTCTCTGCCCCCGGCCTGCACTGGACGAGAGCTTTCTGTGGGCTTATTGACTGTGCCCTCCTGGGCTTGGGGGCAGGGGGGAATGGGCCCCAGCCGAGGCCCACAAGCTGTTTGTGTTCCAGGGCCTGAGATGAAGCCTGTGGACGTCGGGAGGCCTGTGATCCGGCCCCCTGAGCAGAATGCACCCCCACCAGGGGCCCCCGACAAGGACAAACAGAAACAGGAGCCGAAGACACCAGTTGCACCCAAAAAGGTAGGAGCAGTGAGTCCACGAGTGTCCCTCACTCCAGGGAGGCACCTTGGTGGGTGTGCCCGCAGGCTCTGGGCCTCTGGGCAGGGCCCCTCACCCCCCACCCTGTGGTCTCTCTGCCTGGCAGGACTTAAAAATCAAGAACATGGGCTCCTGGGCTAGCCTGGTGCAGAAGCATCCCACCACCCCGTCCTCCACAGCCAAGTCCTCGAGTGACAGCTTCGAGCAGTTCCGCCGCGCTGCCAGGGAGAAGGAGGAGCGCGAGAAGGCCCTGAAGGCGCAGGCCGAGCACGCGGAGAAGGAGAAGGAGCGGCTTCGGCAGGAGCGCATGAGGTGGGCTGGGGCTGCAGGCAGCCTGGGGTTTTCTGGGGCTTGCTCTGCCCTCCTTCCTGCGCCCCCCCCCCCCCCCCCCCCCCGCTCACTGGCGGCTCTGGGCTGCTCTCCTCAGGAGCCGGGAGGATGAGGATGCGCTGGAGCAGGCCCGGCGAGCCCACGAGGAGGCTCGCCGGCGCCAGGAGCAGCAGCAGCAGCAACGGCAGGAGCAGCAGCAGCAGCAGCAGCAGCAGGCGGCCGCGGTGGCCGCGGCCGCCGCCCCCCAGGCCCAGAGCTCCCAGCCTCAGTCCATGCTGGATCAGCAGAGGGAGTTGGCCCGAAAGCGGGAGCAGGAGCGAAGGCGCCGGGAAGCGGTGAGCGGGGGGGGGGGGGGGGGGGGGGGGGACCTCTGGGCAGGGGCTGCGAAAGGGGGCCGTGAACCCCGGGGTGAAGGCAGTCTCTCTCCGAGGGGTGGGGTAAGCACCCCGTGCAGGGAGGGGGTGCTCGGGACAGGGTGAGAGGTGGGGTGAGCACCCCGTGCAGGGGGTGGAGGTGGGTGGTGCTCGGGACAGGGCTGCTGCTTCTCTGCACTGTGCTGGCCTCAGGGTCTCAGAGGGGGCTCAGGGCCAGTGCCGAGGTGCCTGGGTGTGGGCCCTGAGGGCATGGCCAGTGCTGGAAGGGGCTGAGGGGTGGGCGGGGAGTTCGGAAGCCGTAGCGGGGGGGGGGGGGGGGTACCTCTTCTCACTGCCTCCTTCCCACCTCTCCCCTCCAGATGGCAGCTACCATTGACATGAATTTCCAGAGTGATCTATTGTCAATATTTGAAGAAAATCTTTTCTGAGAGCACCTAGGTGACTTCTGACTCTGATTTTCTGGCAAAACGTTGACTCTCCATAGTGTTAGGGGCGGCAGTGGAGGCGGTAGCAGCGGCGAGGGGGTGTCTCCGGGCCTGGCCCTCCTGCATGCTGTGCCCGGGGCAGGCCTGACGGGCAGCTGAGGATCGCAGAGCCTGTCTGCCTTACAGCCAGCTGGACAGCCCGCCACCCACCACCCCCTCACGGGACGTCAGCTCAGAGCACGCCTCGCCACGAGCAAGTGCCGGCCAGACCCAAGCCGCGCGTCCCCGCGGGCAGGGCACAGGCCCTGCTCTCCGCCAAATGTCTACACAGTATACACAGGACATTGTTGCTGCCGCCACCACCGTGACTGGTTTCTGTCCCCGAGAAAGTGACGTTCGTGACGTCCTGCCCACCAGGAGTCCTTCCCCCCACACCCCAGCCACCACCGCCCGCTCCCAGGAGGCCAGGGCAGGCCCGAGCGAGCTGGAGGCGGGCGAGGGCGCCGGCCCACCCCTTGCTGGCACTGACTTTGCCTTGAACAGACCCCACCCCTCCCCTCCCCCCACAAGCCTTTAATCGAGAGCCGCTCTCTGTAAGTGTTCGCTTGTGCAAAAGGGAATAGTGCCGTGGAGGTGTGTGTGTGTCCATGGCAATTCGGAGCGAGGTGACTGTCACACGCGCGTGTGTGGGCCGGCCTCGCCCGGTGAGTGAGGCCACCAACCAAAGTCAGTTCCTTCCCAACTGTGTTTCTGGGTTTTTTTGTTTTTTTGTTTTTTTTTTTTTTCCTATATATATATTTTTTGTTGGATTCTATTTTATTTTTAACTCTCTCTTCTCCTCCAGACACAATGGCACTGCTTATCTCCGAAATGGTGTGATCGTCTCCTCATTGAGCGGCGGCTGCCACCGCGCTGTGGGTAGTGTGTGACCGTGGCTGTACTGTGTAGTGAACATAGTTGGCATATCTTTGTTTGAAGTTTGTTGGTGACTCCACCAAACTGGTGTAAAAAAAACTCAAAAAAACCCACAAAAAACAAAACAAAACACAAAACACACAAAAAAAAACTGCCTATATTTTACTCAGTTTCAAACTTTATTAGTCTATTTTTAATTATAAAGCCATGTTTTCTTTTCCCTCCCCACTCCTTTGTTTTTTAATGTCAAATCTGTTTTGAGTTGTTTTTTACCAGGAAAGGAAGGGCCAGGGGATGAGGCGGGCACCAGGGGCTGGGGGCCACAGACCACTGAGGCAGAGGCTCCCCACCCAGCCTGACCAGCTGGCTGCCACTTCCCCTACTTTTTTTTTTTTTTTTTTTTTTTTTAATTTTATAATTGGAGCCCTTGGTGAGGTTACGTGTGCCATGAGAACCCACTCTACACCACGTCGCTGGTGCCTCAGTGTTGGCCAAACTCTGGAGTCACTGACTGGTTTGACTTTCATACGGTGAATATGCATTTGGTCTGTACTGATCATGGAATAAACACATCTCTCTTTTTTAATGCTGGTGTCTTCCTGACATTTCTTTGTGAACCACCTGTTGCCTAGGTTAGGCCCAGGGCCGCTCCCCCCCCCCCCCCCCCCCCCCAAATCCCAAACCACCTTTGTACAAGAACTACCACCAGGGCCACCTAGGCCGTCTCCTGTGACCACGTTGAAGCTGTGACAGGGAGTCCAGGCACCCATTCTTTCTATGGACCCTGGTCTCCTAGCGGGGTGACATGCTCCAGCAGAACCTGGCCAGACTCAAGACAGTATTTTCCCCCCTTCGCCCTCCTCCATCCTGGTCCCCCACTCACCAGAGGACTTGGGCCACTTCTGCCACCTTGCCTGCCTCTACCTTAACTGCTCCTTTCATTTAAGCTCAGGGTTAACCAGATGTTCTTAGATAAGTGTCCATCCCCCAAAATGGGATCCTCCCCCGCCCCATGCATGTAGACACGCACGCACACATGCCTGCCCGAGAGATCCTGCCGTATGGCTACCCTGCCTCCCTTGCCTGTGTGCCACAAGGCGAGGGGGGCACTCAAGCGTGGCCCCTAGGATGTAGGATGAAAGTGTATCATTTATGTGTGCAGAGACGTAAACTGAAACATTTCTAGCACTGTTTCTTAACCCCTATCTCCCTTTTCTGTTTCAACCGGAAAAGCCCTTGTATCATCTTGTGTTTGGGATCTGCCGAAACCTCTTGGCAAGAGTGTAGTTCAGGCAACCGGCCACAGGCCCCCACTTGCCTCCGTACCCTTGCCCCACACCCAGCAGGCACTTCCTCGATGTGCCACTGTGCTGCCGGTTCAAGTGGGACTTCATTGGTTCTTTGGGGTTTCTTCCATCTCATCCCACTCCCTCACTTCTGTTCCGTGTTTTGTTCAGTAACTTCCCCAGGCCAGGTCCGACTGTTTAGCTGGAGAAATGGTTTTGTCTGCACTTTCCTTCTGAAGATTTAATTCTGCTATGGCCCTCTCCACACCTCCCTGATGGGTGTTCCTCTAACTGGGTTGTAATTAGAACTTGATCTACTATTTAATTTCTCTGGCCATTTTCCATTCCCTCCCACAGTACTAGAAATCTTAGTCCTATACAAGAGTAAGAGGTGTGTACAAGCCCCCCACTGTACTGTATGCACGGATCGCTTGGCCAATAATTATGTCAGTGAATCTGAGACTTGTATTAAACACTTTAGACATTTGTAGAAGGGAATTCGTAGACTTTTCACTTATATACTAAAGGTTTTTTTTTTTTTTTTTGTGCAGTTCTCATTGCAAAAATAAACATTTGTACTGAATATAAAATTAACCATCCTGTGACTACTGCTGTCTTTTTGTCTGAGGGCAAAGCTGGGGTAGGGGGATGGAGGGAGTCGGTTTTGTGTAGCAGAGGAAGAAGGGCGATCCCCAGACTCCCACCAGCCATGCAGCCAGATTAGAGGACTCAAGGAGGCACAACCGGGATCACCCAGTGGCTGTGGAGGATTGATTTGATGGAAAGTGTAAAAGAAACCGAAGCTGTGATCCAGGCTAATCGTGCAAGAAAAGAAAGGTACTTGGTACAGGGAGAATAAACCTTTGTACAATACAAGCCATGTAATCATAGCCGTCCAACCGAGTCTGAAATACATTGTTTACTGAGGCCGAACCACATAAACCACCATGCCCCTTTAAGTAGGAACCCACAGACTTAATTATGGGCCCAGGATGGTGTCCTGTTCAGCCTTAACAACACAAAGGTAGAGGTTAGCAGTGGGAGGTGACAAAAATAATGAGAAGGGTGTTTAAAGTTAGAGAGGAAACCAAAAGGAAAACCAAAAACGGGCAGGGTCCGTCCAGGGGTGGTGAGGCTCGAGTCCATGCTTAATGAACTTCCTAAATTGGTCCTCAAGAAATGGCCACACAAGCCTGTCGAGCGAGATACCTGGGTAACCACCAGAAGAAAGCTAACAGCGTTCCAATGGCCGCCTCCGGGCGGGAGAGGTGGAGCCCGAGATTGTTGCTTTTTTCATAAATCTCGTTCAGCAAGTTGTATGGCTTTAGGCAAATGACTTAATCCCCGAATTTCAGGTTCGTGGTCTGTAATACAGAGATGTGATAATAGTACCTACACTTAATAGGGTTGTTACGTGGGTTAAACGGTGAGTGACCATGAAATGTTTAGGATCTTGGGGGAAGGTTGCAAAACAGGAGGAAGAACCTGCCCTGTCGGCCTTCTCGACCGATCCTGACCGACTTCCTCTTTCTGACCGCCCCAGGGACTCAACCGGCCCGGTCCTCCGGCTCGCGGGCCCGGTCAGCCCTCTAGAAGTTAAGAGTCTCCGCGTCTCCATTGGTCGCCACCGGCGAATCCCCACCCCCCCAGCCCGGCCTCAACACCTGCCGATTGGCTCCCGGGCGAGACCTGTCACCCGCACGTCAATGACCACCGCCCTCCAATCACAGCCGTGCAGGGGCGGGGCCGGCGGGCGCTGGACTAACTGGAGGACTTCCCGGGGTCGAGGCCACTGGACCCGCCGTTGGAACCAGGCCTGGGTGAGGGTGCTGCTAGGTCTCTCCCAGCCAGGCCAAGGACAGGGCCTCGCAGTCCAGAAGGGGAGCTCCGAAGGGCGGCGGCAGGGGCTCTCAAGTCCTCCCCGGGTTGCGGCGACCGCCCGCGCCTCCTAATCCCAGCCAAGGCACTACCTGTCCCCTCCTTCCGCTTCCGGGCCCGCCCGCCCCGCCATATTAGGCCCCGGCCCCGCCCCCCGTCCCTTCATCCCGGAGCCGGGCCGACCCCCAGCTTATTGGCCCAGCCCTCGCACCCAAAGTTTCCGGGCCCAGCCTCCGGCCTTCTCCCGCCCAACTTTAGGCCCCGCCTCATCTGGACTCCACCCTCGCCCCGCCCTCCCTCTAAGCCACGCCTCCATCTCCTACGCAGCTCCTAGGCCAAGGTGGGTCCACGGTTCCGGCGCGTAGGCCGCACCTACCCTGCATTGCTCCGCCCCTTCGCTCCAGGCTCCGCCCATTTCACTAAAGTCACCTCCTTATCCCCTGTTTGTCCAGACATCAATCTCCCTCTAGACTTAATATTCCCACCCACCCGCGGCGGAGTCCTACTCGGCCCCGCCCCCTTATGAAGCCCACCGCCCCCCCCCCGCCTGCCTAGGCCCCGCCCTCAATTCTCTTCCCCTCTCCTCAAAGCCCCTCCCCAGCCTCGGAAGCCTGGTCCTCGCAGGCTCCATCCCCGCACCCTATCCTTGTTCCCTGTCGCCGTCGCGCCCAGGTGTTTACCTGGCACTTAGGTGACTCGTGTGCGGTGGCTGTTTCGATATAAGCCTCCCGCCTCTTCTCTCGGCGCGTTCCTTAAGCTCCGGAGGCACGGAAGGTCCCCAGACCAAAGGCGGTGGGCTTCCCAGCCCGGATCCCGCCTCGCTGCTGCTGCTCTCGCCCCCCGCCCCCCGAAGGCAGCGCCGAAGTCGTCCCGGGTCGCGGCGACATGCCGGAGCTGGTGGTGACAGCGCTGCTGGCGCCGTCGCGCGTCACTCTGAAGCTCCTGCGCGCCTTCATGTGGAGCCTCGTGTTCTGCGCGGCGCTGCTGACCGCCGCCGTCTACGGCTGCATCGCGCTCACGCACGTGCTGTGCCGGCCCCGGCGCGGCTGCTGCGGGCGCCCCCGGCGCACCCCACCCGCCTGCTTGAGCGACCCCACGCTGGGCGAACACTGCTTCCTGACCCTCAAGGTGAGCGCGCGTGCGCGGGCGGCTGTGCGGGGGGCCGTCGGGGCTTCGAGGGTCGAGAACCCCGGGAGGTCGGGCCCCGTCGGGGCCGAGCCCCAGTGAGCGGAGAGCAAACGGTGGAATCCAAACGGGGGTCGGCGCGTGGCCGGAAGGGCGGGGAGGGGGGGGCTGTCAAGCCTAGTGAGGAGGGCCTCCCCGGGTCTCTGACTGTGCCCTCCCCCAGAGCTCGGGCCTGCGCCTCCACTATGTCTCCGCTGGACGTGGCAACGGACCCCTCATGCTGTTTCTGCACGGCTTCCCGGAGAACTGGTAGATATGAAGCCCAGGGGCTTGGGGCGCCCAAGGCCGCAGATGGAGCTGGAGGTGCCGCGGGGCTGGCTGGGTAGACTGGGGGCCCAAGGCATAGAAGGGGGTGCTCGAGGACAGGCGTCTCCAGGAATGTCCCTGCAGAGATGGGACAAAGCGGTATCAGTGTCGACGCTGCCCTGGACCCAGAGTGCAGCCGACCTTGCCTTCCGCGCGGGGTTCCCCCATCTTCCTTTCTGGGAAGTCCAGGGCAGGGAAGTCGGGTTTTCGAAGGCCCCTGCTGGGCGTAGGGTGGAGGTGCAGCCTGGGGACCCTGACTCAACCTCCCTCTCCACCCGCCTGACAGGTTCTCCTGGCGCTACCAGCTTTGGGAGTTCCAGAGCCGCTTCCACGTGGTGGCTGTGGACCTACGGGGTTACGGCTCCTCAGATGCACCTCGGGATGTTGACTGTTACACCATCGACCTGCTGATGGTGGACATCCAGGACGTCATCCTGGGCCTGGGTGCGGATACCCCCATCCCAGGCCTGGCCTCCCTCACCCCTGCCTTGCTTCTCCCTGGCTTCTCACCTCCACTGGTTCCTCTCACCCCCCCAGGTTATTCCAAGTGCATCCTGGTGGCCCACGACTGGGGTGCGGTCCTCGCCTGGAATTTCTCCATCTACTACCCGTCCCTGGTGGAGCGGATGGTTGTTGTCAGTGCGGCCCCCATGTCTGTGTACCAAGGTGTGTTGGGGAGCCCGGGACGCTGGAATATGCCTGTGTGGAGGGGCTTGTCTCTGTGTCCACACTTCCTTGTCCACCAGTCAACACCGCCCCCCCCCCCACGGGGGGCTGGGGACACCCATGATGCTCCCAATCTACAATCAGTGACCGTGCACTCAGGAGTAACTCACGGTTTCTGAGCACCTACAGGTAACAATTGCCCTGACAAGGAGCTTTGCATATACATAACCAACACAAGCCTCTGTGCATACGAAAGTGTCGTTATCTCCGCGATCCAGTTGGGGAAACTGAGGCAAGACAGGCTAAATGTCTTTCTTCTGGCAAGGAAGGCATAGATGAGTAAGCAGATACCCGTCTCATCACCTGATTCTAATTTCCAGTATAATAGTTCTAGTGCTGTGGTCTCTCTCCCACTCTCTCTCTCCCTCCGTGTTGTTGTTTCTTGTCTGTCTCTGTCTCTAGACTGTCAGCTCTCAGGCGGGCAAGGGAGTTTTGTTTGTGCCATTTACTGCTGTGTCGCCAGGGTTTTAAACAGGTCCTGGCATACAGTAGGTGCTCAATAAGTGTTGAAATGCATCCAGACCTGGGCAGTGGCTGCAGACAGAGGTGTCCCCATTCTGTGGATACAGTGACCACTTGGCAGGGAGGGACACTGGCATCCGGGCCAGGAGGAATGTCAAGTCACCCCCACGAGGTCCGGCATGCGATGACATTCCTGAGTGTTGGTGCATCTGTGTGCCTGACCTGAGTGCGTGTAGGAGTGCGAGGGGGTGGGGCCACCCCAGGCCCAGGCCTCACATCTGCCTTTCCCCTGCCGCCCACAGACTACTCTACACACCACATCAGCCAGTTCTTCCGTTCCAACTACGTGTTCCTGTTCCAGCTTCCCTGGCTGCCTGAGAAGTTACTGTCCATGTCTGACTTCCAGGTGCAGTGGGGCAAAGGCCTGGGGGTACGTGGAGGGTGGGGGGCTGGGACTGGGCAGGCTGGGCACTGAAACTGTAGGTCTGCTGTGTACCCAGATCCTGAAGACCACCCTCACACACCGCAAGAGAGGCATCCCACACTTAACTCCCAACGAGCTCGAGGCCTTCCTTTATGACTTCTCCCAGCCTGGTGGCCTCACTGGGCCCCTCAACTATTACCGAAACCTCTTCAGGTGAGACCAGACCCGGGGCGGAAGCTCAGGAGAGTTCTGGGGGGCAAGGGGGAGGGGCGGTTATTATTCCACCTGTCTTGACCCTAGGAACCTTCCCCTGGAGCCCCAGGAACTGGCCACGCCCACGCTGCTGCTGTGGGGAGAGAAGGACACCTACTTGGAGCAGGGGCTGGTAGGAGCCATCAGCAGTCGCTTTGTGCCCGGCCGGCTGGAGGCCCACATCCTGCCAGGCGTGGGGCACTGGATCCCACAGAGCAACCCCGAGGAAATGCACCAGTACATGTGGGCCTTCTTGCAAGACCTGCTAGGCTAGCAGCCCTCGCTCCCTGGCCTGTGTGCACCTGGGAGTCCACACCACGTGCATACCACGACGGACTCCCGGATCACGCACAGGCGTGGAACTCCTAGACCACACACGAGTGTGTCTGTGGATGCCCGCAGGCACACCAGGCTGTTTGCTCACACACCAGTGTGAGTGTCTGTGCACCTGAACAAGCACTTCAGCCCTGGGGAACCGGGAACTTCTCTCCTCTGCAGAGCTGGATACCCAGTGTCCTACCTGTCCCCTCCCTGGGGCCTTCCCCTTCCTGCCAACGTCAGCCCCCAGAGCTGCACAAACCACAGACTCTGACCTTCCCGTCCCTGGCTTTCATCTCCAATCTGAGTCTTCAGCTAAAAGCTGTTCTGTCCAGTAGGGTAACTGGCAGCCGTATCTGGCTGCTTCAATTTAAATGGAAATTAATTAAAATATGATCGATTCAAAATCCAGTCCCTCGGTCACTCTAACCATGCTTCAAGGGCTCCACTGACACATCAGCATAAAGCATTCTATTGGACAGTGCTGATGAGGGTACTTCTAGAAAGGGGGTTCTGTACCTGGCTCCTGACCAGCTCTCCAAGGAAAGACCCTCATGTACAAGCAGGTGTGTGTCTAGATTCCTGTCTAGGCAGGCCCTGGGCAGCTCCCACCATCTCCCTCCCGGTTGTGACTCCAGACCCTGTAAGGTCAAGATCTCTAGGTGCGGCCTGGGCAAGATCCCTGGGATCCCTGTCTCAGGTTCGTGGAAAAACAGCTCTAGGCTATGCTAGGGTGGATGTTTGAGATTCTGGACAGGGCACAGGAAGGGACTGGCTCCCTGAATGACCGCCATCTGAAGTCTGAGGCCTGCCTCTCCAGCGCCTGGAATCTTCTCCAAGTTCACCACAGATTCCGCTGGTTCTTTGGGGGGGGGGGGGGGGGGATTCTCTGGCTCCAGCCTCCAGATGAGGGTGGGACAAGTAGAGGGTGAATCATCCAGCCTCAGGCTGGCCATGGCCCTTCTGTCTCCCCAGCCTTTGCCTGGCCTTTGGGGACCATGTCATGACGAATGCTGATGAATCTCTCTGGGGACCTGCAACCTCAGAAATACATTCTCTTATCCCTGGGATGGGTCTGGCTGGCTAAAGCTTGCCTGTTGGTCATCCCCCTCTGTACTGTCTTGTCTCTAACATAACATCCTTTTCATTCATCCCGTGTGTCAGGCACTGATCTAGGCACTGGGGAGTGAACAACACAGCCTTGCTCTGGAGTTAACAGAACGGGCATAGAGAGCTAGGTGAGTGGCGACTCAGGAAAGGCTTTCCTAGCTGGGGGACACGCTTCAGGGAGTGGGAAGCTGTAAACAGGAAGGTTGGAGGTGGAAATAAGCCTAGGCTACTGGAGTAACAACTTGGGGATTAGTGGCTGCGAGAGAGGAGAAGAGGCCACAGCTAGACCGCCAGGGGCTGTGAGGAGTTTGGATTCGGTTCTCAAGGGGAGTCAGGGAAGAGTTTTCAGCAGGGGAGGAACATGGCTTGCATTTTGAAAAGCTCCCTGTTGTGGCCGGACAGTCCCACGCAGGAGTGCGAGTGGTGAGACAGCTGGGGGGCCATGCGCTGCCTCAGCACGGGCGGCCCGTGGGGCCCGACGGGAGCCGGGATCCCCAGCGCCCGACCCACCTCGGGCCCCCCCCCCACTTCCAGGGTGGGAACAGTGCCCCTTGGGGTCGAGGAGATGGGCCGGAGGGGAAGGGGACCCCGCGACCTCGGAGCCTGGGGTGGAGGTCTGGGCCGAGGAGGCCTGCGGGCAGGATGAGGATGGTGTGTCCAGGGGGCGGTGGGTCTGGCGACGGTTGCCAGGGTGATGGGGAAAGGGCTGATGGTTGACCGGAACGGGTAGCGGTTGTCTGGGTGATTGGAGGGGCCCAGGCGAAGGCTGACGGGAGGCCTCGGACAGTTGCTGGGGAGACAGGTCCGCTGACGGTTGCCAGGGTAACAAGAAAGCGCCGTCTTCCGCCTCCTCGGCTGCAGGCGGGAGGGAGTCAGAGTCTGGGGGTGGGGGGGAATTCATCGCGGTGATTGGGCAGAGTCCTGGCTAGCGAGCCAATAGAGACTCGTGACTCGGCCGAAGCCAGCCTGAGCCAATCGGGGCGCGCCTTTCTCCCAGAGGCGGGGCTGGGCGCGCGCATCCTTTCCAGGCCGGAGAAGGGACCCGGAGGGTTTGGAGGGAGGCGGCCCGGCTGAGATCCCTCCCAGGCTCGGCGACTCCCTTCCCCTGCTCCGAGCTCCCGGCTCCAGACCGCCTTCCATCATTCATTCATCAGTCGGTCGCTCAGCCATTCATTCATTCATTCATTCACTCGTTCATCTGTCCTGCCACAGGCTCAAAGACTTTGGCGGTACACCAGAGGAGGGGCAGGGGAGGCGGAGCCGGGCTCGAGTGGAATAAGCAACCCGGGGGGGGGGGGTGGGGAGGACACTTGGGGAGTGGGAGGGAAGGCTCCCTGGAGGAAGCAGCCTTGGAGCTAACCCCTGCAAGGATGTGCTCCAACCCACGGAAGCCTCCACGCACAGCTAATTTAGTGTTCCTTGAGACTGGGAGGGAAGTTTGGGATGGGGGAAGACGTGGAAGCAGAGGACACAGGACTTGGATGTCCCGAGCACCCTTAAGCAGGAGTGAGGAGGGAAGAATGGGGACCCCAAGCTGTGAGCTTAGAGGAGATAAGTGGCACATTCAAATGGGGTAAGTTGAGGCAGGTTTGCTACAGGGACCACATAGAGTGAGCAGGGTTTGGAGAAACCAAAGGGGCAAAGCAACCATGGAGAGCCATTACCATCTCCTGGTCCCCCTGACCAGACAAGGGGAAAGAAGGATGTTAGAACCCAAGCACAGATTCATGCAGACAGGGCCTTTGGTCAAGGGGTGCTACTAGCTGAGCTGACCCCACAGGCAGGGATGCAGGAGGATTAATACCCCGTTCTCTCCTTTGGTTTCATCTTCTGCCAGTGCCTCCTATTGGCCAGACCCACCTGGAAGCCAGAGGACAAGGCCGTCCATTGATGCAGCCAGTAGAGGTCAGCCTCTGGGGGCACGGAGTGGAGTGGAGGAGGGGAAGAATGAAGGGAAGGGGCGTGGGGAAAAGGGGGTGAGGGGGAGAAAGTCAGGAGCTTGGGGGTGGGGCAACGTGAAAGGAGCACTCACTGCAGATTCCTGTGAACTTCACTTTGTCGTGGAAGAGGGCTCAAGCTCTAGCCAAAGGAAGAGGTAATGAAAAGCCCTGGGGAGGCATTTCCCTTCTCTGAAACAGGAGGACAGGGAGGGAGGACAAGTGCCACACTTACAGGGAGGAGGACAAGCTTCAAGGGCCAGGGAGCCAAGGACAGGCAGGGGCCATCAGGGCATCATGGTTCAGACCTGAGCAGGAGGAGATGGGGTCTGGAGGAAGGTTGTGCACACGGACGACTCCAGCGGTCTGAGCCCAGGGTCTGGGAGGCCAAGATGCCCAGCGATGTCCCACCCAGTGGAGGGTCCTACGACAGGGACACCGCCACCTCCAGAGCTGCAGGGCCGGCAGCTGCTCAATAGAAGTGAGTTTTGTTCTCTTCACTCTTTTCCATACTCAGTTCTCACCCCCCCATCTCCTCCTCCAAGAACCGCCCCTCCCCCAGCCCCCAGCCCGCATCCCTTCCTCTGGCGGAGCCCTGATCTAATGGGGGCAGTCTCAGAGCTGCCAATGGGCACATTCAAGTCCCACCTCCTGGCTCCTGCTCTGCACTGAAATGTGCTTGGTAGATTCATTCGATCGACTGATAGTTGTTTCACCTACTGTGGGCCAGGCTCTAGGCTAGACACTGGGGATTCAGCAGGGAGCAAGACGGACACCCACAGAGCTCAGAATCTGAGGGGCACCCAGGAGGGATCATGTGGTAGGCGGCGGGGGGGGGGGGGGGGTGGGGGGAGGTCATGGGAGCCCAGAGGAGCTAGTGTGAGGCCCCAGGGACCACTCCCTGGGAGAAAGGAAGGCAGAGCTTCCACAGGGATCTCCGATCAGCTTCTCCCTGCTAAAACGCTCCAGCGGTGGCCACTGTGCTTGCAATGAAATCCCAGACCCTTGAGACTTGGCCCCCATCGTCTTCCTCGACCTCCCAGCTCTCGGTCACTGTGTGCCCAGCATTCTGGCCCCCTCACCCTTCCTCCTCTGGGCCTTTGCACTCACCCTTCCCTCTACCTGGAACACCCTTCCTCCGGCTGTTTGCTCCTGTGTGGCTTCTTCTCCTCCTTCAGGTCTCAGCTGTAACGTCCCCTAACTCGGTGAGGCCTGTCCTGCCTGCCCCTGTCACTGAAATCTCTCCTCCCGCCTTGCCACAGTCCATGGTTCTTATTTGTTTGCCTTCTGGTTTCTTTTCTTCTATTTATTAACTTAAAAAAAAATTTTTTTTAAGTTTACTTATTTTGAAAGAGTGAGAGAGAGAGCGTGAGCAGGGGAGGGGCAGAGAGAGAGGGAGAGAGAGAATCCAAAGCAGGCTCCGCGCTGTCAGCATGGAGCCCGACGCAAGGCTTGATCCCACGAACTGAGAGATCGTGACCTGAGCTGAAATCAAGAGCCTGTCTGTCTTTGACAGCTGTGCCTGTGGTTGGTTGTCAGTAAAACGTTTGTTGAATGACTGAATGTTTGTTGAATGAGTGAATGAAGGTGAGGAGAGCTGGAGGGGCAGAGTGAACGGAGCCTGCAGGGTATGAGAAAAGAGCTTCCAATGGTGGACGCAGCCCGTGCCAAGTAAGCTGAGGAGGGTGTCACTCTGGGCAGTGGGGAGCCATAGAGGGTTGGAGCATGAGAAGGCCCTAGGGAGACAGTGGCCAAAAGAGCTGGTCGGGTCTACGGCCGACAGCCCCTGGAGTCCTGCCTTCCCACTCTTGCCCAGGGCCCACACCCAGCAGCCCTCACCCCTGCTGGCTCCCGTGGCCCGCTGTCTGGGCCTGAGGGCCTGGCCCCAGCTTTGGTGCAGAGGGCGGGACTGTGGTCCCTGGAGGAGAAGCTGAGGGCACGTTCTCAGGTTCCCGGTCATCGGCCCGGGCCCGGCAGCTGTGTCTTGGCCTGGGCCCAGGACCTGTGTCCCTGGGGACTGAGCTCATTGAGGAGAAACGCAGTCCTGGGCCAAGGCGGCCATCAGGGGCAGGGGAGAGGGCTCGGGCTCACCCCCTATCTCCACCACATTGGGAGCTGTGTGGAATCCCACTGCGAGGCTGTGGGAATGGTCGTTCCAGACTCTCCGGTCCCCCAAGGGTCCTGACACCTTGGGCTGGGCCTGCCACTGTGGCTGGAGGGCAGCAGGATCCTGGAGCCAGGACTCCGCATTCTACTTGCTGAGTCATGGGGACTTGACATGGGATTGACACCCAGTAGGGGCTCTGTAAATGTGTCTTTCTGTCTTTTGTCTCCACTGCCCCTCATGCTGGCCTCAGCCTGTGTTTTCACTACTTTTGCTCCCTTTCCTTCTCTGTTTGCTATGGACCAGAGGCCACTGGATCAGCAGAGTCACAGACTCTAGGCTTTCTGCCTAGCAAAAGGGGGTGGGGGTCCAAGTTCCTTGGTTGCTCCTTCTGATGGGGAGCTCAGCACCTATTAGGACATCCATTCCAGCAAAAAAGTCCTTTCTCAGATGGGTCAGGGGAGCAGCTAGCCCACCTCATGAAGCCCCTACCTTTGCCCCTGGACCCTCAAACCTTTTTCTGGACCCCCAGACTTCTAGAATGTACTTAAGAGGGTGGTCTGGGTTCCCAGTGGCAGCCCTTCTGAGTTGGCCATCCTAACACCTTCAGCTAATTCCTGAGTCACCAAACCCTTCCATGTCACCCTCTCTGTGCCCAGACCATGCTGTGTGACGCCTGGTTCCTGGGAAGCTCCCAGTCTAGGTGGGGATACAGAGCAGGGCATAGATACCCAACCCCTTGTGTGTGAGGCTGATACAGAGAGCAGGAGGGTGCTGGGATAGCCCAGGGGGGCTCTGTCTGGGAGGCGGAGAGGGCTTCCTGGAGCTGAAACCTTGAAGAATAAAAGGAGTTCACCAGGTACAGGGATGGGGGGTTGGAAGGCACACCAGAAAGAGAGACCAGCATGGGCAAAGGGGTAGCATTGTGGGAAATAGCAGAGCATTGCCTATAACTGGAAGAAAATACATTTAAAAATTTTTTCTTAATGTTTATTTATTTTTGAAAGAGAGAGAGAGCATATGTGTGGGAGGGACAGAGAGAGAGGGAGACAGAAGATCTTAAGGGGGCTCTGTGCTGACAGCAGAGAGCCCGACACGAGGCTCGAACCCACAAATTGTGAGATCATGAGAGAGATCTCACGTGAGAGAGAGAGAGAGAGAGACAGAGCATGAGCATGAGCAAGGGAGGAACAGAGAGAGGGAGACAGAATCTGAAGCAGGCTCCAGGCTCCGAGCCGTCAGCACAGAGCCCGACGCGGGTCTTGAACTCAGGAACAGTGAGATCACGACCTGAGCCGAAGTCGGACACTTAACCGACTGAGCCAGCCAGGCGCCTCAAGAAAATACATTTTTGAAGAGAACACTCCCTGTGAGTTCCTGCTTGGGGAGGAAGCAAAAGGGTCCCTGTAACCAGCTGGGTGTCCCAGCAGAGGGAAGAGCGCAAGGCCTGCTGGGTGAGGAGGGACACTGAATCAGTGTGATGATGAGAGGGGAGGGGCTGCAGAGGGTAAGGCCAGTCTGAGGGCTTTGAAAGCAGGGCCCAGGGGCTTGGATTTCCTCCTGGGGTGATGGGCACAGGGACAGACTTGAGCTGCACCTGCCCTAGGGTCTATTGACTCAGTACACTCACTATGAGTCAGGCTGCGCTCTTTCTTGTGCAACTTTTGTCCCTTTCTCTGCCCGATCCCCACCCCCACCCCTCGTACTCCTTGTGGCCTGGAGTCACTCAGGCCTGGGTTCTCATATCATCTCTGGCCCCCAGGCTGCGGCCATTCACTTGTCACCCTCGGCCCTTCATGCTTCTTCTTTCTCACTAATAGCACTTCTCTGTCTCCTTCCCTCTTCCTCTTCCAGCATTTAAAAATTATTCAAGGTATTAATGGATGAATGGATAAGCAAAATAGGGTATAGCCATTCAGTGGAGTCTTAGCCATAAGCAAGTGATGTACTGGTACATGCTCCATGGTGGCAGATGAACCTCAAAAAACGTTATGCTGAGTGGGCACCCGGGTGGCTCAGTCGGTTAAGCATCCGGCTTCGGGTCAGTTCATGATCTCGCGGTCTGTGAGTTCGAGCCCCGCGTCGGGCTCTGTGCTGACTGCTCAGAGCCTGGAGCCTGTTTCGGATTCTGTCTTTTTCTCTTTCTCTGCCCCTCCCCTGCTCACACTCTCTTTCTCAAAAATAAATAAACATTAAAAAAGTTTGTAATGGCAATTGGTTAATTTTATGTGAATTTTGTCTCAAGTTTTTCAAAAATCCTCAGAGGAAATCATAAATATGTGCCCAACCCAGCGGGTGAACATTTGATGGGCACCAGGATAGTCACATCGTCTCAAAGTATCTCCCCACGTGCTACTGATATTTATTATGGGAGGAGGGGACGGGAAGAGAATAGTCCCTTGATAGTAGGGAAAGTTGGCCAACTTCACACAAGTGATCGAAGTGTAATACCCCCAGTGTTGGGAACTAATGTCAAGTACCTCCTAATCCGAGGCACTGGGGAGGACCAGCACCATCTCTGTGGTTCTGGACAAAGGCATACTCCCTGGTTGGGAGGACTGAGCAGGCCAGCCCGCTGGAGGACATTCTGAGAAATGAGTGGCCTCTATTCTCCCAAAATGTTAATATCACAAGAGACAGGGAAACGCTGAGGAACCGATCCAGATCAAGCAAATGTGGCAAAGCGTGGAAAGGGTTGGCGAATCCCGACAAAGGGCATGTGGAAATTATGCTATTCTGCATTTGACATTATTTTATTTTATTTTAATTTTTTATTTTTTTTTTTGCATTTGACATTATTTTAAAATAAAAAGGTTAAAAGTTGCCTGAAGCTCTCTGGGCTGCTCTGGTGAAAATCTCCCACCGTGGCTTCTGGATGCTCAGCTCCTGTAGGTGACCCCTAGGCTCCACGGATTCAGCGCCTTATCCCCAACCCATCCCTCCTCCCTGCAGCCAAATTACCATGGGGGACAGCCTGGCCTCTTTCTCCTCCTCCTCATGGTGGCCCTTGTGACCCCTGGTCTGTCCACTCCTCCTCCTTTCTTTGCTTCCTCCTGTGGGTGCAAACCTGTGTCTCTGCTGCCATTTCCCTCTCTAGTTCAGCCTTCCCGGCTGAGCTCCACTGGACCCTCCTTTGGGGAGCCCTCTCTGGGGGAGGAAGGTATACCCCAGCCCCTGGAACAAAGCCAGACATAAAGCCAGAGATTTATACCCACCTGTTGAATAAATGAATGAACAAATCAGTAACTACCCTCAAGCCGGGCCCTCACCAACCCCTCTGCGTGGCCCTCCCACACTCTGTCCCTCCCTCTGGCCCAGCTCTGAACCCCCAGAGCTGCTGGTGTCTGTGTCGGGCTTTTTCTTCCGTGGAATAAGGGCTCCTCCGGGGCTGGGCTTGGGGCCTTTCGGGGTCCCCATTATCGCCGCATGGACAAAGTGGGCTGCGGGGCGGCTTTGCAGCATGACTGATTTGGGAAAAGGCAGTTGATCAAATTGAGCAAGGCTGAGCAGCAGAGAAGCTGTGAGGGGAATGGGTGGGGCTGGGGGCTGGGGTGGACCTTTGGGGTTCACACAGGGTAGTAAGGAGGAAGAGGGGTGCTTTCCAGGAGAGCTGAGAGTAAGAAGATTGTGTGTGTGTATGTGTGTGTGTGTGTGTGTGTGTGTGTGTGTGTGTGTGTGTGTGTGTGAGAGCGTGCGCGCACACATGCATGGGTCTCCTTCCTAATGTGTGTCTGAGGTCTGAGGCTGCAAATGCTGTCCCAGGCTCAAGGCCTGGCTGGGCCTGAGCTTTGGGTTTGTGTTTTATATCTTAAGTCCCCATGAAGCTCTGTGCATACGTCTGCAATGGGGCAGGGTGGTTGTGTGCGCGTGAGATTCTTAGGACGTGCCTGGCCTCAGTTTGGGAGGATCTGTGGATCTGTGTTTGTGCCCTGGCTCTGTGTGCGTCCCTGGGCTCTGAGTGTGTGTTGGGAGCGTGGGTGTTCACGAAGCTGGTGTGTCTGTCAGTGTGGGTTCAGCCCACGCCTCACCGCATGGCTGGCCAGAATTTCCAAGGATCTGCGGGTCCCTGGCTGTGTGGGTGGAGGGTGGGCAGGGACCCCGGGAGGCCGGGCTGGGGTGGGGGTAGGGGGGCGGGGGAGCGCAGGGCCGGCCCCGGGGCGGGGCGAGCCGCCCAGGGCTGGGGGCGGGGCGGCCCGGCAGCCTCACTTTGGCGAAGTTGGCGGCGCGGAGGCTGGCCCGGGACGCGCCCGGAGCCCAGGGAAGAAGGGAGGAGGGAGGAGGGAGGGTCGCGGCCGGCCGCCATGGGGCCGGGGACCCGGGGCCGCCGCCGCCGCCGTCGCCCGATGTCGGCGCCGCCACCGCTGCCGCCCGTGCGGGCGCTGCCCCTGTTGCTACTGCTCGCGGGGCCCGGGGCTGCAGGTGAGGGGCTGGGACCTGGTGGTCGGGACTGGGTGGGTGGGTTGGGGGAGGGTAAGAGCGGAGTTTAAGGACCCCGGAGTCTGGGGCTGGAGGGCTGGCCTCGGAGCCAAGGACCAGATCAGGGGCTGTGAGCACAGGAGTCCGGGGGCTACGTGCCAATCCCGGGGGGGCAGGGACTCAATGGGGGGGTGGGCAGGGCCCCAGAGGTCCGCAGAATACGGGCCCGGGAGCGATCAGAGTGTGGGGGGGGGGTGTGAAGGGACCCAGGAATCAGGGGCTGGGAGCTTGAGGTGCAGGGATCAGGGACGCGAGATTGGGGGGACCAAGGGTCTGGAGCACGCTCCCAATGCACGCCCGTCCGGAGTCCTGGGAAGGTCACGAACTGGAGCCTCAGGACCCCCAGGCTGGGGACCCCTCGCACAAAAGCCCCCCTACACACCCAGGGCCGGCCAGGAGGGGCGGGCGACGGGGAGGGGGGCGCGAAGTTCTCGGAGCTCTGAACTCGGGGAAAACTTCTCAGGCCGGAGCGCGGCAAGACCCGGAGCTGGAGTCGGAGCTGGAGCCACAGCGGCGCCCGCGCCCTTTCCCCGCCCGCGGCCCCGCTCCCTCCCCCGGCCGCCGGGACCTGGCGGCCCCGGGACCCCGCCCCCGCGAGGGGAGGGAAAAGGAGGGCGGGGGGCGCGAGCCCACGTGCTCCGCTCCAGCGGCCCAGTCCCCGCAGCCCGAGCCCCTCCCCAGCCGGCCCGGGCCCCCTGCCCCTCCCCCTCCCCGCTCTCCCTTCCCCCGCTCGGGACAATGGCCGCGCCGTCTAGACACCCCCTCCCCCCCGGCCGGCCTCGCGCTTTCTTTGCCAGACAAAGCGGGACGGGCGGCGGGGCCTGGGCGGGGGCTGCGGGGGCGCACACCCCCAAGGGAGGCCTGGCCGGCGGAAGAGGGACGCGGGCCGAGCGGCCGGGGTCCGGGGTCCCGGGGAGCCGCGGCGGGGCTCAGCGCCGGGAGGGAAGGGCCTCCACCGCCCAGCCGGGTGCCCAACCGGGCAGGATCGGGCAGGAGCTGCCGCCCCCGCGGGGCCAGCGCGTACACACATGGCCTGTCACACACTCGCAGGCACACACACAGCCCTGGGTCACACATACAGAGATGTAGACGTGCGCACACACACGACATCCGCAGACGTGGATACGCAGCTCACACACTGACATACAAACTCCTGCAATCACCCATGTTCGTAGGTACCGTGGATCACCAGCCCCGGGCCTTGCACACGTCGCCTGCACACATTGAGCACATGTAGACACGGATCCAAGATATGCCCACACCCAGTTTATACATGCAGACAGACAGTCACATCCAATCCATACACAGACCCACCTGAGGATCCACAGGTCACACACAGGCGCACAGCTGTATACCCAGATAACTGGTTCACATGCAGGGACCCACAACAGATCCAGCCTGCACATACATGCACAGGCATCTGGACACCCATGGACTTGAAGCACACACACATGTGGCTCATCATGTGGCCCCCTGGGTGAGTTCACAAACACCCACCGGCCCCTCTCTGGGTGATAGTGTCCTGTCTCTGCTTGTCCCCTGAGAAAGGGGACACAGGCCATGTTGTCCTATTCTCCAGCTCACCTTGTTCTGTCTCTCCCTCTGTCTTTGTCATCTCTGTCTCCTCTCTGAGGCAGCCTGCTTCTAGTTTCCTTTTTTGTGTCTGTCTGTCTTTCTCTGTCTCCCTCCATCTCTCCTCTCTTTCCATCTATCTGTGACTCGTTCATGTGCACGGGCGCGTGCACACACACACACACACACACACACAGAGGCCCCACACCTGCCGTCACACACAACTCTCCACTAGCTCACACCCAGCCACACCCCAGACCAGTCTGGCGGGACAGTTAGACTGCCACACCTCAGAGGGACATAGCCCTCAGGGATGGGGACGCTGGACAGGGCAGCACATGTCTAGTGCCAGCCGCCCCTCCCTTCAAACCACACCCTGTCCCTGCAACACCCAGTGTCGGCTGTGCAAGGGGTACCTGCCTTGGCCCCTCTCACCAGAGCCCTGTTCAGGTCTGCCCAGCTGGAGTAGATGTCCAACATCGGGGAAAGTAAGAACCATGGCCCCAGGTCTCCTTACCCTGCCCTCTCCATTACCCTGGGATCTGGGCACACAGCCCCAGACCTCCCTTTAACACTCAGCACCCTCACTTCCTGCCTTTGCACCCCCCATTCTGGCAGCTTCCTGAGTCCCCACATCTGGCACGAGTCAGCACCTCCTCCTGCCCGCCCCTGCCTTGTGGTTCCCAGGGCTTGAGCGGGCAGGGACAGCTGCAGCCCCAACAGCTGGGGCTGGGGCGGGGGGCCGTGGGAACTGTGGATGGGGGGGCTCCATGCCCCACAGAGACACCCCCAGCCCGTGGCAGCTGTTGCCTGGGGGAGGGAAAGATGGGCTGTGTCACTCTGAGCTGGGGTTTCTTGGGTGCCTGGCTGACCCCCCACTTTCCTTCACCTCCCTCCCCCCACCACAGCCCCCCCTTGCCTGGACGGAAGCCCGTGTATGAATGGAGGTCGCTGCACCCAGCTGCCCTCCCGGGAGGCTGCCTGCCTGTGAGTGCCTGGCTCCGAGCCATCAGTGGGTCCTGTGTGGGGAGGTAGTCTGTCTTCTCCTCTGGCCTCTGTGTCCACCATGGGTGTCTCTACCATTTCCTACTTGTGTATGGCTTGGGTAACCTCTTGTTTCCCCACTGGAATCAAGCAGGGTTAAGAACTGAGTAAGGTTAAGAGCAAGGGCTCTGCAGGCCGCCTGGCCTGGGTTCAAATCCCACATCGTGTTGCCCACTGCCTGGGACTCAAACCCTTTAAGCTTCAGTGTCCTTGTCTGGAAAACAGGCACACTAACACCTGCTTCACATAGTTGTTGGCCGCCTGAGGTCACACGTAAAGCCTCTGATGGAGGTAGTTATTATTCAATTAACAGATCTTCGGGGACCAATCACAGTGGCTTGGCAGTACAGGGTACCCCAACTGGATCCTCCCATATATCAACATTTAGTGGTGGGGGCACAGTGGTGGGGGTCATGGGGGTGCCATGACCTTGGGTTAGTCACTTCTCTCTGAATCTCAGTGCATCTGTGAAATAGGGGTGCTTCTTCGTGGCTTGTGACCATGAAGGATTTCAAGAATTCGGTTGTTGGATCATACAAGGCAAGGCAGAGGGCTGGGAGGAGCAGAGCAGGGGCTGGGAAAGAACTGAGCAGAGGGAGACAGAGCTCAGTTTGAATTCTGGGCTCCGGGAGGGGCACCTGGGTGGCTCAGTCTGTTAAACCTCTGACTTTGGCTTAGGTCAGGACCTCCAGGTTCATGAGTTCAAGCCCTCATCGGGCTCGGTGCTGACAGCTCAGAGTCTGGAGCCTGCCTGCTTGGCATTCTGTGTCTCCCCGCCTCTCTCTCTCTCTCTCTCTCTCTCTCTCTCTCTCTCTGCTCCTCCCCCACTCGCTTTCTCTCTTTTGTTCTCTCTCGAAAATAAATAAACATCAAAAAATTGAATTATCGTCCCGGGGATACCCTGAGCAGGTGCTTTGAGCTCCCTGAACCTCAGCTTTTGCATCTGGAAAATGGGGCAGTACCTCCTTCTTTATGAGGTTGATTTTGATGTGATGAACTCAGCATAGTGTTCAGCCTACAGTAAATGCTCCATAAATAATAATGATGATGGTAGGGGCTCAGGAAATAGGTGCCATAGAGGGCAACGTCTCAAGGTTATGGGGGAAATGCTTGATTCCTTTTCTAATATCATCATTAGTAATAGCCCGTCACCTAGTAGCCATTATTGATTCATTAACGGATTCATTTATTCAAGAACATGTGTTACCAGGCCCAAGCTGGGTGGTTCTGGGGTGACTTTAGATCCAGGAGAGCCCTTTTGAAGTTACACACGTACTTTGACTGGAGCCCCACTTGGGCTCACCCAGGTGGGGGCTCAGCGTGGCTGAAGCGGGTTCCTCGGGTTGGGAGTCTGCCATGGTGGGAGGTGAGGGAAAAAGTGACCTTATCTGGAGCCACACACCTGGGAGGCGGAGCCGCGGAGCTGAGCGCCTGCGCAGTGGAGCTCCGCACCTGGAATACTGCCGACAGGTGAATGCTGCCGCGGCTGCCCTGCCCCTCAACAGGTGAATCACCGGCTCGCGCGGCCGCCCGGAGCCCGGACTACCCGGGATGGAGCGGGCTCTCCCCGGAGGTGGACCGTGGGAACCACTCCCCACAGCCCCCCAGTCTCTTTCAAGATTCTAAATACTCGTATCTTTTCAGGGACGCCCCCATCTGTCACCCCTCCACGGATCCCCCAAAACCTCTTCCTCGAAGTAGCCTCTCAAGCCCTGGTGTCTGTTTCCTAGCCCTCGCCGCACCCCCTTCCCTTCCCCTCCCGCCGACCCCCAACCAAGTCTCCTCTCCCCCCCCCCCGCCTTGGTTTCCCCCAAAGCCCAGTCAGTGGGGCGGGGCGCGGGCGGAGGCTGGAACCGGCCCGACCGGTCGGCAGGGGAGCGGGGCGCAGAGCGTGGGAACCCGCCCGGGGCGTCGGGAGGGGGCCCGCGCGGCCGCGCCCTGCTTGGCGGTGGGACCCGCAATCCCGGGAGCCCGGCGCGGCGCGCCCCCTCTCGGCGTGCAGTCGGGCGTGCAGTCGTGACCGACGTCCTTGCCCTGAGGGTCTTTGGGGAGGGGTCTGGGAGCCGGGCCCTCCCGTCTTGACACCATCGGGACCCCTTCCCCGCCCTGGCCTGTTTCACTGGGGGCCAGGGTGGGGGGAATCTTGTGGGTGACGCTAGGGACTGAGTCAGCTGCCTGAGGCTAGCCCCAAGCGACTGGGACAAGCCAGAGGGAGGGACTGCGCGAGGGGTGGGCAGCGTCGGGGGCGGGGTCTGGGCCTTCTCACCATTCCAACCTTCCCCTCCCCACTCCCCCCACACCCCCATCCCGTCCCCCTGCCCCTCCTATCCCCGCTTCTCCCCTCCCCCCCTCCCCCGCCGGTGTCTCTCTGGAGGTTTCCGGTCTCAAGACCAACCGCCTTATTTCCCTCCTACTCAAGGTTGCCTTGGTCGGTTTGGGGAAGGGGCTGCAGGCTGAAGGACTCTATCCCAGTAAGAGGGCGCCAGAACTGGTGTCTACCTCCCCCTCCCAATGGCAGGAAGGGTCGAATGTGCCTCCAGGAAAGGCCAGGAGGATGTGGGAGAGTTACGGTCTGTCCACACAGAGCTGTGGCTGTGAACTGCCTTGTGGCTTAGGGTCTGAATGTTCGCTAGGCCAGTATGTCCAACTGTGTATGTTTCTGCGTGTGCGAGTGTGTGTGTGTGCGCGCGCGCGCCTGAGAGATTGTCTTCTGGAGTCTGAGACCTTGTGTTTCTCTCCGCCTGGAAGGCTCTTCCTCACACAGTACCTTCTGCAGTCTGAAAATATCCTTCTTGCCTTCCCTCTTCACTCATCTCCCTTATCCTGTGTCTTAGTTTCCTGGCTGCCATAACAAACCACCAAAAAGCTGGGTGGTTTGAAACAACAGGAATTTATTCTCACAGTTTTGGAGGCCAGAAGTCTGAAATCGAGGTGTTGGCAGCCAGTGTGTCCCCAGTGGCTTTGCAGGAGAGTCCTTGCTGGCCTCCTCCACCTTCTAGTGGTTTCAGGTGCTCCTTGGCTAGTGGGTGCAACACTCATATCTGCTTCTGTCTTCAAATGGCCTTTAACACTTCCTCCCCAATCTCCCTCTGCCAGTGGATTTAAGGCCCATTTAGAAAATCCGGGATGATCTCATCTTGATGTCTGTCACTTAGTTACATCCGCAAAGACTCTTTTTTCCAAATAAGGTCAGAGTCACATGCTGTGGGACATGGGCATTTCTTTTCTGGGGCCGTCGCTCAAAGCCCACTAAACTCTTGGTGGCCCTCCCCACCCCATGCCGGCATGTTATATAATTCATTATTTGTGTGTCTTCTCTTTGCCCAACTTGGCTGTGAGGATAAGGGGTGGGGGGGCGACTTTTCTTGTGTTCGCGACCGCATTCCTTTTGCTAAGAACATAGTAGGTACTCAGTGAATATTTGCTGCATGGATGGATGAGGGTGCCTGTTCGTTGGGCTGTGTGCTTGCGTGTGTGTTTTTTTTTAACGTTTATTTATTTTTGAGAGGGAGAGAGAGCGCGTGCGTGCTCACGTGAGCACACGAGCAGGGGAGGGGCAGAGAGGGGAAGAGAGAGAATCCCAAGTAGGCTCTGCGGTCAGCACAGCCGGATGCAGGGCTCTATCTCACTAAGCGTGAGATCACGACCTGAGCCGAAATCCACAGTCGATGCTTAACCGGCTGAGCGGCCCAGGCGCCCCTGCTTGGTGTTTCTGCCGGTCCTGTGTGTATCTATGTCTGGGCTTCTCCTGCCCCATCCCACCCTAGTACTGCCCGGTACTAAGCTGTCTCTGCCCACAGGTGCCCTCCAGGATGGGTGGGCGAGCGGTGCCAGCTGGAGGACCCCTGCCATTCGGGCCCCTGTGCTGGCCGTGGTGTCTGCCAGAGCTCGGTGGTGGCAGGCGCTGCCCGGTTCTCCTGCCGCTGCCCCCGTGGCTTCCGGGGTAAGGCACGGTCTGGGGGAGGGGACCCCAAGGCAGGCGAGGATGTGCATGGCCCAAGCTCACCTTCTCCTGGTCCCTCTAGGTCCTGACTGCTCCCTGCCGGACCCCTGCCTCAGCAGCCCCTGTGCCCATGGTGCCCGCTGCTCCGTGGGGCCCGATGGCCGCTACCTCTGCTCCTGCCCGCCTGGCTACCAGGGCCGCAGCTGCCGAAGCGATGTGGATGAGTGCCGGGTGGGAGGGCCGTGCCGCCACGGTGGCACCTGCCTCAACACGCCTGGTTCCTTCCGCTGCCAGTGCCCAGCTGGCTACACGGGGCCACTGTGTGAGAACGCTGCAGTGCCCTGCGCTCCCTCGCCGTGCCGAAACGGGGGCACGTGTAGACAGAGTGGCGACCTCACCTACGACTGTGCCTGCCTTCCTGGTGAGGGAGCTGCTCCCTGGGGAGGGCAGCAGGAGTGGACAGACAGCAGGCCAGCCTGGCACTGACCATCTTTGCCTTCTCTTCCTCTGCTAGGGTTCGAGGGCCAGAACTGTGAAGTGAATGTGGATGACTGTCCAGGGCACCGCTGTCTAAATGGGGGCACGTGTGTGGATGGCGTCAACACCTACAACTGCCAGTGCCCTCCTGAGTGGACAGGTGAGCCCCAGGGCCGAGAATAGCCAGGTGGCAGACCTTGGGTGTGCCTGCAGCCCGGTGGCTGGACTGGTGTATCTGTGTGCCACAGGCCAATTCTGCACGGAGGACGTGGATGAATGCCAGCTGCAGCCCAATGCTTGCCACAACGGGGGCACCTGTTTCAACACACTGGGTGGCCACAGCTGTGTGTGTGTCAACGGCTGGACAGGCGAGAGCTGCAGTCAGAATATCGATGACTGTGCCACGGCCGTGTGCTTCCATGGGGCCACCTGCCATGACCGCGTGGCCTCGTTCTACTGTGCCTGCCCCATGGGCAAGACTGGTGAGTGGCTGTTTGCCTTGCAGGCAGCAGGGAGCCAATGATGGTTCCACGGTGGGGGAAAGGATGGAGTCTGACTTGAGCGTTAGGATGATTAGGTTGGAGGCCAGCTATGGGGTGCAGGGTGAGCCTGGAAGAGGCTGGCCCACAGTCCGGGGCAGTAGCCATGGGAATGGAGAGCTATCCCGTGACCGAGGAGAGGGGAACTTTGCAAGTGGCAAAGGGTCAGGGAAGGTGTTTGGGAGGGGGACTTGGGTGTGGAGGGCAGGGCATGTCAGGGAGAGGCTACTGCAGAAGCCAAGGCTTGAGGGTATAGAATCAGAAAAGGAGTCAACAAATTTTAAACAATATGTGGGTGTTTCCAACTCATTTGCAAACGGTTCAGGAAAAAGATACATAGAGCTTACGGTAGTTGAAGCTAGGTGGTGGGTGTATGAATTAGCTCTTCAGTGCATTTGGAAGTTTTCGTTATAAATGATTGGGAAAAATAGCCTACTGAATACCCTGCAGGTTAATAGAAACAAAGCACAAACCAATATGTGGGGGATGTGGGACCTTTGGGCAGAGCTGAGCGTCCGCCCTTGAACTCTGCCTGTTCCTTTCCAGGGCTTCTCTGTCATCTGGATGACGCCTGTGTCAGCAACCCCTGTCACGAGGATGCTATCTGTGACACGAACCCGGTGAACGGACGGGCCATCTGCACCTGTCCACCAGGCTTCACCGGCGGGGCATGTGACCAGGATGTGGATGAGTGCTCCATTGGTGAGGGGGGTGCAGTCTGAGAGTTGGGAGGGAGGGGAGAGGCAGGTCCTTAGCCACCCCCACTCACACTGGCGGTGCCTGCTCTTGTAGGCGCCAACCCGTGTGAGCACCTGGGCCGGTGTGTGAACACACAGGGCTCATTCCTGTGCCAGTGTGGCCGTGGGTACACAGGCCCGCGCTGCGAGACCGACGTCAACGAGTGCCTATCGGGGCCCTGCCGCAACCAGGCCACGTGCCTCGACCGCATAGGCCAGTTCACCTGCATCTGCATGGCAGGTGCGTGGGGGGGTGTTGTGGTGGGGGCGGAGCCTGAGGCTGGGAGTGAGGGAGGGAAGCCTGCAGACAGCAAGGAGCACCCCCCCACACACACAGTGACACTGGGTCTGCAATGGGACCCTGAGAGACTGAAGCCTGGAAGGAGGTGGAGGCTGGGCCAGAGCAGAATCGTTGTGCAAGGCTAGGGTTGTGGTCACATGGAGTCCTTAGAACCTCAGATGGGCTGGGAGTGGAGTCTGTGCCATAGGATCCACCGGAGGGTGGGGATGAAATGAGGGCGGGACCAGGGGGTGAGATGAGGGCGGGCCCAGGGGCCCAGGTGGAGCCTGCAGACAGTCTGGGTGGGATTGAGGCCGGGCCCAAGGCTGTGGTGGGTCCTGGGCTGGTGGCTGAGGACCCCGCATAGTCTAAGGACTGCAAAGGGAAGAGGGCGGTCTGAAGGCAAGGCCCATGTGGGGTCTCATCATCCTTGGATCGGTTGGAGCCTCAGCTGGGTGAGGGTCCACCATAAGGCCAAAAGCTGAATCTAAGGTTGGGCTGGGGGTCAAGGCCAAGCAAGGCTCAGGGGAACTGTCTAGAGTGGGAGAGGAAATACCTTCCCACTTGCTCTCCCTTTAGGCCAGAGGCTAACCCCTACCGCCCTAATCCCCCTCCTTCACTCCCTAGGCTTTACAGGCACCTATTGTGAGGTGGACGTGGATGAGTGTCAGAGCAGCCCGTGTGTTAATGGCGGGGTCTGCAAGGACAGAGTCAACGGCTTCAGCTGCACCTGCCCCTCGGGTGAGGACCCTGGCCAGGGAGCCTGAAAAAGACAGGTCCCTGCAGAGGCAAAGGCTGTAGGATGGGAGCCTGTAAGACCATGTTAGTGGGCAGCTATCGTAACAGAAACCACATGCTATGAACACCATTGAAGTCAATTTATTGTTTTATTTTTACAAAAGTTTTATACTTTTTAGAAAATATTTATTTTTGAAAGAGAGAGAGTGTGAGTAGGGAAGGGGCAGAGAGAGAGAGAGAGAGAGGGAGATACAGAATCCAAAGCAGGCTCCAGGCTCCGAGCTGTCAGCGCAGAGCCCAACGCGGGGCTGGAACTCACGAACCACGAGATCAGGACGTGAGCTGAAGTTCAACGCTTAACCGACTGAGTCACCCAGGCGCCCCTGAAATTAATTTAAAACTAAGTGAACAGTCATCCCACCCGAAACAAGGCAGGGTTGGCAAAGGGTGACTTCTCTGACCTGGTCTGGGCCTCTGTCCGTCCCATTTCCTACCCTAAGGCTTCAGCGGGGCCATGTGTCAGCTGGATGTGGATGAGTGCGCCAGCACACCTTGCCGGAATGGAGCCAAATGTGTGGACCAGCCCGATGGCTACGAATGTCGCTGCGCAGAGGGTGAGAGAGGGCCATTGATAGGCCAGCAAGAGTCTGGGGGCGGGGCAAGGGAGAGAGAGAAAGCAAATAACAGCCTTGGGGAAAATTTGGGGGCGGGGCTGCAGCAAGGCAGGACCTCAGTAGAGCCAATGACAGAGCCAGGGAGTGGAGCCAACGATGGACCTTAGCAGTGGTAAGGCTAGAGTTGGGGCCAATGGGTCTGGCAGATACTTGGTGCTAAAAGGTAGAGGGGGCGTGTCGCCCCCAAACTCCTCTATCCCCAGGCACTTCCCGTGTGTCCCCATTTCCAGTCCAGAGCGGAGAGTGAGGCGGAACAGGGCTGGTAGTGTAAGGACTGGAGGCAGGGTACAGCGAGGGATGGGATTTATGTGTGGAAGTGTCTTGGCCAGGGGCATGTCCTGGAGCCTGTCGCTGGAGGGAGTTAGGGGCGGAGCCTGAATTGAGCCCACCTCCTGCTGGTTAGCTGGGCAGGGCGTGAGGTAGAGGTGGGCCAGGGTTGGGCCGGAGCCACGGCTGCGGGCAGGACCTTGGCAAGTGGGTGGAGCCTGATCCTCTGGTCCCCCCCCCTCCCCCGCCCAGGTTTCGAAGGCACTCTGTGTGAGCGCAACGTGGATGACTGTTCCCCGGACCCGTGCCACCACGGGCGCTGTGTGGATGGCATCGCCAGCTTCTCCTGCGCTTGTGCCCCGGGATACACAGGCACACGCTGTGAGAGCCAGGTGGACGAGTGCCGCAGCCAGCCCTGCCGCCACGGAGGCAAATGTCTAGACTTGGTGGACAAGTATCTCTGCCGCTGCCCTCCTGGCACCACAGGTGGGGCTGGAGGCGGGGCTGGGGCAGAAACCGTACATCTGGAGGGGCACAGGGAACGGTGCCCCTGGTGGGGCTCAGTGGTGGCCAACCCTGCCATGTTCCCCTTTCCCAGGAGTGAACTGCGAGGTGAACATTGATGATTGTGCCAGCAACCCCTGCACCTTTGGAGTCTGCCGGGATGGCATCAACCGCTATGACTGTGTCTGCCAGCCTGGCTTCACAGGTCGGCAAGTGGCTGCCATGGAAGGGGGTCTTTTTTTTTTAATATACAATTTTTAAAACTGTTTTACTTATTTTTGAGAGAGAGAGAGAGAGAGAGAGAGACAGAGCATGAGTGGGGGAGGGGCAGAGAGAGAGGGAGACACGGAATCTGAAGCAGGCTCTCCAGGCTCTGAGCTGTCAGCACAGCTGGGGCTTGAACCCACCAACCTAGAGATCATGACCTGAGCTGAAGTCGGACACTTAACCGACTGAGCCACCCAGAAAGGGGGTCTTTTGGGGGCAAAGGTGAAATCACCCTATTTTTTTGCTGAGTTTGCCCCTCTCTTTGCATATGCTTGTCCAATGAGATTGTCCACACTTAGTCCTGAGGCTATGCTCTCTCATTGGCCTGAGGGTGTCCCCGTATCAGCTCAAGGTTATCCTGGAACTTAGACGAGGGTGTCCGGACTCAGGGATGGGTATGTTTCTTCATGGGGCCAAAGTAATCCTTGGTGAAAATGAAGGTGACTTCATTTAAGTTTGCGGATGAGTATGATCTGGGGCAAGGCAGCTCTAGGTTGAGGAGGTGGCTGCCCTAGTTTGTTCAAGAGCTCGTGCACTGTGAAAATGAGATTGTCTTTGCTCAAGGATGTGGCCATGCTAAATGGGGCAAGGTTGTCTTCCCCGTTGGCACCATCGTCCTTGTCCCGGGATGAAGTTGCCTTCGTGCTCTCCAGGGCCCCTTTGCAACGTGGAGATCAACGAGTGTGCGTCCAGCCCGTGCGGTGATGGAGGCTCCTGTGTGGATGGGGAAAATGGCTTCCGCTGCCTCTGCCCACCTGGCTCCCTGCCCCCGCTCTGCCTTCCCACGAGCCATCCCTGTGCCCAAGAACCCTGCAGTCACGGTGTCTGCCACGATGCGCCCGGAGGGTGAGGCCTCTCCCCATCCCCTGGTCCCCTGCCGCCTCCCTGCCCACAGGCATTCCCTGACTGCCTTTCCTTCCAGGTTCCGCTGCATGTGTGAGCCTGGCTGGAGTGGCCCCCGATGCAGCCAGAGCCTTGCTCGAGATGCCTGTGAATCCCAGCCCTGCCGGTCTGGTGGCACCTGCACCAGTGATGGAATCGGCTTCCACTGTACCTGTCCCCCTGGTGTCCAGGGTGTGTGTCCCCCATGTTCCCACCCCAGGCTCTCCCTCCCCCCTTCTTCCTTCTCATTTCCTTCCTGCTGCACTCTCCCTCCTTTACGTTTGCCTTTTTTTTTTTTCCTCTCCCCCCACCCCCAGGACCTTTGGAGGTGGGTATCAAGGTGGGGACCCTGGGGGGAGATGGGGACAAGGAATCTCTCACGAGTCTCTCACTCTGTCTGCCCCCCACAGGCCGTCAGTGTGAGCTGCCATCGCCCTGTACTCCAAACCCTTGTGAGCATGGGGGTCACTGTGAGTCTGCCCCTGGCCAGCTGCCTGTCTGCTCCTGTCCTCCTGGCTGGCAAGGTATACCACCCACTTCCTCCTCCTCCTCCTCCTCCTCCTCCTCCTCCTCCTCCTCCTCCTCCTCTCCTTCACCTCCTCTGCACCCTGCTGCATACTGAGTGGTGCTGGGGACCCAGAGGGAAACTTACAGAAAAAACAGAAGACAGAAAAGACTCACCAAGCAGAACACAGACAATTGCAGCCCATGTGATCAGTTTTGGAGGAAAGGAAGGGATCTGGGGATGGGGAAGCTAGGACTCAGGTGGAGGGTTTGGGTGCAGCTCCCTGGAAGGGCTGACCTCAATCAGAATGCATTCATTCACTACCCACTGAAATAAAGGGAAGGGGGAAGGCAGTTTGGGAATAGCACGTACAAAACACACAAAGGCTAAGGAGAGCATGGCGTCTTCCTGCCTTCACCCATCTCAGCCTTCAGGTTCCTCCCGAAGGCCAGGTACTCGCAGACCCTACCCTGTACCCTCTAACCCTAGATACTACCTTATTCCCCATCACCAGGCCCACGATGCCAGCAGGATGTGGATGAATGTGCTGGCCCCTCACCCTGTGGCTCCCACGGTACCTGCACCAACCTGGCGGGGAGTTTCAGCTGTACCTGCCACGAGGGGTATAGTGGCCCTTCCTGTGATCAGGACATCGATGACTGTGACCCCAGTGAGTTCAGGGGAGTTCCCGGGGTGGGTGCTGCTCTAGAGAACATGTTCTTTAAGCCCACACGGTGTGCCCAGCACTGTGCTTCCATTTTCTTTCTTTCTTTTTTTATATTAAAAAATACTTTTTTTAATTTACATTTATTTATTTTTGAGAAGCAGAGTGAGACAAAGCGTGAGCGGGGGAGGGGGAGAGAGAGAAGGAGACACAGAAGCAGGCTCCAGGCTCTGAACAAGTGGTCAGCGCAGAGCCTGATGCGGGGCTCAAACCCACGAACTGTGAGATCGTGACCTGAGCTGAAGTCGGACTCTCAACTGACTGAGCCCCCCAGGCGCCCCTGTGCTTCCATTTTCTCTTCACTGTACTCTTTCCCCGTTTTATGGAAACTGAGGCCCCAGAGAGGTCAAGTGATTTGCCCAAGGTCACGAAGCAAGTAGAGGGATGAGCTGGGATTGGAGCACAGGTCTGTCTGAAGCCTGTAGACTGCCTCTGGCTGCGAACAAGTTAACATTATGCGTTAAGTAGGACATAATAGGCCCCCAGGAAGTCCTCCAGGAGCATTGTCTGATTGATAGACCGACAGTGCAAGTCACATCTATACTTAGAATTTTTCTAGCAGCCACATTAAAAAAGCAACAACAAAAAAAATTAAGTTTAATAATATGTTTTAATTAAATTAATATATAAAAATGTTATTTATTTCAACATGTAATCAATATAAAATTACTGAGATATGTTTACATTCATCCTTTTTTTTAACACTAAGTCTTCAAAATCAGAAATCCAGTGTGTGTCTTAGGGCACATCCCAGTTTGGACTAGGTACACGTTAAGGGCTAAATAGCCACATGTGGCCAATGGCCACTATACTGGCCAGCACTGGTCTGGAGGAGGCCTGATGTGCTGTGCCCAGGAATTAAACAGACCTAACTAGCAGCGTGTGCTTGGCGGCTCAAAGGGACCTTTTGGTTCCCCCATCCTCTCCCTCCTTGCACATAGGTGGGGTTTCCAGATGAGGGAGAGGATGAAACCACAGAGGGGACAGAATCTGATCCCTCTGACCAAATGTGCCGCTCCCTGTTCAGCCTGGTTTCCTCCTGGTTCCCCTCTATGAAAGGCACGGCTGGGTCAGCTTGGGCTGATGGGGGGGTCAGGTGTATGACCAGGCCTTCTCCCTTCGGACCTTAGACCCCTGCCTGAATGGTGGCTCCTGCCAGGATGGCGTGGGCTCCTTTTCATGCTCCTGCCTCCCTGGCTTTGCTGGTCCCCGCTGTGCCCGCGACGTGGATGAGTGTCTGAGCAGCCCCTGTGGCCCCGGCACCTGCGCCGACCACGTGGCCTCCTTTACCTGCACGTGCCCACCTGGATATGGAGGCTTCCGCTGTGAGCAGGACCTACCCGACTGCAGCCCCAGGTGTGTGGGGCCTCTGCTGGGGGCTCAGGGACACCGGCATCGGATGGGGTGTGCAACGCGAGAGGGAATGGTGACAAGAAGGGGGTTCTCGGCTTGGCACCCACTTCACAACTCTGATCCGTGATGGAGCAGTGTTCGGGAAGGGTCAGGGCGTCTGTTTGGAGGTCACCTTAGGGGACGCTGGTCCCCGACAGGGCCAGGCCACGGCGGGGCGGGGCCTCCATGTGGCTCCCACCTTAGCTCTCAAGGACTTGGTGAGTTGGGGCTAAGGGACAGGATCGGGGCGGGACCTCTGCTGGGGCTGCAGCTTCTGCTGGGGGTGGGCCTAGGGGGTCAGGGAGTGTGCCCCGACCCAGGCGGGGCCGAGAAGGCGGGGCCTGCGTGTGGGTGGAGCCTGACCCAGCCTGCGCTTCCCTCCCCCTCCAGCTCCTGCTTCCACGGCGGGACCTGTGTGGACGGCGTGAACTCGTTCAGCTGCCAGTGCCGCCCGGGCTTCACGGGCGCACACTGCCAACACGAGGCCGACCCCTGCGTCTCTCGGCCCTGCCTGCACGGGGGCGTCTGCACGGCCGCCCGCCCTGGCTTCCGCTGCACCTGTCCGGAGGGCTTCACTGGCGCTCAGTGCCAGGTGGGCGTGGCCACTGGGGACCCGGGGGAGGAATCTGGAGGGGCTGTTCTGGGGTAGGGGTCTGCCGGGACCCTGGAGAAGCTGGGGTTGCGGCTTCCAGGGGGGTCGTGGCTGAGAGGCTGAGACTCTGAGAGCTTCCCCTCCAGACGCTGGTAGACTGGTGCAGCCACGCGCCCTGTCAGAACGGGGGTCGCTGTGCCCGGAGCGGGGCCTCCTTCTACTGCCTTTGCCCTCCGGGTTGGAGCGGCCGCGTCTGTGACATCCGGAGTGTGCCCTGCAGGGAGGCCGCAGCCCAGATCGGTGAGGGGGAGCACAGAGGTGGGGTGTGGGGCTCGGGAGGGTGTGCGTGCATATACTTCTTGCTAATGTGAGCCGAACACGGGTATGACAGGGCGTGTGGGCGGCATGGGGTGTGTGGCTGAGCGTTTGTGGATGCGCCACCGTGTGCCAGCTGGCCAGGGCCGGGATGGTGTAGATGCCTCTGTCACCACGAGGTAGCTGGGATGACGTTTGAGATGCTGTGTGTGACTGAGCTGGTGTGGGCAGTTGGGGTGTGGGTGTGTGTTTGTGTGTCCGTGACTGGGACGGTGCCGGTCTGGGCAGATGTGTGACGGCACGATGGAATGTGTGTGAGACCCCGGGGACCGAGGCCAGCAGGGGTGTTTGGTGATGCCGTGAGTGATGCAGGCAGGGAGGGGCACGCGTGTGCCTGACACCTCTCCTCTGTGCAGGGGTGCGGCTGGAAGAGCTGTGTCAGACTGGTGGGCAGTGCGTGGACAAGGACAATTCCCACTATTGCGTGTGTCCAGAAGGCCGCACGGGCAGCCACTGTGAGCAGGAGGTGGACCCCTGCTTGGCCCAGCCCTGCCAGCATGGGGGCACCTGCCGCGGCTACATGGGGGGTTATGTGTGCGAGGTAAGGGGCCCCCAGAGTCGAGGAGAGGGGAGCTAGTCGTGCTGGGTGTGTCTGCACACACTTGTGTGTGTCTGTGACCTGGTGTGGGTGTGGCTCTCTCTAGGCAGGTCTGGCTTTTTGCTTTTCTGTCTCTGGGTGTCATCTCGTGGGGCTATTTCTCGGTTGATCTGAGGGACTTTCTGCCCACGGGCTGTCTTTGTCTTTGATTGTGTCCTGGATGTGCCCCGTATCCCTCTGTGTGCCCTGTCTTTTTGGGTGTGAACGCATGTGCTGGTGTCTCTGGGCCCTTGTGTCTGGGTGTATGTGGGTGTTTCTCCTGGGTGTCTGTCCTGTGCATTTGTGTGGGTGTGTCCCTCTCATTGGGTGTGCCTGTAGCCCTCCGTGTGGGGGTGTCCTCTGTGTCTGAATGTGTTGCCTTGTACTGTGTGCCTGTTTTCTGTTTCCTGCACACCGGACATGCCTCCGTGTGTTGGACACTGTATGTCCTTTTGCACTGCCATCTCCGTGTCTTCCTGGGGATTATCTGTGTCCCCCCGGGCTCAGTGCTGGTCCCCGTCTCACATCGCTGCAGTGTCCAGCTGGCTACACCGGGGACGACTGTGAGGATGATGTGGACGAGTGCGCCTCCCAGCCCTGCCAGAACGGGGGCTTCTGCATTGACCTCGTGGCCCGCTATCTCTGCTCCTGCCCCCCGGGAACGCTGGGTACGCCGGGGCCGGGGTTGGGGGACAGGATGGGAGGCTGGCTCTCCATCCCTTCCCGACGGCTCCCTCATCTTTCCCTCCCCCCAAGGTGTGCTCTGTGAGATTAATGAGGACGACTGTGGCCCAGGCCCACCCCTGGACCAGGGCCCCCGGTGCCTGCACAATGGTACCTGTGTGGACCTCGTGGGTGGCTTTCGCTGCACCTGCCCCCCCGGGTACACTGGCCTGCGCTGCGAGGCGGACATCAATGAGTGTCACCCAGGTGCCTGCCACGATGCACACACCCGGGACTGTCTGCAGGACCCAGGTGGGGGCTTCCGCTGCCTTTGTCATGGGGGCTTCACAGGTAAGCGTGGGAGAGGTGGCTGCCCTGGGATCCGGCCCCTGTTCCTACACTGTGGCTGACCCACCACATCCTGCTTGTCCAGGTCCCCGCTGTCAGACTGTCCTGTCTCCCTGTGAGTCCCAGCCATGCCAGCACGGAGGCCAGTGCCGTCCCAGCCCAGGACCTGGGGGTGCGCTGACATTTACCTGCCGCTGCGTTCCGGTAGGTCCCATCAGTGCCCCTGGGAGAGGAGTGGGAGCGTGGCCACGTTGCAGGACGTGGCTTTAGGGGAGAAGTGGAAGGGAAAGGCGTTCCTGAGAAATACTGAAAATACCTGGAGACTGTGTGTGCGTGTTTTGGGGGATGGCGCCCCAGGCCTCCTGGGGAAGGTGGGGCTTATCTCTGCAAGGTGGGGCCTCCAATGGGCGGGGTAGGGGAGAGGTGTGGAGGGACCTGGGGAGATTGGAGCCTCAACCTTCTCAAGCCCTGACCCCCCATCCTCCTCTCTCTCTCTTCTCCACCCTTCCAAATCCCTCCATCCCCTCCCTTTCCCCTACCCCAGCCGTTCTGGGGCCCGCGTTGCGAGCGGGTGGCGCGCACCTGCCGGGAGCTGCAGTGCCCGGCGGGCGTCCCGTGCCAGCAGACGGTCCGTGGGCCGCGCTGCGCCTGCCCCCCGGGACTGTCGGGGCCCGCCTGCCGGGGCTCGCGGGGGTCGCCGCCGGGGGCCGCCAACGCCAGCTGCCTGGCCTCCCCCTGCCTCCACGGCGGCTCCTGCGGCCCCGCGCCCCTCGCACCTTTCTTCCGCTGCGCGTGCGCGCCAGGCTGGGACGGACCGCGCTGCGAGGTGCCCGCGGCGGCGCCCGAGGCCCCCGAGGAGCCGCTGTGCCCGAGCGCCGCCTGCGAGGCCAAGAGCGGGGACAAGCGCTGCGACCGCGAGTGCAACAGCCCGGGCTGCGGCTGGGACGGCGGCGACTGCTCGCTGAGCGTGGGCGACCCCTGGCGGCAGTGCGCGGCGCTGCAGTGCTGGCGCCTCTTCAACAACAGCCGCTGCGACCCCGCCTGCAGCTCGCCCGCCTGCCTCTATGACAACTTCGACTGCCGCGCGGGCGGCCGGGAGCGCGCCTGCAAGTGAGCCCCTCCCGTCTGCCACCCGTTCGATCGTTCGCCTCAGTCCGTGTCTTCTCTGTCCCTGAGCCACACCTGCCCATCCACGGGTCCCGCTTCTCTGTCTGTCCATTCATTTCCCCACCGTCAGTCCGTGTTTAGACTGAGGGACTGTTCATACGTTTGCCCCCTCTGTTTCTTGGTGTATTCTGTCCGCCCAGCCGAGTGCTGTTTGTCTGTCTGTGCATCTCATCTACCCAGCCACGTGCCACTGTGGTCTGTCCCTCCGTCCACACGTGCCATGACCTGTTTGTCCATCCGTGTGTCTGTGCGCCCTTTCTTTCTGCCTTTGCACTCCATCTGTCTCTCCCTGCATCCTTGTTGTCCATCTTTGGACTTCGTTCTGTCCATGCATGAATTCCTTTCATCCCTCCGTACACCCAAGTGTCTGTCTACGTCTCTTCTGGTCCATCCGTGGACCGCACCTGTCCACCCATCTGTCTGTTCTTATGCCAGTCTGTGTGCCTCATCTGTCTGTGCCTCTCCATCCACGCTCATCCCTGTATCTCTTCTGTCTGTCCTTCTGTCCATCCACTCACCATTTTTGCCTCTCTGTATGCCCATTCATCTGTCCATGCCCCTACTGTCTATCCCAGCCCATCCTCTGCCCCTCTCTATTCATGAACTCTGTCTTTCTGTCTCATTCCATCTGTCCATCCCTGTGCTCTGCCTCTTTTTTTTAAGTTTATTTCGAGAGAGAGAGAGAGAGAGAGAGAGAGAGCGCTCGTGAGTGGGGGAGGGGCAGAGAGAGAGAGAGAGAGAGAGAGAGAGAGAGAGAGGGAATCGCAAGCAGGCTCTGCACTGTCGGTGCAGAGCCCGATGTGGGGCTTGAACTCAGGAACCGGATCATGACCTGAGCTGCAATCAAGAGTCGGACCCTTAACCGGCTGAGCCACCCAGGTGCCCCCAACTCGACTTCTTTTGTCCCTCTGTTTGCCTAGAACCCTTCTCTCACTTTTATGTCCCTGTCCTCATTGTCCCCCACTCCCCTCCTCACTCACCCTGGCCTCTGCCATCTCTCAGGTACCCCAGGCTTGGTCCTACCTCAGGGTCTTTGCACTAACCGGCTGTTCTCTCCGCCGGGAATACTCTTCCTTGAGGAAGCCACATGGCTCCTCCCTCATCTCCTTGAAGCTTTTGCTCAACCAGTCGCCCCTTCTCAGGGAGCTCCTCCCTGGCCACCCGACACATCCCCCGCTTCATTTTTCTCCTTAGTGCTTAGTTCCAAAAAGGGCCGTGTGTGTGTGTGTGTGTGTGTGTGTGTGTGTGTGTGTGTGTGTTTTACATTTAGCTTTCACTCGTGTACAGTTGGAAGACTGTTTTCTGCTCTTTCCATCTCATTTAATGTCTGTCTCTGCCCGCTGGAATGCCTGCTCTCCAGGGTCAAGGATTTGTGTCCGAGCCACATCCTGGGTGCCTACAGCCATATCCAGCACCCCGCAGGCCCCTGTCAATATTTATTTATCAATAGTTCGTGAAGGAATGGCTGGATTTGCAGAAAGCCTGGCACGTGCCGGATACATTCTAGTTCTCCCTCTCTCGGCCTCCTCTCGCTGTCCGACCCCCCACTCCCGCCCCCCTCCTCCCGTGTCCGGAGTCCGGGCTCCCTCTGGTGTGTGGTTGGATGACCTCTGACCCCATCCTCCCCTCCCCCAGCCCCGTGTACGAGAAGTACTGTGCGGACCACTTTGCGGACGGCCGCTGCGACCAGGGCTGCAACACGGAGGAGTGCGGCTGGGACGGGCTGGACTGCGCGGGCGAGGTGCCCGCCCTGCTGGCCCGCGGCGTGCTGGTGCTCACCGTGCTGCTCCCGCCCGAGGAGCTGCTGCGCTCCAGCGCCGACTTCCTGCAGCGGCTGAGCGGCATCTTGCGCACGTCGCTGCGCTTCCGCCTGGACGAACACGGTCAGGCCATGGTCTTCCCGTACCACCGGCCCGGCCCTGGCGCCGAATCCCGGAACCGGCGGGAGCTGGCCCCGGAGGTGATCGGGTGAGTGGCCCCCACGCTTGAGGGAGCCCGCCGCAGGTGCAGACCTAGGGGCGAAGGAGCCGTGTTGATCAGGTCTCGTGTGTTTCACTTCCCTTAACGTGCGTGTTTCACTTCCCTTAACGTGTTCGAGAGTCGTCTTGGGAGAGCGTCCAGCGCGTCTCAACTTCAGCCTGTTGACATTTGGGGCTGGATCATCCCTTCTGTCCTTCCTTCCTTCCTTTTTTTTTTTTTTTTTAATGTATATTCATTTTTGAGAGACAGAGCACGAGTGGGGGAGGGGCAGAGAGAGAGGGGGAGACGTAAGCTGAAGCAGGTTCCAGGCTCTGAGCTGTCAGCACAGAGCCCAACACAGGGCTTGAACCCCGAACCCTGAGGTCTTGACCTGAGCTGAAGTCGGATGCTTAACCAACTGAGCCACCCACGGGCTCCGGGGCTGTGTCACGCTTTGCTGTGGGGTAGTGGGGGGGGGGTTGTCTGGCGCACTGTAGGATGCTTAGCAGCATGCTTGGTCTCCACCCACTACATGCAGGTAGCATCCCCTCCCGCCACAAGATGCGACAACCCAAAACACCTCCGGCTACTGGCAAGGGTCCTTGGGGAGCAGAGTGGTTAAGGGCATTCGTACTTTTAGTTTTTTACAAATGGAAATCAGAGAACTTTCCTGATGGTGGCCTGGTAGAGCGGTCAGAAGGGAGGTGTGGCCTCTGAGCTGGGATGGGGCCCTGACAGAGGAGGGCTGGATTCTAGAGATGGAGGGCAGGGGTTTTAACCGGGTAGGGCTGGAGCAGGGACATGATGTGCTAGTCCCTGGGTGCATTGATGGGGTTACTGGAGGGGTCTCGTCAAGAAAAAGGACACAGGGTGATAAACAGGGGTCACTTTCAGGCTTGCAGAATCTGAGGAGTCTGGGGGTGTCGTGGAGGCCCCCCAGGAGACAGCCAGAGGCTGAAGACATGGACAAGAAAGACAAAAGGGTGTTGGAGCCCTGGGAGGGACTCAGAGGAGCGGGGACAGAAGAATGATCTGGGAACAGTGAGATAAAGACTGGTTGAGGGAAATCAGCTCAGGAAGAAGGGGAGGTGGGGCGCCTGGGTGGCTCAGTCGGTGAAGCTTCCGACTTTGGCTCGCGTCACGATCTCACAGCTCGTGAGTTCGAGCCCTGAGTCCCTGTGCTGACAGCTCAGAGCCTGGATCCTGCTTCAGATTCTGTGTCTCCCCCTTTCTCTGCCCCTCTCCCACTTGCGCTTTCTCTCTCTCTCTCTCTCTCTCTTAAAAAAAAAATAAACATTAGAGAAAATACGTGGAAAATGTTTAAAAAAACAAAAGAGAAGGAGCAGGCAGGGAGATAGGAGGAGAACCAGGCCATGTGGCACTAAGGATCTCAAGGCAAGATGGAGTTTGGAGGGCTGGGTTCCTGGAAGCGGAGCCTGAGGCAGGGATTCAGATATATGTGCCATTCGGAAGGGGCACTCTCAGGAGAGAGGGAAAGAGAGAAGCAGGATGTGGCAGGGAGCAAACGAGGCAGAAGGAGTCTCAGTCTGAGCTCAGGGAGCTCTAGAGCATGACCGGCGCTTCAGAGTCCTTGTGACAGGAGGGCACCTTTGTACCCCCCAAATCAGCCAGTCACCGGCTGAGGGCTGCCCTAAGGGGTGTCCCCTCCCACGTGAAGAGGTCCCCACTTTGCTGAGGGTCATCTGTTAGAAGTCAGCGCTCACAGTAGTTCGGAAACGGACGCACCGGCCTGGTAAAGGAGACTGGCATCCACTGGAGATCTTGATGTGAAAACAGTGCCCAGTGCCCACTGGATTCGTGGCTGGGGGGACACTGGTGGCCACAGCAAGACTGGTTTGGGGTGGGGTGTGGTGAGGGGGGCCTTGCCAACGTGCGTGGAAACGGCTCTTCTGAGTCCAGGGCATGGGGCTCCGTGCCTGGCCGGCAGCAGGTTGAGCCCCCCCTCCCCCCGTCCTTCCCTTGGGTCCCCGAAGCTCTGTGGTGATGCTGGAGATTGACAACCGGCTGTGCCTGCAGTCACCGGAGAATGACCACTGCTTTCCCGACGCCCAGAGTGCGGCCGACTACCTGGGAGCCTTGTCGGCGGTGGAACGCCTTGACTTCCCGTACCCGCTGCGGGCCGTGCGAGGTGAGGCCTGGCCTGGTGGCAGGGTGGGGGGGGTGGGGGGGGTGGGGCGGCCGGCCCCGGGCTGAAGCCCTCTGCTTCCCACCCCGCAGGGGAGCCGCTGGAGCTGCCGGAGCCGAGCATGCCGCTGCTTCCGCTGCTGGCCGCCAGCGCGGTCTTCCTGCTGGCCATCCTCGTGCTGGGCGTCATGGTGGCCCGGCGCAAGCGTGAGCACAGCACCCTCTGGTTCCCCGAGGGCTTCGCGCTCCACAAGGATGTGGCTGCCGGCCACAAGGGCCGCCGGGAGCCCGTGGGCCAAGACGCGCTGGGCATGAAGTATGGACCCCGCCCACTCCCGATGGCTGACTGGGGGCGGGGCTTGGGAGCCCTTGAGCCCACTTTGACCCGACTGACCTCTCATCCCCACCAGACCCTAGCTTCAGACTCCAGCCCAGACCCCAGTACGCGTCCCCTTGACCACTGACTGACTCCATGATCCCGGGGGGGGGGCACCCCTGACTTGTGACCCCCTGACCCCCATGTCCTGTATCTCCGCTCCCCTGACTCGAATCCTGCTCTGACCGCCCCCTGACCCTGCCTTGATCCTGGCCTCTCCAATTTCACCAAGATACTCAAGATTTGTTCCCATGTGACTGCTGGCCTCATGATCCTTATCTGCACCCCGACCCCTCATGGAGCCCTGACCCTATCGTCTATGACCGCCCCCCCCCCCCAATACCACCTCTGGCTCTAACCCACCCTGACCTTTGACCCCACCTCTGACCCTCTGTCCACCCCCAACTCAGTGTTCATTCTCCATGATCCTCAATCCTGGCCTTGGCCCTGGGCCTCGCCTCCAACTCCCTTATCTGTCCCTCAAGACCCCCCAACCCTGCCCTGCCCTAACCCCAGAATGTACCCCTCTCCTGCGACCCCATGACTTCCTGACTCTTCAGTACAACCTACTTAATTCTGGCTGCATCCTTACCTGTGGGGAGGATAACTACATCCTCATGACTCCTGATGTCATCCTGTGTATTCTTTGCTATATGCCTGTGACCCTCAGCTATCCCACAGCCCACTGTTCTGACCCCTGACCCCGTTCCTGGCCCTTCCCCGATTCCACCTTAAGACCCTGGCTGCCACCAATCATAACCCCTGACTATCCCCCCCAGTGACCTTAACTTCGTCCAGCAGCCTCTCTTTGGACTCTGTATCTTGGACCCCAGAACCCAACCCCAGCTGGCCTCTGGGGGCTTGTCTCTGACCCCACCCCAAATCCTCCTTCCAGGTTGCATGTCTCAGTTGTCTCTTCTCCCCTCCCCCCTTCCCATTGTGCCCACAGGAACATGGCCAAGAGCGAGAGTCTGATGGGGCAGGTGGCCACAGACTGGATGGACACTGAGTGCCCAGAAGCGAAGCGACTTAAGGTGGTGTCCTTTCTCTGACCCCTGCCCTCGGAGTTCTGGGTGGAGGGCCCCTGATGGTCAGTGGGAGAGTCGCAGGAAGTCTCCGCTCTCCCTGGCTCTGGGGAACAGTCATGGTGGCCGCCCCATCCTGCCCCTCTCTAACCAGGGCCCTGCTCCCAGGTCCGTGTGAGGTCTTCTGGAGCGGAGCCCCTGACCTAGACAGCAACTCTGCTTTCTCACTGTGGGTTCCCACTTTGTCCAGGGTGCCCAGCCTGAAAGTGCTCCGAGCTGGTTTTAAACACCCTTTCCTGTACTGGGGCCACACCCGTGGGCTCTGTCTTGGTCAGCTTACACAGCCGTTACAAAATACCACAGACTGGGGGTCTTAAATGACAGATACTTCTTTTCTCACAGTTCTGCAAGCTGGAAGTCAGGGAACAAGGTGCTGGCAGGGTTGGGTCGTGGTGAGGGCTCTCTTCCAGGCTTGTAGACAGCCTCCTTCTCTGTGTCCTCACGTGGTGTTCTTCTGTGTGCATGGAGGGAGAGAGCTCTGGGGTTTCTTCCTCTTCTTACAAGGATCTCAGTCCTGTTAGTTTAGGGCCCCATCCTTATGACCTTGTTTAGCCTTGATTATCTCCTTAAAGGTCTTCTGTCCAAATACTCTTGTTTGCTGGAGGTGAGGGCTTCAACATATGATTTTGGGGGGACAACAGTTCAGTCTGTAACACGTTCCTGCCAACATTCCCTTATACTTGCTAGATGTCTTGAACACACGCAAGCATCCTGTTTTGTCTTTCGAAGGACCCTGTAAAGCAGCTGTTGATATACATCTCAATTCTCAGCCGCCTCTCCCTGGCTAGATTTTAATGTTTGTGAAATGGAGACATCTGTTACAATTGACAGCTGGAAGAAATCTGTTCACCTCAGGCTTTTCTTTTTCTTTCTTATCCCAAAGTGGGTAAAGTGGGTATTAAGTAGATAGCAGAATAGGTTTTGTTTTTTTTTTTTGTTTTTTTTTTTGAGAGAGACACAGTGCAAGTGTGGGGAGAGGCAGAGGGAGACACAGAATCTAAAGCAGACTCCAGTGAGCTGTCAGCACAGAGCCCGACGCAGAACTCGAACTCACAAGCCATGAGATCGTGACTTGAGCCAAAGTCGGATGCTTAACCGACTGAGCCACCCAAGTGTCCCATGCAGTAAGTTTTTGATGGCATTTTGGTATTGCAGAATGACAGCATTATCCTGATTTTGCTAATGAGAAGTTCAGAGCTCTAACGTGATCTGCCAGGTGATGGACAGCTAATCAGAAAGGGTCAGGGAGGCTGGGACAGCTGTCCATCACCTGGCTCTCCCCTTTCGTGAAATTCAACTCTCCTCCTGGGTCCTTAAGCTCAGGTCTGGCTTGATCAGGCTGTGTTTGGTGCTTGAGGGCTCCTAAATGTCCTGGGAGGCTAGTTAAGAATATTCTGTCCTGAAGGGCACCTGGGTGGCTCAGCCGGTTAAGGGTCCAGGTCTTGATTTCATCCAGGTCATGATCTTGAGGTCCTGAGATTGAGCCCCACATTGGGCTCAGTCCAGAGTGTGGAAACTGCTTGGATTCTCCCTCCCCCACTTATGCTCTCTCCCTCTCTCTCTCTCTCTTTCAAAATAAATATACTGAAGAAGAAAAAAAATTTAAAAATACCAAAAAAAAAAAAAAAAAAAGAACATTCTGTCTTATTTCCGTAACATCACTATGCCTTTTGGACTCTGAGTCTGAAATTTATCAAGCTCCTGCTAGGGGCCCAGGTGCTATGCTTGTGAAGGTAAACTGATACATTTGTGTCTATTTTGTCCTGATACCTCATGTTCATGTTCACAGTACTGGGTGGGAGTCCCACGTGGTATCCAGGGCCTCTCTTTGCTTCTCTCTTTCTCTCCCACCCATTCAGCCTTTTCTCAGACTAAAATTGATCCTTGAAGTACCAGCCCCCCACCCCCGCGTTTCTTTTGCTAGTGATTTGTAGTTTCCAGAATGCAAATTTTGCATTTCTTCTGTTAAATTTAATTCTAAATGTTTTACTCTTCCTGATGCTGTTGTCATGGGATTGTTCTCTCAATTTCGTTTTCAGCGTGTTCGCGTCTAGGGTGTAGATAGGTGTCTACTGACAGGGGCTGTGCTCCGTGTCTTTTCCTTGATCACCCACCTTGGATTCCCAGCCCTCCCCACTTCCTACCCAGATTAAAATCCCACGTCTTCCTTTTATGGGTTCTCTGAGCTCCTGTATGTCAATTTCCTGTTTCCATATGTAGAAAAGAAGCAGGATATTCGTGGTTTCTTGGGGCCGTGTGTGCATCTCCAGGAGAGAAAGCTGTGAGGATGCCCAGACTGTCCCTCTATCTCTCGGCTCTTTGTGAGAGCCTGGGTCCTTGTGCCTCCAGGTAGAGGACCCTGGCGTGGGGGCCGAGGATGCTGTGGATTGTCGCCAGTGGACTCAACACCACCTGGTTGCAGCTGACATCCGTGTGGCACCAGCCATGGCCTTGACGCCCCCACAGGGCGATGTGGATGCTGATGGCGTGGATGTCAATGTGCGTGGCCCAGGTCAGTGGTGATGCCTTCCCCCTCCAAGGATCCCCTTACCAGTCCTCCTTGGGAAAAGTTGCATCTGGGTCTGTGTCCTGGGGAGAGTTGGGTCTGTCTGGGGGTGTGTGTTAATCAGGACTCTTGGTTGTAAGTCATAATAGCCCAACTCAAACTAGTTTAAGTAAAACGAGAGATTTACTGGCTCTTGTAACCGAAAGCATTGTGGATATTTGGGTCCAGGACTCCAGCCCGAGGAGGCTTTCTCCGGGGGGCATGATAGCCACAGGCCTGACCAACCTTGTAAAACCTTTATTACCAGGGCGCCTGGGTAGCTCAGTCAATTAAGCATCTGACTCTTGGTTTCAGCTCAGGTCCTGATCTCACAGTTTGTGGGTTCAAGGCCCACACCAGACTCTGTGGTGACAGCATGGAGCCTGCTTGGGAATCTCTCTCTCTTTCCTCTCTCCTCTCTTTCTGCCTCTTCTGACCACTCACCCACGCTCACTCTCTCTCAAAATAAATAAATAAACATTAAAAAGAAAAAAAATAAAACCTTCATTACCAGTTACCCTAGCAAAAGTCCCAGGATGAGTTCTGATTGGATGGACTAGAGTCACCTGCCCATCCCTCAACTAATCAGTGCGACCCGGGGGCTGGAATATGCAGATTGACTGCAGGTCTGGCCCTAATGCCTCTCCTTGAGCCAAGGATTGGGTTTAGCTCTACTCGGGGCTTGAGGATGGAAAATGGGGTGCTTATGGCTCCCTAAGGGAAACGAGCAAATGCTCATGCAGAGTGTAGCAGATCACATTATTTGGATTCTCTCAGATTCGTCTTTCCTGCATTTCGGGGTATTCCTCCCCCAGCTTGTTTTGCTTTCATTCCAAATGACCTGCACTGATGGCTCTTTTTTGAAATTCCTCAGGCCACCAGGGCCTGAAGTGCCTGGGATTTTATGTCTCTGGGGTGGTTCTTGTTTTTTTTTTTTTTTTTTTTTAAGTTTATTTATTTATTTTTGAGAGTCAGAGAAAGAGAGAGACAGACAATCCCAAGCAGGCTCCGTGCTCTGTCAGCGCAGAGCCTGATGCGGGGCCCGAACTCATGAACCTTGAGATCATGACCTGAGCCGAAATCAAGAGTTGGACGCTTAACCAACTGACGCACCAGGCGCCCCCTGGGGTGGTTCTTCACTAGCGGGTGGGGGAGCGTGAAAGACACAGCTCCTTTGCCTCAAGCGGGATTACACCTCTGCGGTACCTGAGTCCCCCTTCAGGATCGGGCTGAAGTAACCCCCTGGGAATTTGCCTGACGTTGAACGCTTGCTTCTTCCTCCCTCCCTTGTCCTGTATCTGCCTTGGGAGCCCTTCTGTGACAGGTCACCTGCCCGTGCATCCTTATCCTGCCCTGGCTTCTCGGGTACCTGGCACAGATGCCATGCGTGTCTGTGTGTGCGTGCATGCACACGCATGTGCATGTGTACACACGTGCACACATGGGTCCAGATGGGAGGACTCGTCGCTCCCTCTTGTGACCCTTGTGTCCCGCTTCCTGCTAATGCAATGCCCTCAGCCGCGTTCGCTGGCAAGGCCCCCTGTGCCCACCTCCTCGTGACACATTCCCGGCCTTTGCAGACGGCTTCACCCCACTGATGCTGGCCTCTTTCTGTGGCGGGGCTCTGGAGCCAATGCCCACCGAGGAGGATGAGGCAGAAGACGCGTCAGCCAGCATCATCTCAGACCTGATCTGCCAGGGAGCCCAGCTTGGGGCACGGACTGACCGCACGGGCGAGACAGCCCTGCACCTCGCTGCCCGCTATGCCCGGGCCGATGCGGCCAAGCGGCTGCTGGATGCCGGGGCAGACACCAATGCCCAGGACCATTCAGGCCGCACTCCTTTGCACACTGCTGTCACCGCTGATGCCCAAGGCGTCTTCCAGGTGAGGTGGACCTGCCCCTTTGGACTTCGGAGCTGGCAGCCGACATGAGGCATCAGCCAGGCCTGGGTTTGAGCCCTGGTCCTACGAGACGGAGCTTGCTTTTCTCATTTGTTAAATGGGGGTCTGTGGGAGTATGGGGCCTGGCAGGTACCTGCTTCCTGGACTTCACGGAGTCTATAGGGGACGTGGGGGTTGGGGAGCTCAGGGGACTTGGAGATGTACCTGGTCCTTCTGTTCCTGCCGTGACCCTCCCTTCTGCACACCTTCCCTTCTAGATTCTCATCCGGAACCGCTCCACAGACCTGGATGCCCGCATGGCGGATGGTTCAACGGCGCTAATCCTTGCAGCCCGTCTGGCGGTGGAGGGCATGGTGGAAGAACTCATTGCCAGCCACGCTGATGTCAATGCTGTGGATGAGCTTGGTACGCTGTGGGGAGTAGCTGTGGGTGGAGGCTGAGAGGGGGCATCTGGGCCCTAACTGTAGGTGTTAACTCACACCCACACTGAGACCCAATCACTGAAACTCATGCACGTGCAACAGAGTGTTTTGTTTTTTGGTTTTTTTTTTAATGTTTATTTTTTGTTTATTTTTGAGAGAGAGACAGAGTGTGAGTGGGGGGAGGGGCAGAGAGAGGGAGACAGAACCCGAAGCAGGCTCCGGGCTCCAAGCTGTCCGCACAGAGCCCAACGCGGTGCTGGAACTCACGAACCGTGAGATCATGACCTGAGCCGAAGTTGGACACTTAACTGACTGAGCCACCTAGGCGTCCCACGTGTAACAGAGTTTTGATGTGGACTTACACTCACATGTTTTGTGTGTGTGTGTGTGTGTGTGTGTGTGTGTGTGTGTGGCATTTGCTAGCCCATATGACACCTCCGTGACTTAGAAAAAGGTGGCCTTCCCGAAGACACTTCATTTCCGTTTGCTTTAGCAGAAGAACTTACTATGCTGCCCTCTGCTGGAAAGCTGGTATAGTACATTTGCAAATTGGCCAAATCCATCCATACGTGATGGCAAATACCTCTGTGGAGGTGGCTTGCTTGCACAGATCCCGACCTTTCTGGAGCAGGTGTTCTCAACCTCTGCACCATTTACACTTGGGGTTGGATGATTCTTTGTGCTGGGGGCTGTCCTTGCAATGTAGGATATTAAACAGTGTCCCTGGCCTTGACCCACTAGATGCCAGCAGCACCCCACTCCCCAGCTGCGACAACCAAAAATGTCTCCAGATATTGGCAAATGCCCCTGGGTCGGGGGATCACCTCTGTTTGAGAACTGTGGCTCTGGAGAACCACTGTCCAGTAGGACTTTCTGTGTTGATGGAAATCATTCTTGGTCTGTAATGAGCAATGTGGTGGCCCCTGGCCACATGTGGTGGCTTTTGAGCACTTGAAATGTGGCTAGGGCAAATGAAGAGCTAAATGTTTTGTTTCATTTAATTTTTTAACCTTTGTTTTGCTTGCTTTCTTTAACAAGCTTTATTTATTTTTAAAAATGTTTTTATTTATTTTGAGACAGAGAGAGACAGAGTGCAAGCAAGGGAGGGGCAGAGAGAGGGGGAGACACAGAATCCGAAGCAGGCTCCAGGCTCCGAGCTGTCAGCACAGAGCCCGACGCGGGGCTCGAACTCACAGAGTATGAGATCATGACCTGAGCTGAAGTCGGACGCTTAACCGACTGAGCCACCCAGGCACCCCTAAAAAGCTTTATTTATTTATTTATTTATTTATTTATTTATTTAAAGTTTAAATTATTTTTTTACATTTATTTATTTTTTAAGAAACAGAGTGAGACAAAGCGTGAGTGGGGGAGGGGCAGAGAGAGAAGGAGACACAGAATCTGAAGCAGGCTCCAGGCTCTGAGCAAGCGGTCAGCACAGAGCCCGATGTGGGGCTCAAACCCACAAACTGTGAGATCATGACCTGAGCTGAAGTCGGACGCTCAACCGACTGAGCCACCCAGGCGCCCCTAAAAAGCTTTATTTAGATGTAATTCACATACAATACAATTCAGCCATTTAAAGTATGAAATCCAGTGGCTTTTAGTATAATCACATAGTTGTACAACTATCATCATAGTAAATTTTATTTTATTTATTTATTTTTAATGTTCATTTATTTTTGAGACAGAGAGAGACAGAGCATGAGCAGGGAAGGGGCAGAGAGAGAGGGAGACACAGAATCTGAAGCAGGCTCCAGGCTCTGAGCTGTCAGCACAGAGCCCGACGCGGGGCTCGAACTCACGAACTGTGAGATCATGACCTGAGCCGAAGTCGGACGCTTCACCGACTGAGCCACCCAGGCGCCCCTCATCATAGTAAATTTTAGAACATTTTCACCACCTGGAAGAGAAGCACTCACCATTAGCTGACACCCTCCAATCTCCTTACCTTCCCAGCAGTAGGCAACCCCTTAAACACATACTTTCTGTATGGATTTTCCTACTCTGAATGTTTCCTAACATTCATTGGCTGCTGCTCCTATGAACAATCATGTACCGGTTTTTGTGTAGACATATGTTTTCATTTCTCTTGGGTACACAACTAGGAGCGAAATTGCTGAGTCATATGGTAACTCTCTGTTGAATCTTGTGAGGAGCGGCCAGACTTTTCCACAGTGCCTGCCCTGTGTCACATTCCTGCCGGCCGTGCATGAGGGTTCCAGTTTCTTCACGTGCTCGCAGATAGTTGTTATTAACTGTCTTTTGTTACAGCCTTCCTAGTGGGTGTGAATTGGTATCTCGTTGTGGTCTTGATTTTTATTTCCCTGGTGGCTAATGATGTTGAGCATATTTCCATGTGCTTATTGGCCATGTGTATATCTGCTTTGGAAAAATGTCTATTTTGATGCTTTGCCCATTTTTAAAAAAGTTAACTTATTATTTGAGAGAGAGAGAGAGAGAGAGAGAGAGAGAGCATGTGCACGAGTGGGGGAGGGGCAGAGAAAGAGGGAGAGAGAGAGAGAATCCCAAACAGGCTTCATTCTCAGCATGGAGGTTACCCCAGGGCTTGATTCCACAATGGTGAGATTTTGACCTGAGCCAAAATCAAGAGTCAGACGCCCAAATGACTAAGCCACCTGGGCGTCCCTGCCTGTTTTTAAATTGGGTTTTTGTTTTTTTATTCTTGAGTTAGAAGACTTCTTTATATATTTTTGGTATAAGACTCTTATCAGATACGTGGTTTATAAAGATTTGTCCCATTTATAGGTTTTCTTTTCACTTTCTTGATGGTGTCCTTAGAAGCACAGACATTTTAATTTTGATGAGATCCAATTTATCTATTTCTGTTGTTACTGTTTTTTTTTTTTTTGTTTTTGTTTTTTTTTTTTTTTTGGTGTCCTAGCTAAGAATTCTTTGCCTAAATCAAGGTCATGAAGTTTTATTCCTCTGTTTTCCTCTAAATGTTTTATAGTTTGAGCTCTTACATGTAAATATTTGATTCACTTGAGTTGATTTTTGTATTTGGTGTGAGGTAGGGATCCAGCCCCGTTCTTTTGCACGTGGAGATCCAGTTGTCCCAGCACCATTTGTTGAGAAGGCTAGCCTTTCCCTGTTGAGTGGTCTTGGCAGCTGTGTTGTTTAATTTTAATCAGTGTAAATCTAAAGAGCAGGGTGTGCTTGGTGGCTACTTCATGGGACAGGCACAGCGCTAGCTACAACCGAGTGAGGTCCACATAGTACCCCCGCCTGTGTATGGAGAGTCACGCACTGTAGGTGTGCACATACACGCACAGTGTCTCTCTTGGACAGAGAGCGTCGTCCCACAGGTCGGCACATATAGGGACCCAAACACATGATCAGGTACTCATGGGAGGTCCCCCCACCCGCCTGCCTGCCAGGCCATATTCTAGACACTTTCTGTCCCCCGGCCGTGGGACCCTAGCAAATGAGCTTAGTCCTAACCCTAACTTCTCCCCCCACCCTCTACAGGGAAATCAGCCTTACACTGGGCAGCAGCCGTCAACAATGTGGAGGCCACGTTGGCCCTGCTCAAAAATGGAGCCAACAAGGACATGCAGGATAGCAAGGTGAGCCCCAGCCCTTGACCCACTAGGCAGTCAGCCCTAAATATGGCAAAGAGCAGGGTGGGGTGGGTTAGTGGGAGCATTCATCTTGCCTGCAGCCAAGTTAGGATTTGGACCTAACAGCCTCTAACAGTGGATTAGAGGAGAAAGCGTGTGGCAGTTGCTGTGTGACCTTGGGCAAATTGCTGAACATCCCTGAACCTCAGTGTCCTCATCTGTGAAGTGGGGAGGCAACAGTACCCACCTCGTTGTTGTCTCCTGAGGATTCACTGAAATAACGCATTTGCAAAATGCTTAGTAGATCCTCAATGAAAGGTAACTGTTACGATCATTGTTTTAAAAGCCTTGCAGGGTGAAATTACTCTCCTCATTTTATAAATGGGAAGAGTGAGGCTCAGAGGGGCACAGGGATGGATTCTGTCCTTATCTGACATTTTGATATTTTATCCATTACAGATTTTTTGGCCAACAAGTATAATTTAAGAAAGGGCTGCATTAAAATATCATTTAGTTTGATGATTGGCTTTTTAAAAAAAAATTTTTTTTTTAACATTCATTTATTATTGAAAGACAGTCAGAGCGTGAGCAGGGGAGGGGCAGAGAGAGAGGGAGACAGAATCCGAAGCAGGCTCCAGGCTCTGAGCTGTCAGCACAGAGCCTGATGTGGTGCTTGAACTGAACAAACCGCGAGATCATGACCTGAGCTGAAGTCGGACGCTCAACCGACTGAGCCACCCAGGTGCCCCCGATGATTGGTTTTTGACGCCCCCTTAAGTTTTGTGCCTAAGGGGAGTGTCTCACTTTCCTCACCCTAGTCCTGGCCCTGGGGCATGACGCTTAGTAGGCACTGGACGGATGCGCTTTAAAGGAAGGAACTTGCCTAGTTTCCCCTCAGCAGAGCGGGGATCCCATCCAAGCTCTGCTGGGCAGGAGAGTGTGGCTTCTTAGCTGGTTTCCACCAGAGGCTAGAAGGCCGCCAGACCTTGGCCAGGAGTTAATCCGGGCTCTTGGGATGCTGATCTGTCGTGGGTTCTGTGCCTCACTCCCGCTCAGGAGGAAACTCCACTGTTTCTGGCCGCCCGGGAGGGCAGCTATGAGGCTGCCAAGCTGCTGCTGGACCACTTCGCCAACCGCGAGATCACAGACCACCTGGACAGGCTGCCGCGGGACGTGGCCCAGGAGCGGCTGCACCAGGACATCGTGCGCCTGCTGGACCAGCCCAGTGGGCCCCGGAGCCCTCCCGGCCCACACGGCCTGGGGCCCCTCCTCTGCCCCCCGGGGGCCTTCCTCCCGGGCCTCAAGGTGGCACAGTCTGGGGGCAAGAAGAGCCGGAGGCCACCCGGGAAGGCGGGGCTGGGGCCGCAGGGCGCCCGGGGGCGGGGCAAGAAGCTGACGCTGGCCTGCCCCGGTCCCCTGGCCGAGAGCTCGGTCACGCTGTCGCCCGTGGACTCGCTGGACTCCCCGAGGCCCTTCGGTGGGCCCCCCGCGTCCCCTGGCGGCTTCTCCCTCGAGGGGCCCTACGCGGCTGCCACCGCCACGGCTGTGTCCCTGGCGCAGCTCGGTGGCGCCGGCCGGGCCGGTCTAGGGCGCCAGCCCCCTGGGGGCTGCGTGCTCAGCTTGGGTCTGCTGAACCCCGTGGCCGTTCCCCTCGACTGGGCCCGGCTGCCGCCACCTGCCCCGCCGGGCCCCTCGTTCCTGCTGCCACTGGCGCCGGGACCCCAGCTGCTGAACCCCGGGACCCCCGTGTCGCCCCAGGAGCGGCCCCCACCGTACCTGGTGGCCCCGGGACACGGCGAGGAGTACCCGGCAGCCGGCGCCCACGGCAGCCCCCCCAAGGCCCGCTTCCTGAGGGTCCCCAGCGAGCACCCTTACCTGACCCCCTCCCCCGAGTCCCCCGAGCACTGGGCCAGCCCCTCGCCTCCCTCCCTCTCGGACTGGTCAGACTCCACGCCCAGCCCAGCCACTGCCACCGGGCCCGCGGCCACAGCCGCTGGGGCGCTGCCTGCCCAGCCGCTCCCCCTTTCCGTCCCAGGCCCGCTAGCTCAGGCCCAGACCCAGCTGGGGCCCCAGCCCGAAGTCACCCCCAAGAGGCAGGTGTTGGCCTGAGAGCTCTCCAGTTCCTGGGTCTTGGGGGGCTGAACAGACATCCTGTCCTGATTCTCTCTCTCCCCCCGCTTCCTTTGTAGACCTTTTCCTTCTCTTTTCTCTCCACCAGCCTCCTTGCACCGGTCCGACTCCCCCTCGAAGTGTGGCTGAGATAGGTCCGCAGCCTCGGCTTTCAGTCCTGCTTTATTTATAGGGGGTGCGGGCTGACTCCCCCCCACCCCCTGGGTCTTGAGATGAGCCTGGGGCCTCCTCCTGCACCCCCCCTATCCCCATGCTTCCGTCCCTCCCCCCTCTCCTGCCTCCTCTGGTCTCTCTCCTTACACTCCGACACGAGTGATTTATTATTATTTTTTTTTACATTTTGTATAGAAACAAATTCATTTAAACAAACTTATTATTATTATTATTTTTTACAAAATATATATATGGAGACGCTCCCTGCCCCTGCAAACCCCCCAGTGCCCCCGTGGGGCTGAGTCTGTGGGCCCATTCGGCCAAGCTGGATCCTGTGTACCGAGTACACAGGCATGACCAGGATCCTGTGTACCGAGTACACAACCCTGGTGTGTACCAAGTAGGCACCCTTGGGCGCACCCTCCGGGGCGGGGGGCGGGTGAGACTTGGGAGCCTGTTTCCTCCCCCATGTCCCTCACTTCACTGCATTCCAGATGGAACTTGTTCTATAGCTTTGCTGGGGGGAGGACTCTTCTGGCCCAGAGAGCCCGCCCCAGGTCCCCCCAACCCTAGAGCCGGGGCCATCTCTCTTGGGGAGCTGGGTGGGGGTGGCTGGTGAGAACATGAGGACCAGGGGAGATGTGTGCATGTCACTTTGCCTCCCTCTAAACACGGGACTGCAGGAAGGGAATGAGCTGCCTGGTGGCACCCCTCCCCTGGTACTCCCCCCCCCCCCCCCCCCGCCCAGCCCCGGGGGCAAAATAGAAGTATTTTTAGGCTATTTTTGTAATGTGGCTTCTGGTCACTATCCCTGTGTAGCTAAATTCCCTTGCATTGTACAGCCCCCAGTCCCCTCACCACCTAATAAAGGAATAGTTAACACTCAGTGTCCTTGGTCTGTGTCTCGAGAAGGTGGGGGGTGGGGGGTAGTGGTGGGCCTTCTATATCTCTGGGGCCGACTTGAGTTCCCATCATGGGTTGAACCCCATGCAGCTTGCCAGCCCACTCCTGCTTCCTCTCTTGGCAGATGACTCTGCTGATTAGTTCAGAGGTGGTCACCTGACTTCAGGTGAGCCAATCAGATTCCCTTTCCCCAGAAGTTCCTTAATACAGATGCTGAGAAAGAGGTCAGTTGTTGGGGCTTCTAAAGCCATGGGCAGATGGAGAACTATGGGTGGCTAGTTTTATTGGCGGGGGGTGGGGGGAGTGCTTGGGTGGCTCCAGAGACTTGGAGGCAGTATCTGAGTTCCAGTTGGAGCATCCATTCTAGTTAATTGAGCGTGCATTCCATTGGCACCAACAGGTATTTAATAATTGCCTCCTAAGTGCCCGATGCTGCTTCTGCATGAATCTCACCTCTACCTTGTGCTCCCTTGGGTTCTGGAGACAATGCTGCACGTGTGTAATAAGTACTCCTTTGCACGTACCAGCATAGATGGATTTCTCTGTCTTGCAACCAGTTGTGCCCCCAAACAAGGTTGTGTTTGCACTGGGACCCTCCGGGAAAGGAGGATGGGAGAATGTTCACTGATTCCTCCTGTCATTTTGTCATCGGCAGGTCCCTTCCCTTGCCTCCACGCTGACCTCGGTTCTTGAGTTTTGCCAAGAAAGAATTCAGAGCTAAACTCTCAAGCAAGTGAGAGTTGAATGGCAGTTAAAGAGACCTACGGAGGACAACTACACCAGGGGTCAGGGTTGTCTTGTTTTTTATACTTGCATGGGTTATAGGTCATAGCTAGGGGAGTCTCTAATTGCCTCCAACCATCTAAGGGACCCCTCCTGCCGGTTGGGAGGGGGGCATTGGGGGCCCTATATGGTCCTTGTGGAACCCTCACGGCAGCCTTCCCACAGCAGGGGTGTCAAAACCGCGATGTAAATGTATAGTTATGAAACTATGGAGGGCAACAGTTATAGGGAAGAACGCCCCCCCCCCAGCCCCTCCCCTTGACTCTCTCCGCTGTTTGGAATTTGATTTCCTCTCTTTTTATCAGAAAGGATCTGTTCCCTGCTCATATCTAGCTAACTGCCTACTCTACCAATTTGGAGTGCTCTTGGTTGCCAGTGACACAAAAAACCTACTCAATAGGCTTAAACAGAAAAGGAATTTATTAGCTCATATAACTAAGAAGGACCAGCTTCGGGAAGATCGGATCTAGCAACTCAAATGAGGTAGGCGAACAAGTTCTGAGTTTCTCTTTATCTCTACAGCTTTTTCTCTGGGTATCAGTTTCACCCTCGGGCTCCACATAGTACCCTTACTATGTAGCATCGCCCTCCTTCTGTGTTAGCAAAGTAGGTGCAAAGATCACAGACCATACTGCACTTTCCAGAGAATTGAGAAGCTTCTAGTTTCGAGGTGGATTTTGTAGTGACCTCAACCGGGTCAGGCATCCATCTTCTAACTCAGGGTTTCTCAACATCGGCAGTATTGGGATCTGGGACCCAATCGTTCTTTGCTCTGGGGGCCGCCCTGGGCATTGTCGAATGTTTAGCAGCATCTCGGGCCTCCACCCACTAGATGCCAGCAGCAGCCTCTCCTCCATTGTGACAACCGGAAATGCTTCCAGACATGCCAGTTGTTCCCTGGGAGTGGGGGGCATTGCCTTTGAGCACCGCCGCATGAACGAGTCACTGGGGCAATGGGGCATGGAATGTGCGGATTCCTTAAAGCAATCGTTCTCTGCTCTGGAACTGGACGTGGCGTATGTTCAGGGACGATCAGGTTTGCAGATGCAGGCATTCTGTGGAAGCAACCAAGTGTTCATGCCACCTCTCTTCCTTGGGCTAAATCTTTGGAGATGGAACGATCTCTTTCATTGTTGTCTCAAGTTTATTTTCTGCACGTTCATCTAGCCTCTGCATGCTTGCTGGGCGCTTACTGTATGCCAAAGCCTGGACTAGTTGTTGGGGGTAGAATGATGACTTATATGGCCCGCTCTCTGCTCTTCTGGAATTTTAAGCTAGTTAGAGGATGTATAGTGGGTGTCCACTATGTCCCTGTGGATCTTGACAGAGGTTGACAGAGTCTGGGAACCCCTAAAACTCTCTACCTGTGGCTTTCTTTTGTATGGGGCAGGAATAGCCCTCAAGAACGAGGGGTGGTCGGGAGCTAATGGATAAACACCCTCGCCTCCTTTCTATTCTGTGGGAGAAATTCAAGGTGTGTTTGCGCAGCCTCAGAGCATGCCCTTTGGGATTGATCCCCATTGCCCATGGCAGCAACTAACTCTTCCTCACTGAGACTCTCTGGGGTGTTCCTTTTTGAAATGTTCCGACTGGATGTTTCTGGGATAATTTTTCAAATAAATCCTTTGCACTTGAATCCTTGGCCCAAGAGAAGTCCATCTTAGCTGTGTACATGAGTTGACTCTTGGGGCGGAGAAACCAAAATGTCTGTTGGGGTGCAAGCCATTTTGGGGATCCTTTTTTCTGAGTGCTACTCGAGGGAGGAAAAAGTCATTCTCCCAACCCACACTGCCTACTTTATCATGCAACCCTGACTTTATGTAAACAGGGCATTGGAGACGCTTGTCTCACAAAGGAGAGCTACTTTCATATCTGGTGGACCCAACTTTTTGTAAGTACATGGGAGTCTTCTCTCGGGGTGTCAGGTGGGAGAACAGGAAGTCTGCAGCAGTGGTTAAGGAAAATGAGCTAGCGGGGTTCGAAGATCCATGTGCATGTGACTTTACTGGTACCCACAAGATTCGGAGACACTTGGATTCATTGTCCTAGTTGACTTCTTGACTGAAAGGACAGTGATAGAATAGCTGTGTGTCTGCTCTTTGCCCCTCTGTTCTACCCTCACCCTTCTCTCCATTCTGTTCTGTGCTTGGGAGGGTGACTCAGGTAGAAGGAACCATCGGGCTCCTTTATCCTCTGGCTTCCACTTGGATTTGGCCAATGGGGTGGAAGATTAGGGAATAGAATGTATTTATTTCCTTGGTTCCACACCTGCAGGATAGCTGTGGTGCTCTCCATCTGGCTGCCCTCTGTGAGTTTGGGTAATTATTCCCTCTCCTTCCCCTTGGCCCTTCTGGCCTAAGGGTGGTAAAGTCTCTCTACCATTGCAAGCCCAAGGTACAGCAGCATGCCTTTCCTACATCCTGCTCACTCTATTATCGTTTATCTATCATCTATCTACTATCTATCTATTATCTATCTATCATCTATCTATCTATCTATCTATCTATCATCTATCTATCTATCTATCATCTATCTACTATCTATTATCTATCTATCTATCTATCTATCTATCTATCATCTATCTATTATCTATCTATCTATCTACTATCTACCTATCATCTATCTATCATCTATCTACCTACCTATCATCTATTTTCTATCATCTATCTATCATCTATCTATCTATCTATCTACTATCTACCTATCATCTATCTATCATCTATCTACCTACCTATCATCTATTTTCTATCATCTATCTATCATCTATCTATCTATCTATCTATCATCTATCTATCATCTATCTATCTATCTATCATCTATCTACTATCTATCTATTATCTATCTATCTGTCTATCTATCTATCTATCTATCTATCTATCATCTATCTATCATCTGTCTATTATCTATCTATCTATCTATCTACTATCTACCTATCATCTATCTATCATCTATCTACCTACCTATCATCTATTTTCTATCATCTATCTATCATCTATCTATCTATCTATCTATCTATCTATCTATCATCTATCTACTGTCTATCTACTATCTATCTATTATCTATCTATCTATCTATCATCTATCATCTATCTATCTATCTATCTATCTATCTATCTATCTATCTCTATCTACTATCTACCTATCATCTATCATCTATCTACCTACCTATCATCTATTTTCTATCATCTATCTATCATCTATCTATCTATCTATCTATCTATCTATCTACTATCTACCTATCATCTATCTATCTATCATCTATCTACCTACCTATCATCTATTTTCTATCATCTATCTATCATCTATCTATCTATCTATCTATCTATCTATCTATCTATCATCTATCTACTATCTATCTATTATCTATCTATCTATCTATCTATCTATCTATCTATCATCTATCTATTATCTATCTATCTATCTACTATCTACCTATCATCTATCTATCATCTATCATCTATCTATCTATCTATCTATCTATCTACTATCTACCTATCATCTATCTATCATCTATCTACCTACCTATCATCTATTTTCTATCATCTATCTATCATCTATCTATCTATCTATCTATCTATCTACCTATCATCTATCTATCATCTATCTACCTACCTATCATCTATTTTCTATCATCTATCTATCATCTATCTATCTATCTATCTACCTATCATCTATCTATCATCTATCTACCTACCTATCATCTATTTTCTATCATCTATCTATCATCTATCTATCTATCTATCTATCTATCTATCTACTATCTACCTATCATCTATCTATCATCTATCTACCTACCTATCATCTATTTTCTATCATCTATCTATCATCTATCTATCTATCTATCTATCTATCTATCTATCTATCTATCATCTATCTACTATCTATTATCTATCTATCTATCTATCTATCTATCTATCTACTATCTACCTATCATCTATCTATCATCTATCTACCTACCTATCATCTATTTTCTATCATCTATCTATCATCTATCTATCTATCTATCTATCTATCATCTATCTTGAGAGAGAGAGAGCAGGGGAGGGGCAGAGAGAGAATCCCAAGCAGGCTCTGTGCTGTCAGCACAGAGCCCAATGTGGGGCTTGATCTCATGAACCGTGAGATGACCTGAGCCGAAGTTGGATACTTAACTGACTGAACCACCCAGGCGCCCCATCTATCTATGTAGCTATCATCTATCTATCATGTGTCCATTCATTCATTTTTGTTCAGCTTTATGAGGCATAACATATAATAAGGCTAATCGATTTTAAGTGTAAAGCGTGACGAGTTTGGACAAGTGCATACAGTCATCAAACCGCTACTGTAATCATGTTTCCTCACACTCCTGTGTGCTAATCCCCTCCCACACCTCTGGCCCTAGCAGTCACGGACCTGCTGTCACTACAGTTTTGCCTTTCTAGAGTTTCCTACAAATGGGGTCATGCAGCGCGTTGCCTTTTGAATCTGGCTTTCCAAACTCAACATACTGCTTTTGAGATTCATCCATATCATTAGATGTGTCGATCATTATGTGTATTCCTTTTTATTGCCGACAACAGTATGCGTGATGCGTGTGACCGATATATTACAATTTTTCAGCTTAGGGACATTTCGGTAATTTTCGGTTTTAGGTGTCATGAATACACTTGCCGTGAACGTTCATTATATGGATGTGTGTGCATTTCTCTGCGGCATTTTTCTCAGGAGTGAGATGGCTAGGTTTCACGGTGTTTGTCAACTTTTTAAGACACTGTCAAGCTGTTTTCGCCAGCGGCTGTACGTGTTGTGTTCCCACCGGCAAAGTATGACCTATGCAGATGTCCGCGTCTTTGTTAACGCTTGGAATTGTCACACTCTTTGGTGTCAGCTATTCCGGTGATACAGTGGTATTTCATTGTGCTTTTCATGGCGTGTAATGTGAAAATGAGTGCATTTCTTGATGTGCTCATTGAAGATTCATCATGTTTTTAAAATGTGTTCAATGTTTATTCATTTATTTGAATTTTATTTTAAAAAATTTTTAAATTTTTTTCTTAATTGAAACAATTTTTTTTTAAATATGAAATGTATTGTCAAGTTGGTTTCCATACAACACCCAGTGCTCATCCCAACAGGTGCCCTCCTCCATGCCCATCACCCACTTTCCCCTCCCTCCCACCCCCAATGCTTATTTATTTTTGAGAGCGACAGAGAGCGAGTGGGGGAGGGGCAGAGAGAGAGGGAGACAGAATCCGAAGCAGGTTCCAGGCTCCAGGCTGTCAGCACAGAGCCCGATGCGGGTCTTGAACTCATGAACTGTGAGATCATGACCCGAGCCGAAGTCGGACGCTTAACCAACAGAGCCACCCAGGCGCCCGAAGATTCATCATCTTCAGTGAAGTGTGTGTTCAAGTCTTTTCCCACTTAAAAAAATTTTTTTTTAATTTTTAAAAATAACATACTGTAGGGACACCTGGGTGGCTCAGTTGGTTGAGCATCCGACTTCGGCTCAGGTCATGATTTCATGGTTGATGAGTTTGAGCCCTGCGTCGGTCTCTTTGTTGTCTGCACCAAGCCTGCTTCTGAGCCTCTCTGTCTCTCTCTCTCTCTCTGCGCCTCCCCAGCTTGCGTGCTTTCTCTCTCAAAAATAAATAGACATTAAAAAAATTAATAAAACAGGGACACCTGGGTGGCTCAGTTGGTTAAGCGACCAACTTCAGCTCAGGTCATGATCTCACAGTTCGTAGGTGTGAGCCCCGCGTCGGGCTCTGGGCTGACAGCTCAGACCCTGGAACCTGCTTGGGATTCTGTGTCTCCCTCTCTCTCTGCCCCTCCCCCGCTCATGCTCTGTCTTTCGCTGTCTCAAAGGTGAATAAATGTTAAAAAATGTTTTTTAAGAAAACAACAAAATATGGAAACAGCCTAAATGTCAGTCAATAGATGAATGGATAAAGATGTGTGTGTATGTGTATATACATTGTATATATAATATACATTATTTAAAATGTATGTGTATCCACATACACACACACTCATACACAATGGGATGCTCTTCAGCCACAAGAAAGAAAGCCCCCTGTGACAACTTGGATGAACCATTATGCCAAGTGACATACTCAGAGAAAGACAGATACTGAACGATATCACTCATATGTGGACTCCAAAGAGACACAGAGAATAGAGTAGGGGCCACCAGGGGTAGGAGGGTGGGGGGAATGGGGAGATGTTGGCCAGAGGGTGCATACTTCCAGTGATAAGATTAACAGGTTCTGGGGAGCTAATGCACAGCATGTGATTATAGCTAACAATATACTGTATCATATACTTGAACAGACACTACGAGAGTAGTTAGCATGGTCTCACCACAAAAAAAAAAAAAAAAAAAAAAAAAAAAAAAAAAAAGAAATGGTGGGGCGCCTGGGTGGCCCCGTCAGGTAAGTGGCGACTTTGGCCCAGGTCATGATCTTGTGGTTCGTGGTTCCAGCCCGGCATCGGGCTCTCCACTCAGTGCAGAGCCTGCTTCGGACCCCCTGTCTCCCTCTCTCTGCCCCTCCCCTGCTACCGGCCTGTGCTCCCTCTCCCTCCCTCAAAATTAAATGAACATGAAAAAGTGGTAATTACATGATGGGATGGAGGTGTTGGCTAACACTTTGGTGGTAATCATTTTGCGATATATAAGTGTATCAAATCAGCAAGTTGTACACCGTAAACATAGACAACGTTATATGTCAGATCTCAGTAAAGTTGGGGGAAAATGAAAAAGACAAATCTCTCAGCTAGGGAGACAGAAGCGGGTCTAGGACTGAACTCAGGGTGTTCTAATTTTAGGAGCTGTGTGGGAGAGGAAGAGTCTGAGAAAGGGTGGCTCACAGAGGTAGAGAAAAAGCAGATGCCATGGAAAGCAAGGGAGGCGGCCATGGCAAGGAGGGACTTCCTCATCTGGGTCTGAAGCTTCTAGAAGGTGGAGTAGGATGGGGACAGTTCCAGGGAGCTCAGAGGCTAGGGGAAGACACACAAGGACACAGGCAGTGTGAAGAGGAAACCCAGGCTGTGTGGGAGTACGGATGCAGCAGGTGACTAGCTTGGAGTGATCAGGGAGGGCTTCCTAGAGGAGGTGATGGAGAGCTGTGTCTTTCAGGAGGAGTAGGAGTTTGCCTGGAGGCTAGGAGGAGGGGAAAAGAAATTCCTGAGAGAATAGCCTGGGGAGGGGCAAAATAATGGGAAACTGCCTGGAAATCTCGGAGGAAGGGTCAGTAAGTTGGAACGGCTGGGTCTGTACCTCACTTCCTTATTATTAATTGAATAAATGCACGTGCATCCGTGTGCATGAACAGTGGGTGAATTGGGAACTAGAGAAGGTAGCAGGGGTCAGATCACAAGGGTTTTTTTTTTTTTTTTCAACGTTTATTTATTTTTGGGACAGAGAGAGACAGAGCATGAACGGGGGAGGGACAGAGAGAGAGGGAGACACAGAATCGGAAACAGGCTCCAGGCTCTGAGCCATCAGCCCAGAGACTGACGTGGGGCTCGAACTCACGGACCGCGAGATCGTGACCTGAGCTGAAGTCGGACGCTTAACCGACTGCGCCACCCAGGCGCCCCACAAGGGTCTTGAACGTGAACATGGGGAATTTGAAACTTCACTCTGGGGGCAAGGGGGAGCCAGGGAGGTCTCTGAGTAGAGAGGGGCCACGGCCAGAGCCTTCTGTCCTGGTGTCCAGTACAAAGGATGGACGGGAGGGAGGTGATGCTGTAGGCTTCTGCCGGATGAGAAGGATGCCCTGGCGGGGGGGGGGGGGGGGCTGGGGGGGGCAGGGAAGGAGAAAGAATAGAGGACATCTGACAACTTCTTAATTCTGGGGAGAGCAGGGAGAGGGGTCGAGAGGGCTGGGGTCACTCTGAGTTCAGCCTGGGCAACATTTGTAGAACATCAAGGTATCCACTCCCTCCAGCTTGCCCTGGGGGCAGAGCATGTGCGTGCGCGTGCACGTGCACGTGCGTCTTCCTCAGGGCAGCAGCCTTGCCCAGCCCACGGCGGGGGCTGATGGGCTCCGGGGAGCGCTGCTCGAGTGACAAGTGCATGTGTGATCTCCACCCATACAAATCAATCATAACTAGTTCTTCCCCCACTTTTTGCCATCAAAGCCTGGGGGTGGGGGGAGGGCTGGGGAAGCAGGCCCTGGGGTCTCTAGTTGCCAGGAGGGAGCAAATCCGCAGGGAGCCACCAGCCTGAGCCCTGGGGGCGGGGGGGGGGGGGGCTTGTTAGTGGCTGGGGAGCCCCTGGGACAGGAGCTCCAGAGACCCCTCCTGCAAATAGAACCCGGGTCCTCAGCCCCTCCCTTCTTAGGCTGTGAGCAGGGAGCGAGGATGATGCGGGCACCCTGCATGGGACGCTCCCTCGGCCATGGTGAGTGTGGGTTCAGAGACTTTGCAAAGCTGGAGAAGCCGCTGTGGCCCATCCCTGGCCCTGGGGGTGGAGCCTGAAAATGATGCGGGGCGAGTGGGGGGGGGGAGAGAAATGCCAGAGCGACTGTGAACCTGAAAACAGCCAACGGTGACAGATGGGGATGGCATTTGCCCGACAGGCGTCCAGTTCTGTGTTCTGTGGATGACAAAACGTAGAGCGGAGGAGAATACGACATCTGCCCCCGGGGGTGGGGGGAGGGAGGGACGTTTGGGGGAGCCTCCAGGAGAACCCTACAAAGCCACAGACGCTCACCTGCACACAGCGCCTGGTCCGCGCAGGGGTGCCCGCAGACCGTGGGAGCTGGACGTGCTCAGCCGCGCTCTGAACACCTGCACGCATCCCTCGCACGTGCACACACGTGTTCCCTGGAGTTTCAGGGGCACAAACGCACACACACTCATATGGCAGTGGGGGCTGGGAGGTGGCGGGGAAGGGGCTCCTGTGCGAGAGGGTTCCCAGAGAGCAGGGAGAGGAAAGGGTACGACGACTCTAGAACCTTCCCGTGACGTGGCCCTGGGCGGAGCCGCAGACCTCACAGCCCGCTGGCTCCTGCTCACTCTGTCCCCGAGAAGCAGCTGGCCCGGGGATCTCCCCGTGGCCGCAATGTTCACAGGTCCCCAGGGTGCAGACAGGGCACTCTCTTGTCCTGTAACCTGGCATGGTTTGATTAAGCGCTCTCGCCTGTCACAGCTGGACAGTGGCATTTGGACACGTTGAGGCAAAAAGTCAGGGCTCCTCAGTGGCTGCAGGGTTAAGTTTCGGCCACATTCTAGGTCTCCCTCTTTCTTCTTCCCTCTCTCCGGGGCGGGGGCTGGGGGCTGGGGCAGAAGGAGAGGGGCCCTCTGCCTGTCTGAGTTGTCCATGCTCAGCGCGTGTGTCCCCAGCATTTCCGGAGATGACAGAGTCCCCTCAGACCCCCTGGCTGGACCCGTGTCACCCTGCCCTTCCGATGCCGCTCTGTCAGCTCCCATAGTCTGCTCTTTCGTTCACACCCGTGGCCAACCCGTCAGGAAATCCAGTGGGCTCCACGTGGCTACTCTCACCACCTCCTTGGCCTTTGCCCTGGTCCGGCCCCCATCATCCCTCACCTGGACCGGCTCGGCCACCTCCTCCTTGGTCCCCAATGTTCACCTGTGTCCCCTACACCCTGTTCTCCCTCAGTGGCTGAGTCAGGTCACGTCCCCCCACCTGTACCTAATCCTCCATGGGTCCCACAGCCATGGGCATAAAAGCTCAAGTCCTCCCTGTGACCCAACAAACATGTAGCAACATGCCCCTGTCCCCCCTGTGGCCTCACCTCCTTTTTCCCTCTTGCTCCCTCTCTCTCTCTCTGTTCCTCCTGGATCTTCCTGTTCCAGGCACAGTCCAGCCCCAGGGCCTTTGCACAGGCAGTTGCCTTTACCTGGTTTACCCTCGCCTATCTTCTGGGCTGATTTTTAAAATTCTTTCAAGTGAGCGGCGCTTGGGTGGCTCAGTCGGTTGAGGGTCCGACTTCAGCTCGGGTCATGATCTCAGATCTCGCGGTTCGTGGGTTCAAGCCCCGCATCGGGCTCTGTGCTGACAGCTTGGAGCCTGGAACCTGTTTCAGATTCTGTGTCCCCTCCCCTCTCTCTGCCCCTCCGCTGCTCGTGCTCTGTCTCTCTCTCTCCCTCAAAAGTAAATAAACATTAAAAAAAATTTAAAATTTCTTTCAAGTGACAATGTGGGACCTTTGCCACCATGGTGAAGCCACCCTGGCTCATCCCCAGCCCTAGAGGCGAGATCTGAAAATAAAGGAAGGGGAACATTCCATTCCGGAGGGACTGGGTGTTCCAGAAGCTGTTTCCTTCCTTCCTTCCTTCCTTCCTTCCTTCCTTCCTTCCTTCCTTCCTTCCTTCCTTCCTTTTTCTTTCTTTCTTTCTTTCTTTCTTTCTTTCTTTCTTTCTTTCCTTTCTCTTTCTTTCTTTGTTTCCTTTCTTCTTTCTTTCTTTCTTTCTTTCTTTCTTTCTTTCTTTCTTTCTCTTTCCTTTCTTTCTCTTTCTTTCTTTGTTTCCTTTCTTCTTTCTTTCTTTCTTTTTAAATTTCAATAATGCTGCCACGAACATGTTTGTACATGTGAGTCGGACCATTTCTTCACCAGGAGAGCGTACAGGTGGAATTGTCGAGCCCAGGCAGGACTTGTGGTGTCTACAGATGGGCTGTGTCCCTCCAAGCGGCCAGGTGGAGGTGGGGTGGGGACCAGGCGCTGCTGACGCTGGCTGCCACACACTGTTCGCTCTCCTCTCCAATCTTTGCCGATCTGACGCTTTAAAGGAAATGCCGTCTCTCTCAAAGTTGGGGTCAAATCCACATAATGGAAAATGAGCCATTTTAAAGTGTACAACTCAGTGACACTTAGCATAGTCACAGAGCTGTGCAGCCATCACCGCTGTCTCTTTCCAGGGCATTTTTATCACTCAGAGAGGAGATCCCGTCCCCTCGGGTGGTTCCTGCGTGTCCCCTCCTCCCCGTGCCCTTGGCAGCCACTTCCCTGCTGCCAGTCTATGTGGAGTCAACGATGTTGGACATTTCATGTCAATGGGCTCAGAAAATATGTGGCTTTCGTGTCTGGCTTCTATCACTCAGCATGATGTTTTTTTTTTTTTAATTTTTTGAAAATGCTTACTTGTATTTGAGAGACACACACACAGAGAAAGCGAGAGAGAGAGAGAGAGAGAGAGAGAGAGCCAGGGAGGGGCAGAGAGAGAAGGAGACACAGAATCCAAAGCAGGCTCCAGGCTCTGAGCTGTCAGCACAGAGCCCAACGCGGGGCTCAGACTCACAAACTGTGAGATCATGACCTGAGCCGAAGTCGGACACTTAACCATCTGAGCCACCCAGATGTCCCATGTTTTTATTTTAAGTGGGCTCCATGCCCAACATGGGCCTTGAACTCGTGACCCTGAGATCAAGAGTCGCATGCTGCACTGACTGAGCCAGCCAGGCGTCCCCCTCTTGGTAGAGACTCTTAAGCAGTGACCGGTTTACTCTGTTTTTTTAAGAGCTAGGCTGTTACAGAATCGTGCTATGAGTGATATCACACTGTATTTGTCTTTCTCTGTCTGACTCATCTCAGCATAATGTCCTCAAGGTCCATGCATGCTGTCCCAATGACAGGATTGCCTTCTTTCCATGGCTAATATTCCATTGTGTGTACATACCACTTCTCCTCCCCCTCCTCCCCCCTCCTGCCCCTTCTCCCTTCCTCCTCCCCTTCTTCTCCCTCCTCCCTCTACCCCTCAGCCTTCTCCTCTTCTTTTTCTTCTTCCTCCTCCCATCTCCCCCCTCCTTCCCCCTCCTCCTCCTTCTTCTCCTTCTCCTCCTCCTCCTTCTTTTTCTTCTTCTAAACCCTTCTTTTTTTTTTTTAATTTTTTTTTCAATGTTTATTTATTTTTGGGACAGAGAGAGACGGAGCATGAACGGGGGAGGGGCAGAGAGAGAGGGAGACACAGAATCGGAAACAGGCTCCAGGCTCCCAGCCATCAGCCCAGAGCCTGACGCGGGGCTCGAACTCACGGACCGCGAGATCGTGACCTGGCTGAAGTCGGACGCTTAACCGACTGCGCCACCCAGGCGCCCCATCTTTTTCTTCTTCTAGGGTAATCTCTACACCAAACGTGGGGCTGGAACTCTCCGTCCGCCCCCAAGATCAAGAGTCTCATGACCCACCCACTGAGCCTGCCGGGCACCCCTATACCACATCTTTACGCATTCATCCATTGGCTGACAGTTGGGTTGCCTCCACGTGTGTGGTTTTCTTGTCTACTGAAGTGACATTTGCTAGCTGGGTGATGTTTCGTAATATCTGAGCCTCTTTCCTTTTGTGTGAAACAGGGATCCCTTCCTACCCCTCAGCCCTGGATGCATGGCAGGTCCTTACCAAATCGTCCCATTCTATTTTCTCTTGCCCTCTCCTCTCGGGCTCCCGAGAAGCAGGAGGAAAGTGCCACCTGGCTGTGTTATGCCCAGAATTCGCGATCCCCAAAGACCGCCAGGGAGCCGAGTCCGATGCAGAAGCAAAAGAGCCTTTACTCGAGCTAGCTCGAGCTCAATCCCCTACCTGCACCGAGGCAGCGGTGAGATACCGGGGAGAGAGCGAGTTTCAAAAGCACAAAGGTTTTATTGGGGCCTAGGGGCAGTTGGTGAGGTAATGGCTGTGGCCTCAGCCGATTGGCTGGGGAAGGGTTGGAGTCCTGTTAGGCAGGTGAGCGGGAGGTTACTCAAGAGCAGGAGGGGTGGTCAAGGTGAAGGACACAGAACAACCCTTTCAGCTGGTGACCGAGTTTGTGCTGGTGGGTTTCTCCCACCTCCCCCACCTGAGAACTACCCTCTTTGCGCTGTTCTTTGTCACATACCTGGTGACCCCCGGGGGCAACGTCACCATCATCACCATCATCCCCGCGGATCGGGCCCTTCACACTCCCATGTGCCGCTTCCTGGCAGTGCTGTCCCCGTCTCCTGCTACGCGCTCATCACCATCCCCGACATGCTGGCTCATCAGCTCCTGGAGGGCCAGGCCATCTCCATCCCTGGCTGCTGGGCCCAGATGTGCTTCTTCCTGGGCCTGGGATGCAGCCACTGCTCCCTCCTCACCCTGATGGGTTATGACCGCTAGGTCGCCATCTGCCAACTGCTGCGGCCCTCGGTGATCATGAGACCCACGGTTTGCCTCTGCCTGGGAGGCCTGGTTTTCTGCTCCGGGTTCTCCGTGGCCTTGATTGAGACCAGCATGATCTTCTCCTCGTCCTTCTGCCGCAGCGGCTGCGTGGAGCACTTCTATGACATCGCCCCGGTCCTGAAGCTCAGCTGCCCCGACAGCGGCGGCAGGGGACCGGCCATCTTCTTCCTGAGCATCCTCGTGGTGCTGGTGTCCTTCCTCCTCATCCTGCTGTCCTACGCCTTCATCGCGGCCGCCGTCGCGAGCATCCCCTCGGCAGCCGGCCGGCGCAAGGCCTTCTCCACCCTCACCTCGCCGTGGTCATTGTGCATTTTGGCCGCGCCTCCATCATCTACCCGCGGCCCGAGTCCGGAGGAAAGCCCGACCAGGACCGCCTGGTGGCTGTGCTCTACACGGTGGTGACGCCGCTGCTGAACCCCGTGGTGGACACCCTGCGCAACAAGGAGGTGCGGGTGGCTCTGCGGAGGAGCCTGGCGCGCAGCCGCGGGGTTTTCAAGTAGACCGTCCGTCCACATCGCCCTCTGTAGCTTTTTCATGGACGTGTACCCCTCCTGACGCGCAGTCTCCCCACCTGGAAGCCGGGGGCCCTCCCACAACCTTGAATGAAATCGCCTATCCAGTGAGGCAGTTGACAGGGGCTGAGACCCACCGTGGAGTCCAGGGAAAGGCCGCCTGGTCCTTCCTTTTGTTCTGGACTTGGCGGGCATGCAGCGCCGTCTGCAGTGCAGCAAGGTCACCAGCAGGTGGCGCCGCGAATCCTGCCCAGCGAGTGTTGGCTGCGAGGCGGGCTGGGCAGGGGCTCAGGCATCGCTTCCTTTGGTCTCGCTTAGAGCCTTCTCCCATCTTTTAGGGGCGAGGGCTGCTTCCTCCTCGCCCTGCTGGGTTAGGACCTATGTGTGGCCATCTGCCACCTCCTGCGGTCCTCGGTGATCGCGGGACCCACGTGGGGGCCTCGGTTTTCTGCTCCTGGTTCTGGGCCTTGAACCAGCCCCAGGCTGCCTGCCCTTGGTTGTTTTTCCTGTTAGGATCGAAGCCTGAAATGCAGTTGTGTCCACGATTGTCTAGCTCTCTTCCCATTGGACCTGTTCTGTCCGTGTTGTATGATGGGAGGGAAAGTAGGGAGAATTAACAAAAAAAAAAATTATGGTGGTAAAATTGAAGTAACCAAAATTTTGTCATTTTAACCATTAATTTTTTTTCTTATTGAGTTTTCTGCTTTCTTTGTATGTTTTGGATGACAGTCCTTTATCAGATAAGATTTCTTAAAATGTTTCTTTTAGGGGTGGCTCGGTCAATTCAGCATCCACCTGTTGGTTTCGGTTCAGGTCATGATCATGGTTGGTGAATTCAAGTCCCACATCGGGTTCTAGGCTGGCAGTGTGGGGACTGCTTGGGATTCTCTCTCTCTCTCTCTCTCTCTCTCTCTCTCTCTCCCTCTGCCCTCCCCCCCCGACTTGTGCTGTCTCTGTCTCTCCCAAAATACGTAAATAAACGTTAACATGTTGTTTAAAAAAGTTCTTACAGGGGCGCCTGGGTGGCGCAGTCGGTTAAGCGTCCGACTTCAGCCAGGTCACGATCTCGCGGTCCGTGAGTTTGAGCCCCGCGTCAGGCTCTGGGCTGATGGCTGGGAGCCTGGAGCCTGTTTCCGATTCTGTGTCTCCCTCTCTCTCTGCCCCTCCCCCGTTCATGCTCTGTCTCTCTCTGTCCCAAAAATAAATAAACGTTGAAAAAAATTTTTTTTTTAAGTTCTTACTTAAATTCCAGTTAGTATACAATGTAATATTAGTTTCAGGTGTACAATACAGTGATTGGACACTTCCATACATCGCCCAGTGCTCATCGCGACAGGTGTGTTCCCTAATCCCATCACCTATTTCACCCACACCCCCCCACCTCCCCTGTGGTAACCATCAGTGTGCTTTCTGTGGTTAAGAGTCTGTTTCTCGATTTGTCTCTCTCTCTCATTTTTCTCCTTTTGCTTCTTTGTTTTCTTTCTTAAATTCCACATATGAGTGAGATCACAGGATATGTGTCTTCCTCTGACTGACTCATTTCGCTTAGCATAATACCCTCCAGTTCCTTCCACATTGTTGCAAATGGCAATATTTCATTCCTTTTGATGGCTGAGTAATATTCCAGTGTATATGTATACATCACTTCTTTATCCATTCATCTATTGATGGGCACTTGGGCGACTTCCATAGTATCAGATAAGTCTTTTGTATGAAGAGTTGTTTGAAGAATTGTGATACCTCCCACCACACCCACTGCCACTACCAAGGGGCATAGGACTGAGGGTCAGGATTTGGAAAGTTAAAGGGACTAAAGATGGCCCAGTTTCTTTCCAAATCTAGTTTTTACCTATGAGAGTCTCCTTGCTGATTTGTGTCTCCCATGGCCACTCCTGAAGCTTTTCTCAGCTCACTTCCTGCTAGTAGAATTTTGGGGGACCCTCGGGGATTGTTCTAGAAACCAATTAGTTACCATAATACACGAACACCGTGTTGGGAATCATGGATTGTAGTGTTCCTTTAGTGTTACTGGGCTGCCTTAATCCCCCTTTTTGGGAAAATGGAATTTGATGTGTGTGTTTGTGGCAGGATAGGACTTTCATCCTCTCTCTTTGCTGAGGGAAAAACTGCAAAAGTCCAAGAAAGAATGAGTCTAAACAAAATGATGAGTTAAAAGTTATATGATCGCATCTATTAGGATGGTTAGGACAACCCCCCCCCCCTCCGCGCCATCCCCCTGAAAATGGCAAGCGTTGGCCAGGATGTGGAGAGATTGGAATCCTTATGTCCTGTTGGTGCAAATGCGAGATGGTGCAGCCACCGTGGAAAACAGTGTGGCGGTTCCTCAGAAAATTGAAAGTAGGATTTTCTAGTGATTCTACTTCTGGGTATTTATCTAACAGAATCAGAGCAGGGTTTCAGAGACATATGTGTATACCCACGTTCATTGCAGCGTTTTCCACAATGGCCAAAAGTTGGACGCAACTGTCCACCGATAGATACATGGATGAGCAACATGTGGTGTGTCCATAGAATATTATCATCATTCAGCCTTAAAAGGGAAGGACATTCTCACACAGGCTGCAACAAGGACGGACCTTGAGGACACGCGGACATGATGCTAAATGAAACCAGCCGGCCACGCAAGGACAGAGGGACGGCGGGGATGGTCGCACAACCACGCGAACGTACTTCACACCACTGAACCGGACCCGCAAACGTGTAAGTGGGTTACATGTGAAGATGGCAAATTTTGTGTTATGTGTATTTTACCACGGCTGAAACTGACGAACGGAGTGCAAAGTTACGCAGTCAGCATTAGCGAGAGGAGGGTTTGTTTGCCTTGCAAATATCCTGATACTGAACCATCTGAAGGCACCTCCCTAGACAGGCAGAACCAGAAAGACTGGTACCACTGTATTCAGCACAGTATGATACCCACGCACCCCTCCTTCTCATACACGCAGCACCCCTGTCCGGGGATGCAGCCCCACACGACTCATCTGTTCACTGCACAGTGTTTGAAATAGGAGGGGTCTTTCAAGCCCTGTAGTGGCTTCTCGTGTTCCGGCGACCTAGGAACTTCAGAGAAACCCAATTTAGATGTGGGATAAATGTTGCAACCGCAGTGAACAACGATGACGAGGACAATGACGACGACAAAGCTTCAGCAGAAGCACGGGAGACACACAGACCTCACTGAAATTAGCAACTTAGCGTTCTTGTTAGGCGGGGCTTGTGAGACTCCTCCCCTTGCCAGTTCTCGGTCCCTTGTCTTCCCTGGTCCTGGGCTCCGCCCTGTGTGAGGCTCCTCACTGACCTCTGGCCCTCATCACCACTTCTCCAGCTTTCTCATTTCATTCCCTGCGGCTATGGTTTGGGGGACCTTAGGGTACAACCTTGGGGCATTGTTTTATAAGCCAATCAGTCAACAGTCTTTCATCTTACAGTTTCTCTAAAATATTTAGCTGGCGCCCCAGCTTCGTGTGTCCAGGCAGCTCCAAGTACAAGCAAGTACAGCCAAAGATTTCCCTGGACACAGTTTCCCCCCCCCCCCCCCATTTCTTTTATTGTGGTGAAATACACTGGACATAAAATTGACTGCCTTAACCTTTTTTTTTTTTTTTTTTTTTAATGTTTATTTTTGAGAGAGAGATAGAGCGTGAGCAGGGGAGGAACAGAGGGAGAGGGAGACACAGAATCTGAAGCAGGATCCAGGCTCTGAGCTGTTAGCACGGAGCCTGATTTGGGGCTCGAACTCATGAATGGGGAGATCATGACTTGAGCCGAAATCAAGAGTTGGACGATTAACTGACTGAGCCAGCCAGGCGCCCCCATCTGATAGCGTTCTTAAACCCAAATGCTGCCCTCTTGCCTTGGGCCTTGGCATTTTCTTCAGGCTGTTGAGCAAGGGCCATCATCTTGCTGGAACTGTCTCCTCAGAGCCACCTGGTATCACTGCTTCCCGGGGAGGCCCCAAATTACCAGACTCAGTCAATTTAAATCATAACCTGCATGGAGAGAGACTGCCTTAATGTTATTAGAGTCCCTTCCATCCTGGCTTACCCCAGCACATCTCTGTTTCTTTTTTTTTTTTTAATTTTTTTTTTCAACGTTTATTTATTTTTGGGACAGAGAGAGACAGAGCATAAACGGGCGAGGGGCAGAGAGAGAGGGAGACACAGAATCGGAAACAGGCTCCAGGCTCTGAGCCATCAGCCCAGAGCCTGACGCGGGGCTCGAACTCCCGGACCGCGAGATCGTGACCTGAGCTGAAGTCGGACGCTTAACCGACTGCGCCACCCAGGCGCCCCAGCACATCTCTGTTTCTATTAACAGTGGCAGGAAGTAGGAAACACACACAAATAGTCTGGCTATTTGCCAGGCTGTCTGTCATGCAAGACGTCACAGTTTTCCCAGATGGTTTGCTCTAACATGACACAGGTCACCAATGTCCCACCGTGCCTCTGTGTCCTCATGATCTGTTACCTGATGGCTAAGGTAATGCCTCAGAGTTTGGGTTTTTATTGTGGCAGAACCCCATTTCTGGCATTAACATTTACGTTAGTTATTGTTCAGTATGAACTACTCTAACAGAGAGACCCCCAAAACGCAGCAACTGAAACCCGACAGAAGTTACGTCTTGCTCATGTAGCCGTCTAGAGGTGGCAGTTGGTTTGGGGCTGGTAAAGTGACTCTGTTTTCCTTATAAGCCGTGTCTTCGGTCCCTGGGTCCAAAGTAACGTCTTTACCTCCGACCATTGTGTCTACATCCCAGGCTACAGGAAGGGGTGTTAGGCTCTAAGGAGCACATGCCCTTTCCTTTTATTTTTTAATTTTTTTTAACGTTTTATTTATTTTTGAGACAGAGAGAGACAGAGCATGAACGGGGGAGGGTCAGAGAGAGAGGGAGACACAGAATCTGAAACAGGCTCCAGGCTCCGAGCTGTCAGCCCAGAGCCCGACGCGGGGCTTGAACTCACGGACCGTGAGATCGTGACCTGAGCTGAAGTCGGACGCTTAACCGACTGAGCCACCCAGGCGCCCCGATAAAGTCTTTTTCAACTAAGGTATGTGCATTTGTTATTTCAGACACGATGCTATTGCGCACGTAACAGACTACACTATAGTGTAAGCACAACTTTGATACGCCCTGGGAAACGAGAACATTCATTTGACTTGCTTTATCGTGGTGGTCTGGAACTAAATCTGCGATACCTTGGAGGTATGCCTATTTTTGTGGTTTCTGTGGACTTTATTTTTTCCAGCCTTGAGGATTGACTGGCTTTCATTTCTCTGCTTGGGTGGATGGAAATGTGGGTCCGCCCCTCATTTTTAGGCATTTAGAGGGGGCTCGGAGCCGGGTATGACTTGTACCTCCTGGGAATGGCTGGAGGCCCCAGGGGGTGCCATTGGCTCAAGCAGGTGGAAGCAAGGAAGGGCTTACAGCAATTTGGAAGGAGCTCTGGGTACCTCGAGCTCCTTCTCAAAGGCGGTATGAGCATTTTATTTATTTATTTATTTATTTATTTATTTATTAGAAATTTATTGGCAAATTGGTTTCCATACAACACCCAGTGGTCATCCCAACAGATGCCCTCCTCAATGCCCATCCCCCACCCTCCCCTCCCTCCCACCTTCCCATCAACCCTCAGTTTATTCTCAGTTTTTTAGAGTCTCTTATGATTTGGTTCCCTCCCTCTCTAACTTTTTTTTTTCTCTTCCCCTCCCCCCACGGTCTTCTGTTAAGTTTCTCAGGATCCACATAAGAGTGAAAACATATGGTATCTGTCTTTCTCTGTATGACTTATTTCACTTAGCGTAACACTCTCCAGTTCCACCCACGTTGCTACAAAAGGCCATATTTCATGCTTTCTCACTGCCAAGTAGGATTCCATTGTGTGTATAAAGCACGATTTCTTTAACCATTCGTCAGTTGATGGACATTTAGGCTCCTTCCATCATTTGGCTCTTGTTGAGAGTGCTGCTATAAACACTGGGGTACAAGTGCCCCTATGCATCAGCACCCCTGTATCCCTTGGGTAAATTCCTAGCAGTGCTATTGCTGGGTCATAGGGTAGGTCTATTTTTAATTTTTTGAGGAACCTCCACACTGTTTTCCAGAGTGGCTGCACCAGTTTGCATTCCCACCTACAGTGCAAGAGGGATCCCGTTTCTCCACATCCTCTCCAGCATCTATAGTCTCCTGATTTGTTCATTTTATGTATGAGCATTTAGAAACACTGGCCACTGAACCAGGATCTGGAGATCTGGACCCGTTTACCTCTTGGAGACATGGGAGGGTCCCTTCCCTTCTCCTTCTCTTGGAGGTCATTACATGCAGCAATTGAACTGATGATCTCTCTTTGCCATTTTCAGACCCTATGTTGTCTCTGGAACTCATAAATGAGGCTTGATGAGAATATGAAGGCCTGGCAAGGTCACTGCTTCCCCAAATGTGAAGCGTCTAACAGTAATATTTCCTGCATGTGGTGTTCAAGAAAACTTTGCGCCGCACAGGTAGGAACCTATTCCTTCTCCTAATTCTCTTTCAAGGCTACCGGTTACTTCAAGAAATTGGTAAATTTCTTGATGCTAGTGGATCTTTGGTTAATTTTTTAAAAATTTGAGGATGGTTGACATGCGGTATTATGTTAGTGTTCAGTCTACTGTCCACATCTCCATACCTCATGCTGTCCTCACGTCAGGGTAGCTGCTATCATCACATGACACTGTTACAATATCATTGACTGTGTTCCCTACGCTGTACCTTTTATTCTCGTGGTTAACACATTCTATAACTGGAAGCCTGTGTCCCCCACTCCCCTCCACCCCTTTTGTCCATCCTCCTATCCCCCTTCCCTCTAGCAACTCTCAGTTTATTTATATGGCGGATTCTGCTTTTTGTCTATTTCTCCTCCTTCTCCTTCTTCTTTTTTGTAGATTTCACATATAAGTGAAATCAGATGGTATTTGTTTTTCTTAGTCTTATTTCTGCTAGTGTATCTTAAGAAAAATTTTTTTTTTAATTTTAGAGAGAGAGCGAGCATGCACAAACCAGAGAGAGGGGCAGAGGGGGAGAGAGAGAGAGAGAGAGAGAGAGAGAGAGAGAGAGAGAGAGAGAATCCCAAGCAGGTTCCGGATGTGGGGCTGGATCCCATGACCCTGGAATCACGACCTGAGCTGAAATCAAGAGTCAGACACTTTGGGAAGGCAAGCTGGTGTGGCCACTCTGGAAAACAGTATGGTGGTTCCTCAAAAAACTACAAATAGAACTATCCTACGACCCAGCAATTGCACTACTAGGCATTTATCCACGGGATACAGGTGTGCTTTTCAAAGGGGCACATGCACCCCAATGTTTATAGCAGTGCTACTGACAATAGCCAAAGTATGGAAAGAGCCCAAATGTCCGTGGATGGGTGAATGGATAAAGAAGATGTATTTATATACAAGGGAGTATTACTCTGCAATCAAAAGAATGAAATCTTGCCATTTGCAACTACGTGGATGGAACTGGGGGGTATTATGGTAAGTGAAATTAGTCAGTCAGAGAAAGACAAATATCATGACTTCACTCATATGAGGACTTTAAGACACAGAACAGATGAACACAAGGGAAGGGAAGCAAAAATAATATAAAAACAGGGAGAGGGATGAAACATGAGAGACTCATAAATATGGAGAACAAACAGAGGGTTCCTGGAGGGGTTGTGGGATGGGGGATGGGCTAACTGGGTAAGAGGCATTAAAGAATCTACTCCTGAAATCATTGTTGCACTACATGCTAACTAATTCGGATGTAAATTAAAACAATTAAAACAAATTAAAACCAATTTAAAAAATTAAAAAAAAAAAAAGTCAGACACTTAACCAACTGAGCCTCCTAGGTGCCCCTGCTAATAATGTATCTTAAAAAAACTGTTTACACTGTGTGTGTATATCTCTCTCTATAGACGCATGTGTATGCAATTATACGTGTAACTTAAAAGTATGATATATTAAAATAGATTTTTTTTAAGTGTACAAGTCAATGAATTTTAACACATGCCACTGCCGTCGTCATCCCAGAAAACTCCCTTGTGTGACCCTCTTTATAGTCACATCCTCCCCTAGTCCCCAGAAACCACTCATCTGTCCTCTGGTTTTGTCACTTACAGAATATTGTGTCAATGGAATCATATAGTATGTAACCTTTTGAGACTGACTTCCTTCACTCAGCATAACTTTGTATGGGTGTTTAGCTTGTGGATAGAGAATACTCTCCCCCAGCCTGTTTGTTTTTGAGGTAAAATTGACATATACCATTGTACTTTAAGGTCCACGACTAATGATTTGATATACCTATATATTGCAAAATGACGACCACAGTAAGTTAATATCCATCACCTCACAGAATTACAATTTTTTTCCTTGTGATGAGAACTTTTATTTATTTATTTATTTATTTATTTATTTATTTATTTATTTATTTATTAAAAATTTTAATGTTTATTTATTCTTGAGAGAGAGAGATAGAGACAGAGCATGAGCAGGGGAGGGTCAGAGAGAGAGAGAGAGGGAGACACAGAATCTGAGGCAGACTCCAGACTCTGAGCTGTCAGCACAGAGCCCGACGTGGGGCTCAGACTCACAGACCGCGAGATGGTGACCTGAGCCGAGGTCGGACGCTTAACCGACTGAGCCACCAGGCGTCCCATGATGAGAACTTTTAAAACCCATTCTCTTAGCAACTTTCAGATCTATGATATAATACTGGTAACTGTGGTCTCCATCCCCAGGATTTATTTATCTTTTAACTAGGTATTTGTACCTTTTGACCACTTTCACCCCCATTCCCTCCTCCCACCCCAACTTCTGGCAACCACACAGCTGTTCTCTGAGCATCATTATGTTGAGATTCATCTAAGTCGTTGTGTGTTTCAGTAGCTTGCCTTCTATTGCTGAGTTGTGTTCCATGGTATGGGTCGATCACAGTTTAACCACTCACCTGTTGAAGGCATTAACCTTAAAAATAAAACTGTCAGTTGGGGGCCCCAGGTGCCTCAGTCGACTAAGCATCTGACTCTTGATTTCGGCTGTTTATGATCTCACATTTCATGAGTTCAAGCCCTACTTTGGGCTCCACGCTGACAGTGTGGAACCTGCTTGGGATTCTCTTCCTTCCCCTCTCTCTCTGCCTCTCCCCTGCTCACTCTCTCTCTCTCAAAATAAATGAATACACTTAAAAAAATAAAATAAAACTGTCAGTTATTTATCAGCAAAAATGGGCTTATTCAGGAAGACCAGAAAATTACAATTCACGATACCTAGGCCACCGCAATCTACAGGCAAGTCTGAGGCACATGGGCAAGGAAAGTTCTTTAGAGAGGAAAAGGGAGGGTTGGGAGGAGCTGCTATAAACCAAAAGTCCATTGGAGTAAACTGGGAGTTCAAAGTATAGTGGCTTTTTCATGGCTGTGGGGTCACAGTCTCTCCTTGGTCGGGCTGTTGCTGGGGGAGGAGAAAGACCTTTCTTCCTTCTGCTGGAGTAGTTCAGTGGTATTTGTTCTCAAGACTTGCAAGGTAAGTCCCTCAGTGCTTAGTTTACAGTTGATGGTGAGTGGTAGGGTGTGTGAGCTCCCCTTCTGGCCTCCCAGCTCCATTTTAAATGAGGTTTCATTCTACTGATTTTCACAAGGGACATTTGGTTTTTTCCTAGCTTTTGGCTATTACCAATAAAGCCCCTCTGAAAAATTGTGTGCAGGTTTGGTGTGACTTAGGCTGTTCAAAATCCTCTCTGGCCTTCCAATTCACTTAGAATAAAATCCAATGTTAAGTGCAAGGGTGTCTGGGTGGTCCTCAAATGCTATACCCTGTGACAAGCATGGGGAAGCCATGTGGTTGAAGCACAGTACCTGTTCTTGAGGTCCTCCCAGTCTGGGGGCAGCACGGCTGGAGTTCACATTGTGCCTCTATCACTTACAAGCTGTGTGACCTTGAGCAAGTTCCTTAACCTCTCTGTGTTTCAGTTTCCTCACCTGTAAATGGAGAGATTAATAACATAAACTACGTTACAGGGCTGTTGTGAGGATTAAATGAGTTAATGCAAAGAGTATGGAACAAGCCCTTATATGTAATAAGTGCTTAACAAAAATGATCACTGTTTCATTATTGGCTTTCGGAATTTAATTGCAACTGGAAGGCCTGTCTAGGAAGTTTGTATTTTATCCTGTTAATTATATACAGGGAGAGTGGGGTTGAGCTGGTAGATGAGAGACAGGAGGGAGAGGGAGGGGTTTGGAGACTCTTGGAATACTCCTGAACAGCTCTCATGGGGTGGCGGGGAGGAGTCTGGTTGGAGTGGGTTGAAGAGGGAATAGATGGAGGTCTTATGGAGACAGCAGATGTAGATAACTCACTGGAGGAATTTTGCTAAAAAGAAATGCAAAGGCGGGGGCACCTGGTGGCTCAGTGGGTTAAGCGTCCGATTTCATCTCAGGTCATGATCTCACAGTTTGTGAGTTCAAGCCCCGTGTTGGGCTCTGTACTGACAGCTCAGAGCCTGGAGCCTGCTTGGGATTCTGTATCTCCCTCTCTCTCTGCTCCTCTTCCACTCTCTCTCTCTCTCTCTCTCAAAAATAAATAAACATTAAAAAAAATTTTTTTTAAAGTGCAAAGGGACAGTAATAAGTGGAAAATGTGGGGCAAAGGGGTTTCCTTTTCTTTTCTTTCTTTTAATGGGTGAAATGAAAAGTAGGAATGATTTCAACATAAGACAAAATTAACAACAGGGTGTAATCCTCAGAGGGAAATCCCTGAAGTTGACAAGGGATGAGGGCCAATGTTAAAATGGTACAATCTTTATCTTCTCCCCCCACAGGCGGGTGCAGAGTTCCTGGATGTACTGCAGTACCACGTGAATGGGTGAAGTGGGCGGAGCAAGCTCCTATTCCAACTCCCTGCTCCAAAAATCCATTTACTATATTACCCTCGGATAGGGGATGTATCTGATGTTTATCTGACAACAGTTACTACACTTGGTCTTAGCTAAAAGGCCGAGAAACAACTAGATTTGTTTTGGAAGGAAGCAGGGTGCTCAGTACCAGAATTACTTCCCCATCGCTGGTGGAGAGATCATTCTCTAGAGGCCAGATGGCTGGAGCCAAGGACCACCGGCGTCGAAGCGTCTCCTCCCTTGCACTCGGGGCAGAAACTCCTCAAGGTCTGGGAAAGAAGGCGGGGCTTGCGGGGGTGGGGCCAACCGCAGAGGCGAGCCTACGAGCTAGGGGGCGAAGCTCTGCCCTTGCAGGGTTCTGGTGGGATGGGAGGCGGGGCCTGTGCTAGGGCGAGGGGCGGGCTTGTTTGGGATGTGGTTGCAGACGGTGGATCTGGGGAGCGACGTGTGACGTCCCGGTCTGGCCGACCTGAGGGGCATTCGGCACGGCTGGTGTGGAAGCTGGCTGGCTGGAAGGCCCGAACACTACGGACAGAAACGTGGGGGCCAACGGAAGGCCGTGGAAAGCCGGCTCCCCACGGTCGTGGTTTATACAAAATGCCAAGGGGCGTGGTCTCATATAAAGAAAGGGGTTAGGCCTGCAGTGCGAGCCAATGAGAGGCGGGGGAGGGCGGGACTTGTGCTGAGGCGGCCTGTAGGGACGGGGCTTTTATAGGAGATGCTTGTAACCCAGAGCGTGGTTACAGCTTTGCGCGTGCGTCTCAGGCCGGACTACGGGGCGCCGCAGACGCAAGTGAGAGAAAGGGACAAGGCTGCAGGCTCGGAGCCCGGCCCCCTCAAGCCGCGCGTTTGGGTCACGTGACATGAAGGGCACCGAATTCCTCTGGAGTCAGCGCCATTTCCCGTAGGTGAAGGCCGAAGTATCCTGGGGGTCAGAGAAGCCTCCTGTTGCGATGTGACCTTGACCCACGGCCTGGGGCGGGTGTCAGGCTCGGGCGCTCGCAGAGGGCAGAGGTCTAGCTTTAAGGGATGGGCGCGCCCGCTAGCTTGGGGGCGTGGCCTCGTCCTTCTAGGTGGCGTAGACTTGGGGTGGGCGGGCTCACCATTGGGGCTGAGATTTGGACCCAGGTGTAAAAGAGGCGGGGCTTCCCATCTATTCTTTGAGAAACAGGTAAGTGTGAAGCACTATTTTGAGGCCAAAACTGCCTGTGGTGGCCAATTTTTGGTGCTGGTGGTGACGTAAGGAAGGGGGCTGGCGCCGCGGGAGGCGTGGCCTGGCCCCCAAGAGGCGTGGCCTCGCCCAGAGCCTAACCGCGTAGGTGGCGTGGCGGCGCCGAAACTGGCGAGAAGAGGCGTGGCCCGGGAGCCTTGTGGCCGGGGAACCTTCTTCCGGAAAAGATCGCTGCGCCTAGCTGCTGGCACTGTCCTTTCTCTTTCAGGTGGCGAGTCATGGAGACCCTCACAGCCGCCGCCCCTGCTGGGAGCTTCTTCCCCTCTTTCCTGCTCTTGGCCTGCGGGACGCTAGTGGCCGCCCTGCTGGGCTGCGCGCACCGCCTGGGGCTCTTCTATCAGTTGATGCACAAGGTGCGGGGGGCATAGGTCAGCGGCGGGCTGGGGGCAGCCAAAGAAGGAAGGAGCTCCTGGCACTCCTAGCTCACTTATTTTACAGGAGAAAGTGAGGCCCGACTAATCTAGGGGGCTCGGTTGGGAAATTCTGTCTACGGCCCTTAACGCTTCGGCAGTCTGCAGACAGGTCCCTGGACTTTGCCTGTAGGCAGAGATAAATCGGGCGGTAGCTGCCGGGTACTCAGCGCCCCGCCTACTCCTTCCCCAGAGGCCAAGAGCCCTTTTCACTGAGCGCAGCTCCCTAAACCCGACGTGATCAGAGTGGGCCAAAGGTAGCACTAGAAGGGGTAGCTGTGAGAGATGTCATGTACTTCTCAACGCGTCCCCTAGAGGTGCTTTTGTTTCTGTACTCATTTTCCACAAGAGAAAACTGAGGCTCAGAGAGTTTGTGTGGTAACTTGTCATAGGTGGCCTTTGGGGGAACAGTTGACCCCACGGATCTCACCCTGAACTGCTTGGCTCCTCCCTCAGGAGCCCACCCCTTCCCCTCCCAATAGCAACGGGAGCAAGGTCACTGGCCTTGAGGATTTCTGGAGATTTAAGGCAAAGGCCTCTGGTGTGCGGGGCTGGGAACAAGCCGAGGCTCAGAAGCCTCAGCATATTCTGTGCCAGCAGGCCGCTCCCTTGCCAGGTGCTTAGTGGCTGGCAGCCTGTCAGCGGGGCCTGCCCAGTGAGTGGGAGGAAGCCTAGCGGGCTGGGATCAACAGTTGCCACTAGGTCCTGGAGGGCAGGCAGTTTGGAGTCCCAGCAGATGGCCCCTGGCCAAACTACTTTGGGTTCTGGGGATCCACTTTCCCTCTCCTCTCACTCATTGGCCTACTGTCCCCGGAGACAGGCAGTGTAACAGAAGGGGGCGCTCAAGGGCCTTGGTTCTATGGGACTTTGAATCTTGCCAGGGCAAGTCTTGGTTCCCTTAGCTGTACAAGGACGGCCTGCCCTACTCTGGGCCTTGTGTATAGTATGATATGTGCCTCAGCAATATCAAAGTTCCTCTGACCCCTGACTCTGTCCTGCCCTCCTTCCTGGGGGAGTGAGAGTGCCCTCTCCCTGTCTGCCTTGGCGCTCTTGCCCTGGCCCTTGGTAATTGTGCTCCTCTCCCTCCATGGGCCCAGGTGGACAAGGCGAGCATCCAGCATGGCGGGGAGAATGTGGCAGCTGTGCTGAGGGCCCACGGCGTGCGGTTCCTCTTCACCCTGGTCGGCGGGCACATTTCCCCCATACTGGTGGCCTGTGAGAAGTTGGGCATCCGCGTGGTGGACACACGCCACGAAGTCACAGCTGTCTTTGCCGCCGATGCTGTGGCCCGCCTGACCGGTGAGGGCAGAGCAGAGAGGGTGGAGGGCTGGTGAAAATGGGATGGGAAGTCTTTGCAGGGCAGAGTTTTTTCAGAGGTGGCCAGGAGGGAGGGCAGGGCCGTGATGGATTCTGTATTTCAGGGACCGTGGGCGTAGCAGCAGTGACAGCGGGCCCTGGCCTCACCAACACGGTGACTGCAGTGAAGAATGCCCAGATAGCTCAGTCTCCAGTCCTGCTTCTGGGTGGGGCCGCCAGCACTCTGCTGCAGGTGCCCTGCCCTTGGGTGGATGGCGGGGGTCCCGGGGAGCCTCAAAGGGCTCATGTATTGACTCTGGCCTCCTCTGTTTCCACCAGAACCGGGGTGCGCTCCAGGCCATTGATCAGATGGCCCTGTTTAGGCCACTGTGCAAGTTTTGTGCTTCTGTGCGGAGGGTGCGGGACATCGTGCCCACCCTGAGGGCTGCGATGGTGGCTGCCCAGTCGGGGACCCCAGGTAGGTGGGGGGGGGGGCTGGGCAGTGGTCAGGCCCTAAGGCCTGGGTCCAGGGAGGCATGGCAGGCTCAGTATCCTCCCTGCCCCTCCACAGGCCCAGTGTTTGTGGAGCTTCCCGTTGATGTGCTGTACCCCTACTTCATTGTCCAGAAGGAGATGGTGCCAGCCAAGCCGCCCAAGGGCCTCGTGGCTCGATTGGTCACCTGGTGAGTTGCCTCACCCCCACCGTGCCCTCTCCAGCCCCCTGCCCTCTTTTGTAACTTCCCGCCAGCCTCTGTCACTCCTTTGACTCATTCATTGGTTTGCATATCAGCTGAGGGGAACCAGCCTTAGGAAGAGCATTGGAGGTAGAGGGACTAGCATATGCAGAGGTTCTGAGGCAGGAGCGAACTTGGTGGGTTGGGAAAGCAAAGTAGCCTCTGTGGCAGCAGCAGGTGAGCAAAGGGGAGAGGGGCAGAGGTTGAGCTCAGAGCGGCCAGCAGGGGCCACTGGGAGGACCTGGGGTTTTGTTTTTACTTTGAGATTCGTCGAGAAGCATTATATGGTCCAAAGCAGAGGTGTGGCACACCCCGATTCAGGTTTTTATCACGTTCCCTCTGACTGCTGCTGGGGAACGGACTGTGGGCTTGGGTGGAAGCTGGGAGGCCAGGGAGGAGGGGTTGTCGGCCCTGGGATGAGAGGCAGTGGTGGCCTGGCTTTGAGTGGTAGCTGTGGGATGCAGAATGAGGAATAAGCTTAAAGGTTTTCCTGGAAGAGCTACAAGGTTGAGGGGGGACTTCTTTCAGTGGAGAGGATAGGAAGGGGTTCCATGTGGGGCCACATCCCCAGCAGAGGTATCTATCTGGTTTTGGCCACCCCTGGGATGGGCCTGGCCGGAGCGGCACAGGAAGGAGAGTCGATTCTCCTCTTCCTTCCCCTCTGTCCCTTCCCTTTGCCTGCCCTTGCTCTTCTACCTGCCATGCCCCTTCCATGTATTTAGCGAGTGCCACAGTGTGCCAGGTACCAGGACCGGCACGAACAAGACAGGCCCCTGTGCCTGGGCACGTGAGAAGTCCCTTGAAGACCAGTTCGGGGGGTAGAACTTTATTCACATATCTTTTGTGACAACACTGAGTGAAGAGGGTAAGGTGTTACTACACCCATTTCATAGAGTGGGTAACTGGGACCCAAAGGGGGTAAATGACTGGCAGGAAGTCATCCAGCTTGTTAATGGCACACGAGGATTCAGCCTGGAGGAGCCTCCCATGCTTTATCCACAGAGCTATGTGCCATCTACAGGGAATGAAATGAAAGTTCAGAGAGTCGGGTCTGAATCCCGAGCCAGTAACTAGCTGTGTGAACCTTGAGCAAGTGATTAAGCCTTCCCCACCCACCCCCCGCCAGTTTAATGGAAATACAGTTGACATAGGGGACCGTGCAGGCTTAAGGTGGACAGCGTCATAATTTGACTGATCCTGTTGTGATTAAACCTTTCTTGACTGCAGCTTGCCTATCTGTAAAATGAAGAAGCGTAGCGTGGTTTTCTCTCTAGACTAAGATTCTGTGAAGAATAAAACAAGATCGCTTCGACAGTGTAAAATGCTGAAGTGACTAATTAGCCATTGTCTTAGATAAGAATAGGGTTGAGTCCAGTGTCCTTTCAGGTGTAAGGCAAGCTGTCTCCCATCCTTTCTCCAACCTGGCTAGGGAACCACAAATACAGAGGGGGATTCAGAGGTCCTGAACAGATAGGAAGTGGCTGGTGACCGTGCCAGGTAGGCTGAATTTTGTTTGTTTATTTGTTTGTTAAAGTTTATTTATTTATTTTGAGAGAGAGTGAGAGAGCAAGGAAGCACATGCATGCAGGGTTGAGGCAGAGAGGGAGGGAGACAGAGAATCCCAAGCAGGCTCCGCAGTGTCGGCACAGAGCCTGATGCAGGGATTGATCTCATCAACCGTGAGATCATGACGTGAGCCGAGATCAGGAGTCAGACACTTAACTGACTGAGCCACCCAGGCACCCGAGGTAGGCTGAACTTTTAAGCAATTTTGTTCTGTGGCCGTGACAGCAGCCTGTTTGTTCCCTGGTTCTGGCTCCCCCCTTCCCCCCTTCCGTTCTCCTGTCCTCTCTTGGGCTGCCCCTACTCAGCCCTTTGGGCTGGCTCTTCCTTCGCCTTTCTTTCTATGTTGGGGTTTACCATGGTTTCTTCCTTGGCCTCTTCTCATTCTCTGCATTCTTGGTTCCTCCTCAAAAGAGAAACAGAAGCTTCTGGTTCCGACTCCTTTTTGCCGACACCCACATGTCTTGTTCTTGGCTGGACTGGATGTTCCTTGAATGCAGAGCCGGGCAAGATTTATCTCTGTGTCTCCAGGGCCCTGGAGGCCCACATGGGAAGTTAGGGCCCTGTGACCCACCGAGTAAGGAGACAGAAGGAGGTGTCGGAAGCCGGAGAAAGAGGCTTGAGTGCCTTCCGTGATTGGGTGTTTGGCAAAGTGCTTTATGTCCTGAATGGATAGATGGTAAACCTTGGGAGAGAGACTCCCTTTTCCATTTTACAGAGGAGGAACCTCAGAAAAGTTAAGTCACTTGCCCAGTCGCACAGCTAGGAAGCGTGGAGCCTTGTGCGTTTCACTCTGCAGCCATGGCCCTGATCCTGGCACTCCACACCTGTGTCACTTGGTTCTGAGGGTCTGTGTCAGGTTGGGTGGTCGCCAGAAGCTTCTGAGGGGCCACAGGCGGCTGGAGACTCGGCCACTGGGGTTTGTCTGTCTGGGGTGTGGCTCACCTACTTCTGTGCCTGTCTCACTTCCCGCCTCAACCCCGGCCTCCTTCAGCTCCCAGAACCCCAGTCATTAATCCTGGTAACTGCCTTTTCCTCTCATCTTCGCAGGTACTTAGAGAATCACCTGGCCAACCTCTTTGCAGGAGCCTGGGAGCCTCGGCCTGAGGGGCCTCTGCCTCTGGACATTCCGCAGGCATCCCCCCAGCAGGTGAATCGCCTCTCTTCCCTGGTTCCCTGAGGAACCCCACCGGGCAGGATGGCCTCTCTCTGAGTCAGTAGTGGGGCCTGGATCTTGGGGGCTGATGGTGACTCACACGGTTGGCTCTCTGAGCCCCGTCTCTAATCCCAGGTTCAGCGCTGTGTGGAAATCTTGAGCCGAGCCAAAAGGCCCCTTGTTGTGCTGGGGAGCCAGGCTCTGCTGCCCCCGACACCTGCTGACAGACTTCGGTGAGAACCCTCAGCCCTGCCCTTGCTGTCATATCCCTGGTCCCCGGTCTCCGGATGCCTTGTGGGGTGGGGGCATGCCCTTGGCTACACTCCCCTCTGCTCTGCCTGGACCCCCAGGACTGCCGTGGAGACCCTTGGCATCCCCTGCTTCCTGGGAGGGATGGCACGAGGACTGCTGGGCCGCAACCACCCCCTCCACATCCGGCAGAACCGCAGCGCTGCTCTGAAGAAAGCAGACGTGGTCCTCCTGGCAGGTGGGCCTCGGCCTCCTCTGCCCTTTCCCCTTTCCCTCCCTGCAGGCCCCACCCCTGCTCCTCTCCCCACTCCCCCTGTGGCCCTGCCCCTCGTAGTCAGGTACTTAACTGGCACCCTCCCCTGTAAGCACTCAGCCTCTTACCTTGGGCCCGCCCCTTGCCCCTTGCCCCTTGCCCGGGTTTGGACAGCCGTGTACTTGAAATCCAGCCAGGGAAGTTCTGGCAAGCTCGCAGTCGGGCCGCGTGGCTCGGCCCTGCATGGAGGAAGAGGCACAGATAGTGGGCACCCATATTGTTCACATTCAGCGTTGGCACGTGTGTGCTCTGTGCAGGATGGACACAGCATGTACGCGTGCGGCGTGCGCATTTTCGTGTAAAGGGGAGTCCTGGCCACCGCGTAATAGTTGTATCGGTTCGCTGTTGTGTGATAACCATCCCAAAACTCAGTGACTTAAAATGTGCTTATTATGGGGGCGCCGGGGTGGCTCAGTGGGTTTAAGTGTACGACTTCGGCTCAGGTCGTGATCTCACCATTTGTGAGGTTGAGCCCCGCGGCGGGTTTTCTGCTCTCAGAGCCTGGAGCACGCGCTTTGGGTCCTCTGTCGCCCTGTCTCTCTCTGCCCCTCCCCCGCACTCTCTCTCTTTCAAAAATAAACAAACATTGAAAAAAGGCACTTATTTCTCAAGCTCCACCTGTAGGTTAGGCGGTAGTTTTTCTGCTGTTGGTGGGACTCCTTTATGAGTCTGTAGTTGGCGAGGCAGGAAGGCATCTGGGCTGATCCGGGGCGGGCAGGCGCATATCCTTGGGCTTGGCTGACGTTAGGCTGGGCTCACATGGCCTCCGCTGGGCTGACTGACTTCTCTGACTCCTCCTTACATCTTCCTCCAGGTTTCTCATCATCCAGCAGGCCAGCCTGGGCTTGTTCACTTGGTGGAGGATGAGAACAGGCAGGAGGGTTAGAGCAAGGTGTTTTAAGAGAGAGAGAGAGACAGTGGCAGCCACAAGGCTTCTTAAAGCCTGGTCTCAGGAGTGTCTGCCGTCATCCTGCCACAGCCTGTTGACCGAAGCACGTGCCGAGGCCAGCCCAGATTTTTTTTTTTTTTGGACTTTTATTTATTTATTTTTTAATATATGAAATTTATTGTCAAATTGGTTTCCATACAACACCCAGTGCTCATCCCAAAAGGTGCCCTCCTCAATACCCATCACCCACCGTCCCCTCCCTCCCACCCCCCCATCAACCCTCAGTTTGTTCTCAGTTTTTATTTATTTTTTTTAATTTTTTTTTTCAACGTTTTTTATTTATTTATTTATTTTTGGGACAGAGAGAGACAGAGCATGAACGGGGGAGGGGCAGAGAGAGAGGGAGACACAGAATCGGAAACAGGCTCCAGGCTCTGAGCCATCATCAGCCCAGAGCCCGACGCGGGGCTCGAACTCCCAGACCGCGAGATCGTGACCTGGCTGAAGTCGGATGCTCAACCGACTGCGCCACCCAGGCGCCCCTGTTCTCAGTTTTTAACAGTCTCTTATGCTTTGGCCAGCCCAGATTCAAGGGGTGGGGAGATGTGGAGTCATTGCGGCCGGCGCTGGTACAGGGAGAAAGGAAGAATGGGGATCACTTTTGCATCTACTCTGCCATGGTGGGTGAAGGAAGGTAGTGGGGACACTGGCCCTCCAGCCGCTGAGACCCCGCTTCCCACGCCAGGAATCGTGTGCGACTTCCGCCTGTCTTACGGCCGTGTCCTCAGCCGCAGCAGCAAGATCATCATCGTCAACCGTAACCGGAAAGAGATGTTGATGAACTCAGACATGTTCTGGAAGCCCCAGGAAGCCGTGCAGGGTGAGCGCCCGGTACCCCCTCACACACACATGCTCTTCCTGGTCCTTCTCTTGGCCTCTGCTGCAGCTGGCTTGAGCTGGGTGCTTGTGAGCAAGGCCTGAACCCTGCCCCGGCGGGCATCCGGTCAGCTGGAGACATACCTGTGGCTCTCAGACTGATGGGTGCTTCTGGATGAACAGATGGTGGGGTGTGCGTACGAGGGGAGGCCTGGGAATAACATGCATGTGATCACGCCCCTGGCTGCAAATCCTCCCATACTGCTTGCTGCCCGGAGGACAGAGACCTGCCTCCTTGGCCTCCGAGGCTTTTGTCGTCCTGTCCTACCTTCCCTGTTCGGTCTGCTCCCACAGCCTTTTTGTGCTCTGCTTCTGCCCGTCGTCCCAAGGACATTGCGCCGCAGCGTAGGCTACACGGAGCTCTTGTGTCAAGCAGAGGAGTGGCGCTGTTGCATTCAAGCTCGGGAAGGTCTACTGTAGCAGCTGGTGGGCAGCGAGTTGGAGGGGGCAGGTGGAGGCCAGGGGCCCGTTAAACCAGGCCGGGGCCGAAACGACGAGGCCTGGAGCGGGGATGGACCGGGATGAGAGACTCGGCTTCTCTGAGCCTCTGTGGGATCACTTCGAAGACGGAGATGATGGACAGTGTATATATCACTGGCCTGTTTATCGGTCACTTCAAAAGCAGCGTGCTTGGCTGATGGAGGTGCTTTTCGTGATGTGTTTTAAGGCAGAATTCACAGCACTGCCTGATCTAGGGTGTGAGGAGGAGGAGGCAGGCGACGAGGCTGCCTGGGTTTCTAACCCACTTAGTGCTTCCTAAACCTTCATTTCTCTGGCCTTGGCTGCCCCGACCTGCTTCTGGCAGACTGTGGGGGGTGTTTTGCCTCTTCTGCTCTAGGAGCATCCCTGGCCTGGCACCTTGCCTCCTGCTATTGCCTCCTGTTGCTATTGGATTCCTGCTGTCCTCGGGCCTTTGGTGCCGGGAGGGCAGGAGGCCACTTCCCTGCAGCTGTTTTCTCTTCCTTCCCTAGGAGACGTGGGCTCCTTTGTGGTGACGCTGGCGGAGGGCCTGAAGGGCCAGACGTGGGCCTCAGACTGGGCAGAGGAGCTTCGGCAAGCTGACCGGCAGAAGGAGCAGACCTTCCGGTGGGGGCCGGGTGCGGTGGACACGCGGCGGGGGGGGGGGGGTTTCCCGGCAGGCTCTCCTGCTGGCTGGCCCTGCTGATGTGCACCTCTGTCTGGCAGGGAGAAGGCATTGACGCCTGTAGGCCAGCACCTGAACCCGGTGCGGGTACTGCAGCTCGTGGAGGAGATTCTGCCTGACAACACGATTCTGGTGGTCGATGGTGGAGACTTCGTGGGCACTGCCGCCCACCTGGTGCAACCCCGTGGCCCCCTGCGCTGGCTCGATCCTGGTAAGGAAGGGCCTCTGCCTGGGATGGGTTGTACGGTCCAGGCCCCTTTCTACCCACATGCTCTTGGTTTCCCTAGGGGCCTTTGGGACTCTGGGGGTTGGTGCAGGATTTGCACTCGGGGCCAAACTGTGCCGGCCAGATGCCGAGGTGAGTCAGGGCGCTGGAGGCAGGAGGCTTGCCGTGTCCTGGGTAGTGAGGTACTCAAGCAGCCTTGTTCCCTGCTCAGGTGTGGTGCCTGTTTGGAGATGGAGCCTTTGGCTATAGCCTCATTGAATTTGACACCTTTGTGAGACACAAGGTGACTGGGCTGCCCGAGGGACGCTGAGGGCTTGGAGTCCTGGGAGCTGTCAGGATGGGCTGGGATAGGGAGGGAGCTGCTTCTGCCTGTCCCTGTCTTTGCCCTCTGGTTGGCCAAGCCTTGAAACTGAAGGCTGTGGGCTGGCCTCGCCCTCTCCCTGCAGATCCCAGTGATTGCCTTGGTGGGGAATGATGCTGGCTGGACCCAGATCTCTCGGGAGCAGGTGCCCTGTCTGGGCAGCAATGTGGCCTGTGGCCTGGCTTACACCGGTGAGGGGCCTGGGCAGGCTGGAGACGGGGGGAGGCTGTTTCAGGCCCGGATGGATGGGCATGTGTTCCTCTCCTGGGCTGACTGCATGGCGGGCTGGGTCCCTGCCACCATCTGACTGGACTTCTCCTTTCAGATTATCACAAGGCAGCCATGGGACTTGGGGCCCAGGGCTTGCTGCTCTCCCGGGAGAAAGATCAGGTGGTCGAGGTGCTTCGTGACGCTCAACAGCAGTGCCGAGATGGCCACCCGGTTGTGGTCAACATCCTCATTGGGAGGACAGACTTCCGAGATGGCTCCATTGCTGTGTAGGCCCTCGTGGGTCAGTACCCTTGGCTCCCTTCCCACCCCTGGACTGTACCTAGCTGGTTGAGAGCCTCATCCTTGCCTACCTGGACCTGGCCTATGAGGTCCACTGACTCCACAACCCTCCAAGAAGACAGGGTGGGGCTGCAGGGGTCAGAGCTCAGAGAAGCTCCGTGGCAGCACCCGGGAGCTCCTGGGCTTTTTTTCTCTGCAGGGGACAACTGCCCTTTTCTCCCTTCCTCTCTTCCACGCTTAATAAACCACTTCTGGTCCGTGTGGGCCCAAGTACTCATCCCAGAACGTGTGCATATTGATTTATTTGTCCACAAAGATGGGAGTGAGGGAAGGTGGGGGAGACAGGAGGGGACCCTACTCTCCCATTGGAGCTCTGGGGCCCACTGTGGCTCCATTACTGGGGATTTTAGGGTGTCTGGCCACTGCGAACTCTTTCCCTCTCAGAGGTCCCTGAAAGAGCCCCATACGCCTGCTCCAGACGTGTCCACCCATGCACACTAGTCCTCACACACAGACACACACGCACGGAGGCAATAAATATGTTCCGTACCAAAGTGCCCCCAGCCTGACATTTCAGGTGGGGCCCCTCCACAGGGAGGTCTTGTAAGTGCTCAGTTTCTTCAGGGATGTGGAGGAAGAATGGGGGAGGGGAAGGGCCAGGCTCTGCTATCTCCGTTTCCTGGTTTGAGGCAATCACGGGGCTTTCCCTGGAAGAGAGGGTGGGGAAACCAGCTATTTTTCTAAAAGCCCCCAGCTGCCCCTATCCAGCCAGAGCCCAGATAGGGGCTTTCCCCCACCCTGCCCCAAACAGCACCTCACCATAGTCCTTGGGCCCTCCGCGGAGGGGAGAAGCAGAGTGCAGTGCTTAAAGCTAATACTGAATTGGTTGGCAGCAGCAAGAGGATTGGCGCGGGGCATGGGGGGGGGGGGGGGGCGGGGAGTGTCTCACCACCCTGGGGTGATGCTCACAGTAACTGGTGTTTCCCTGGCTAAGGGGAGGCAAGAGAGGCCAGCCCAGCAAGCGGGAGAAGTGCCTTTGGCAGCAAGGGGAAAAGCCCTTGGTACTCGGAAAAGATGGCCACGACGGCTGGTCCCGAAAATCCCCAGTCCCAGTCTATGCAACCAATGCCCCAATAGTGAGCACTGGAAACGAGGAATGATTCTCAGCAACGGGCTGGCTGGTCACTAGGCAACGCCCCAGCAGCCGGGACCAGGGCCTGAGTGACCGGTCTGGTCCCTTCAGGAGCTGGATGGAGCACGGCCTCAGCAGCCAGGAGCCCGGGGCCCCAGTGACCGGGGTCCCGCCCCGCCCGGCTCAGAGGCACACGTTTATCTGCTTGGAGAGCTCTCTCTCCAGGTCCAGGATGAGGGCGTCGAAGTCTTTGAGGTTCAGGTGCGGGTTGAAGGGCGCCTCGAAGTCATCGTCGAAGTCAGCGGCGCCCGCCGGCTCGCCCGCATCCTCGTCCTCGTCCTCGCTGCAGCTGCCCGTCACGTGCTCGTAGTCCGGCCCGGACAAAAAGTCCCGCCCGCACGGCAGGAAGTCCCGCCCGCAAACGCTCCAGTCACCCGCGTAGCGGTTACTCGGGGGACTTTCGGGGCCGCCCCGGCCGCGGGGCCGAGTCACCACCTCGGGGCTGGCGAGTGGCAAGTGCAGCGACGGCTGCCGTTTGGGCCGCACGTACGGGGCGACGTCCGGAGGCTCCGGGGGCCTGCGGGGATCTGCGGAGGGAGAGCGGGGCTCGTGACGGCGTCACGCGCCACGCGAGAAGCCAGACCTCTGATTGGCTGCCCAGGTAACCAGGCCCCTGATTGGCCCTGACGAAAGAAAAGCCCTGCAACCGCATCGCGAGTTCACTGGCGGAGCTAGAACTGGTTGCTTAGGCAACCGGCCCTCTGAAGGGCGTGTCAAGAGGCAGGGCCTCTGACCGCGTCAAGCTTGGATTGGCTCTAGATGGACGGGTTGCCGGGGCTACCAGGTACCGGTTTACCCTGGTGAGGGGGCGTGGCATGCCTGAAGCTCGAGACTCTGATTCGTCGCCCGAGAAAGCGCCGCTGCGGCGGCCTGGCCTTGATTGGTGGTGAGGGCCGGAGGCGGGCTCACCTGGCCAGGCCTGCAGCAGGTAGTGCAGCACCTCGATGTGGCGCTTGAAGTCCACAGCGTTGGTGGGGCCCGGGCCAGAGCTCCGGATGCGGGGCCTGGCGGGTGACTGGCGCGCCGGTAGCAGCACGGGACCGAAGCACACGGCCAGGTTCTGCGGGGTCATGCGATTGTGGGCGTGGAAGGAGGAGACGAGGCGCAGGTGGTCCAGGAGAAGCGTCAGCGTGGCCTGAGAGAAGAAGGTTGGGAATCGTGAGGCTGACTGGTCCCCTGTCACACCTGGTGGGGGGGGGGGGGGGGGGAGGGGCGGGTAGACGAACGCGGCCCGGAGTGGGGAAACTCAAGATCTCATAGTGGTTGATGGCCGAGCTAAGGCTTCGATACTACTATTATGATCCCATTTTGCTGGAAGGGAGACTGAGGACAAAGGTAACTTAGTTTTGGAATGGCAGAGCTTGGATTTGAACCCACTCCTCTGTGTGTTAGTCAGGGCTAGCATTAATTCCATTTTACAGATGAGGGTATTGAGGCACAGAGGGTCGGGACTTCCCTAGGATTCCACAGCCAGGAACCTCCCTTGTGGTAGGTTGACAGACCTGTATTCAGAGCCTCCATTTTTGTGATGTTCTGGCTGTGCAACCTTGGGCAACTCACTCAACTGCTCTGGGCCTAGGTTTCCATAGCTATGAAGTGGGGATTCTGATAGCACCTAATAGCCACATGCTCGTGCACATCATGGGCTCAGGTGTGGATGAAACACTCTACTGGTGTCAGCCCGCTATGAGTCCTGCCCACTCCCACCAGGCCCAACTCACCCTCTCCACATCCGGCAGGCAGTTGAGGAGCCCACGGGTGCCCTCAGTGCTGGAGGGTGCCCTGCTTGGGGGTCCTCGGGCCATGGCTTCCAGCACCACCTGATAGAGGGGCTGGGTGATGAGCGGGGTGGGCAACTCCCGAAGATAATCCTTGAGGATGCCTGTGGACACAGGGCCCACTCTGGTCAGGGCACCCCTGGCTTCTGAGTCTGGAGGAGTCAGCTGGGGCTGGGAGGGGGAAGAGGAGGGCAGGCACAGAAAGATGAAAACAAAGCCAGAGAGAAAAGGGTGAGGTCCCAGAGGGACCACAGGGACTCCCTTGAGGCGAAGGTTGAATGGGGAGCAGGCGGGGGTAGGCAGGGGCATGCTGACCAGTGATGACATTGATATCGGGATACAGGTCCTCGGAGAGGCAGACGGCTGCACTGTCCCGCTCAAAGGCATCCCGAAGTTCTTTCTTGACAGCTGCCGAGCCACACAGGCGGTAGAGTCCCACCACCTGGGGGTGGGCGCAGAGAGATGTCTTCTTGCCAGTGCTACAAACTGATGAGGGCCGGGTAGGCTGAGGGCTGGAGGCCCGGGTCAGGGTGGCAGTGGGCTGAGGGCCTGGGGGCTGGCTGCAGCTTTACCAGCTGCCTTCCTGCCCCTCTGACACCTGTCGTGGTGTCCCCACCATGGCTCCCTGAACAAGCTGGCCGCGTAAGCCCTCTGCTTGGCTCACTTGTCCTCCGGTCACTTGTCACCTCCTCTGGGGAGTCTTTCCTGACTACCCCAACCAGAGGTCAGGTCCTGCTTTAAGGACCTGCTCTCTCCCTGCTTCTCCCCTCTTGTCCCAGCCACAGTTTTACACTTGTGAGTTTCGGGGATCGTGTCTTTTCTCCCATCAGGCTCTGAGCTCCAGAAGGTCTGGGACCCTGGGTTCTGGGTTGGGTGCTATGGTCTAGGGGAGCCTTCTGCCCTTGTCTAAGCTGGGATTGGAGCTAGGAGTGTCCCAGGCAGGGTGCACGTGTGGGGAAGGCCTGGCCTCTGTACGCGGGGTGCCCTGGGGGTGTAGGTCTGAGGTCTGGGGGCCAGCTGGGATGGGGCAAGGGGCTCACCCGCAGCCCTCGGCGCTCGATCTGCCCAACGCACTTCTGGATGATGAGGGGCACCTGGCCGGGGGGCTGTTCCCGCTCCACCAGCAGCGGCAGGGGCAGCCCAAAGACGCGGGGCTCAGCTGTGCCTGGTGCTTCCTGCTGCTCTGACAGGGTCAGCTTGGCATACAGCAGCCCCTGGGGCTCCAGGCGCACGGCCAGTTGCTGGGCCTGGCACCCTGAAGACACAAGGAGGCCTGTGGGGTCTGCCCCCACAGGCTCCTGTGCCCTGGCCCCCTACTCCAAGCCACCCCCCAGGCCCCGGACACTCTGGGGGAAAAGGGGAGCCGAGTCCTGTGCCAACCGCTCTTCCCTTGCGGCCACGTATCCTACCTCGGAAGACCGTGGGTAGCAGCACAGTGCCCTGGGCACAGGGCCGGTGTCGCCGAACACCGGGGTCCCATGCCAGCACCAGGGCCCGCAGCAGCCGGGCAGCCTCGAGCTCCAGGTGGAAGGTGTGGTCCAGCCGCAGGAAGTCGGGCCCCCCCCTCAGCGGCCCCGTTCGGGCCCGGGCCACCCCATCCACCTGCAGTAGGCAGCACAGGTCTCTGGGGGTGGCCCCAGGTGCCGGCCGCAGCCCCCCCAGCCCGTACAAGTGTAGGCTGAGGCGGCCCCAGAGTGCGGCGGGCGGCGCTCGGGCTGGGGGGCCCGCCTCGTAGGGCCGGAAGGCAGTGGGCGATGGGGGCCCCGCTGGGCGCTCCGGAGAGTCCCCGTCACTGAGGTAACCGGCCCGAGGGCCCCGTGTGGCCCCAGCCCCTGCCGCCCGGCCAGGGGCCCCCACACTGCTGTCCAGGTGGTAGCGGCTGATGACGGAGCCCTCGGGGGCGGCCCTCTCACGCTCGCGGCCCGCCCGGGTGCCCCGCAGGCTCAGGCGGCGCCGAAGGTCAGGCAGCTTCTTCATCTTCATGGAGAGGCGCCTGGCTGGGCCGGGGGACTTCGTGCGGGAGGCTTTGGCTGGGGGGCTGGCAGGGGCCGCGCCTGGGGAACAGCATACCTCAGGGGTCAGAAGCCTGGGCTTGGGACCGGGGTGAGGCTTGTGGTCATCTTGGGGGGCCGGAGGTCTGAGGCTTGTGCTCACCTTGCGAGGCTGGGCCCTCTGGCTCCGCTGAGCCTGGCTGTGGCCCCGGGGGCTCAGGTGCCAGGGGTCTGGAGTCTTCCTCAGGGATAGGGTTGTACCAGATCTCACCCGCGGGCTCCCCGCTGCCGGGCGCCCTGGGCCCCAAAGCAGCCTCTTCTGGTGGCTTGGCCCCACCCAGCACCCATCGGCGGCTGCTGGGCTCCAGGCTCTGCAGGTAGGCCCCCCGAGCTGGGCTCCGGGATGCCTCGGGGCTAGGGGGGCCCTCTGCCCCAGCCTGGGACTTTTCGGGGGCGTGGGGCTCTGGCTCTGGAGGACTGGGCTCCGGGCGCTGGGCTGGCCGGCCTGGCAGAGAGCAAGGGGAGTGACACCCAGCTACCGCCTGCTGCCCCCAGTGCAGCCCCAGCGAAGAGCTCTTTCCCCAGCAGGGGCCAGGGCCGGGGTGCACGCGGCTCTGGCATTCACTCCACTTGTTTGTTTGGAATGGGCGGGCACAGGCCAGCAGTCTCACTGGTTGCCAGCTTACAGCCCACCCCCTCTTAGTTCCTGGGGTCCCAGACGGGATTCTGTCCCTCTGCCCTTCAGCCTCAGGGGTCCAGTGGGGTTTCTCCAGACCTGGGCCCTGCATTCTCAGCTCTACCTCCCACCCCTGGCATGGAGCCCTGCTCCTGTCCCTTCTTACTGGGTGGCTTTGGGCAAATTGCTTTCCATCTCTGAGCCTCAGTGGCCTTCTGTGAAATGGGGGGGGGTAAGTCAATGCCCCCCTCCAGGGAGGCATCAGAGAGCTCGGTGTGGGGAATGCTTCCTAGGCATCCAGGTTACGGTCAAGCACACAGCCCACAGTGAACGCTGGCTTGCTTCCTTAGGAAGACAGGAGCAGGCACGTCGGCTAGTGCTCTGTCCTCCCATTCCTGCAACATCCCCCCCCCCAACCCCCCACCTCTTAAGAGCTTGTCTTCCAAACTCTTTCCCTATCCTGGAGTGGGCCCTGTCTCTCAGCGCAGTCCAGATCCCCATGGTCAATGTCTTGGGGCCTCTCCTCTGTTCTACCGTCCTCCCCTCTCTGACATCCTGGGCTGTTTCCTGTCTGTGTTTGTGCGTGGGCACCCCGGTCCCTTCTCTCTGCTCTAGGAGCCTTGGGAATCTTTGGGAAGGGCTGGCGGTGGTGGGGGCGGGGGGGGGGGGAGCTCAGATGTGGAGTCCTCAGGCCTCCCTCCTTTAACACCTTCCTTCCCGGGACTTTCTGTCCCACGCAGCTCCCAATTCCTCAAGGTCCTGTCTTCTGGCTGGTAGAGTCCCTCCTCTGGTCAACTCTGATTTCCAACACCCTGGACTCTGCCTCGGGGGTCTCTATTAGCAGCATAGTCCAAAGCGCTGTTTAACTCACTTCATTGGCTCTGGGCAAATTACCCAACAGCTCCGTGCCTCAGTTTCCCCTCCTGCATAAAGGGGACAGTTTCCTGGGGCTGCCTAAGGTGGGTGCAGCTGCAGTCACTGGTTAATAGGAGGGGGCCGGCGGGTGGCTACTGGGGTTGATGCACCGCCCCTCTCCCTCCTCTGCAGGACTTCGCTACCCATCTCCCATCCTGGAGGGGTGCAGAGTGTCCCGGGCCTGGCCTGAGTGGGGCCCGTTTGCCAGCTTCCCAACTCCTCCTCCCCTCCGCCCTCCAGGCGCTCGGTCTCGGCCCCATTTCCTGTCAGGGGCGAGGCCCCCCTCCCGGGCCTCCTAAGGCGCCCGCAGCGCTGGCATCCCCGGCCGGGCGCGCATAACGGTCCGCGCCCCCTCTCCCCCTGCCCAGCCCCTTCCTTCCAGGACCCCTGCCCACTCTTGGTCCCCCACCCCGGGCCGCAGGGGACTCCGCGGGGCTCCCCTAGCCGCCGCAGCCGGCCCTCCTCGGGGCTCCAGGACCCCCCCACCCTCCCGGGCCAGGCGGGGTTCGGCACCCCCTCCTCCGCCGTCCCCCTCCCCCCCGCCGCGCTCACCGCGCTCCTTCGCGTCCGACTTTTTCCGGGGAAGTTTCTCCCGGCCCCGCAGGCGGGAGAAGGTTTTCCTGAGGAGCGGCTCGGCCATGCTGGGGCCCGGGCCGGGCCGAGTGCGCGCCCCGGGCTCCGGCCGCGCCGCCCCCCTGCCCTCCCCGTCCCGCCCGCCCCGCCCGCCCCCCGCTCCGCGCCAGCAGGAAGCGCATTCCGGGAATGCTTGGCCCAAACTTTTTTTTTTTTTTTTTTTTTTTCCCCTTCCCGCGGCCTGAGCGAGCGATGCTGGGAGATGTAGTCGCCCGGGCCGGGTGGGGAGGGAATGGGGGCTCTAGGCTGCCTTCCTCGCTCCCCCTGGGACTATCATGGCACAGCCCTCGTCTTCCCTCTTACCCACCCTGCTTTGGTGATGGAACACAGCGCGTCATGCTGGGTTTACCTTCAAAACGCATCTTGCCCGTATTTCCTCTCCTATCCTCCCCCATCTACTGCCCCAGCCTGGTGCAAGCCCTGCCCTCTCTCCTTTCCATGACAGCTCCTGTTTTTTGGTATCCTGGATGCCCCTCGGGGCGCCTCCGTCCTCCACCTAACTCTCCCACCCCCCATTCCGGTTACTACTGATGTTTAACAAGCCACCCCCCAAACTAGTGGTGTGAAAGCCATTTTATGTCACAGGTGCCATGGGTAAGGGATTTTGGCAGGCCAGAGCTGACATTGATTGTTTCCACTCAATCAATGGTTCAGGGGGAACTCAACAGACGTGGCTGGAATCATCTGGAGGCAAGGTCACTCACAGGTCCTGAGGGCTGGGACCTCTTCACAGGCTGTGGACTGGGGCTGCTACGTGGGCCTCTCCCTACGGTCCGGCCTTCTTCCCAGCAGGTCAGTAGTCAGGATGACCAGACTTCACTCATGGCCACCCAGGACTCCGAAGGTGAACAGGACAGATGCTGCATCACCTTTCCTGACCCAGCCTTGGGTGTCATGTTGTGTCACTTCTGGAGCCAGATTCATAGACCCCACTCCTCTCAGTGGGCAATGTGTCAAGGTGACCTTGTGAACAGGATGTGGGCTGGGAGATACTGTGGCCACCTTGGAAAATGTAACCTGCCTCACACCTACATTTCATTCTCTGTGCAGTGCCCAGGGTCTTCTTAAAAAGCTGAAGTCAGATTCCAGCACGCCCCACCCCTGCTGTACAGTCTTTCCATGACTGCTCATCCCACCTAGAATAAAACCCAGATTCCCAGTAAGAGTTCTAGCCTCATTTCCTTTGTTGTCTCCATTGCTCACCATGACCTTCTCTCTGGTCCTCCTTTACATCAAACTGTCCCAATCCCTTTGCACAAGTAGTTCCCTCTGTGTGGGAAGACTTGGTTCCTCTGAATTTGCCTCTTTCTCTTCTTTAGTTCTAAAAGCACCTCCTTAGGAGGCCCTCCTTCAACACCCACCACTGTCCACTCACTATTACCTCATTGTATTTCATTTCTCTGAACACTGTCGCAGCCTGAGCTTAATAGCTGCAATGCTTTGTTCTAGTTCATCTCCTTAATTGTCTAACCTGGGACTCCACCAGAGGCTTGCCTGTTTTGTTCACTGCTGAATGTCCAGGTGGGAGATCAGGTGCCAGATACCAGAGGCCTGGATAGGAGGGGGTGGTGGCCAAGAGGTTTGCACAAGAGGAGGTCGTGAGTGTTTGCTTATCATGTGTCTCAGAGTGGATGTCTGTGTTTGTCCTACTTGGAGTTTGTTGAGCTTCTTGGATGTGTAGATTCATATCTTTCATCAACTCTGGGAGGTTTTTTTTTTTTTTTTTGGTGCAATTATTTCTTCAACTTTTTTTTTTTTTTTTTTATCCTTTTCTCTCCTTCTGGGACTCCCGTTATGTGTATGTTAGTATGCTTGTTAGTGTCCTACACGTCTCTCAGGTTATGTTCATTTGTCTTGGATGTGTGTGTTTGGGAGGAATCAGGCTGAAGAGCAGTAGGATTCACCCCAGATGTGTTTGAGGTAGCTGCAGACAGTGGGGAGAGAGGTCAGGGTCAACACAACACCTGTTCACAAGTCCAAGGCAGGGGGTACAGGAAGAGGGCCCCATCAGGGAGGGTACCCCAGAGCCTCCAAGAAGCTGGAGGCTGATGTGGGGATGAGATCAGCCCTTAGAATCACCCATCAAATGATTAAAAAACATTCAACCACTGGGGTGCCTGGGTGGCTCAGTCGGTTAAGCATGTGAATCTTGATTTTGGCTCAGGTCATGATCTCATGGTTCATCAGGTTGAGCCCCTCATCGAGCTCTGCGCTGACAGCATAGAGCCTGCTTGGGATTCTCTCTCCCCACCTCTCTCTGCCCCTCCCCTGCTCATGCTGCTCTCTCTGTCTCTCAAAATAAATAAATAAACTTAAAAAAACATGTACCACATCAATCTTCATTTTTGGTAAACTCCTTTGACTGTGTTTCTGCACTTTCCCTGTTACATTTATTTGTCTACATTGTAGCTCATTTAATTCACAGTTGGCTATGATTCTTTCTTAACAACCAGAAATTCATGGTAAGTGTTAATAAAATGGCTATGTATACTAATTTTCAAATTTTGTGAAGTGTGTACGATTATTAATCCGGATTTTGGTAGTTGCTGTTTGGATTTAGGAGCCTGTGTGTGTGTGTGTGTGTGTGTGTGTGTATTCTCTTTCCCCCAAATGCTCTCGCTGGCTGCTTGATGGATAGCCCCAGCAGAATGGGGATTTTTTGAAAGAAGAAATGCGGGCAGAGGGGGCTGGTGAGGTTTGCACAGAGCTCTGCACCCCTGTGGCAGACCGTGGGGGGTGGTGGATAAGTACCCCAGCTCCCTCACCCCTCATGTGGGATGACTGATGTGTATGTTCCACACTGACCCCCATGGGTTCCCCTGGGACTGAGTTCCAGCTGCCCACACTGGAAACTTGAATATCAGCACACTCTTTACTGCCTTCCTTCTCTTCCCTTCCCTTTCTCACACCTCCACCCCCCTTCCAGCATTTCCTAGATCACTTCCCAAATAAACTTCCTGCACTTGAATCCTTATCTTAGAGTCGGCTTCTTGGGAGCCCTAAATGCAGACATTCTCTCTAGGCCTCCATTTCCTTATCCATCCAAAAGGAAGAATTACGCGCCCCCTGTTATCCAGGCTGTGGGGGTGGGGACAATGGCGGTGGGGTGTGTGTCTGTGGGCTAAGCCTCCTGTATGCCATCTCCCTAGGCCCTCTGTTCCCGGGACTAGAAGATAGAGAAGGTTATGGGGAACAGGCTCCCAGCTCCCCCCACCCACTTTTGTCATTCTCAGTTGCCCCTGTGCCTGAGGCTCACCTGCAGGAGGCATCTTCCAGGGTGAAGAGGCACTTGCCTGGCTGGGAGTCCATCCTCAGAGGAGCCAGGGAACAGGTGGCTGCTCAGAGACATCCACCAGGGTGGCTTCAAGCAGCTAGAGGGGCAGAGGGTGGCCAAGGCACCATGAGGCAGCTTCCTGAGGCGGAATGTGGCGTCACCTGGCAGGCAGTTAGTGGGGTGGCATATCTTGGCCGGAGCCTCTCAGTGGCCCTCGGCAAAGCCCAGCAGACAAGCTGTAGAGTGGAAGCGAAGGTGCATCAGAGCCCCCAGCTCCCTGTGCAGAGCCCTCCTTCCATCAGCTGTAGGTCTGCGGGGCCCTCCTGCTCTCCAGGCCCCTACACAGGCCCCAGGACACCTTCAACAACTGGCCACCAGCTGGCATGCCAAGAGCTGCCATTGGTGTCCAGCTTGTAGGACCTCTGGCTGTTCCACAGGAAGGGGAGGCAGCCTGGAGAGGGGTGACAGACCAGTTAGGTGGGGCAAGTGGCCTGGTGGGCAGGGCCAGGCAGAGACCCCGTGTCATTCCTTACCTTCTCTCTCCTCTCTCCCAGGTCTCTTGGCTCTACTGTGTCATCCACAGAAACATCTGGCCCTTGACTGGCTCCTGGGAGGTAGCCCCTAAGCCCTTGGAGTATCCTACTTGATAAGAATCCCTTTGTATACCTGGGGGGCCATGCTAACCACGTGGTTTATAGTGGGGACCTTGGGCCACACTGACCCAAGAGGTATCAGTCTGACCTCTAGAGGGGCAAGAGACTGAATAACCAAGGCCAGACACATGGGTGGTCAACCGTGTCTACGTGGCTGTTATAGGCTGAATTGTGTCTACACCAAATTCATATGTTGACTCCCTCCCCCTTCCCCCCCATCCCAGTACCTCAGGATGTGACTGTATCTGGAGATGGGGCCTTTATTTATTTATTTTTTTTATTTTTATTTTTATTTTTATTTTTTCAACGTTTATTTATTTTTTGGGACAGAGAGAGACAGAGCATGAACGGGGGAGGAGCAGAGAGAGAGGGAGACACAGAATCGGAAACAGGCTCCAGGCTCTGAGCCATCAGCCCAGAGCCCGACGCGGGGCTCAAACTCATGGACTGCAAGATCGTGACCTGGCTGAAGTCGGACGCTTAACCGACTGTGCCACCCAGGCGCCCCTGGAGATGGGGCCTTTAAACAGTGATTGAAACAAATGAAATCTTTAAGGTGGGCCCTAATCCAAGGTAACTGGTGTCCTCATAAGAAGAGGAAATTTGGACACAGAGATGTGTGTGCACAGAGGGGAGAGCATATGAGGACACAGAAGACGGCCATCTACCAGCCAAGGAGAGAGGCCCCAGAAGGAACCAGCCCTACTGATGCCTTGATCTCAGACTTCTGGCCTCCAGAACTGCAAGAAAATAATAAATCTTTCTTGTTTAAGTCACCCTGTCTGTGGTGTTTTATTATGGCAGCCGTAGGACGATATTACAGCGGCCTACCTTCAGTGAAAATTCTGGACGAGGAATTTTTTTCAAGGAGCTTCCCTGGTTGACAATATACTACGTGTGTTGTCAAACATCATTGCTGGGAGAATTAAGTGCGTCTATACAAACCCACAGGGAGGGGACAACTGGTCCCCTGTTGGCTGGTCTCTTCTGGACCCTCCCCGCCATGTGCTTTTTACCTTTGCTGGTTTTCATCTGTATCCTTTCCCTGTAATAAACTGTGAGTGTAACAATTTTGCTGAGTCCTGTGACTCCTAGTGAAGCATTGAACCTGAGGGTGGTCTTGGGGACCACCCACTAGGTTCACAGAGATAGGAGTGACTCCCCCCAAATCTAAACGTACGTTTAAAAGTAGGAGCTTCCCCTCCAGGGCCTCAGGCTGTAGCCTTCCTGCATCTTTCCTCGTGCCTTCCTGGATGTGCCTTTCTTTTTCACCAGCTGATCCACCGTTTGCCCCTGTCCCCCCCACACTGAGCCCCACATGGGGCTGCAGCGTGACCTTGGGCACTCACCTGAGAGGGCATCCAGCACGGTGGAGGGAGGGGTCAAGTTTTGGGGTCACACTATGCTGGATCGGAATCCCCCCCTCTGCCCTGATCTAGCTTATGACGTTGGCACATTTTCCCTCTCTGAGCCTCAGGGTCCGAGTCTCCAAATTGCTTTGCGTCACCCAATAAAGTCCCATGTATAGAGAAAGAAGTGTTACTGTGCTCTCATACTGAGCTGAGATCAAGAGTCGGACACTTAACCAACGGAGCTACCCAGGCGCCCCAGCCACCAAGGCACCCCTGATTTTTAAGAGTTTAAAATGTTTGGAAACAAATAAAAAGAAAAACATTTTGTGGGCTACTTTTGATAATTCTGTTGGATAATCAAAACTTTAAAGCTAGTATCCACGAAGGTAGGCTTAGTGGTAACCGTAGCATTAATGCGTCCGATAATAGGTAATATTAGAAAGCTCACACTGGATGGCAGATTTTAGATAGGATTTTCTGTTTCACAACTTAGTTATTATTATTTTTCCTGCAACCCTGGAGCCCAGCCAGTTGAAAGAGAAGGTAGAAACCTCCTCCTGATTTCTTCTTTGTGGGCGACAGCTGAAATAATTTGGTAGTTGAGATACATTGGGATCCTACATTGCCAGGTAGTCAAATTAGAAGAGGCAAGTGTGTAGGAGGGTTTCTGGGGGCAGGGGGAAGAAAAGGAGTGAACCGAATGCCAATCACTAAAACCCAAACAGCCAGATCCATTTTTGCAACATATTTGACTTTCTTGAAAATATAGAAGGCACATGCTATATTTTATCACTACAGTCTGGGGGAGAGAAGTGCACAGAAGGTGGATGTTGGTTAAGAGTCTTTCTGAATCATTTTGATGTCAATACATTTTTTTAATGAAACAGTAAAAAAAAAAAGGCTATATTTCACAACATGTAAAATTATATGAAATTCAAGTTTCTTTTTTCTTTTTTTTTTAACGTTTATTTATTTTTGGGACAGAGAGAGAGCATGAATGGGGGGGGGGGGTTAGAGAGAGAGGGAGACACAGAATCGGAAGCAGGCTCCAGGCTCTGAGCCATTAGCCCAGAGCCTGACGCGGGGCTCGAACTCACAGACTGTGAGATCGTGACCTGAGCTGAAGTCGGACGCTTAACCGACTGAGCCACCCAGGCGCCCCTGAAATTCAAGTTTCAATGTCTATAAAGTTTCATGGGTTCTCATCCACTCCCATTCCTTGATGTGTTGTCGATGGTGGCTTCCATGATGGAACAGCAGAGGTGAACCACTGTGCCAGAGGCTGTAGGATCTATACAGCTGATAATTACTCTCTGGCCATTTATAGAACGTTTCCTGACCCCCAATCCATGGTATGGTTCACCAGTGGATTTATTCAGAAGCACAAGCCCTCCCTATATCCCTGCTTAATGTTCTCGTCCCCTCTGCCCTGTGGACCAATCCCTGCGGTGAGTGACCACACCTCTGTGGGCTGGGGACACACCTTTCCGTGATTTCTCTGAGCAACCCAGGCTCGGTCCCACCACAGGAACTTTACACATGCCGTCCCTCCCAGAGCACGACTGCGCGGGAGGTCGGGGGAACTGGGCCAGTTTACAGCCAGGATAAAGGTTTCTGAAAAACCGAACTTTAAATCCATTTTGTGAAACGGCACTATCGCCACCTGGTGGCCACGTCCTCCAGCTGTAGCTGCAATTCTTTGAAAGCGGTTGGTGGGGTCTTTGGACCTTCCTCTCCAGGGCGGTGTTTATGGAAGGGAAACATGGAAAATGTCCTTGGAGGAATGTCCCAGATATGGTTCTCTTGTATCTCTGGACTGAAGGCCTATTTGGGTCCCAAATCGCTACTTCCCTTCTTTCCACCCCCCACTGATTCCCGTGATCCCAAACTTTAAGGTTCATATAAGCCCCTTGGGTTGTTAAATTACGATTCAATGGTTTGGGATGGCGTTTGCGTCATTTCTAGCAAACTCCCCATGAAGCTGATGCTTCTGATTCATGGATCTACTTGGGTATCAATTTCTATGTTTTCTATAGAAAAGGGGTCAGTAAACTCCTTTGGTAGAGGGCCAGATAGTAAACATTTTAGGCTTTGTGCAACATGAAGTCTCCTTCAAGATTATTCAGCTCTGTCCTGTAATTTGAAATCAGTCATAGATGATTAATGGGTGTGGCTGTGTTCCCATAAAACTCTAGGAGCACTAAAATTAGAATTTTATATAATTTCAGTCTGTCATAGAATGGTCTTTTAATTTTTTCCCAACCACTTAAAAATGTAAAAACGGGGTGCCTGGGTGGCTCAGTCAGTTAAACATCTGACTTCGGCTCAGGTCATGATCTCGTGGTTCGTGAGTTCAAGCCCCACATCGGGCTCCGTGCTGACACTGCAGAGCCTGCTTGGGATCCTTTCTTCCTCTCTCTCTGCTCCTCCTCCTCCTCCTACTTCTTCTTCTCCTTCTCCTTCTCATTCCTCCTCCTCCTCCTCTTCTTCTTCTCTCTCTCTCTCTTTCTCTCTCTCTCTCTCTCTCTCTCTCTCAAAAATAAATAAATAAATCTAAGAGAAAGAACTCTGTCAGATGGATGGGCCTGGAGGAGAGGTGCACATGGGAGGCCTGTTGATGACAATGATTTCCAAACTCATGGCCACAAGATGTGACCCCAAGGCACCTGTGAGACCGAGGCTGGTAGCTGCTGAAATGAATGATAAGTGAACTAATCTCAACAGATGCTTTCAATGTCCTTGGGAAGCATGGTGATGTAACTGGCTAATATGTGTTGTCTTTATCAATATTAAAATGGTGTGCCAATCTTTTGTTCAACTAGTGTTACCCACGTAGCAATCCCATAAGCCCAATAGCCCAGAGAGGGCCAATTTAAGACTACTTTTCTGATCTTCACGGGGAAGACAAACCATGGGGAAAACACACGTCTCTCTCTTCGGGTTCCCATAACTTTCCATTCAACTTTTGTGACACATTTACCATGTTGTACCATAATGATTTATTCACACATCTCTATCCCCCACTCAACTCTGAATGCCTTGAGGGCAGGGATGGGATGTATCTCTGTGTTCTCACCACCTAACAGTGGTTCTGGAACACGGTAAATGCCAACCACCATTCTGACCTAGCACTGACAGGAGACTGCTTTGCTGATGAACCTCCTCAGGGCTGCCTTCATGTCCTTGTTCCTTAGACTGTATATAAAGGGGCTCAGCATGGGGATGAGCACCCCACACATCAGGGCAGCTGCCTTGTCCTTCTGGGAGGAAGCGGCAGATGTGGGCTGTAAAGTACATGGCCCAGACGGTGCCATAGAACAGTGACACTGTGGTGAGGTGCGAGCCACAAGTGGAGAAGGCTTTCCACTTGCCCTGAGCAGAAGGGATCTTGAAGACTGCCCAGAAAATGCAGGTGGATGCAGGAGAGGGGACTGATGCCCATGATGATGCCAAAAGCAAAAACCACCAGCTCACTGGTGTGCATGTCAGAGCAGGAGAGCTTCAGCAGGGGCATGAGATCACAGAAGAAGTGGGGGATTTCGGAGCCAGAACAGAAGGTCAGTTGAACCATGAGGGAGGTGTGCATGAGTGACTGGAGACTGGTGATCAGCCATGGCCCCCCCAACCAGCAACCCACAGACACAAGGGCTCATGATGACTGAGTAGTGTAGAGGGTGGACAATTGCCACAAAGTGGTCAATGGCCATCATGGCCAGGAGGAAGCTGTCCATGGTCCTGAACAGGTGGAAGGCATACATCTGAGCAAGGCCGCCCACAAAGGAGATGGCCCGGCTCTGGGTGCGAAGGTTCACCAGCATCTTGGGACAGTGGTGGAAGAGAAGAAAATATCGACAAGGGACAGGTTGGAGAGGAAGAAGTACATGGGCACGTGGAAGTGGGAGTCTGTGATGATGGCCAAGATGATGAGGAGGTTCCCACAGTGATCAGGTACATGGAGAGGAACACCCAAAGAGGAGCATCTGATGCTCTGGCCTTTCTGAGAGTCCCCAAAGAAGAAATTCTGAGACTGCTGTTTCATTTTTTTGGTGTTTTGGTTCCATTGACAGCCTGTGTCTACTGCAGAGGAAACAGGGGAGGAAAAAGGAGAGGAAAACAACATAAAGCTGGAAGTTGGATATGGAGCTCCAGGCCTGGAGGTTGCAGCATTCTGTGAAGATCTGTGGGTTTCTGTTTGTCCCCAATGAAACCGACCATGCCTGAGATAGTTTGCATCTCAAAAACTTAACTTGGTTGTTTAGAGACAACTCAGAAATTGCCCATAAATACCTTTGTTGTGGTTTTATTTCCTCCCAGTGGAAAAATGCTTTGCAGAAAACACAATGAAGCTGGATCAAACCTAAACCAAACCCAGCACAGAAAAAGGGAACCCGATCACTCTCTTTTCTTCCTTCTCTTCCTTTCCCTCTGTCGTTCTCTGTTTTCTCTCCTGCCTTCAGTCATCCTTCCTGAACATAATGCAATGTTAGCATCCATTTCAGGTTAATGACTAAGGATATAAGGAGAGACAGCACTCTTCTTCTGCTTCCAATGAATGCCACATTTATTAGGGGCGTTTTATGCTCTGCTGCCACGTCATGACTACAGTAAAACCCCTCTCATCCATTGTGATGAGGACCAGTGCTAAACATCTTGTGGGAACACAAATATGCACAAACATACTTTTCGAATTTTAACTTTGGTCAAGAATGTAAATTTACTCACCGGGCTTTGACGAGGACCACGGTCTTCTCTCTGGGTATGAACGCATCAATGGTGAATCTGCCTGATCACCTTTCCTGCCTGAGTCATACCCATAGGCTTCTGGCTATGCTCTAGTTTGCTCCACTAATGTGGAACAAGATATTGGGGATCCTTGTGAAACAATCCAAGGACAGAAGCTTTGCAGGTTTTTATGATTTTACACCTCAGTTATGTTGTTATCTTGCTCACATCTCATTAGACAGCAATTGTTTTTTTAGTGATTCCTTTTTATGAAGTCTTTCTAAAGCATTCAACTTGGATTTAATCAAAAAACATTTCTCTCCCTCCCTCCTCCTTTCCTTCCCTTCCTTCTCTTGCAATTATATATATATATATATATATATATATATATATATATATATTTGAGAGAGAGACAGAACGAGTGAGGGGCAGAGAGAGAGGGACACACAGAATCTGAAGCAGGCTTCAGGCTCTGAGCTGTCAGCACAGAGCCTGACGCGGGGCTCGAACTCACAAACTGTGAGATCATGACCTGAGCTGAAGTCGGACGCTTAACTGACTGAGCCACCCAGGCGCCCCTTCCTTCAATTCTTTTATTTCTATAGCATTGAATGAAATGATACAATTGCAGCAGCAACTACAACCAGTACAGTCATATTTGGTACTACTTAAAACAATTCAACTCAACTCAACTGATGAGAGCAGAAATGCTTTGGCAGGTTTGTGACTAACCTTCTGGCCACGAGCATTCAGCATACTGGGACAGCACCCAGTCCATTCTCAGGGGGAGATAGAGACCATGGATGAACCCAGAAAGCTGGTTAAGTGGAGATTTGAAAGAGGAATTTCATGGTAAAAAACTATACCTGGAGCTTTAAAGCCAGTGGTGTTTTGGAAGTACATTTTGACATTAACAGTAGCCTTCCAGGACAAGAAATTTTGTATTTTCTCATGTTCTAGACAGGCTATCACTAGCAAGTGAAACCCTCAGTGAAAGACGCATTGTTATAGTGTGTTAAACAGCTGTTTAAGAAGTTTATTCAAAACAAAACTCCCAGACACAGCCTGGATTGTTCAAAGGTGAGTTGTTTTCATAAAAATGACAAAAATGTGGGGCGCCTGGGTGGCTCAGTTGCTTAAGCGTCTGACTTTGGCTCAGGTCATGATCTCATTGCTTGTGAGTTCAAGCCCCGCGTCGGGCTCTGTGCTGACAGCTCAGAGCCTGGAGCCTGCTTCGGATTCTGTGTCTCCCTCTCTCTCTGCCCCTCCCATGCTCATGTTCTCTCTCTCTCTCTCTCTCTTTCTCTCTCTCTCTCTCACAAATAAATAAATATTTGTGAATAAATGGGCAGAAGACATGAATAAACACTTTTCCAAAGAAGATATCCAGATGGCCAACAGACACACGAAAAGATGCTCAACGTCACTCCTCATCAAGGAAATACCAATCAAAATCACACTGAGATATCACCTCACACCGGTTAGAGTGGCTAAAATTAACTCAGGAAACAACAGATGCTGGCAAGGATGTGGAGAAACAGGAACCCTCTCGCACAGTTGGTGGGAACACAAACTGGTGCAGCTGCTCTGGAAAACAGTGTGGAAGTTCCTCAAAAAATTAAAAATACATCTACCCTAAGACCCAGCAATAGCATTTCTAGGAATTTACCCAAGGGACACAGGGGTGCTGATGCATAGGGGCACTTGTACCCCAGTGTTTATAGCAGCACTTTCAACAATAGCCAAGTGTTGGAAAGAGCCTAAATGTCCATCAACTGACGAATGGATAAAGAAGATGTGGTTTATATATACAATGGAATCCTCCTTGGCAATGAGAAAGAGTGAAATCTGGCCATTTGCAGCAACGTGGATGGAACTGTAGGGTATTATGCTAAGTGAAATAAGTCATACAGAGAAAGACAGATACCATATGTTTTCACTCATATGTGGATCTTGAGAAACTGAACGGAAGACCATGGGGGAGGGGAAGGGAACAAATAGTTACAAACAGAGAAGGAGGGAGGCAAACCATAAGAGACTCTTAAATACAGAGAACAAACTGAGGGTTGATGGGGACGCGGGGGAGAGGGGGAAAATGGGTGACGGGCATTGAGGAGGGCACCTGTCGGGATGAGCACTGGGTGTTGTATGGAAACACGAACCATGGGAATGTAGCCCCCAAACCGAGAACACACTTTACACACTGTATGTTAGCCAATTTGACAATAAATTATATTTAATAAATAAATAAATAAACATTAAAAAATTAAAAAAAAAAGGAGCCACTGGTTCTTTATGTGTGGGTCTCTCAACACCCACCGCAGGGAGACAGTGTTGGTCATACCTGACAATGAGGCACAGGCTGAGAGCGAGGGTAGGGGCCTTCCGCTTGTAATGGCTCTACTCCCATCTGGACAGATTTATTCTTATTCTCTCACCAGCCACTGCTTCTCTGAGAGTGTGCTTCGTGATGAGAGGCGTTTCAGAGCTACACTGTGCTAGGGAAAACGATTCAAACACAAGCATCTAAAATTATCGTCTCCTTGCCTTCCAAGGAATATTGGTCTCCAGAAAGATTTAGGGTTAGCTGAAGTGGGATCAGGACGTATATGGGAGAACAGAGTAGGTAGATAGGTGTGTATAAGAAAGGTTACAGGTGACCCCGAGAGGTTGTGAGAATAAGAGAGAGGTGCAAGTATCTGCTATGAGGAGTAGAACCCTTGGAGGTGGAAGAGGTGTTGGAAGGGGGCTTTTAGGAAGGTTAACAGCATAATCGCCTCCTTGGCAACCTCAAGAGATCTCTGGCAAAACTACTCTTTTTTTGTGGCACCTGGGTGTCTCAATCAGGGAAGTGTCTCACTGTTGATTTCAGCTCAGGTCGTGGTCTCAACGGTTGGTGAGTTCAAGCCCCACATCAGGCTCTGCACTGGCAGTGTGGAGCCCTCCCCAGCTCACGCCCTCTCTCTCTCTCTCTCTCTCAAAATAAATAGACTTAAAAATAAGAAACAAATAAAACCCCCCTTATATTACTTTTGAAGATTTTTCAGAGTTGCATTGGAGGCTTTGTAAGGGGATGCTGTGGGCTGTGATTATTCCTGAGAGTCCCTTCCTGGCAATATATTTGCAGCTGTCCTTGGTTGTTGGTGTGAAGTCCTTGGTTGCCCTAGAGTAGTGGTTCTCCACTTTGAGCTGTGTCAGTGTTTCGTAGAGGGCTGGAGCATCTTGGGTGGGGCTTGATAATCAGCGCCCCTAGGAAGTTCCCGGGAGCTGCGCTGCTGCTGGCCCCGGGGACCACATCTAGACAGCCACCACAGTGGAGAAAGCTGTCCCATTTGTGCACGTGTCCCTCAGCTGCAGACCCTAAATGTTTTCTTCGCATGAGCTGCCACAGAGTGTGTGTCCTCTGTCCATTCAGAGGGTGCAGAATTGGTCTCAGACACTCCCGTCTCTCTGGGCATCCAAGAAGGAAAGGGGTGCCTCTTTCCCAGCCCCAACCAGCTCAATTCCCTTCTCCATCACTCACTGACTTACCAGGATAGTATCACCAAGGGGATGGTGTTGGCCAACTTCCTTTTACACTGACTTCCAGGGTATCCTGTGGTCAGCGTTAAGCCCTCAAGAAGGGCACAGGAGACCACTGAGGCTGTGATGGCTGGGGCGAGTCTGATGTCTGTGTGTGGGAGGGAATCATGTGTCCACCCAGGCCTGAGGCAGGTGAGCAGGGGGCCAGGGACACAATAGGATACTTACAGTTTGGGGGCCCTTGGGGGACGCTAGCCCCATGGCTCCTTGTTAAGAAAGAAGATGCTCATTGTTTTGTTTCTATTCTTGCCACTTATGGCCTGTTCTCTGGGGTAAGTGCACTTTGGGATGATGGAGAGGGCGAGGAAATGGAGAAATCACCAGGGATTCACTCTCACAGGACACCCCCCTAAAATCCCCTCCTAGCCCAGACTGGGCCTCTTGGCAATTCCTAGGCAGGGTGGTTTGAAGGTCCAAGCCATCCACGGAGTACTCAGATGTCTGACCCAATGTCTTGATGCCACGAAGAAGGGAATTTATACTGTTGGGTTCACCGAGGAAAGTAATAAATCTCAGATCAGATAAATGAATTTATCAAACACTTCCTGGTCACCTGCCATAGGTCAGGTCCTGTACTTGAAACTGGGACTTCAATCCACATCCTTGTTAAAAACACCCTCCTTGGGGCGCCTGGGTGGCTCAGTTGGTTGAGCATCTGACTTCAGCTCAGGTCACGATCTCGCGGTCCGTGAGTTCGAGCCCTGCGTCGGGCTCTGGGCTGATGGCTCAGAGCCTGGAGCCTGCTTCCATTCTGTGTCTCCCCCTCTCTCTGCCCCTCCCCCGTTCATGCTCTGTCTCTCTCTGTCTCAAAAATAAATAAAACATTAAAAAAAAAAAAAACACCCTCCTATCAGCCACATGAAGGGCTCAATCTTCATTAACTCTACCAAGCCCACTTAGGATGGGATTAGGAAATCTTTGTTTGACCCTTGCCACCAGCAATGTTGGTGAACCTTTGTTTTTTGGTGTTGGGTGTTTCCATCATGACCCCAATTTTTGTCCCCCCCACCCCAGGGGGGAGCCTTTCTATCTCCTGGGATCTTTTTTTTTTTTTTTTTTAACCTTCTCGTCCATTGGCTTTCTGTTGTCTTTAAAAAATTTAACTTTTAAAGTGTGTGATACTCGGGGGGGGGGGGGGGGCAGAGTGGCTCGGTTAAGCATCTGACTTTGGCTCTGGTCATGATCTCACAGTTCATGAGTTTGAGCCCTGCCTGTGGTGAGGGGCCTATTTGGGATTCTTGCTCTCTCTTCTCTCTCTGGCCCCCCCCCCCCCCCCGCCACCACTTGCACTTTTTCACTCTCAAAATAAATACACTTAAAAAAATTGTGTGATACTCACTCTTGGTTAGAAAATAGTCCTACAGTGGGGCACCTGGGTGGCTCAGTTGGTTAAGCGGCCGACTTCAGCTCAGGTCATGATCTCATGGTCCGTGAGTTCGAGCCCTGTGTCGGGCTCTGTGCTGACAGCTCAGAGCCTGGAGCCTGCTTCAGATTCTGTGTCTCCTTCTCTCTGACCCTCCCCTGTTCATGCTCTGTTTCTCGCTGTCTCAAAAATAAATAAAACGTTAAGAAAAAAAAAAAAAGAAAATAGTCCTACAGTGAAATCATGAAATGCTGTCCCCCAAACTGGATCCCCATCCCTCCAGTTCATAACAAGCCCACCATCAATGAACAGCCCCTATTAATGATTTCTTATGTAACCTGACAGAGTATCTTCACTCCCACACTCCCACCTTCGCTACACACTTACTCTCCCCTCCTTCTGCATATAAAAGTTAGCAAACTAAAATGGTGTTCTGAATCTTACAGTTCCTGCTTAATTGATTTTGGTGGTATTTTCATATCTGTAATTTTTTTTTACAGCCTTTATTTCCCATCGAGTAGATAGTACCACCATCTATGTAATCAATTTTCTCTTGATGAGTGTTTCCAGTCTTTGCTAAAATGAATACTTTGTACACACATTATTTTACACTTCCAACATGTTATATTAATGGAATCGTGCAGCGTGTGTGCTTTTGATAAAGTTCGGCATTTTACACATAACATAATAGCCTTGAGATTCAACTGAGTTGTTACATGTATCAATAGGTCCTTCCTTTTTGTGACTGAGTAGTATCCATGGTATAGACGAACTGTAATGTGTTCATCCACTCATTCACTGAAGGTTATTTCTAGTTTGGGCTGTTATAGACAAAACTGCTATGAACATTCATGTGCAGGTTTTTGTGTGGATATACATTTTCATATTTCCAAGAGTATAAGTGTATGTTTAAGTTTTATAAGAAACTATCTGTGTTCTAATATATAGAAATATTTATATATAAGAAGCTATATAAAAACTGTATACATTTTATCTATCATCTATCTATCATCTATCTATCCATCTATCTATCATCTATCTATGTATTATTTATCATCTATTATCTATCTAACATCTATCTATCTATCTATTATCTATCTATGTATTATCTATCATCTATCTATCATCTATGTATCTATCATCTATCTACTTATCTATCTATAATCTATCTATCTATCATCTATCTATCTATCATCTATCTATTATCTATCTATCTATCATCTATCTACGTATTATCTATCATCTATCTATCTATCTATCTATCTATCTATCTATCATCTATGTATTATCTATCATCTATCTATCTCTATCTATCTATCTATCTATCTCTATAATCTATCTATCTATCTATCTATCATCTATCATCTATCTATCTATCTATCTATCTATCATCTATCTATCATCTATCTAGCACCCCAAACCCCTTCATGACTGCTCCACATTCTCACTCATCTATTCTCCCCAGAGATAACCACTTTTCTGATTTCTTTTTAAAATTAAAAAAAAAATCTTTATTTATTTTTGAGAGAGAGAGAGAGAGAGAGAGAGAGACCGTATGTGAGCAGGGGAGGAGCAGAGAGAGACACACACACACAGAATCTGAAGCAGGCTCCGGGCTCTGAGCTGTCAGTCAGCACAGAGCCCAACGCGGGCCTCGAACTCACAAACCGTGAGAGCATGACCTGAGCCAAAGTCGGACGCTCAATCGACTGAGCCCCCCAGGTGCCCCCCACTTTTCTGATTTCTAACACCTTAGATTAGTGTGCCTTGGCTTGAACATTATTTAATCACAGTCATACATACTTTTTCTCCCATGTGGTCTCTTACTTAACATAGTACTTGTGAGAGTTATTCCAGTTTTTGTGCATAACAAGAGTTCACTGCTTTTCCCTGCTCTGCAGTATGACTTGGTTATACTGGTTATTTTGTTTTTTGTTTTGTTTTGATTTTAATTTTTTAACATTTATTTATTTTTGAGAGAGGGAGAGACAGAGCATGAACAGGGGAGGGTCAGAGAGAGAGGGAGACACAGAATCTGAAACAGGCTCCAGGCTCCAAGCTGCCAGCACAGAGCCCGACGCGGGGCTCGAACTCACGGACCGCGAGATCATGACCTGAGCTGAAGTCGGACGCTTAACCGACTGAGCCACCCAGGCGCCCCTATACTGGTTATTTTGAACTGGGTTTCTCTTCTTGGAAAGGATCCTTAAACTTGATATCCAGTATTTGAGTGAGCATCATTAACAAAATACTCCAAAGGCCTGGGAATGTATGTCACAGGTGCTCAGTAAACAACCTCTGTGAGAAGTTGGCTCAGTCACTGAGCTGGAAGATGATAGAGTCTGAACTTGAGCTCAGTCTGTTGGGTATCTTTCCTTGCTGCTAGACACCCTCTCCTGTTTATGCCTGCTGATCTCTGGGAGTGTTGGGGGGGCAGAAGAGTGTAGTGGCTAAACTCAGGCAAGTCTTAGCTCTGCCTCTTGGCAGGTGTGAGATCCTTGGGAAGTAATTAAGTACAACCGAGCCTTCGTTTCCTCACCTGAGATAGGAAGATGGGACTATTATTACCTTGCAGGCAGGCTGTGAGGTTTATAAGGCCCAATGTACATAAAGGGCATAGGGCAGCTATTGCATACACTTGGCACTCAATAAAAGTGCCGATGGTCATTTCACTGTAGCTCCTTGATGGCTTCTAGAGCTCAGCAGGCTTGTGTGTGTTTCCAGCACCTGACACATTCCCCCCGAGCTCAGGTGACAGTGTTATAGTCTCAGAGTCATAGCCCTTAGTGAGATCTAGCCAAGAAGGAGTAAAGTCTAGCTGGGGGAAAGGGGAAGAGAAAGGCTATTCTGACCAGTCTGCCTGATTATGGCTTAATTATCGAGTCAATGAGGAATTGATTCACTGGAGACAGAGTAGAAAGTTTCAGACTGTGCCACTCCTTAGCTTTGGTTGTTGCTGTTGGTCACCAGGATGCCTGTAGGTAGAAGTCATGGCTGTAAAAAGGAGCATTAAGCAAGTCTGTCCCCTGCCTCTCCTGCAGGTGGCAAGCACACCTCACTGTGCAAAGCTGGCCAATAACCATGTATGTGCCTCTGACTTTGTACCTTTGTACCTCTGGGCTTCTAGAGGCTGGTGCCCTTAGTGGGGTGTGTGTGTGGGCGTTGGGCCATTTCAGCATCATGGATACAAACCTTTAAAGATTTGTTGCTGTAACCAGGCATCCCTAAGGTTTTCCACTGATGGCAGTGAGCTGAACAGGGAGAGCTCTGGCTTTGCAAGCAGATCACAGTTAGAATGTCACCCCTATTCCTTACTTGTTGCAAAAATGTAAACAAATGATGTCACCTTTTGAGTCTCAAGTTTCTTTATCTGTGAAAAGATGTTCATAATGATTTCTGTCCATCTCTCAGGACTGTTTCTATGCACCCTCCTACCTTCCAAGTCTTGATCCTTTGTCCTGAATGGGTATTCAGTGCACTCTCAGTGCATCCCACCCAGCACTGCATGCTCTTTCCAGAATTTTGCATCTTTCTTGGTCAGTGCACCAACCTCTCCCTGATTCTTTCTTTCTTTCTTTCTTTCTTTCGAGAGCAAGCAGAGGAGGGGCAGAGGGAGAGGGAGAGAGGATCTCAAGCAGGCTCCATGCTCAGCACAGAGCCTGATGTGGGGCTCAATCCCGTGACCCTGGGATCATGACCTGAGCTGAAATCAACTGACCGAGTCACCCAGGGGCCCTCTGCTTGGTCATTTATAATGATGGCCTCTTTGGACAGTTTGCTCTACTGTTCCCTAGGTCAGCCAAAGTCACATTAGCAAAGATGGACTACATGTCTCCAGTTTGCTACCCACCACTGCCGTCTCCCAATAGAAACAAGCGTCAGAGATCTTGTCTTCATGTCTGCTTTTGGGAGAATCCAAGTTAACAAACCAAGGAATCTAGATCTCCACCATCCTAAGTATACGTACACAAACACGTAAGTGCACATTCATATGCACACATAAACATGCCCCCCCATACACATACATGTAAGTACACATTCACATACACACTTATTTTTGCAAATGTATCCATCCATCTATTGATGAGGTCAACAGAAATCCATCAAGTCCCCTACTCTTATGATACAGATATCATTTGGCAGATATTTCATGAACTCATGGCCTGAAGAAGAAGACAGGCTTATAAACAAAGAGCTTTAATACAATGAGGTAAGCATTATAATTGAGTGTAGGTGCAGGGAGAAGAGATTGGGTCTGGTTACTGCTGTATTCTCGGCTCCTTGAGGAATGTCAGGGCTCACCTGGTATTTGTGGGATGAAAGAAGGAATGAACAGAGTTCTCTAAAGTGTTAGGTAATGGAGGAAGGAACAACTCATACTACCTGAAAGGGCCAGGGAATGCTTCACAGAGGTGGTGATGTGAGTTCAGGTCTTGAAGGAAAGGGAGTGTTTGTGTGTGTGTATTGTGTGGGCACACACGTACATGCATATATGATCACACACGTGCATGCGAGTGTGCATATATGTGTATCGTGTAGGCACATGTGTATGGACATATATGAACACATCCTGTGTAGGCACATGTGTATGTGTGTGTGTTAGCTTCCCGGAGCTGCCATAACACAGTACCGCGGACCAGATGGCTTACACAGCACATTTGTTTTCTCACAGTTCTGGAGACTAGAAGTGTGAGGTCACAGTGTCAGCAGGGCTGGTTTCTCCTGAGGCCTGTCGCTTGCACTTGTAGCTGGCCATCTTCTCCCTGTGTCTTCACTTGATTCTCCCTCTGTAACTGTCCTAATCTCTTCTTATTATAAGGACACTTGTCTTACTGGATGACGGCCCATCCATATGACTTCAGTGAACCTTAATTTACCTCTTTGAAAACTTTGTCTCCAAATACGGTAACATTCTGAGGTCCTGGGGGTTAGGAATTTAACATATGAATTTGGGGAGGGCACAATTTAGCCCATAATACTATGCACATAAATGTATAAAGGTGTATGTGAATGTGTACTTATATGTGTTTGTGTATGTGTGTATGTGCATTGAGTGGGCATGTCTTCGTGTGCATATGAATGTATGCTTATGTGTTTGGGTATGCGTGCTTAAGTATGTATATCCTTATGTATGTATGTTTACTCAGGTGCATATGTGTGTGTGTGTGTGTTTGTGTATTGTGTGGGCATATGTGTATATATGAGTCTATATGTGTGTATATCAATGTGTGCATCTGTGTGTGTCTCTGTGTGTGAGAGAACATTTCAGGTGGAAGAAATAGCACATGTAAAAAATCATGCTGTATTTGGAGAATTTTGCATAGTTTGGTTTCCTTCTACTTTTGGCCCATATACGTATTTTTTTGAGCTTAGTTGGAACTGCATGGAACGTATCATTTTCCTCTGAGCTAATTCCTACCTAACATTCTGTGCTCACTCTCCTCTCTACTGTCACATAATTACCACTTCAACGGCTGCTTAATATTCCATGGAGTGCATAAATAATGATTTATTCAACCTTTTTGTTGCTTTTCAAAATTGTAGATAAGGCTGAAATAACCACTTAAACTTTTCTTCTTTTATTTTGAATTATTTCTTTGTTTTATTTTTTATTAATTTAATTTAATTTAATTTAATTTTTTTCAACGTTTTTTATTTATTTTTGGGACAGAGAGAGACAGAGCATGAACGGGGGAGGGGCAAAGAGAGGGAGACACAGAATCGGAAACAGGCTCCAGGCTCCAAGCCATCAGCCCAGAGCCTGATGCGGGGCTCAAACTCACGGACCGCGAGATCGTGACCTGGCTGAAGTCGGACGCTTAACCGACTGTGCCACCCAGGCGCCCCTATTTTTTATTAATTTAAAAAAAAATTTGTATTTATTTTTGACAGAGAGAGAGAGAGAGGGAGAGCAAGCGGGGGAGGAAGAGAAAGAGAGAGACACAGAATCCGAAGCAGGCTCTAGGCTCTGAGCGGTCAGTACAGAGCCCGACGCAGGGCTGGAACCCATGAGCTGTGAGTTCATCACCTGAGATGAAGTCAGCCGCTTAAACTGAGCCACCCAGGCCCCCCTTGGATTATTTCTTTCTGATAACTTTCCCAAAGTGGAATTACTGGATGAAAAGTAGAGAACATTTTTATAGCTTTTGACAAAGCTAGCGCTTTCTCAAGATTGTAAGAATTTATTCAGCCATTCCGCCACCAGGAGTTTTACTATTAGTTCATAAAACTTTGTGCTAATTTGTTAGAGTTTTAACAGGTCCCTGCGGGGCTGGTGGAGTTTGCATTGCTTTGACCGCTGTAATTTATATGGCCTCTTTTGTGGATTGTTGTGGGTGAGCTCTGCTTAAATAGCTTCCGAGGAAGTGAGGGGGGAGACCTTGGAATTCAGAGCTGGATGGTTTCAGTGGGGGTAATTTGTAGTGCTGTAAGATTCTTCCCGAGGTTAAGTTAAAATCTCCTTCCTCAACATTTTTGCCTGTGGGTCCTTGCTTTTCCTCCCAAACCTCAGAGTGGCTTCCCCTTTAAAAGCGTAATGTTTTCAAGGTTCTTTATTCTTTTTTAAATTGCCAAATAATATTCCATCGTATGGGTAACAGTTTGCTTTTAAGTAATGAAAGCAAAGAATCACGTTAAAGAAAATTATGAATTTATAGTACAGAGGTGTTTTTGGCATTTGGTAGGGGCGTGATAAATTATTTTAATGCAGTGAATGGGTAAACATATGGAAGATAAAAATGCTCATACCTTTGGCTTAACAATGCTGCTCCTAGAGAAATGTTTGTACCTGTGCACAAAGTGGCAAATTTATCGTACGTGTGTATTTTTTCATTGAGATGTAATTGACCTATAACATTTTATAAGTTTACGATATACAATGTGTTGATTTGATGCACTTAGGTATTGCAATACGATTACCACCATAGTATTAGTTAACGCCTTTACCACATCATATAATTATAATTTCTTTTTTTTGTTTTGTCCTGAGAACATTTAAGATCTAGCCCCTTAGCAACTTCCAAGTGTATGATATAGTATTGTTGACAACAATCACCATGTTGTGCATTAAGTCTCCAGAAGTTATCTCCTAGTTGCAGGTTTGTGCCCTTTGAAACATCTCCCCAGTTCCGCACGCCCAGCCCCGGGAATCCCCACTCTACTCTGTTTCTATGAGTTCAGCTTTTGAAGATTCTTCATATAAGTGATATCATATACTATTTGTCTTTCTCCATCTGGCTTATCTCACTTAGCCAAATGCCCTCAATGTCCATCTAGGGTGTCACAAATGGCAGGATTTCCTTTCTCATGCCTGAATGATATTTTATTGCTTATCTTCTATTTATGGCGAGTGATACTGACTTTCTACTTACCATAATAAGTAACTGTTTCCTAAATAACAACTTTACTGGTATATAATTCACGCACCATAAACTCGCCCTTTGAAAGTATAGGATTCAGTGGTCTTTGATACATTCAGAGTTGTGTCGCCTTTCAATTCCAGAACTCGTTCATCATCCCAAAATGAAACTGCATACCCATTAAGCACTAACTCCCTATCCCCCTCCCCAGAACCTGGGAATCTGCTTTCTCTCTCAGTAGGATTTGCCCATTCTGGACATTTTGTGTAAGTGGAATCATACAATAAGTGGCTTTTCCCACTTAGCATAACACTTTCAACGTTCATTCATGCTTTTGCCTGTATCAATCCTTTGTTCCTTTTTAATGACAAATGGTATTGCATTGTGTGGAAAACTTTTGCCTTTTAAATAAAAAAAGTAGAATTGCTTTTTTTTAAATTTATTTATTTTTTTCAACATTTATTTATTTTTTTGGGACAGAGAGAGACAGAGCATGAACAGGGGAGGGGCAGAGAGAGAGGGAGACACAGAATTGGAAACAGGCTCCAGGCTCTGAGCCATCAGCCCAGAGCCTGACGCGGGGCTCAAATTCACGGAGTGCGAGATCGTGACCTGGCTGAAGTCGGACGCTTAACCGACTGCGCCACCCAGGCGCCCCATAGAATTGCTTTAAAAAATGAAGGGAATAATAGATGCAGGCATCTGTACATATAGGATGAAGGTAGCATTCTAAAGGCCAGCATTTGGGCAACTGGAACATAGGAACCCCATTTGAGCTATGCATAGTTGATGTAAATCGCACAGGTGTATCTTCTGGGTGTGCAAACATTCTGTAATCCTGTGGTTTGGAGGGGAGGATCGTTCATTAATTTAGTCTTCCCACCAACTCTGGCTTCACCCTATTCTCTAGAACAATTAGTGGGAAAATGTTGGGTGCGGTCAGGAAATGCTCAGTATCTGATCCTTAGTTTCTCCCCTCACAGAAAATCTGTCAAAAGAAATAGATGTGTTGCCTTTATTAAAGAGTCATACCCACCCAGGATGGCAGAGTGCAGTTGAATGATAATTTATCTTTTTTTTTCAATATATGAAATTTATTGTCAAATTGGTTTCCATACAACACCCAGTGCTCATCCCAAAAGGTGCCCTCCTCAATACCCACCCTCCCCACCCTCCCGCCCCCCATCAACCCTCAGTTTGTTCTCAGTTTTTAACAGTCTCTTATGCTTTGGCTCTCTCCCACTCTAACCTCTTTTTTTCTTTTCCTTCCCCTCCCCCATGGGTCTCTGTTAAGTTTCTCAGGATCCACATAGGAGTGAAACCATATGGTATCTGTCTTTCTCTGTATGGTTTATTTCACTTAGCATCACACTCTCCAGTTCCATCCACGTTGCTACAAAAGGCCATATTTCATTCTTTCTCATTGCCACGTAGTATTCCATTGTGTATATAAACCACAATTTCTTTATCCATTCATCAGTTGATGGACATTTAGGCTCTTTCCACAATTTGGCTATTGTTGAGAGTGCTGCTATAAACATTGGGGTACAAGTGCCCCTATGCATCAGTACTCCTGTATCCCTTGGGTAAATTCCTAGCAGTGCTATTGCTGGGTCATAGGGTAGGTCTATTTTTAATTTTCTGAGGAACCTCCACACTGCTTGAATGATAATTTATCTTGACACAATAGTGTTCTAATCCCAAGCACCAGGAGCAAAAATTTAAATTCTTCTCAAGTTAGGCATAATGTCAAAATTCAACATGATCTTACTTTTAATTTTTAAAATTTATTTTAATTTATTATTTATTATTTTATTAATCTTTATTATCTTATATTTATTTATTTATTTGTATCGTGCCTTTGAAATTACACTGTATTCTAATAGCAGTAGATTAAAACTGATGAAATCATTTACATAGATTAGAAATTATGGTCTACTTCCCCTACTTTATAATCAGTGATGATTATGTTCTTTAGCAATCAGGTTTAAGTCAGGGAAACAAAAATGACTCCAGTTATAATTTTTCTTTGTCTTCAGTAAACTCTTGGCTTTGGAATGCTTCTAGATTTATCGAAAAGTTAGGAAAATAACACAGGGAATTTATGTTCTATCCCTTTAATGTTAATATCTTACATAACCAGGGTGAATTTGTTACAACTAACATTGATACACTACTACTGACTTTATTCAGAATTCATCAGTTTACCCACACATGTCTTTTTTCTATTCCAGGACCCAATGTAGGATACCACATTGCAGTTAGTGAACTTATGTGCTTAGTCTTCTCTGATTTATGACAATCTCTCTGTCTTGTCCTTCAAGAACTTGACGGTTTTAAAGAGCATTATTGGTCAGGTATTTTGTAAGATGTCACTTAACTTAGGTTTGTTTGATGTTTTCTCATTGCTAGCATGGGATTATAGTCTGGGGATGAAAACACCCCGTTTAAAAAAGGGGCACCCTTTTGCACTGCTGGTGGGACTGCAAACTGGTATAGCCACTCTGGAAAACAGTATGGAGGTTCCTCAAAAACATTAAAAATAGAACTACCCTGCGACCCAGCAGTTGCACTACTAGGTATTTATCCAAGAGATTAAAAAAATGCTGATTCGAAGGGGCACATGCACCTCACTGTTTATAGGGGCGCTATGGACAATAGCCAAAGTATGGAAAGAACCCAAATGTCCATTGACTGATGAACGGATAAAGAAGATGTGGTATATACACACAATGGAATAGTACTCAGCGGTCAAAAAGAATGAAATCTTGCCATTTGCAACAATGTGGATGGAACTAGAGTGTATTATGCTAGGCGAAATGAGTCAGAGAAAGACAAATATCATACGATTTCACTCATAATGTGGAATTTAAGAAACACAACAGATGAACGCAAGGGAAGGGAAGCAAAAACGAAATAGAAAACAGAGAGGGAGACAAACCATAAGAGACTCTTAAATGCAGAGAACAAACAGAGGGTTGCTGGAGGGGAGGTGGGTAGAGGAATGGGCTAAATGGGTGATGGGCATTGAGGACACTTGGTGGGATGAGAATTGGGTGTTATATGGAAATGATGAATCACTAAATTCCAGTCCTGAAACCAGTACTATACTACGTGTTAACTAACTTGGATTTAAATGAAAAAATAATAAATTAAAAATAAGTACAAAAAAATCCACCCCATTTATTTTTCAAAAACAAGACTTAAGATTATTTAGATTTGATCAGTTTTTCCAATATTGCCCTCTTTCTGTTCCAAGCTCTAATCCAGGTTACCACGTTGTATTTAACTGTCGTGTCTCTCCACTTTCCTTTAGTTTGTGATAGTTTCTCAGTCTTTCCTTGTTTTTCAAGATATTGACTGTCTTGAGGAGACTCGTCAGGCAGCCTAGAGGATGTCAATCAATCTGGGCTTGTCTGATATTTTACCCATAATCAGATTGGAGTTATGGATTTTTGGAAAGAATACCCCAGAGATGAAGCACCTCTTTCATTGTATCACTTCAGAGGGTACATGAAATCCACATGAACACCTCCTTCACTTGGTTAAGGTAGTTTTCTTCACTGCAAAGACCTCGAGTTTTTTTTTTAAACAGTTTTATTGAGATATAATTCGCATACCATACAATTTACCATTTATTTATTATTTTAATTAAAAAATTTTTAAAAATGTTTATTTATTTTTGAGAGAGAGAGATAGAGCGTGAGGGGGGAGGGGCAGAGAGAGAGAAAGAGACACAGAATCTGAAGCAAGCTCCAGGCTCTGAGCTGTCAGCACACAGCCTGACGTGGGGCTCAAACCCACAAACTGCGAGATCATGACCTGAGCCAAAGTCGAACGGTCAACCGAGTGAGCCTCCTAGGAGCCCCCTTTTTTTATTAAAATTTTTAAAAATATTTATTCATTTTTTGAGAGAGAGACAGAGCCATGAGCTGGGGAGAAGCAGAGAGAGGGAGACACAGAATCTGAAGCAAGCTCCAGGCTCTGAGCTGTCAGCACACAGCCTGATGTGGGGCTCGAACTCATGAACCATGGGATCATGACCTGAGCCAAAGTTGGACATTTAACCAATTTGTTGTTTTTAGGTATGTTACTTTATTAACTTTTAAAAATTGTTGTAAAATATATATAACATAAAATTTGCCATTGCAACCATTTTTCAGTGTACAATTCAGTGGGATGAATTACACTCATGAAGTACAACCAACACCACCATTTTCAAAACTTTTGCTTCACCCCAGACAGAAACTCTGTAATTATCAGCCAAGAGATCCTCTTTCCTCCTTGCCTCCAGCCCCTGATAACCTCTAATATACTTTCCATCCCTATGAATTTGCCTATTTTGGGAACCACATATAAGTGGAATCATATAACATTAGTTCTTTTGTGTCTGGCTTATTTCACTCAGCATAATGTTTTTAAGGTTCATCCATGTGTGGACTCAGGGTATTTTCATAGAGAAAACTGAACATGGGAATTGATTATACAGGTAGCAGAGGACAGAAAAGGCAATGCAATACTAAAGTTAAAACAGAGAGAGATCCTGTGGGAATCAGTTGATCAGCCCATCCTGGGAAACAAAGGGGAGAACTAATGTTACCAGATCCTAGAAGCTTAGAGAAGGGAGAGGACGCTACTGTGTGTGATCTGGTACCCATAGCCCTGAGGAGGGGTTGCTAATCAGCTGGTGCTGGTATACCTGAGTGGGCACGATGATGTTGGTTCTGGTTGTGGGGCAAAAAAGTTGGAAACTGGAGTGGTTGGTCTGCCATTGCCGGCCACTAAAACCAGAAGATTCAAGTCACGTATTTCTCCAATGTACCCTTGTATCCCATATGTCAGAACGTAACAGGAAACCAGATGGGCGTAAGGAGCTTGCCTTGAGGCCGTGGGTGTAACTGTGTGCAAGGAGGTACAGCAGCAGGGTGATTGGCTTAATTAATTGACCAAAATGAGGGTGACCTCATTTCCTATAATTGATATCTGTAAGAACAACTTCATAAACAGCTGACATGTTTTATCCCCCAAATAATCTAGTCAATCAGAATGAAGACAGATCAGTTTACATTCCAAGTTCCAAAAGCCAGACATCCCATCACTTTTCTTGTGTCTTTTGCTGAACTGGGGGCCTTTGAAATGGTTTAGGTCATTGGTTCCTTGGGCTTCCCTTGTTAGTGGATATGCTTTTTAAAAAGTATTAAAAGTTCTTCCAGCTTTAGTGAGATATAATTGACATATAACACTGTGTGTGTTTAAGGTATACAACATGATGATGTGATATATGTACGTATTGTGAGATGATTAAGAGAATAAAGTTTTAATATAGTTCAATGTATTCAGAGATATAGGAAGTGGATTTGTTTTTACCTCATGGATTCTGTGAGTTTCCTCTTTGGCTGCTGGGAACCTCAGAGCGTCTTTCATTATAATGTGCACTTTTAACCTGGATCCTCCACTTTAGGCCTTCAATCTTGTCTGGTGTATCAGTCAGCATAAATTAGGTATGCTGCAGTAACAAATGACCCCTGAAATTCATTGACTTATAACAACAGAAGTCTAGTCTTGGTGCCATTAAGTAGCAATTTTGCTGTGACTTGTGGATTGAAGGAAAAGTCCACGAAGAACTGTAAACATTGATCTTGTCTGGGGTAATGGACAAGACTTCTCTTAAGAAATGATACTTGAGCTGTGATATGAAGGATAAAGTATTTGGGAAGAATGATCTAGGCAGAGAGACCTGAGGTGAGAGAGAGCCTATTCTGGGAAAAATAGAAGGTCAAGTTTACTGGGGTGGAGATGAGAACATGGGAGCACACATTGGGAAACCGCTGAAAACTGGATGGCAAGATTTCATTCTTTCTCATCACTGAGTAGTAGTCCATTGTATATATATACCACATGAAAAGATGCTCAACATCACTCCTCATCAGGGAAATGCAGATCAAAACCACAATGAGGTACCACCTCACACCTGTCAGATGGCTAAAATTAACAACTCAGGAAACAGCAGATGTTGGCAACGATGCAGAGAAAGGGGAACACTTTTGCAATGTTGGTGGGAATGAAAACTGGTGCAACCACTCTGGAAAACACTATGGAGGTTCCCCAAAGGATTAAAAATAGAATTACCCTATGACCCAGCAATTGCACTACTAGGTATGTATCCACAGGATAAAAAATGCTGATTTGAAGGGGCACATGCACCTCAATGTTTATAACAGCAATGAAAAATAGCCAAATTATGGAAAGAGCCCAAATGTTTATCGAATGATGAATGGATAAAGAAGATATGGTGTGTATATGTTTATATACATATACATAAAATGGAATACTACTTGGCGATGAAAAAGAATGAGATCTTGCCATTTGCAACAACATGGATGGAACTAGAGTGTATTATGCTAAGCAAAATAAGTCAGTCAGAGAAAGACAAGTACCATAGGATTTCACTCCTACATGGAATTTGAGAAACACAATGAATGGACATAGGGGAAGGGAAGGGAAAATAAGAGAAGAACAGAGAGGGAGGCAAACTACAAGAGACTCTTAAATACAGAGAATAAACAGGGTTGCTGGAGGAGAGGTGGGTGGGGGTAAAGGGTTAAATGGGTGCATTAAGGAGAGCACTTTTTTGGGGATGAGCACTGGGTGTTATATGTAAGTGATGAATCACTAAGTTCTATTTCTGAAGCCAAGACATCATTGTGTTAACTAACTTGAATTTAAATAAAAAATAAAACAAGTTTCATGGCAGGTCCGATTTTCATTAATTTTATTTTTTTAATTTTTTAAAATGTTTTTATTTACTTTTGAAAGAGAGAGAGAGACGGAGCATGAGTGGGGGAGGAGCCGAGAGAGAGGGAGACACAGAATCCGAAGCAGGCTCCAGGCTCTGAGTTGTCAGCACAGAGCCCGATGTGGGGCTTGAACTCATGAACCGTGAGATCATGACCTGAGCTGAAGTCGGACGCTTAACCAACTGAGCCACCCAGACGCCCCCCGATTTTCATTTTCAAATGACCATCCCTGCTGCTGTTGGGAGAATGGCTTAGAGAACAGATGGTGGACAGAGGTGGGTTTTTATGTGAAGCTAACACAGCATAAGCCACAGGTACCTCACTTTCATGGGCCCCCTGCAGGGCCTTGGGAGAGACCTGATAACTCACATGGCTGTACTCATTCTGTGTTGGTATTTTTGTAGTTTTCTTAGGGAGAAACTCCTCCTGGACCAATTGTACAGGTCCTGCAAAACTTGGATCTGCCCTTGATACTCAACGATAAACTTCCAGGATACACTTTCAAATCCTTACTAAGTACTTGGGGGAGATCTTTAATCAGGGGTCTTGAAGAATTAAGCCATTGATTTCAGTGCTGTCGCCTATTGTATCAGGTATGGTTCTTGGTGATGAGTAACTCTGGCTGACTTCAGCAAAATGGGAATTTGTTGGAAAGACATTAGGATGGGGGTTGGCACACTTCTGAAAAGGGCTAGGGAGTCGATATTCTCAGCTTTTCAGGCCATATGTTATGTGTTATAATTACCGAAGCCCGCCATTGCAGGGTAAAAGAAACCACTGACAATGTGTAAATGAACGAGCATCACTGTGTGCCGATAAAACTTTATTCATAAAAACTGGGTGGCTCGTTGGTTGAGTGTCTGCCTTCAGCTCAGGTCATACGCTCACGGTGTGCGAGTTTAAGGCATGCGTGGGGCTCGCTGCTGTTGGCACAGAGCCCACTTCGGATTCTCTGTCCCCGTCTCTCTCTGCCCCTCCCTGGCTCACACTCTCTCTCTCCCAAAATTAAATCAACCTGTAAAAAAATTTGGATTTGCCAAGTGGGGCACAGTTGGTCGATCCTTGTATTTATTTGGAGACTCTGGAATCATTGGGTGTTTGGACCACATGGGTGGGTGAACAGGACTCAGTAAATGCATTATCCCAGATCTCCTTGGCTCTGTGTATACTCAACCCTGCCTTAGCCACTTGCTCTGCCATTCCCATGGACAAAGCCCTCACAGCTGCCATGACTATTACTGCACTATTATAGAATGAGGGGCCCTGGGTTTCTGATTTAAGAACTTGGTGACTCTACCTGTTGGGATGAGCACTGGGTGTTGTATGGAAACCAAGTTAACAATAGATTTCATATATTAAAAAAAAAAAGAACTTGGTGACTCTAGGGGTGCCTGAGTGGCTGAATCAGTTAAGTGTCAGACTCTTGATCTCAGCTTAGGTCTTGAGCTCAGGGTTATGAGTTTAAGCCCCACGTTGGGCTCCATGATGGATGTGGAGCTTACTTAAAAAAAAAAGAAAGAAAGAACTTGGTGACTCTAGATAAGTCCCTCACTAATGAATTGCTTATGTTTCCTGGAGTTCTAAGAGGAGAAATACTTTGAAGCTACACTTGACTTCAGTAGGAAAGGTGTGTTTGATTAGTCATGCCTGCCATGGGCTCCTGGATAAAAGACAGGTAGTACACTTACTAAATATCTGTGATCCTGTAATTAGCTGATCTCCAGGGTCCCTTATGGTTCTGAAAAGCTACAATCCTGTGTCTGGATACTTCCTTGGGAACATTCTGGAGATGACATCGTGGTGACAGTCATGTAAAATATATCCACTTGGAATGGAAATGTGGCTGCTGACTTCACAAATTCCCAACGCGTCTACTTTTATGAAAGAGAGAGATGAAACTCCTGATTCTCTGTTCATGATGGACATGCCTGGGAGGCACTGGGCCATTGGGAAAAAGAAACCAAATCCATAATGCCTTTCACATCGGCCTCACATTTCAAGTACAGAGCAGATTCCAGACATACTTTTATAGTTTGACATCTGTTTATTGAACTTCCATTATGTTGATCTAAGACTTCTTCCCGCCCTCAGTCTTGTAATCATCAGTGTCTCATCCTGGGTGAGAGTGGAGAATAAACTAGAAAGAATGTTGGGAATGGTTCTTTGGAATATGTATGGGTGGGAGGTAGTGGAAAGGGAGTGAAGGGAGAGAAAGGGCACCCGGTTAGTGAAATGGTGATAGCAAAGCCTCAGAAGCAGGAATGAGTAAAGGGACATTTGTGTTGGAGGAGTGAATTCACACTGGGGGAGGGGAGAGAGGAGTTTAGCTGATTGCTGGTACAAAGGGGAATTGTAAGCGTGTGAGAAATCAGGATGTGGGGTTTGGCCTTGATATCTAAATGATGGGGCACCATTGTGTGTTCTTGAGAGTTCCAGGCAGGTGAATTGTAGATGGAGGGCAGAGATAGGGTGAGATGGGCAGGCAGAGAGGCAAAGAAGGAATCTGGTAAAAAGATGCAGACACAGAGGATGGACTTGAGCCTCAAGAGTGACTTGTAAGGGAAGAGAAGACAGATGTGAGAACAGTTTCAAAGTCAGGCTGTGCTGGACACGGTGCCTGGTGGCATATGAAGGGTGCAAGAAGAGGGGAGTGTGAGGTAACTGCAGAATTCTGAACCTGGGGTCTGGGATGAGGGTTCCAGGGAACACTTGGAGGAGGAACTAGAAGAAAAGACTCATCTGTAACCATGAATTTCCAATAATGGCAGATGTGCCCACAGGTTATTTCAGTAGGGAAGGTCAAGGCTGGAGATGGGGAGACATGAATCATACACTTGGCAGGCAGAGATCTGGTTCAAATTCCAGCCCAGTGCTGGAATCCCATGCAGGTAGCCTTGACCGTTGGGTATTGAGGGCTTGTAGGTCTTCCAAGGAGCTCCTATCTCCAAGTAGAGAAAACTTTTCTTAGAAAGTTCCTCTAATTAGAAAATGTTTTGGGGCACCTGGGTGGCTCAGTCGGTTGAACATCTGACTTTGGCTCAGGTCGTGATCTCATGGTTTGTGAGTTTGAGCCCTGCATCAGGCTCTGTGCTGCAGGTCAGAGCCTGGAGCCTGCTTCAAATTCTGTGTCTTCCTCTCTCTCTGCCCCTCCCCTGTCCCCCCCTCTCAAAATTAAATAAACATTAAAAAAATTAAGAAAAGTGTTTTGATGATTCAAGACTTAGCAGGCAGTGGCAAGGGGGCTGGGCTGGAAGCCAGACCTTGACCCCCCTACTGACTACCTGTGTGGCATTTGACAAGCCTTTTAACCTCTCTGGGTCTCTATCTTACTGTCCAAAAAGTAGGGTGACTTTAGAGGATTTGACATAGCTCCAACATTCTCTGATTCAGACTGGTTAAAAATGAAGCCTTGAGAATGAATACATGGATGGATTTTCTTGGAGAGAAGGCTGAGTCCAGGGCCTTTGGAGGCATTAGTTAGTAGGGAGAGACTCAGAAAAAGTGAAACTGCTCTATTAGCCAAAGAGAGCCCATAAGCTAAAAGGAGAATCATGTCAAGGCACCATTTTGCTAAGGAAGAGGAGTCTTGGAAAGAGAATGATTCTTGCCTTACTGAATTTCCAGGGGTAGGGAGGGAATCTCTGGGAGATGGAAATGGATATAGTTCTTAAGAGGAGGTTATCATTCCAAGTGAGATTCAGGAGCCAGTGGAAGTTTGATTGGGATGGGAGGGGGCGAGTGGACATTGGTTTATCAGTAGAGTATCTTGAGCTTTATCTGGTAACATTTGTCTAGGTGTAATCAATAGGAGAAAGAAAGGGTTTCAGTTGAAGATAGGAGCAGAAACTAGGAGAATTGAATGTACTCTTAGGTTGCATTAATAGAGATAGAGATTCCAGCCTGAAGAAGGTGATATTATTGCTGTGCCCTTGTACTGTGTTTTAGCTGGCTTGCTTTAAGAAGGACAGGGACAGATGGAAGGAGGATCTGTTTGAGGGGTGTGATGAAAGAGGGGGCTGGGTGCCACTTGGCCTTGAGAAGAAAAGATTTTAGGGATGGGGTAAGAGCTGCCTCTAAATATCTGTGGGGCAGAGAGAGCACTTGAAAGACAGCCCCTCCTTGCCCCTTGTATTTCTATTGCAGATAGAGCCGTTTCCGAAGGGTGCTTTGGATCTCGGGATTCACTTTCCTTGCTTTTCCTTCCTGAATCAGCTCTGCCTCTGCCATCCGCCGGGTCACCTGAAGCAAGAGATGTGGTCAGCTTGGGGCTGGGTCCCTGGGGAAATTGATGTAGTGGGCTTATGAGGAGAAGGTTAGAGAACAAGGTAGGTGGGTTTCCACGTCCTAAAATGGGAGACCTTTATTGTCTCACCCTATACCATAATCTCTAGGGAATCATTGGTTGGACATTCTTGTTATGTTTTTTTTTCCTAATCCACCATCAAAACACATTAGAAGAAAAAAAAAGTTTTCTCAATCAACGGTTCAACTTACGGGTTTTATTTACAGAAATTCACCTGTATTTCATCTAAATTATCTCACCTACCATGGGCTTTGGAATTTCCTGCATTAAGGAAACTTGGTGCTAGGATATTGGTATCCTATTTTCTGTGTTGGGGCATAGGTTGGATTTGGGGCTAGGGGTAGGAGAGGGTGAAAGCACAGTAAGGTTTGGAAGAGGCTCAGCCTCCCTGCTCAGGCTGGGTGAGGGTTCCAGATACCTTGTCCCAACTCACCTCTGTCAGAAGCTCCAGGATGGGTCCTTTCCTCTCTGTGAACACGTCAACCAGAGTCTGGATGAAGCAGGAGCCCTCTTTGTCATGTCTGTATGCGATGTACCCTAAGGATTCCAGAGAAGAGGGCTCGGAGCGGTCCGATGGGAGATGGAGTGCGTGTGTGTGTGTGTGTGTGTGTGTGTGTGTGCGTGTGTGTGTGTGGTGCAAGAGGCCCTGGGAAAGGGTGGGTCCTGGAGGAACATCTCAGGAGTGGTGGGTGAGGAACAGTGGGAGACCACCCTGTGCCCGCTGGGGACTCATACCCTCCACAGTGGAGTAGATGTGGAGGGTGTCCGTGTACGTTGGGATGGTTTGGGGACTGTCCTTGGCGACCATCACGATATCGTCTCCACTTACTGTTTCACCGGGGTCCCTGTGTTCTGAAACACCAAGAAGAGGAAGAGGCAAAGTCAGAGACAGAGGGGGAAAGGAGATCGTAAGACGGACTGGCAACCCAAGGCTTAGCTGGGGCTGTGGATCTGGGGTTGGGCTGGATTCTGTGTTCTTGGCTTTGTCCCCACCTCCTCGACAGGCCTGCACGATGTACACCTTCGGCTTGGCTCTCAGGGCCCGGCAATTCTTGTTGTTCAGAACCTCGAAAAGGTTTTCCAGCTCAACCATCTTCTCATCCTCTCCTTTGAGGCGACCTTCCAGCCCATGTGCCATGAGCACCACAAACGCACAGCTGATGAAGTCATCCCGGGCGTCCATGGCCTGCTGAAAATTTTCCAGCTCTTCCTGGAATTGCTGGAACAAGAGGAATGGCCAGACTCAGGTGTGGCCCCAGAGCCCACCTTCTGGCCCAGCCCCCCTCGCTCACTGGCCTGGGGCCCAATACCTGGGCGGTGGGGTTTCTCTTCATGGTGCTCTCAAATCCCAGCTGCTGGAACATGCGTTCCAGGGCGTCCAGGTCTGCCTCCGAACCTTTCCGGGCTTTGGTGACGCACAGTGTCAGGGCTAAGCGGGCGCCTGACATGTCGTATACCTCCTGGGCCAAGAGTTGGCAAAGATCATCAAAAGGGTAGGGAGGTGAACGAGAAGCAGAAGATGTGGTCCAAAGAGGTCTGGGGTTTGGGTTGCTGGGTAAAATACAGGATGCCCAGTAACACTCAAATTTCAGATAAAAAAATAAGTTTGTGGGGCGCCTGAGTGGCTCACTTTGTTTAGGTGGCCGACTTTGGCTCAGGTCATGGTCTCATGGTTCCTGAGTTCGGGCCTTGTGTTGAGCTTTGTGCTGACAGCTTGGAGCCTGGATGCTGCTTCAGATCCCCTCCCTCTCTCTCTGCCCCTCCCCCACTCTTGTTCTGTCTCTGTCTCAAAAATAAATAAACATTAAAAAATCAAGTTTTTAAAAAAATATAAGTATGTCCCAAATACTGCATAGGATATACTTATATACTATAAGATTATTTGTTGTCAGAGTGAAGTTCAAATTTGAGTGGGTATCCTTTATTTTTATTTGCCAAGTCTAGCACCTTAACCTGGGATCTGGCTCTGTTTTAACTCTCTGTGGACTTGGTCAAGTCATTGCTCCTATCTGAGCCTCAATTTCCAAACACAGACAATGAGTGTGCTCATAAGAGATTGTGAAGGTCCCTTCCAGCTGTCACACTGGTGGTTTCGTCTCTCTCTCCGTCCTTCCTAAGAGTGTTCTGAGCATCACTCTCTCATTTGAAGAGGTCTCAAAATTTCTGAAGGTAATACTGAGATCCTACCTTGTCCTGTCTGAAGAAGAAGGCTATTGGGGTCAAAATTTCTTTTCTTATCTTCACTATCAACCATAGTGTTAAGAATCTGATGGCTGAGAGAGGTAAAGCAAGGTCCCTCCACCCCAAGCTGGTTTCTATCTCTGTTTCCCACCCCCCCTTCATCTGAATGATCACAAAGCATCTTCCAGCTCTGAATCCATATCATGATTTTTCACCCTCTCCGATATCTCTGAAGCATTAAGCTCCTTACCTTCCCTCTCTCCAGATGCTCCCACCCCTCTCCCCAAAACTGCACCCAACCCACCTCCTCCAAAGGCTGAGGGTTGCTCATGTTTCCTCTGATCCTGAGTCCGGCTCTCTGCACTCTTGGCTGATCCTGGGGGGTTAAGAGAAGATAGTGTGAAGGTCTCCAAGGGAAGCCAGAGGGGCTCAGGGAACAGACTAGTTTGTGATCTGGATTTTTGTGACTGAATAGAAACCCGGTGCGGGGGGACTTGGTTCATGGCCAGAGCCGGGCAAGAGACGAGAGTAGTGAAGTGTGTCTTCTCTAGTGTGACGACACTCCAGCTAAGCCCACACTGAGATGCCATCCATCCCCCTGGAATTTTCCCTATCCCTCCCTCAAGACCCTCGCCAGCTGGTGACAGACTGGACTTCCCTCTGAAGGCCCTGGACTGATGAGGGGGAAAGTGGCCCCATGTACTCCCCTATGCTGCCCAGGAACTGATAGGCTGGGGATACATCAACAAGGAGACGCTTTGGGATTGGGTTTAAAATGACAATGTCATCAAAGTGGGGGAAGACTGCTTTGAAACTGTCCCAGTGTGTTTCTAATCCAAACAGATCAATCCACCTTCCTCCCTCTGCCTTGAGCCTGAACATCTTTGTTCTCATGTCTGAGTTCTGTTTTACTTTCTGGCTGGAGAGAATCTGACTCTTGCCATATTCTTGGTGTTTTCTCACCTCCTTGCCTTTTCTTACACTTCCTCTTCAGCTTGGAATGTGTCTTTACTAGTCAAGACCCTTCTCTGCCAATTTGGATGAATCACATCTGCTATGACTTCCCCCCACCATGCACTCATCCATCCATCCATCCATCCATCCATCCACTAACCTACCCACATATCTATCTATCCAGTAAATTGTTTCTGGGTGCCTATTATATGCCAGTCACTGGGAATAAACTGTATAATATGGACACGCTCCCTACCCTCATGTAGCTCTGGTCTATGACAGAGATGAATATTAAACCCCTCTTGCTCTCAGGGCTACTGGCTGGCTCAGTTGGTGGAGCATGCATCTCTTGATCTTGGAGTTGTGAGTTCGAGCTGCATGTTTGGTATGGAGATTACTTAAAATAAAATCTTAGAAAAGATCTCTCTTGTTCTCTCTTACACACACCTGCGCATGAGTGCACACACACACACACACACACACACACACACACACACTGGAGCCAGTGCTGTGAGGGAAGAGGAACCAAATACTGTGAGAGGAAAAGTGAAAAAAGCATGGACTCTGGAGCCAGATAAACCAGAATTAATCTTGCCCCTGTCCCTTCCCAGTTGTGTGACCCCGAGCATCTTATTCTCCTCTCTGAGACTTGGTTTTCCCATCTGAGAAGGACCTTGGAACAGCACTAGATGCCTTATAGCAATGGCCCAACAAGGAAGGTTTTACCATCCCTGTTAACCCAGTGGAAGCTGCCTCTCCCTTCTCCAGACTCCTGTAGCACTGCATGTTTATACTTGTGTGACAGCAGTGCTTTTGATTCTTCTTCTGGTGGCTGAACAGGCAGCTCAGCTTGTAGCGTCGAAAACCGAATTTCCTTATCTCTGTCTCCATCAGGGTAGGCAGTGCGGGAATGGGCACAGAGGTGGTGCCCAAGGAAATTTGTTGAGTAAACAAATAATAAACAAACACACAATGAAAGGATGATGGATGGATGGATGGATGCAAGTTTCTTCAGTTCTCCCAAAACTGCCAGAGCATCCATTCATGCAGGAAGAGGGAGAGAATAAAAGAAAGAGAGAGAAGAGAGAAGAGGAGAGGAGAGAAGAGGAGAGGAGAGGAGAGGAGAGGAGAGGGTAGAGAGAACCAATATCTGCTAAATTACTTACTGACTCTAGAAATGGCTGCTCCTTAAAGCCGGGCCAAGTCTTGGTGCTCTGCTAACTGCCAACAGGGCTAAGTACCGAGGAGGGGTCAGGTCCACGTGCTGCCCTTGGAGAAGGAGCTGACAGTGTTTCTCCTGTGAGGCCTGTGTATAAATTGGGCAGCACAGCCATCTGGCCCTTTATTGCAAGTGAGTTTTCTGTCACTCAAGAAACCTCATGGTGGGAGGGACACACCCTTGGCACAGCCTTGGTGACGAGATGGAACCTAACGCCCTGGCATGAGTCATGACGAAGCTTAACCAACACCCCCCTCGCTAAGGAGGCTGAGGCAGTGAATTAAAATCGGCCAGGGCTTTTACACCAGCCCACCCACAAAGCAACCCCTGGGTCCAGCTCATCAGGCTCCCATCAATCCATCCCGTCCACATTCAACTGGGCAGATGATACCAATTTCACTTGTTTCTTGTTTCATCAAGTGTTAACTGCCCCAAGAGATCAGTACTGTTGCTCCCAACAGAAATTGACTCACAGAAGTGAAATGACTGCCCCAGGTCACCCAACCAGAAATTGACACAGTTGGCCTTCAAACCCACGAGGGTCCAGCCCCAGAGGGTCTGGTTCATCTGCATCAGCAGACCCAGCTGCTGTCTTCTCTTCCTCACAACCTTGCTCCTTGATTCTTTTTCAGCCTTTATTTCACTTCATTTTATTTTATGTTATGCTAGCAGAGTTAAAGAGATGTAATTCACGTACTAAGCAATCCATCCACTGAAAGTGTATAATACAATTTTTTAAAACAATTTTCAGTGTTGTGCAACCATCACCACAGCCAATTTGAGAACATTTTCATCACCTCAGAAAGAACCTGTGCCCTTTAGTTATTGCCCCCAGTCTTCCCTCCACTCATACCTCCCAACCCTAGGCAACCACTGATCTATTTTCTGACTCTATAGATCTCCTTGTTCTAGACATTCGTGAGTGGAATTTGTGGTTTTTTTGTGCGTTTGGTTTCTTTCATTTAGCATGATGTCTTCAACATTCATTCATGTTGTAGCCTGTATCAGTATTTCATTCCTTTCTATGGCTGAATAATATTCCATTCCATGGCTATACCCCATTGTGTTTATCTATCCATCCATAATGGATATTTGGGTTGTTTCCACCTTTTGGCTGTTATAAATGATGTTGCTATTTGCAGCAACATGGATGGAGCTGGAGGGTATTATGCTAAGTGAAATAAGTCAGTCAGAGAAAGACAGATACCATATGTTTTCACTCATAGATGGATCTTGAGAAACTTAACAGAAGACCATGGGGGAGGGGAAGGGGGAAAAAAGTCACAGAGAGGGAGGGAGGCAAATCATAAGAGACTCTTGGATACTGAGAACAAACTGAGGGTTGATGGGGGGTGGGGGAGAGGGGAAAGTGGGTGATGGGCATTGAGGAGGGCACTTGTTGGGATGAGCTCTGGGTGTTGTATGGAAGCAGTTTGTCAATAAATTATATTAAAAAAATAAAAAAGTGATGTTGCTATAAACACTAGTATGTACACACATCTTTGTGTGGATGTATGTTTTTATTTCTCTTAGGCTTATATCTAGAAGTAGAATATTCAAACCACACTGACACGTACTCCACAAGACCAGAACATTCTTATAAAATGCTGCAACCACTGTGGGAAACAGTATGGTTGTTCCTCAAAAAAGTAAACATAGAATTATCACTTGATCCAGCAATTCCACTACTGGGTATGCACACAAAATAACTGAAACCAGTGTTTCAAAAAGATATGTGTAGACCAGTGTCAGAGCAGCACTATTTGAAATAGCCAAAAGATGAAACAACTCAAATGTCCAGAAATGGATGAATGGATAAGACAAAATATGTGTATCCGTGTGATGTAATATTGCTCAGCCTTAAGAAGGAAGGACATTCTGACACTGGCTACAACATAGGCGAAACTCAAGGGCATTATCCGAAGAGAAATAAACCAGACAAAAAAGGACAAATACTGTATGATTCCATTTATATGAAGTCCCAAGGGTAGCCAAATTCACAGAGAGAGAAAGTCGAATGGTGGGCACCAGGGGATGGGGGGGTTAATGTTTAATGAGGACAGAGTTTTAGTTCTGCAAGACGGAAAGTTTCTGGAGATGGATGGTTGTGTGAATGTACGTAATGCCATTGAACTGTATACTTAAAATGGATAAAATGGTAAATTTTATGTTATGTGTATCTTACCACAATAGCAAAGTTAAAAAAAAAAAAAGAAACGTAAACCTTCTCATCCCCCCAATTATTCCTTTTGTTTCAAGATAACCCAGGCACCAAACTGGGCAATTTTTCTCCAGGTCCCCATTTCTGCACTGACTTACATATTTATAGCTGTTTGTGATATATATCTGTTGGCTCATTCCACCAAATCGTTCTGTTACTTGCTTTGTTCACTGGCTCATCACACAATTTACGTCTGGGTCATCTTTCCATGTCGCTCTGTGTGGAACAAACTCATCTTTGGTTTTCTTAAAAAAAATTTTTTTTTAGTTGAAGAATAACCTACGTGCAGAAAAGAGCATAAATCATGAATGTGCAATGAATTTTCACACATTGAACATACCAAGTCCATGCAACCAGGACTTGATCAAGGAAAGAACGTGAACAGCCTCCTACCCCTGGATTCCCTCTCCTGCTTCCTTTCTTGTCACTACCCTGCCCTTGACTTCCCCAAACACTCTCTTGATATAGAACAGTACAGATGAACTTTTCCTGCTTTTGATACTTTAAAAAAAAGTTTTATTTTTTTGTTTATTTATTTATTTTAATGTTTATTTATTTTTTGAGGGTGAGAGAGAGAGTGTGAGCAGGGGAGGGGCGGAGAGAGAGGGAGACAGAATCTGAAGCAGGTTCCAGGCTCTGAGCTGTCTGCACAGAGCCTGACACGGGGCTCAAGCCCACAAAGCATGAGATCATGACCTGAGCCGAAGTTGGACGCTTAACTGACTGAGCCACCCAGATGCCCCTTATTTATTTATTTTGAGAGAGAGGGAGATGGGGGGAGGGCTAGAGAGAGAGAGAGAACCCCAAGCAGACTCTGCACTGTCAGCACGGAGCCCAACTGTGAAGGGCTCGATCCTACGAACCATGAGATCACGACCTGAGTTAAAATCAAGAGCCAAATGCTTAACAGACTGAGCCACTCAGGCTCCCCTGCTTTTGGTACTTTATATAAATGGAATCACACATCAGTGTGCTCTCTTTTGTATCTGGTTTCATTCACTCCAACATTATGTTTGTGAGGTTCAATCTTCCTTTGCATATGTCTGCAGGTCCTCAATCTTATTGCTTTATAATAGTATTTTTCAATTATTTTTTTCCATTATTTTCTCCTCACAAGAAGCCATTTTAGATACTTTACTTAATTGCCCCTCCATGAAGTTTAATACTTCCGACATACCGTATATCTATATCTATCTACGGATCTGTCATATATCTACCTATCTCTGTTTATATCTATATATGGTATGTATATCTGTATATATATATTTTACTTCCCCAGAGTCAATTTTTCCCCTGTGGAGGTCAAATATTGCTCCTATCGAGGATGCACGCTTTATAATATTCCCCTTTGTGAATATATCACAGTTTATCCAATTTGTTAGTAATGGACATTTGGATAGTTCCTAGTTTTTTCCTGGGAGATTACGAGCCATGGAGCTATAGACATCTAGTACTGTATATGCCTTTAGAAAATGTTTATTCATTTTTGAGATGGGGGAGGAGAAGGGGCAAAGAGAAGGGGACAGAGTATCTGAAGCCGGCTCTGCCCTGACAGCAGAGAGCCCGATGCAGGCCTTGACACAGGGCTTGAACTTACGAACTGTGAGCTGAACTACACCTGAACTGAAATTGGATGTTTGACTGAGCCACCTAGGTGCCCCTAATATAAGCCTTTTAATGAACACATGTACACATTTCTATTGGGTACACACTTATCCGTGAAAGTGCTGGGTATCAGACAATGTATATGTATATAGCTTCAGTAGCCATTGCCAAACCATTTCCAATGGGTTGTACCACTGTTAGCCTACCACCAACAGTCCCTAAAGGCTCGAAATCCAAGCCAACACTTGGTATTTTCCATTTCTTTTTTGTCTTAGCCATTCCAGTATATGTCTTGTATCACTGGTTTTATAAATTGCACAATATCCCATAGAATAGATGGATAGTAATTTTTAAGTCATTCCCCTGCTGATTGGACATTCAAGTATTTCCACTTTTTTTGCCAAGGCAAATAACCTTACTATTTTCCATGAGCGACCTGTACATCCCTCTTCAGGCACAAGATTGAGGCTTTTCTGGAGAAGAAGTTTCTAGAAACGGAATTATTGGTTTAAAGGCATAAGGCAATGAAGATCTTGCTAAATTTTGGCTGCTATCTTGAATTCTCAAAAGTCTTTAGCATTACATTTTCAATCTCAAATAATATACGAAAGAGAGTGCCTGAATCCCTGCATCATCAGCAATATAGGATATTTCCACTAAGCTTCAGCTTTCTCTTGTAAGAAATGAAGACCTACCTTCTAGAGTTGCTGTGAGATTCAGAGAGACAGCCTGCATATAAAAAACCCAGCAATGTTCCTTCTTGGCACTATGTTGGATGCTATGTTTTCTTCTTTTCCATCACCCCTCCTTCATCTTCCTACTTCTCCTCCTTCTTCATTTAATTTATTCAACAAATATTTACTGGGTATTGTGTCTGATGCTGGGTCAACATTGGCAAGGGAAACTCATATAGTCTTTGTCTTTGTGAAGATTGTAATCTCATCTTCATTGTCACCAATAGCATCCACAGATCTTGCAAAGTACCTTATCCCTGACACCGTAATAAATATTCATTACAGAATATGTCCCAATCGTGACCTTTCTGTGTAGGGATAAGGCTTGGGGACTGTGTATGTAAAGCATGTAGGGAAGCAACCTTTCCCATGTTTCTTCACAATGACCCAGGTAAGGTTTGGCCATTCTGAAAGGGGACAGGACAATACACCTGGGAGTACGTGGAATCATCTGAAGAGGTGACCTGACCATCACCTTGTTCTGTGATGCGGTCAAAAGCACATACTGTTCACTGGAAGAGAAATAAAAGCCAGCTAGAGACAGACCTAATCAAACAGGACTCAACATCCAATCCTCATCCCAGACCAAACATTGTGGCTGAACTATACTTTTGTCACCTTTTTTCCTTCTTGAAATCTCATTCTCTCACAGAGTCTGGCCAGCTAAGAAGACTGGGTATTAAGGGAAAGAATGGAGAATGTGGATATTGGCAATGGTGTGCTGAAAAATGTTTAACAACCGGCTTGCTCTAAACAAACAAGCAAGCCAGCCAACCAACAAACAACACAAAGCAAAAAAAAAAAAAAAAAAAGTCTTGATTTAAAGTGTTTGCCACAAATTTCCATGGTGTAAATATTCCCATGGTGGATGATCTCAAGTTACCGACATGGCGTCACAGAATGTGGAGCTGGGAAGAGCTTGTTGCAGCACATCACTGAGTGTTGCAGAGAGAGTCCTTAGGAGGATCCAGCTCCATGTGGCTGGGATAGAAAAGGATATTTCCTGAAGTGCTCCGTGGTAGCAGATGGAGCCAGTACCTGGGGGTAGGGCCATGTTTGAATATGTCAGTCAGAGCCATAGTAGGTACACAAGAAGGCAGAGTGAGATGGATGAATGCTTTGGGATGTCCAATTGTCTCCTGAAATGAAGAGTGGCAGAGACAGTCCCTTCTCCGTTCCTCCTCACTACACCAATGACAAGACCTCAGACGGTTCTCGCGTCTCTGGTGAGACATATATTTACACAGTGTCAGTATGCAAAAGAAGAATGTGTCACTCTGGGCTTTAGCAACCGTGAGTTAATGAATCAACTGGTTAAATTAATTGTATTAATCAGAGTTACCCACCAATTAGTTATCCAGAGAAAGACAACCTGGTGTAGAGACTCCATGAAGAGAAGCCTGTCTGGGGGGCTCCTGGGGGGCTCGGTCGGTTAAGCGTCTGACTCTTGATTTCGGCTCAGGTCATGATCTCGCAGTTTGTGAGTTCAAGCCCTGCACTGGGTTCCATGCTGACAGCACAGAGCCGGCTTGGGATTCTGCCTCCCTCTCTCTCTGCCCCTCCCGTGCTCTCTCTCTTTCTCAAAATAAATAAAGAAAATAAAGTTTCAGTTTGGCTTTCCAGAGGGACTGGCATTTCATCCAAGACCTGAGGGATGAGTAATGCTTTCTAAGGTGGGCAGATGGGACCCAGTATAGACAACAGCAGAGGTGGAGGAGAGGACTTGGTGTTTTCAAGGTACCATGTGCTCCCATGTGGTTGGAGAATCAAATGTAAGGGCTGGTGGTGGTGAGAATGGTGAGTCCAGGAAGGGACGGATAATGAATGGGCTTGAATTCACTCTGGGGAGTCTGGATTTTGTTGGATTGTGGGGAGACCAACTCATAGGTCTCATAGACAATGAGTAGCCATTGAGGGATTCTGAGCTGGGGAGTGATAACCACTACTTTTTGTTGTTAAAAGGTCAATTGATTGTCAGGTAAAATGAAACTTCTGTAGGAAGCCATCTCTGAACCCTCCCTGGACCAGGTCAGATCCTAACTTCAAGGGCTCCCTCCACTTCTCCGGGGCATTCATATTGTTCTTATAATGCCGATGTGATGTCTGCAGAGGAAAGGCTGAAAAAGTGTGAGCCACACATACAGTTTTCACTCAGCAATCAGTATGGCCCAGGGAAACATTCAATAAAGGTCTGTGAATTGGGAACAAATGCCTGGCATTGTCAGAATCGACACTCATCATGTTCCCTAACCCTGCAGGTATAAGCTGGAGTAATACCACCTCCCTCATTAAGACTATAGTATGAAAACATCTAATACAAGACTTGGGGCAGGGGCCCAAGAGGGGGAGTTCAAGAAATCTTTGTGAATGAAGATGGTAAGGAGGAGGGGTGCCTGTGTGGCTCAGTTGGTTAAGCATCTGAGTCTTGGCTTCATCTCAGGTCATGATCTCATGGTTCGTGAGTCCAAGCCCTGCATTGGGCTCTGCACTGACAGCATGGAGCCTACTTGGGATTCTCTCTCTCCCTCTCTCCCTGACCCTCCCCTGCTTCCTCTCTTTCTCTGTCTCTCTCAAAAAAAAAATGATAAGGAGGAAACTATTACTCATCATAGGCTGGGGTAACTGTTAATTAATCAATTAATTAAGTTGATGAATTATATTTAGTGTTACAATGTTAATAGTGGTCTAACTTTATTATTTGGTGACATTCTGTTGTTTTATTTTATGATGGTGAGCTGTCTGCTTGGAGCTCTCATGGGGGATCCAGACAGTCTGTAGACAGTTTAGGATGGCCAGTGGTGAAATGGGGGTACAGCAGGCTGTGGGAACCCCAAGGAGACCCCTGCCCTGGCCCAGCACAAGAAGTGGGGCTGAGCTATCCCCATACTGCATTTCCATTCTGGTTTGGCTGCAGACAAAATCACAACCTTTCTGAGTCAGAATTGCCTCACCTATTAACACCTGCTTGGAGAACTGTTCTGAGGAAGAAATAAAACAGCTTCTGGAAAGTGACTAGGCACAACATGACCATTCAGCAGGCACTGGCTCAGAACCGGTTTTTGGAGCTGTGGATACACAGTCCTCAGGGGCTTACATACCAAGGCAACCCTTCTTTTCCATGGCTATGCTGCAGTCACTTGGGAAGCTCTTAAAAATATAGATGTTTGCATCTTCCTCTAGAAGATTCTGATTTAAGTCATCAAGGTGGGTCTTGACATAGATTTTTTTTTTTAAAGAGACCCAGGTGAACTGAATGTGTTACAAGGTTGAAAACCCGCAGTTTTGTGGGAAGGGACAGATAATAACTGAGCATATTAATAAACAAGATAATGTGGATGGTGAGCCATGTTTAAAATGGAAATAGACCAGAGAGGGGGTGACAGAGGATGAGCACAGATGGTGACAGAGTGGTTGGAGTGGGTCTTGGAGGAGACAGCTTTTGAGCCAGTCCTGGGAAGTGGATGTGCTTGATTCACATGACTCCTGCCTCCTCCCCTTACACTACTGGTTTTCCAACATCGCTGCACATTGGAAGCACTGAATGAATGTTAAAAAATGCCAATGCCTGGCTCCCATCCCTAGAGATCTGATTTAATGGAGCTCAGGGCATATATATCATAAAATTTATCATAGTAACAATTTTATTTTTATCTTTTTAAGTTTATCTATTTATTTATTTATTTAGAGTGTGTGTGTGTGTGTGTGTGTGTGTGTGTGCACATGTGTGCACGTGAGGGGAGGAGCAGAGACAGAGAGAGAGAGAATCCCAAGCAAAGATGCCAAACCCATGAACTGTGAGATCATGACTTCAGTCAAAATCAAGCGTCAGATGCTGAACTGACTGAGCCACCCAGGTGCCCCTATTTTTATTTATTTATTTATTTTTAAAGATTGTATTTTTTTTAGAGTAGTCTCTACATCCAATGTGGGGCTTGAACTTACAACCCTCAGATCAAGAATCACATGTTCTGCTGACTGAGCCGACCAGGCACCCCTATTTTAATTTTTAAAATCCTTTTTTGGGGGTGCCTGGGTGGCTCCGTCGGTTAAATATCCAACTTCAGCTCGGGTCATCATCTCACGGTTTGTGGGTTCAAGCCCTGCATCAGTGTCTGTGCTGACAGTATGGAGCTTGCTTGGGATCCTATCTCTCTTTGTCCCTCCCCCTGCCTCAAAATAAATAAATAAATTAAAAAAAAACACACAAAAAATTTTAGCGGAATTATAGGTTATTAATTTCTCTAAAGTTTTTTTATTGTAACCATTTTAAAAGGTAAAATTCAGTAGCACCGAGTACATTTCCAATGTGGTGCAACCAACACCTCTAATTCCAGAACAGTTTCATCACTTCAAGTCAAAACCCTGTAATCATTAAGCAGTTCATTCTCCCCTTCTGCCAGCTCTTGCAATCATTATTCTGAATTAATTCTGTCTCTATAAATTTGCCTGTTCTTTTTTTAAATGTTTATTTTTTTCAACGTTTATTTATTTTTGGGACAGAGAGAGACAGAGCATGAACGGGGGAGGGGCAGAGAGAGAGGGAGACACAGAATCGGAAACAGGCTCCAGGCTCTGAGCCATCAGCCCAGAGCCTGACGCGGGGCTCGAACTCACGGACCGTGAGATCGTGACCTGGCTGAAGTCGGACGCTTAACCGACTGCGCCACCCAGGCGCCCCTTTTTTTAAATGTTTATTTTTGAGAGAGAGAGAGAGAGAGCAGGGAGGAGGAGCAGAGAGAAAGGGAGACACAGAATCCGAAGCAGGCTCCAGGCTTTGAGCTGTCAGCACAGAGCCCGACGCGGGGCTCGAACCCACGGACCGTGAGATCATGACCTGAGCCGAAGTCGGAGGCTTAACTGATTGAGCTACCCAGACACCCCTGCCCATTCTTTTTTTAAAAGTTTATTTACTTTGAGAAAGAGAGAGAGAGAGAGAGCGTATGAGCAGAGGAGGGGCAGAGAGTGAGGGAGACAGAATCCCAAGCAGGCTCCATACTGTCAGTGCAGAGCCTGAGACGGGGCTCAGTATCACCAACCGTGAGATCATGACCTGAGCCTAAATCAAAAGTCAGATGCTTAACAGACTGAGCCACCCCAATGCCCCTGTCTCTATAAATTTGCCTGTTCTTGTTCACAGTGGCCAAAAGGTAAATGCTCAATGTCCACGAATGGATGAATGCATAAACAATATGTGATCTATCCATATAACAGGATATTATTCAGACATAAAAAAGAATGAAGCTCTGTATGGATAGATTTTGCAAGTATCACTCTCAGGTGAAAAGAACCAGACGCAAAAGGACACACAGTGCGTGGTGTCCCAGGATTTCTTTCTAAAGCCCTAGATGACCATGACGTGTAGTGAAGCTTGGAAACCACCGCCTTGTACCATATTGAGTTTCAATCAATAAAATATTGAGGTCTAGGCATAGGTTGACATTGCCACAGTCATAGCCAACAATGACATCCCAGACCTGAAAGGAGCTTCCTTCTCAGGTAGATGTGGGTGGGGCACCCAGTCGCCACACTGCTTGGTGTCTTGGACTGTTTCACAGAAAAGTGAGGGGAGACCCTTTGCTGAATGTGCACACGCTCTGTGGACGCCATTGTCCTGTGAGCTCACGGGCATAGTGGCAACATCCTGCCTCTACACACAGCCAGAGAATGGCCATGTGCTCACCCAAAGAATGCTCACCTCCCGGCACATGTGTGAAGCCATCTTTGTAGCAATAGAGCCGTTTCCTTGCTTGGTGCCTTGATTGTTGTTTTTTCCCCCTCTGGTCTTTTATTTTTATTTTTAAAAAGGTTTTAATTTAAATTCCAGTTAGTTACTATGTAGCGTAATGTTAGTTTCATGGGTACACAATACAGTGATTCACTACTCCCATACAACACCCTGTGCTCATCCCGACTAGCACACTCCTTTATTCTTATCTCAACTAGCCCATGGTGCCATTTGAACCTTAGGTCCTGACCTCTGGGGCCCCCTTTGCTTGTGTCAGGGTTGCAGCAGTGAGAACTCGTGGTGATGAAAGGAGGCGGTGTTGCTCAAAGACTTGGCAAGTTCTTGTCGTCTCAGTCTCCCTTGAGGGGTAAACAACCCCCTGGGCGCCCGACAAGATGAGACTGGCATCTCGTCTTGCTGGATTTTGTTGGCCATGGTCTTGGAAGACGCCCGTGTGCCCCAGGCTCTCCTTCCCTCCCTGAACGTATCAAAGTTATGTGAGCCACTGAACTTGCGATACAACGGGGAACACAGGTGTGGGGCTGTCACTCGGAGCATTTGAGGAATGGGCACTCTGAGCCCGACAACAACTTCGAGATTGCTTGGAGAAAACTGAGGTTTAGGAAAGCAAAGTAAGTTAGGCTCAGCAGACAGCTCTCTCAGCCTCCTGAGGTCTCTTATTTTCCTTCCTTCATGGTTCAGGGTTCAGATCAATGGAAGAGAAATCGAAGAAGTCCAGCCTGAGAAGGTCATGTGAGCTCAGCAGGATAAATGAGCCAGCCCAAACTGCTCAGGGTGTCTTGAAGCAGGTCTGTCAACAAAACAGTTCTCTCTCAGACCTTGACTGAGTGAGCCCACAGTGCAGGGCCACGTTCTGCAGTCTGGTCTACCCCTTGAGCATCTATAGGTCTCAACCGCTCTCATTCCTGCCAATCAGTATGACGTAGGTGTATGTGTGTATGAGGGAGTGTGTGTGTGTAAGGGGGGGCAGGTAGAGGGAATGCAAATACATGGGCATTCTTCACTTTAGAGCAAGCCGATAGCTGAGTGGAAGTCACAGTAACATAATGGTTAAAGACACAGGTTGTAGAATCAGACTGTCTGGTTGGGTTGCCCGACCTCAGTGACTTACATAACATAAGCTCTTAGTGGCTCGGTTTCCATGTCTGTAAAGAAGAGACAATAAAGTCCATCTTGCTTTGCTGTTGTAAAGAGTTAATATAGTCAAAGCACTTAAAAGAGCGTCTCTTACTTATAGAACACTCTATTTTACTTCCTGCATACCTCTTGGATTCATCCCTTTCTCTCCAGAATCAGTTCTTAGTTGGGATGGCCAATATCTATGACCTGGGCAGTGGCTGCAGATTCCTAACTGATCTCCACTAGCAGGCATGAGCCCTGGACAAGCCCCTGCCACACCCCAGGACACCAGCCTCTTTACACTAGGAGATTGGCTCTGGTCAGCGAGTTGGTGTTTTGGAAGCTGCATGGCATGTGCACTGTATGTCTTTTTCATAATGAGGGCAGAGAAAAGGAGAGGGGAAGGAGGTGGCTGTAAATTGATACCATCAATGGGCTGAGCCAAGTCTGCTGGGAAGAGGCCTGGTTCACCCTGCTGTGGGATGCAATGACTTAATAGTAATTAATGATGGCTACAATCTTTGTGCACGTGATGAAGATAAAAGAATGATTATAATGTATTAGTGCCATGAGCCAGCAGAAATGGCAACTGTGGTTACTCTTGCAATGAAGAGTCACAAACATGTTTTTGTGTTCAGAAATGGGTGAGGAAAGAGATGGGAATGAATGAGTGAGAGAGGATTCTAGCAAGTGTGTGGAAACTTACTGCTGGAAAAGGGATTATGCTAGAATTGCCTGCACAGAGCCGATGCTCACAGGGCTGCCAGCTACGTGTCAATTGATAAGACGTTGTGGATCTCAAGGGGGCTCCACTGCTGAGCTATCAAGGCCTTCTGGATGCCTTTCCATCATGGGTGGAAAATGTCTATGTGAAATAAGGTCTTCCAAATACTGGCCTCCTGAAGTTCTCTTGATTGTGGACAAGACACGGGGCCATTCCTGCTGGGGGGGGGGTGGGGAGGCTTGCTGGTGTTACACAGGAAGTGTTTTTCCTCCTACAGTGGGAGGAACATTTTTTAAATTTATTTATTTATTTATTTATTTATTTATTTATTTATTTATTTAGAGAAGGAGAGAGAGAGAGAGAGAGAGAGAGAGGCAGAGAGAGGGAGAGAATCTCAAGCAGGCTCTGCATTGTCAGTGCAGAGTCTGATGTGGGCCTTGAGCTCACGAACCGTGAAACCACGACCTGAGCCAAAGTCTGACGCTTAAGGGACTGAGGCACTCAGGCGTCCCTGGGGGGAACATTTTTAGATAGGACTTCCTTTACTTTCTTCCCTCCCTCCCTGGTCTCCTTCCTGCTACATTTATTAAGTGTCTACAATGGCTCCGGCATGGTGAATATAATGGAGGAAATTTAGATATGGTCCATGCTGTCGTGGCCTTCAGATTTCCTTGGGGGAGGCAGTCAGTCATTAGCAGGTTTCCCCTGCTCTCCCCCAAAGTAGAGGACTCCTAAGCCCAAGTGGCATAAAATGAAGCAGTGACCACCATTACTTTGTGTGGAAAAAAATTTTGAGCATTCTCAGATCCCCCCCCCCCCCCCCAAAAGCCTTTCTGACACTTCAGGACACACCCTGCTCACGGATGCACAAAATAATTTGCGATAAAGCGCTGATGCTCCCAGACAGGTTCAAAGCTATGGCGGCTTGTGTGCGGTGTGAGGAAGGGATCAGGTTCCTTCTTCTGCAGGTCGCTGTCCAGCTTTCCCAGCACCACTTGCTGAAGAGACGGCCTTTCTTCCACTGGATATTCTTTCCTGCTCTGTTGAAGATCAGTTGGCCACACGTGTTTATGCGGAGATGCTGAGAGTAGTTCCCAGGGAAGGAGCTTGGCAGGGAGACTTGCGATGCATGGGGTGCGCGCTGCCTCTATCGCGGCTCGCTGAGAAACAAAAGTCGAATGCCATTTTCACTTTTTGCCTCTTTTTCCCCCATCAAAGCAGAAATTGTCTTCAAATTTCCTTTAATTATCAAAGACAGACACCAGTGTAGGTCTTTCCTAAGAGTGAAGTGGTATAATGGGAGCTTTTGGAAAGCGGGGGATACTTGTAAAACAATCCCACTAATGAATATAAGGTTCATTAAGATAAATCTGCTGAGGTGGGGGGGAGGGAGTGTGGTTCCATGAGAACTTGAGCCCAACCAAGAGTACTAAGGGATCTGGCGAGGCTTCCCTGAGGAAGGGACATGCCCGAGTGGGTGTCTTCTGGTGGAGGTGCAAGATGGGGGTGGGGAATGAGAAAGAGCGGTTCACGTTGAGAATCACTGTGACAAAACGTGCTGGGCTGGCGGAGAAGTCCTATGGGAGGGATGAAGGGGGAGGGGTCCTAGATGGGAATGGAGTGAGACTTTCCTCCAAGTGAAGCGGAATCAGGTTTTCCCACCTTGACCTCCAGGACTGCAAGTGGCAGTGCCGGGACTCAGAGATGTGTGTAGCTCCAAGATCACTCAAAACAAACCCAGAGAAGCCTTTCCCCAATTTGTAAGGCATTAGACTATGTGCTTGGTGAGTGTCCTGATGGAGTGAACCTCTTCAGGAGTCTGTTGATAGGGGTGTCTGAGTGGCTCCATTGGGTAAGGGCCTGACTTCGGCTCAGGTCATGATCTCACGGTTCGTGAGTTCGAGCCCTACGTCGGGCTCTGGGCTGACAGCTCAGAGCCTGGAACCTGCTTCGGATTCTGTGTCTCCCTCTCTCTCTGTGCCCCCCCGCCCCCACCCGTGCTCTGTCTCGCTCTCTCTCCGTCTCAAAAATAAACATTAAAAAAAAAAAGAAGTTTGTTGATAAAGATTCGGTACTCAGGACGGCTGATCCTGATAGTCCTTGAACCCTCAAGTATACTGATGGACCACAGAATTTTCCATCAGTGCTAATGAGCTTCCTAATGGAAGAAAGGGACTTTCCAACAGAGACCATGTGAGGAAAACAATGAGGGATGTGCAGAAGAAGAGGGAGGTCCTAAATTAAATACGTAGAAGGGACAAGGCATCTGGACCACATCCAAACAGGAATCTGATCTTTCACAATGGGTTCCTGGCCACCTCTCCGGCTTCATCCACCACCACCCTAAAAATATTTTTCAGCTTCCTGAAAATGTACCACTTTCTTCCTCCCTCCCTCCCTCCCTCCCTGCTTCCCTCCCTTCCTCCTTCTTTCTCATGAAATGTCAGATATTTGTTGATAAGCTTCTCCTGAAATCTAATTTTTTTCTATATGCAATATAATGTTAGTTTCAGATATACCACATAGTGATTTGATATTTGTGTACACGACGAAATTATCGCTATGATAGGATTAGTTACCATTTGTCACTACACAGTTATTTCAATATTATTGACTATATTCCATACATGATATCCCTGTGGCTTATTTATTTTATGATTGGAAGTTTGCACCTCTTAATCCCTTTACCTATTTCACCTCTCTCCCTTATCCTTCTCTCCTGTGGCAGCCACCAGTTCTCTGCATTTATGAATCTGTTTCTGTTCGGTTTTGTTTGTTCATTTGTCTTGTTTTTTAGCTTCCACACATAACTGAAATGATACGGTGTTTGCCTTTCTCTTTCTGATTTATTTCCCTCAGGATAATACCCGCTGGGGCCATCCATATTGTCACAAATGGCAAGATTCCATTCTTTTTCTATGGCTGGGTAATATTCTTTTGTTTGCACGTGTATATACCACATTTTCTATACCCACTCCTCTATAGATACACACTTAGGCTGCTTCCATATCTTGGCTATTGTAAATAGTACTGCAATGAATGTGAGGGGCACATGTATCTTTTTTTACTAGTGTTTTCCTTTTCTTCAGGTAACGAAAGTGGAATTGTTGGATTGCATGGTAGTTCTGTTTTGTGAGGAACCTCCATACTGTTCTCCAGCGTGGTTATACCATATATACTTTCATATATATGAAAGATCTTTGTTGATAGACTTTCATATACTTTCTTTCTTGCCCCAGGACCTTTGCCCAGACTGTTCATTCATTCTAAAACATTCTTTCTTACTTTCCTTTTTTCTTTTTATTTTTTTTTATTAAAAAATTTTTTTTAATGTTTATTTATTTATTTTTGAGACAGAGACAGAGCATGAACGGGGGAGGAGCAGAGAGAGAGGGAGACACAGAATCGGAAGGAGGCTCCAGGCTCTGGGCCATCAGCCCAGAGCCCGATGCGGGGCTCGAACTCGCGGACCGTGAGATCGTGACCTGAGCTGAAGTCGGACGCTCAACCGACTGCGCCACCCAGGCGCCCCCCTTTTTTCTTTTTAAATATGATTGATTCTTGTTCATATTTCAGGTGCCAGCTTTAATGTCAGCTTCTTTAGGGCAGCCTTGCTTGACCTGACTTCTCTCCTGTAGGTAAGATCTCCTTAGTTTTAGGTACCATCACAGCTTGCTCCTGTCCTCTATTATCATGCTTCTAATAACTCAGGTCAGAATTTGTCCTGTCTGTTTATGGAGTGCTCACTGTGTGCCAGGTACTGTCCTCAGCACTTTAAATATATCGTCTCTTTTTTAAAATAAATATTTAAAAAAATTTAAAATGTTTATTTATTTTTGAGAAAGAGAGCATGAGGTGGGGAGGGACAGAGAGAGAGAGAGAGAGGGAGACACGGCATCCAAAGCAGGTTCCAGGCTCTGAGCTGTCAGCACAGAGTCCGACGCGGGGCTTGAGCCCACAGACCAGGAGATCATGGCCTGAGCTGAAGTCGGAGGCTTAACTGACTGAGCCACCCAGGTGCCCCAATATAGCATCTCTTTTAATTCTCATAGCCCAGTGAAGAAAGAACTATTTACTATGACCAATGTGTGTATGCATGTATGTATTTTTTAAGTAGATTTCATGTCCAGCATGGACCCTAACGTGGGTCTTGAATTCACAGCCCTTGAGATGAAGATCTGAGTGGAGATCAAGTGTTGGATGCTTAACCGACTGAGCATCCAGGAGCCCCATGACCACATTTCATGTTGGGGAAACTGAGACATGGAGAGGTTAAGTAAGTTGGCCCAGGTTTCTCAGTGAATCCTTGGCTGCACCAGGGTTTGAACTGGTATCTGATTCCAGCATCCACGTTCTTCACTACTTTTTGCAGCATAGAAGGAAGAAGGGTAAGGCTGGAGAATTACGCAGGGGCCTCTCAGAGCAAGATGAGCCTGCTTTTTCCTGGCCACCTGACACTCAGAGCTTACCCCAGAAAACAGGATCATTAAACCTCATGCTAGAGATATGATGATTTTCAGGGACATAAGGGTTGAGTTGGTAAGCAAGTGATGAACTGGGGGAGGTGGGAGCAGATAGCTGCTCAGTGGTGGAGGGTTATGTCTCTGGAAGAAGGAGACATAGGGGGCCTTGGGCTTCTCATTCTAACACAAAGTGGGAACCAAAAGCATCATATATATATATATATATATATATATATATATATATATATATTTAAAAATGTATTTAGAAAAAAGTGTGGTTGTTGTAATTGGCTTAAGAAATAAAAGGCCATTTTATTTCTTTTAGGTAAAAATAGAAGTAGATGGTTCAGAGCTGGAATGGAAACTCAGCAACCAGGGAGCCAAACTCACTCTATTGTGCTGCTCTGCTTCCCTCAATATGCAGCCTTGGTCTTGTGGCCCAAAATGGCTGCTCCCGCTCCCATCATCACATCCTACCTTCCAGTTTGTTGGAAAGAGAAAAGGGGAAGGGGAGAGCACGTTCCTTTCTTTTAAGGGAACGAGGGATATTGTGTGTATCACTTCTACTTACGTTTCATTTGCCAAAATATTGTTCTATCGCCACATTGGCCTCTCTGGATTCCTCAAATCATCCTCAGCTTAGATCTTCCTTTTCAAGGATCTAGTGGTGTCCTCCTTCATACATGTCAAAGCCATAGCCTCCTGGTTTAATTCCTCAGACCACAGCTCTAGAGAATGAATGGGGATTTGAAGAGATCTCTGAGCAGGGATCCAGGGGACCTCAGTTCTAGCCCAAACCTGCTACAAGCTCAATTTGAGACCTAAATTTAATTGCTTCTCCTTTCTGGGTCTTAGCATCTCCTTTCATAAAATGAGGCAATTGGACCCTTTCCCTCTCCTCTCCTTCTAGGTTCTAGAAAGTTCTTCACCATTTTCCACAGAATTCCACGGGGTAACAACTTTGTTAGGACTGGGATGCTCACTCCTAGACCACCTGTGGTTATTCTGATCACTCAACTGTTTATTCCATCTTTCAAGCATTCCCTCAAGAGCTGCACCTTCAGGTAAACCTTTGTTGATGGCCGGAGAGTGTTGCAAAAGCTTCAAGTTTCCCCCAAACACATACCCCATTCTGAGTGCAGAGAAACATAAACCTGAGCTGGCTATATGGCCACCAATGTAGGGATTACATTGCCCAGTCCCCCTTGCAGCTAAGCGTGGCCATATGAGTAAGCAGTGGCCAATGGGAATGCACAGGACTCATAGGTATGACTTTTAGGTCATACCCTTAAAGGGGAGGAACATACCCTTTCCTTCTTCCCTCTTTCCTTCTGCTGGCCACAGGTGTGAGGAGGGGCACAAGGTGAAAGCTATAGCAAGATAGTCACGAAGCCCCCCAGCCATCCTTCCTCCAGTCTTGGACTGCGTACCTGAAATTTTACCTTGCTACTCTGTTGTACTGGGCTTATGTGCTTTAAAAATCACATCTGTACCCTAACAAATACAGAATTTATTACCAGGAGAAGGATGTTACTGCAACAGAACTACAAATATATGACATGGGCTTAGCATAGTGATTTTCAATCAGGGACAATTCTATAATTCTGTCCCTTCCCCAAGGACATTTGGCAAAGTCTGGAAACATTTTAGATGGTCTTGAGTTGGAGGGAGATGTTACTGGCATCCACTGAGCCAAGGATGTTGCTAAATATCCTATAAAACACAGGGCAGCCCCATAATGCAAAGAATGATCTGGCCCAGGGGCACCTGGGTGGCTCAGTTGGTTAAGTGTCCCACTTTGACTCAGGTCATGATCTCACGGTTTGTGCGTTTGAGCCCCACATTGGGTTCCGTGCTAACCGTGCAGAGCTTGCTTGGGATTCTCCCTCCCTCTCTCTCTTTCTTTCTCAAAAAGTAAATAAACACACTTAAAAAAAGAATGATCTGGCCCAAAATGTCAACAGTCCCACCACTGAGAAATTCTGGCCTATCAAGAAGTGGTGAGGACACATGGGTACACGCTGAAAAGCTGGTAACTCATGTTCTGCTGTGATAAAACTTTTGATAAGGCTGTTAATTACAATGTGTGCAGAGCCTATAACTCTAGAGGAAATTGTTTTAAAATTTAGAATGTTGGAGTAGTGTGTTGACTGCTTCTCGCTGCTGTCAGCAAAGGCCCGTGAGAACAAGATGGACTCAGAATGTGCAAAAGCAGAAAGAGGAGAAAACACGACGAGTGAAAGAAGCCAGACACAGCAGGTCTCATATTGTATGATTTCTTTTACATGAAATGTCCACAACAGGCCAATCCATAGAGGCAGAAAGTAGAGTGCCAGGGGCTGGGGGAGGGTGTTGGGGAGTGACTGCTTAATGGTCATAGTGTTTTATTTTGGGGTGACAAATGTTTTGGAGCTAGACAGTGGTGATTGTTGCCAACACTGAGGATGTAGGAGATAAGGCTCTGCTGTAGGAGGGTTTGATGAGAGAGGCCGTCTAGAATCTTTAGGCCTATTGAGCATATTTGGATGAATTTGTTGGCTTAAGTTATTTATCACAGATGGAACTGACCAGAAATAAACGGACTGAAAGTCTACTAATTTTTTGGGAGAAACCTGTTATTGAAAAAAATTATGTGTGGCTTGTGTCAAACAGCCTATGATTGTTTATTATTTATTTATTTATTAAAAAAAAATTTTTTTAATGTTTATTTATTTTTGAGACAGAGAGAGACAAAGCATGAACGGGGGAGGGTCAAGGAGAGGGAGACACAGAATCTGAAACAGGCTCCAGGCTCTGAGCTGTCAGCACAGAGCCCGATGCGGGGCTCGAACTCACGGACCGCGAGATCATGACCTGAGCCGAAGTCGGCTGCTTAACTGACTGAGCCACCCAGGCGCCCCAGCCTATGATTGTTTAAATCCCCAAACATCTCTGGCTCTAAGGTGATACTAGCAGGAAGTAAACTTTGAAATCTGTACCCTCCTTCCCCAAGGTTCCATTTCTTATGTCTACCTAAAATGTATTTTTGGAGAAAGATAGACAAAGAAGACCCTTACTGAAGCAAAGCCAGAAATCCTGGAGACAGTGGACAAGGAAATTTCTCCAAAAAGAAGAGTGAAGGAGGAAAGTGAAACTTTCAATCTATCCTTAGCGTATCCAAATTTCCATCATGGCTAAATATGTACATCGTGTCATAGCCAGAAAAACACCTTGCATCCTGAGAAAACCACCCCCAAATTGTACCTTATCTTTTCTTAAACTGTTCAATGGTTTTGCTTAACAATCTTCAAATAGATTAAATATTGGGCCCTGCGGTAGGCACCTTCTGACATCTCTGGCAAGACTCCCTGCCTCTTGGTATTCACTTCCTCGTGTAGCTTGCTCACCTCCAGTGTGGGCTGGACCTAGTGACTTGCTTTTAATGAATAGAATATGGGTGAAGTGATGGGGTGTCATTTCTAAGATTAGGTTACAGAAAGACTGCGACTTTTGCTGTCTCTGACTTGTCTCATGTGCCTTATTTTTCACACTCTAATGCCATGAGTTGCCCTGTTGGGGAGACCTATGTGGCCAACAGCCTGGGAGGGAGGGACTGAATCTTTCTACAACTTGGTGAGTTCAGTCTGGAAGCAGAGCCTCTCCCAGGAGAGCTTTCAGAGGAGACCACAGCCCCAGCTAACATCTTGCCTTCGGCTTTGTGAGAGACCTTGTAACAGAAGACTAAGATATGTTGTTTCAAACCGCTGAGTGTTGAGGTCATTTTTTACACATAGATAGTGGCTACAACCATATGTTGCTGACCCCTTAAAAGAAAACAGTGTATTCCTGATATTTTTGCAGTGCTGATCCCTACATATAACCACAATGAGGAACCACTCTGTCCCCCCACCAATGGAATACTGAACAAAATAACCATACTTTTGTTGTGGGGTTAACTTTTATTTTTTTAATTGAAATTCTAGTTGGTTAACACCTAGTGTCACACTGGTTTCAGGAGTAGAATCTAGTGATTCACCACTTACATATAACACTCGGTGCTCATCACGAGGGTTACTTCCCATCACCCATCTAGTCCATCCTTCACCCCTCTCCCTCCATCAACCCTCAGTTTGTTCTCGATCTTTAAGAGTCTCTAATGGTTTGTTTCCCCCCTCTCTTTTTTCTCCCCCTCCCATATGTTCCTCTGTTTTGTTTCTTAAATATCCCATTTTTGTGAAATGGTACGGTATTTGTCTTTCTCTGACTTATTTTGCTTAGCACAGCACACTCCAGCACCATCCGTGCTGTTGCAAATGGTAAGATTTCATTCTTTTTGATGGCTGAGTAATATTCCACTGTATATATGCCATATCTTTATCCATTCATCAGTTGATGGACCATAGGGTACTGTTTTAGTTCTACGTGAGTCTTCTCCACGACAACATCCCTGGTACATTCTAGCTCATGTTTAATTGCTTCTGGGTCAAGAGACTCACTACTTCACAAAGTCTCTCCCCCTTCCATGGCTATACATCTCTGAGAAGCAGAGTAGAATAGGAATGATTGCTAATAGATATGGGCTCTCCTTTTGGGGTGATGGGGATGTTTTAGAATTAGATACAGATGGTGGTTCCGTAGCACTGCTCACCAATTGCCACTGAGTTGTTCACTTAAAATGGATAATTTTATGTTATGCGAATTTCACCTCCATAAAAAAAAACTTGAGTTTCACCATTTATGGAGACCTTCCTATATAACAAGCACTGGGGAGGAATGGCATACAATATTGTCTCAATGAGTCCTCATAGCAGCCTGGTGAGAGAGTGCTTCTATTATCTACAGTTTTACAGGTGAGAAAATGGAAACTCAAAGGGGTTAGGCAGATTGCCTAAGAGGACACAGCTAGGAAGGATTGCGACCAGGTTTTCCTCTCTTCCCAGCTTCCTCTGCCAGTCTCCTAATTACTAGGCAAACTGGAAAGAGAATAAGGAAACAAAGTTGTGGTGAGCTGGAGAAGTACCAAGGAACCTTTCCATTTCTTTTTCTTTTTTTAAAAAGTTTATTTATTTATTTTGAGAGAGAGAGAGAGAGAGAGAGAGGCAGAAAGAGGGAGAGAGAGAGAGAGAAAGAGAATCCCAGACAGGCTCCACGCTGTCAGCACAGAGCCCCACGTGGGGCTCAAACTCACAGACTATGAGATCATGACCTGAGCGGAAATCAGGAGTTGGATGCTCAACCGACGGAACCACCCAGGTGCCTGGAAACTTTCCATTTCTAAAACTGAACCTTCAGTAAGGCAAGGCACATAGAAACACTCTGCAAACTTTAAGTTAATCCATTGATTTGTTCACTGTTCATGTAACAAATATTTCCCCCATTTTTGCTGTGTGCCAGGTAGTGGGGCTACAGAGGGAATCAGACAGATAGGATCCCTCCTTGCAACAGGTGCTGTGGGTGTCCCACTCAAATCCTCCTGGCATCATTCCCAGGCACACTGCACTGACCTTCCCAACTGCTAATGCCCGTGATTCCATGCCTGAGGGCTATCTCTGACCATTGAAGCTGGGTGGGTCTCCCCATCTTCCCAGAGCTGCCCTCAATCAATGATTGACTAGGGGTGGTGGATAAGCACCAGCTCCCTTGCCCCTTGATTGGAGTAATGGAGACGCATGGTCTCCATGATTTCTGAGAGGTCCCCAGCAGGACTGAGCCTCCGTTGCTCATGGTGGTAGCTTATTTGACACCTGTTACTGGCTGCTTTCTCTCCCTGCATCACTGCCCTGCTTCTAACCTAGGGCTTCTTGGGATCACCTTCTTGATAATCTTCTCACACTTGAATTCTTGCTTTGAGGTCTGCTTCTAGAGCACCACACTAAAGCAGTACCCTCAGGGAGCTTACGGTCACTAGACTGTCACACACAAAGGATTCGAGGATTATGAAGGAAAAGTGCAGGGTACCATGGGCATGTGTGGCTGGGGCTTTGACCTAGTGTATAGGGCCAGGGAAACTGAAGATGTTACACAGGAGAAAGGGTAGGGAGATAACTTTCTCTTCTTTATTTCCTCTCAGTGCAGCTTGCAAGTTGCATTCTTTCTTTTTTAAAAAATTGTTATTCATTTATTTTGAGGGAGAGAGAGCAAGTGAGCAGGGGAGGGGCAGAGAGAGGGAGAAAGACAATTCCAAGCATCCTCCATGGTATCAGTGTGGAGCCTGACTGGGGCTCGATCCCACAAACCTTGAGATCATGACCTGAGTGGAAATCAAAAGTCGAATGCTCAGCTGACTGAGCTACCCAGGTGCCCCACAAGTAGCATTCCTAGAAACATCTTTATAACAAATGTTCTTAAACAATGAACTAGATGCTTCGCACGTATGTGTAACATGAATGGTATAACTTCCATTCGCTGATACAACACTTAAGAGAGAATTTTCTAAGCAGAAGCAGTAACGTGTGCAAATGCTCAGAGACAGAAGAAAGTTTTGTCTGTGAAAGAAACTGATAGGCCAAATAGTGCCCCCCTCTTACCCCCAAAGATGTCCATGTCCAAATCCCTGGAACCTGTGCATGTTACCTTACATGGCAAAACGGACCCTGCAGATGCACCAAGAATTTTGAGATTGGGAGATAATTCTGGATTATCTGGGTGGGTCCAACGTAATCACAGGGCTCCTTATAAGCAGCAGCCAAGAGGGTCAGGGTCAGAGGGAGATGTGATGACACAAGTAAGGAGTCAATCAGAGGGAGATTTAAAGATGCTGCTACTGGCTGAGGATATGGAGGAAGAGCCACAAGCCAAGGATGCAGGTGCCCCTAGAAGCTGGAGAAGACAAGGAAATGGGTTGTCCCCTAGAGCCTCCAGAGGAATTGTGGCCTTGCTGACACCTTGGCTTTGGCCAAGTAAAATCCAGTTTGGACTTCTGACTTACGAAACTGTAAGATCCAAATTTGCATTGTTTTAAGCCTCTAAGTTTGTGGTGCTTTGTTATAGCAGCAACAATGAACCGATACAGAAATAAAAATGGCGGAACTGAAAAACACTGGAAGCAAAGGGTGGGGCGTGGTGGGGGAGAGTTGCCTGAGAAGGCGGTAGAGTAGGATAGGGATCAGGCAGTGAGGTCAGATGGATGTGGTCTGAATGGTTGTGTCCCCCCAGAACTCATATGTGGACCTCCAAACCCCCAATGATAGTGGCATTAGGAGGTGGGGCCTCTGGGAGGTGATTGGGTCCTGAGATTGGAGCCCTCCTAAATGGGATTAATGTCCTTATAAAAGAGACCCCACAGAGCTCCCTTGCCCTTTCCACCACATGAGGACGTAGTGAGAAGGAACCAGCTGTGAACCAGGAAGGGGGTTCCCGGGAATGTGACCATGTTGGTGCCTTGATCTTGGACTTCCCAGCCTCCAGAACTGTGAGAAATAAAATCCTGTTGTTTATAAGCCCCCCAGGTGTGGTATTTTGTTATAGCAGCCTGAGTGGATGAAGACAGTAGGACTGTGTTCTAGGAGCCGTGCGTGGTGGTGGCCACAGGCCATGATGTGCTCTGGAGACTAGAATGCCCATACTGGCTGAGATATAGTTTGTGCATTCCAGAGAAGACAGCATGAGCAGGACCAGTGAGGAAGTTGTCAGAAACTTCCAGGCAAGAAATGATGATGCCTTGGACTAGAAGTGGAGGAGTGTATGGGGCAGGGGATGGAGAAAGACAGATTTTAAAATTATCAGGAGGAGGGCACCCCGCCGGCCCAGTCAGAAAAGCATGTGACTCTTGATCTCGGGGTCATGAGTTTGGGCTCCACATTGAGTGTGGATATACTAATAAAAATAAACTTAAAAAAAAATTATTAGGAGGAAACTCAACAGCGTGTTTGATTGCACAATACATCTCCCAGGGCTCAGCGGAATCCTGGCCTCAGTTGATGCTACTGAATTACCTCGACTGAGTGACACGGGGATGTGCCTGATATCTAAGGGAGAGGTTGAAAGGCTTTCGTGGATCTGAGGCACTTTCATCCGGGGGCCCCTCCCCTCATAAAAAGAAACTTCAAGAATTATTTGACAACAGCATTGGTGTAACTTATGTGAAGTTCCCAGAGTAGTCAAAATTAGAGACAAAGTAGATGGTGGGAGCTAGGGGCGGGGGGAGGGGTGATAGGGAGTCAGTAATGGCGACAGGGTCTTGGTTTTGCAAGATGAAAAAAGTTCTGGAGATGGATGATGGTGATGGCTGAGCCCCTATGGGAATGTGTTTAATGCCACTGAGCTGGGCGCTTAAAAACGGTTAAGCCAGTACATTTTGTGTTATGCGTATTTTACCACAATAAAAAAAATTTGAAATAAAACTCTGCATTGGTATAAAGATGACATAATCCAGACTGGATTTATAGTTTCAATCATTTTAATTTTAATATTTATAATGTTATATATTATATGGTATATACTATAAACTATTGTCTATAGTATAAATAACATGTAATGTTATGCATTCTACATTCATACGTTTTTTTTTTCTGACTTTAAAAGAAATTAAAGTGAAAACATTTTCATGGGTCTCTCCATTAGTGTCTGCTGTGGCCAATGCAGAAGTCAGCCCCGGGGAAATTGGCAGGAGGGAGAGGGTGCATTTCCAACATTGGTGTGCCGCAGGCATCCCTGGGAAACTCATTAGAAAAGCGCATCCCCAGCTTCTGCCCCCTGAGGTTCGGATTCTGGAGGTCTGGAATGTGGCCCCCCAAGGTGGCATTATTGACAGGCACTGTAGATGTTCTCAGGCAGATGGTATATGGAGCTTTCTTCTGGGCAGTGGCATATCCCCTTGTAGACACATCCCCACACTTAAAAAAAATTTTTTTTAATGTTTATTTTTGAGAGGGAGGGACAGAACGGGAGCAGGGGAGGGGCAGAGAGAGAGGGAGACACAGAATCTGAAATGGGCTCCAGGCTCTGAGCTGTCAGCACAGAGCCCGACGCGGGGCTTGAACTCACGAGAGCCGTGAGATCACGGCCTGAGCCAAAGTCGGGCGCCCAACCGACTGAGCCGACCAGGCGCCCCTCCCCACACTTTTTAAAGTCCAGACTTAACCTCTTGCCCCTTCTTGGAATCTGTTTCTTCATCTCTAGCTTGGGATGATGACCCCCTTATAGTGTCCCTGAGAGCCTCGCCGGGTGCCCATGATGTGACCTGCGGCAGCAGCTGAAATCTCAGTTCTGAGGCAACCTAGGGGATTATGCAATCACTGTTGGGGAATAGTGGGTGAGCAGAGGTGACAAACCGGGGCTGTGTCAGGAAGGATGAGGGTGGCAGATGGCAACCCAGAGTGTGAGGCATTGTATGCAAATCAATGCTTGCATCCCTATGTAAGGTTTTGGGGTGTCGTGGACGGACAAAGCTGCAGCCAAAGGGACAATTCCCAGCCCCAGGAAGGATCTGCAAGAGCCTCAAAAGTCAGCGGGGTGACGGCAGCTCTGTGTCCCGGAGCACATATGGACCGCATCAATGGGTTTCCTTTCTCACTGGCTTCAACCAGTAGGGAACCCTGGCCAAGGGAGAGAGGTGGGTGGGGGCATTTATGTCCCCAGCATCCACATGACAGCACTGTAAGGCTGGCTGCCTTCGACTACCTTGTCCCTTCGGATTTAGGAGTGGCAAAGGCGGCTCTCCACAATTACCAGCACCTTGGTCCCCTGCTGTCCGTTGAGGTTTTCCTGTATCCTGCCTCCACCTTTGCAAATACAGTGAATTCTCATTCTTTGTGGTAGTTATATTCTATACCTGTGTGTGTGCGTGTGTGTGTGTGTGTGTAGCGTTAATAACAGCAGCAAGTGTGTGTGTGGGGGCCTGCATTCGTCTAAGAGGGGAGGACAGAGGGGAGCTCCAAATTTTGCTCAGAGTGCAGGCTTTAGAATCAGGGCTTACAATGTCAGCTCGTCCGCTTATCCGCGGGGTAACATTGGGCAGTTACCGTTCTCACAGGCATCACACACGGACTCATCTATCCTTCCTACAAGCCTTTGAGATGGGTGCTGTAATCCTCTCCGTTTTACAGGTGAAGACACTGAGGCCAGAGAGGGGGGCAGGGACTTGCCCAAGGCCGCACAGCTTGAGTTTGGGGGGCTGCGATTCGAATTCGCCCCGGAAATCTGGAGCCCCAGTCCAGCCTGTTAACTCCCAGCATACACTGCCCATCAGGTGGTGTAGGGTAAGTGAGTGATATACAGTAGGTGCCTCATACGTGGTAATCAGTGTCCTTTTTAATTATAGTTCTGCTAGAGGATGCTTAGAGGGAAGGCAGGTCAGGCGAGAGGCAGGGAGGGAGGGCCACGGAGCCGTCCAGTCTCTGCTCCGCAGGCCCCGGCAGGCAGAAACGCGCCGGATGGCCGGCCGGGGCAGAGGGCCCGCCTGTCACTTGGCGGGGGCGCTGGACTCCGCGCGCGGCGGCGGCGTGCGCGGGTCCCAGTCGTTGACCAGGCGCTGCGCCTGCTGGTGGTACACGCGCGGGTGCCCCTGGCGCAGGCGCAGGCGCACCACGTTCAGGTCCACTTCGTACCCGATCCTCTTGCACTTGAGGCTTCGGGCGAGGTTCTGGCGCGTGGCGAGCAGCTCCTGCAGGTTTTTCTCCACGCGCGAGATGTGGCGCTGCAGCTTCTCAGTGCCCTGGGGGGTGCGGGGACCGAGCTGGGAGCTGGGCACTGTCTGGGGTGGGCGAACCCGCCCGGGCCGGGTGCGGGTGTGAAAGGAGCACACCTCTAGGAAGGGGCGGGCCTCCGAAGGGCAAGGGCACACCTGGGCCACGCGTGCCTGCGGGAGGTCCCCTCCTGGGAAGGGGCTCGAAGAGATCGGAGGGAGGGGGGCACACACTGGGGCCAGAAATGCTGGAAAGGGAATCGGAAACAGGCAGGGGATGGAGAAGGGGACGCACCCGGAGAGCGAGGGGCAGGGGCGGCTGGGACCTGGGAGGTGGGGAGCCTCTGGGCGGGCGTGCCTGAAGCAGCTAGGCTGAGAGAGGGCCTTACTGAGATTCTTGGATACTGAGAACAAACTGAGGGTTGATGGGGGGGGGGGGGGAGGGAGAGGGGAAAGTGGGCGATGGGCATTGAGGAGGGCACCTATTGGGATGAGCACTGGGTGTTGTATGGAAACCAATTTGTCAATAAATTATATTTAAAAAAAAAAGAGGGGGTGAGGCGGGCAGAGATTGAGGGCACTTTCTCTCTCTCTCTCTCTCTCTCTCTCTCTCTCTCTCTGTACACACACACACACACACACACACACAACATACAACACCCAATGCTCAGGAGGGCACTTTTTCTGAGACAGGTGTGGGTACCGGAGGGCCTCCTCCCCGAGCTGAAGGACTGACAGCCCTGGGTGAGGGGGTCTTACCTGGGTCAGGTGTGCTTGGGGCAGCAGTACCATCGGGATGCGGCTGCACCTGCAGAGGGCGGGAAGGCGCGGAGGGGGCCACGCAGGAGCATACCTGGGCGAGGCGCGTGGCTTCGGGCAGCTGGGTGCCCACGTGTCTCTGGTACACGCGAACCAGGGGTCTGTCCAGCTTCTCTCGGGTCTCCAGGTGACGTTTTGACAGAGGACCCTGGCGGAGTGCGGTGTGCGGGGCAGTGAGGCCCCTGGGCCGGCCTGGCGAGCGACCCCGGTCCCACCCCGCACGGTCTGGCGCCAAAACCCACCTTGATGAGGCCGTGAGTGATGTACATTTCCTGGTTGAATTTCGTGCACCGCTGGATAGTTCCCCGCATTAGTCCTAAGGTCATATTCATTCTTTCCTGGGTGGGGTGGGAGCACAGGGGGATCACAGTGGCTTCCTGGCTCCTCTGCTCCCGCGCCCCTCCCCCCCTGTAGTCCCGCGTGGTCCATCCTAGCCCCTCCCCCCCCCCCCCCCCCCCCCGCAATGGGCAGTCGCATCCGCCGTGCCCACCTTCAGCTCCAAGGTCTCCCGCATCTTCTGTGCCAACAAGGCGCACACGCGATCGCTTATCTGATGTTGCTGCGCCCGGATGTCCTCCTCGTTCTTTGCCATTTCCAGCAAGGTGTCCTTGGACTCCATCAACAGTCGCTTGGCTTCGTACAGCGCCGTGGCGCACTCTGCGGGCGGCGTGGGGACACTCGTTGGAGAGTCAAGGCCTCCTTTTCCCGGACCCTGGCGACCCTGGCTCTCTGAGCCCCCCTCCTCTATGTTCAGGTTGTGTTGGGCCCTGGGCGAGGGGACTTTATTGAAGGACCTGGACAAAGTCCAGGGGAGGAGTTCGTAGAAGTAGTGTCCGGGACTGACTGAGTGAGTGCTCACACGCAGGAGTGTGTGGGAAGCAGGAGTGGGCGTGAAGAGCTAATCAAGAACGTGGGCTCAGTGGAGATGAGCTCTCAGCCCCCCTCACTAGGGGGGCAATTCCCCAGAGATGGCAGTGGCTGAGCAGTGGAGGAGGAGTGGGCACCCGAGGGTACCTACTGCAGTGCACTCCTTTCTGTGGAGGCCTACCTGGGGTATAGGTGCCCACAGGGTCTGGAGGCGGCGTTTTTTGGCCCTGAGAGCTCGGGGAAGGGATGCGGGAGAGGTTCACCCAGGAGTGGCGGCCAGCCTGCTCCAGAACCTTATCCAGAGGCTGGTTCATAAGGTCCACAGCTTGGAGCCTCTCCTTACAGCAGAAGGCCAGAGTGTCGCGGCAGGAGGCCAGGGCCTGGGAACGAGGAAGCAGAGGGAGCAGAGAAAAAGGCAGAGAGTGAGCTGGGAGGTTGGGAGAGGCGGCGGGAAGCGATTTCCCCGCTGGAGGCTGCAAAGCGTTGCCACCTCCAACCGGGACCCTCTCCAGTACTCCGCTGAAGGCGGGAAGAATTGATTTCCAAGGGGAAGTTCAGACCCTCCCCGCACCCCCTCCCCTGTCCAGAAGCCTTCAGTGATCCCAGGGTGGAGAGGGGAAGAGCAGTAGGGGCTGGTGGTAGCTTCCCTGTCCTAGGTGTCATTCTCTTCTTGGGTTCTGTGCCTGGCTTTGCTCTGGCACCCCAAGAAAGCCCCTCCCCCCATCCACTGCCCATCTATAAAGGAGAGATCGCACTGGCTATATCTACACCAACAGTCTTCCTGTATCAGCCCTTTGCTCCCCAGCTACATTCAGGGCTGATCCCCTCCCCTAGCCTCAGGGTCTCTCCTCCTTTGCTCTAATTAGTACCAGGAGCCCTCCGCTGTCCTCAGAGTATCTCCCCCACCAACATCTATCTGAACTCCTCCTCCCACCCAAACCCTTCTTCCACCATTATAAAATGAAGTATATCGCATTTCTTTGATACTTGCAGGCTATTTAAGTTATATCCACTTATCTAAACACCACCCTCATCAAAATATAGAATATTGCCATCATCCCAGAAATGTTCCTGGCGCCCCTACCATCTTCTCCTCTAAGCTGCCCTGCAGATTAGTTTTGCCTGTTTCTTTCTTTCTTTTTTCTTTTTTTTTTTTTAAGTTTATTTATTTTGAGAGAGACAGAGACAGCACAAGTTGGGGAGGGGCAGGGAGAGAATCCCAAGCAGGCTCTGCACTGCCACCACAGAGCTTGATGTGGGGCTTGAACCCATGAAGAAGCCGTGAGATCATGACCTCAGCCGAAACCAAGAGTTGGATGCTTAACTGACTGAGCCACCCAGGCGCCCCTTGCCTGTTTCTTAAGATGTCCATAAGCTACAGCCTATGGACTGGCTGCCTCTCTTTGTAACTAAAACTTTATTGGAATACAGCTGCACTTATTCATGTACGTGTTGTCTCTGGCTGTTTTGTGCTACACTGACCTAATTTTTTTTTAATTTTTAATTTTTTAAATTAAATTATCCCCTTATTTATTTAATATTTTTAATATGATTTATTGTCGAATTGGTTTCCATACGACACCCAGTGCTCATCCCAACGAGTGCCTCTTTAATGCCCTAATTTTTTAAAAAAATATATATATTTTTAAATTTTTGACAGAGAGAGAGAGTGCCAGCAGGGAGGAGCAGAGAGAGAGGGGGACAGAGGATTTGAAGCAGGCTCTGTGCTGACAGCAGAGAGCCCGATGCGGGGCTCGAACTCACAAACTGTGAGATCATGACCTGATCATGACCCAGGTGCCCCTACACTGGCCTAATTGAGTAGTTGTGATAGAGACTGCATTTCACGCAAAACCTAAAATATTTACTATCTGGTTCTTCAAAGAAATTTGCTTTTGAAATCTAGAACTTTATATAAATGGAACCATACCATGTGTACTTTATGTCTAGCTTCTTTTGTTGAATATTGTATCTTTGGGATTCAGCCATTTGAGTAAAAAATAGATTTAAAAAGTCTTTCATTCATTAATTCAAATATTCATCAAGCCCCTCGTGTATGCTGGGCAGTGTATTAGAGAGTGCGGATGCAGTGGGGAAAGCCAGTCCAATTCCTGCCCCCCAAAAGTGACAGGGTTGCGGTGCCTGGGTGGCTCAGTCAAGCGTCCGACTTTGGCTCAGGTCATGATCTTGAGGTTCTTGAGTTCGAGTCCTGCACTGGGCTCTGTGCTGACAGCTCAGAGCCTGGAGCCCGCTGCTGATTCTGCCTCCCTCTCTCTGCCCCTCCCCTGCTCATTCTCTGTTTCTCTGTCTCTCTCAAAAATAAATAAACATTAAAAAAAAGAAATGACAGGGTCAATATATGCAGACAAGACTGGTTAGTGAGTGGATCAGAGAAATGGGGATTACCTGGAGGGGAGCATGGGATCTAGAGGGTTTTGTTTTTGTTTTGTTTTGTATTGTAAAACAGACATAACAAAATTTTCCATTTTAACCATTTTAAGTGCACAGTTCAGTGACATTAATGTGTACCCACCACCTCTGTCCGTTTCCAGAAATTTTTTTTTTTATTATCCCAAACAGATCTGTTCTTGTTAGAGAATAATTCCCCATTCGTTCACTGGTGAGAATGATCCAACGAAGATGGAAATATTGGTGGTACAGGAGAACGGGGAGAAGGTGGGTGCAGAGGTAGACGGAATTACAGCATTGGCAGAGGAATAATGAGGTTCCCTTCAGTGACTCCCATGAGTTGGGGTCATTCATTGAGAATGAGGAAAGCAGGAATGGAGAGGTCTGAAGGAAGAGAAAGAATGAAATAACTTGCCCAGTGGGACAACAAACCTTCTAGACACATGCAGTGAGATCCCTGGGAAGGTTCTGAGTGCCAATTTGAATTCATTACCTTAAGTTGAAACAGGTCTGTTTGGATGTAAGCATTTTTCTCCAGAAATAGGTACATTAGGCCTCTCCAGTGGCCCTTCTCAATTTCCATCTCTGTTTTTTTTTTCTCCCACCTCTCCATTCACCTTTCTCTCTTGCAAACCCTTCCCTACTGGGGCCAACCTCAGGGTCTTCTCCCTTGTCAGTTTCAGACTTTCTCAAAGGATTTTTCAGGACTCACCAGATTTAAAAGAATATGACCCTGGCCTGGGGGTGTGGTGGGTGAGCACAGCTAAGGTTCAGCACCACGGATAGTGGTGCAACCAGCTCTTAAATTTCCTCTCCCAACCTCACCCAGGACCCTGGTCTGTCCCTTATTTGAATGTCCTTGTAATGTGAACTCTGAGGGCAAGGCCGTCTCTGTCCTCTTCATTACTTTGTCTTCAGTGCCAAGCATGGTACCCAGACACCGGGGTACTGGATTAATAGTTGTTAAATACATGAGTCAAAAGCACACACAAGTTACTAGCTAACTTTAACTGGTCCCAAGGGTTCCATCAAACCTGGCTGCCTTTTCGTCTTCATTAGTGCCCTCATAAAGAAACCCTTGTTGCAAGAGTGAAGGATGTAGTGAGAGACCGTCTCTGGCTGGAGGTGGCAAAGATTGAGCACATATTACATGTAAAGAGCTAGGCTCAAGACATCTGAGCTGACTCACAAGGTGGTTCTCCCACTTCTGGGTATATATCCAAAGAAAATCAGCATCTCAAAGAGATATCGGCACTCCCATGTTCATTTCAGCATTACTTACAATAGCCAAGACATGAAAACAATCTAAATGTCTGTTGATAGGTTAGTGAATAAGGAACAATGTGATATATATACTATTATCATATTAATTATATAATATTGATGTATTATAATCAAAACATTGATATCATAATATACTATAATATATAAAATAATTATGTAATATAGAATATATTATAACATGTAATATTTTACAATATGTTGTATATTTACACATATCATATATAGAAATTATGTTATATAAATGATATAATATATAATTGTATAATGATATAATTATGTAAATGTAATATAATAATATAATATAATATAATTATATAAACATATTATTTATTATATAATATTATAATATTATAATTATATTATATCATATGTAAGCTTTATAAAATTTATAATAACAATTATATAATCATAATATTATATAATGATATAATCATAGTTAATATATATTAAAAAGATACTTAATAATATATATTATATATTATACATGCTATGTATTATGTATTGTATTACAGTACATAAGATATGGCATATTAATATATATAGCATATATTATATAGTTTATATGCTATAATATATAGTATATAGCATACAATATATAGTATATTGTTATAGACTATATTAATATGTAATGTAATATATAATATACATATTATAAATTATATAAAATACTAAGATAATAATCAATGTTTTATAATATTAACATCATATATTAATAATATATAACAATAGTATAATACATGATAGATAATATAATATGTATATAATATTATATATGCAACAGAATATTATTCAGCCTTGAAAAAGGACATCTTGCCATTTATGACAACATAGATGAGCCTGGAGGTTCATTATTACGCTGAATGAAATAAACCAGATGCAAAAAGATCTCACTTATATGTGGAATCTAAAATAGTCAGATGCATGGCAGCAGAGCATAGAATGGTGGTTTCCGGGCCCTGGGGGGAGGGAGAAATGGGGGAAATGTTGGTCAAGGGGCACAAAGTTTCAGCGATGCAAGATGCTTAAGTTTGGAGATCTAATATAGAACAATGTGACTATAGAGAACAATATCGCATTTTATAATTGAAATTTGCTAAGAGTTTAGATCTTCAGTGTTCTCCCACACATACATAAAGGTAAGTATGTGAGGTGATGGATATGTTAACTACCTTGACTATGGTGATTATTTCACAATGTCTACATATATCAAATCATCAAGTTGTAAGAGGCGAAAGATTTATGCGCTCTGAAGAGAAACCAGACCATTATCAAATCATCAAGTTGTACACCTTGAATATATACAATTTTAAGTTGTCAATTAGGGGCGCCTGGGTGGCTCAGTCGGTTAAGTGTTCGACTTCAGCCCAGGTCACGATCTCACAGTTCGTGGGTTCGAGCCCCGCGTCGGGCTATGTGCTGACAGCTCAGAGCCTGGAGCCTGCTTCAGATTCTGTCTCCCTCTCTCTCTGACCCTCCCCTGTTCATGCTCTCTTTCTGTCTCAAAAATAAATAAACGTTAAAAAAAAACCTTTAAATAAAAAAAAATAAATTGTCAATTATATCTTGATAAAGATGGAAGCAAAAAGACACCTGAGCTTGACCCACAGCCCTGCCACTGGCTAGCCCTGTGCCTTGGTTGAGTCTGTGTCTCTCCGAGCCTCAGTTTTCCTGTCTCTAATGAGGGGATCATCGTTTCTATTTCACAGGAGTGTTTTAAGATGTTAGCTCAGTGACTGCACAGGGCTCGGCTCAGAAGGGGTGTTCATTGTTATTCCGAGGCCCAACTCCATCTCTCAGAGCCTCAGTTTCCCCACTTCACAAAGTGGAAATACAGTGAATGTCAGGTTAGGGTGGGCAGGGGTGTGGATTGAGGGTTTGCTGTGGCTACGGTCCCCAAGGTCGGAGCAGTTCACCCGTTTGGATCCACCTGCAGCCCTCTTAACTTGACCTGAGGTATTCCCAACCTTGAGCAGGGCCTCGGATTTTTCCATATCTCTTTCCATCTTCCTCTTCATGCTCTTAAGCTCCTCCTTCTCCCAGGTAAGCATACTGTCAGCTTTGTCAGGGACCTAGCAGACAAGGAGAGACTCTCTCACACCTTTGAGAGGGCTGGACGGAGATTTCTCCTTCCAGGGTAGGAGAGGGTTTGCCAAGTTCGTAAGCTCTCGGTTTGGAGAATGGAGTTGGGGGTGCTCTTGCCCATTGGGAATCTCTCTGAGAAGGCTTTATTCTTTCAGGGGGCTGTCACCGGGTGGGGTGTCTTACCCTTTAGAGGGTGGAGGTGGGAGCTTCTCCGTGGGGTCTCGTCATCCCCTGGGGAGGCTGGAATGTTCCCCACTTTTGGGGTGAGGGTCTGTGTTTCACTTTACGGGGAGGACGTCACCAGGGCTGAGACTAGGGGGTCTCGCTCTTTCTCTGGCTGGGGATGTGACTCCCAGGTGCAAGGACTCAGAGTTTGAGGGTCTCAACCTGTAAGCAGGACCTGTTCCTTTCTCCCCAGATGAGGCCAGGGGAGGGGTTCTCACTCTCGGAGGCTGTGGTGGGGAGGACTGGGGCTTAAAAAAAAAAAAACATTTTGAGGAGAGTTTCAAGGGTTGGGACCAGGACATCACCTACTGTCCTCAGCGGGGCTGGGGGTGGGGTGGGGGTTTGGGGTGGGTTTACATCACCTACTGTCCTCAGCGAGGTGTGTGTGGGGCTTTGGATGTGTTTTCACTGGGCTTTGAGGGTCTCACGCCCACGGGAGGGCCTCACCTTCTGGGCTCAGAATCGAGGCACCCCGTCTTGGGGGGTGTCCTCATCTTCTGTTGCCCTTACTCCTGGGGTGGAGGTGGGGGTTCTCTCTACGGGGAGAGGTTTTCTCAGGCCGAGCATCTACCTGGGATCGGAGGCCTCGGGCTTTGACACTGGGCCTGGGGTGGGGTGGGGGGGGGGGGGGGGGGGGGGCAGCGTCCCACCTTCTCAGACTTGGGCCGGTAGCCCCGAAGCTTGCTGCTCTGCTGGTTAATAAGCAGGCCTTTGCGGACTTGGGCGAGCCCGCGGTCGGTGGCCTCGCGCTGGCGCTGCAGCAGCCACAGCTGCCCATTGACCTGGTGCTGCGCGCGACACAGGCGGGCGGCGGCGAGGCGCGCCCCGCGCGCGTGCGCGAGCACCACCTCGGCGCTCTGCAGGGCCCGGGCGTCGCGGTGCAGGGGCAGCGGCAGGCGGGCGTGCCAGGCGGGGGGCTTCACCTTGCCCTTCCACAGCGTGACGCCCTCGCCCGGCGGCGGCTTCTCCACGGTGCCGCCGCCCGCGAGCATCTCCACGCGGAAGCGCCAGGGCAGGTTGTAGGCGGCGCGGCAGAGGTGGCGCGCCACGTGCGGCTCCCGCACGCTGTCCTCGGGTTGCCACATGGTCACCGCCTCCTGCTCGCAGCGGTCGGTCAGCTGGCGCGCCTTCTGCAGGGTGGCCGTGGCCGCCTGGCGCCACGCCGGAGCCCCAACGCGCGGGTCCTGGCTGCGCTCGGCTGGGGGGATCAGCACGGGCATGGTCCCGGCTTCGTGTCTTCCCACGGGGAGAGGCAGGGACTCCCAAAGACGCGCCGCTCGCTCCTGGCCCGAACGGGGAGTGAAACAGAGTGCCCATCACCATGGCGACGGTGGCAACAGCGCGCAGTTCCGGCAGTGGGGGAGGGGAAAGGCTGGAGAGAGGCGCGGATGGAGTCTTTGCTTTGGAACTTGGCCGGGGTGCCTTGGCATCCTGGCTCCTGCGGGAAGCCGGCCTCATCTAGCGCCTCTCTCGCTGGCGCTTCTTCCCTCCAGCAACACAGGCCTCCTTCCAGCTGCTGGGACGCGCTAAGCTCTTTCCCGCCTTGTCAAAGCCTCGGATTCGCTGTTCCTTCCGGGTGGCATCCTCCTTTGCCTGTCCTTCCCTCCCAGGGCTGGCTCTTTTCCAGTCTTCAGAACCGAGCTCAACTATCACTATCTTAAAAGGCTCTTTCCTTAAAAAAGTTAAAAAAAAGTTTATTTGTTTTTGAGAGAGAGACAGAGCACAAGCGGTGGAGGCGCAGAGAGAGAGGGAGACACAGAATCTGAAGCAGGTTCCAGGCTCTGAGCTGTCAGCACAGAGCCAGACCCGGGGGTCGAACTCACCAACCGTGAGAGCATGACCTGAGCTGAAGTCGGCTGCTTAACCAACGGAGCCACCCAGGTGCCCCAAAAGGCTCGCTCCTTAGTACCATATCTCAGCTCTACTCTTTCCCACCGCTCAGGACTTTTTGGTGCAATCCAGAGAAACAGAAAAGATGGCCATACAGTCAGAATCACAGCCCAAATCCAAACAAACAAACAGCCCCAAACCAAAACCAACCGCCTCCCCCCAAACCAACAATAACAACAACAATAAGACACGTGGCGCCTACCACTGCAGAACCGTTCAGCTGTGTGGTCTATCTTGGAGGCTGCTGCTGGAGGTAGCCCCCCACCAGTCAGTTCTCCATGGCACCTGCCTCTCCACCTTTCTGGTTCCCAGGGTGTAAGCTGGCTGCATCTAATTGGTTGAGCCTGTGTCACGTGGCCATGCCCCAGCTGCAAGGGAAGCCAGGAGAGTGCGCTGGCCCTGAGACTCTTGTTTCAAGGGCAGAATGGAGAACGTTAGCTCCTACGGAGACGCAGCTGATGTAGATTTCCTTCAACATAGGAAGCAGGTTCCAGTCTGGGGAAGAAAGAAGAGACGGCTGCCCTCCACGCCTCCCCCACAGTTCTCCATTGCGTCACCTCCTTTGTTTCTTTCTAGCAGTGGCCTGTTTACTTGAGCATTTGGTAGGCACCCCAAACTCGCCAGGTCCCAAGCCAAACTTTTGATGCATCGCCCCAGTCTTTCCCTCCACTAGTTTTGCTTGACTTGATAGCTGGCCCTCCAGCCCCCCCAGTCGCTTATGTTAAAAACTTTGCAGCTTCCTTACTTTTTCATGTCTGCATCCAACCCATCCACAAGTTCTGCCAGCCCTATCTTCAAAATTTATCCCCAATGGGATCTTCCGCTGCTACCGCCAACATTCTTAGTCTCACTGCCGTCATCAACCCTCATCACATGATCCCTCTGCCTATACCCGCTTCCTGAGATTCATTCTCCACACCACGGCCAGCACTACGTTTTACACTAGAGCACATCCTTTTCTTACTTAAAGCCCTTCAGTGAACCCCGTGGTACTTAGAATAAAGTCCAAACTCTTTACTCACCAGGCTCTGCGTGATCTGGCTTTTCTCACTTCCCTGAACTAACTCGTCTGCTACCTCCCACCCCCAGGTCCACTAACTGTGCCCCAGTCTCCCTGGCTGTCTTTGTATTCCTCCAACACATCATGCTAGTTCCTACCCCAGGGCCTTTGCATTTGCTGTTATCTTTTGGTTTGATCTCTTTCCCTTAAGATTTTGCCTGGCTTGGTTCTTGGTGTCCCTCATGGAGGTCTCACCTCTTAGACGGGTCTTCCTGGACTACTTGCTCAAAAGTAGCTCTCTTAGGTTTACAGGCTTCATATGGTGTCACTCATCACTACCTGAAAGCCTCTTATCCATTTATTTACTTTAGAATCCGCCCCCTCCCCCAATCCTAGAAAGAACCTTCCTCTCAAGTGCCCAGCGTAGCTCATGGCATATAGTAGGTTCTCAAACACATGTGATGAAAGAATGGATGGCAATCATAGGCTGTGATCATTTTATTTGTTTCCTTTTTTTTTTGGAGATGAAATTCTCATAAATAAAACTAATGATGTTAACGTGCACAATTCAGAGGCATTTAGTAGTATATTTATGATGTTGTGTCACCGCCAGCTCTATCTAGGTCCAAAGCATTTTCATCATCCCCCACGTAAAACCCCATACCCATCAGCAGTCACTTCCCATTTGAGCTCCCCCCCCCCCCCACCAGCTCGGGGCAAACACTAGTCTCCTTTCTGTCTCCATGGATTTGCCTGTTCTCATATTTCATGTAAATTAATCGTACGCTGTGACCCTTTGTGTCTTTCCTCTTTCTCTTAGCACAATGATTTCAAGGTTTGTCCATGCTGTACCATGTACCAGTGTTTCATTTCTTTTTATGACCAAGTTCCATTATATTTATATGCCAGAATTTTGTCTATCCATTGATGGACATTTAATTTGTTATCTAAAAATTTTTTTTTTAATGTTTATTTATTTCTGAGACAGAGAGAGACCGAGCATGAGTGGGGGAGGGGCAGAGAGAGAGAGGGAGACACAGAATCGGAAGCAGGATCCAGGCTCTGAGCTGTCAGCACAGAGCCCGACGCGGGGCTTGAACTCACAAACTCACTTGAATCTCACAAACTGTGAGATCATGACCTGAGCTGAAGTCGGTCGCTCAACCGACTGAGCCACCCAGGCGCCCCTGATTTTTTTCTTTTCTCCTTTTTTCATTTTGCCCATCAGGCTGTGAGTTTTAGGAGGGTAGTGACCTTTCCTCTCTTATATGCTACCGTACCCAGGATCAAGTACAGATTGTGGCTCATATTAAGCACTCAGTAAACATTTATTATTAAATGAATATGTGAGTGAAGGGCTGAGTGTGTATTTTCTTGTTAAGTGATTCAGAGGCGTAAGGATGAAGAAGGAATGAATGACCCTGGCTTTGCAAAAACAAAGGACCCATTCAGTAATGGGGAGGAGTAAGACAGTCAACCAAAGCCTCCCAGTCCGGCCATGCTGGAGACCCAGCAGGGTCACCAGGAAGCAATGGAGGCAGGTAATCTTCAGCAATGGAGGCTTGTGTCCAGGACCTACAGGAATGTGGGTTTAGCGTAGTCGCTGGGCCCAATGGTGTCTGCACAACAGATCTTCACTAGAGTCAGGATAGCGCCATGGTCAAGACTCTGGAGCTGGATGACTTGGGTTCATCTTATGATTCAGACACTTTCTGTGTGACCTTGGGCAAGTCCCTTACTTCTCCGTGCCTCCGTTTCCTCATCTGTTGACTAGGATAATAGGATCGTGGCATGGATTAAATGAGTTAATATGAGAAAAGAGCTTAGGGACACCTGGGTGGCTCAGTCGGTCAAGCGTCTGATTCTTGATTTCAGATCAGGTCAGGATGTCAAGGTTTGTGGGATTGAGCCCCACATCGGGCTCTGCACTGCCAGTGCAGCCTCTTTGTCTGCCCCACCCCTGCTCTCTCTCTCTCTCTATCAAAATAAATAAATAAACATTAAAAAGGAGAGAGAGAGAAAACACCTTAAGATTGTGGTTGACAGAGAATAAGCATGATGCAATTGCTTACTTTAAAAAAATTTAATGTTCATTTATTTTGGAGAGAGAGACTGAGCACGAGTGGGGGAGGGCAGAGAGAGAGAGAGGGAGACACAGCCTCTGAAGTAGGCTCCAGGCTCCGAGCTGTCAGCACAGAGCCGGACGCGGGGCTCGAACCCACGAACCGTGAAATCATGACCTGAGCCCAGAGCCGGACGCGGGGCTCGAACCCACGAACCGTGAGATCATGACCTGAGCCCAAGTCGGATGCTTAACCGACTGAGACACCCAGGCGCCCCGTGCAACTGCTTACTTTTCATGTTTATTAATTGAGTGAATAGATGAATGGGCTATTGTAATACCAAGAGAGGCAGAGAGGGCTTCACAAAGACCCAGGGGGACAGTCCACTTGGGACAACATGCTGTACCCAACCTTTGCTTTGTTCATTTAGTGCTTCTGTTTTCCCAGCCAGAGGGTTGTACTGGGTTGTTTTGCTGCCTGACGTACAGAGCACTTCTGTTGGGCACTGTTCCTGCCCAACTACCTGTGGGACACCCGTGGAAGCTTTCTTGCGCCCGGCCACGTATGGAGGATTTGGGCTCAAGCGCCTCTGGTGGAATTAATTCATCAGGGCCATGAGTCGGGGTGTGGTCTGTTCCATTCCGGCTTTTTATTGGCTCAACCCGTTGGGGCCAACACACTCCTAATGCATAGCACCATTGTTTCAACTTTGACATCGGTGCGTTCTGCGGTTCAGTGCTCAGTCCGCCAACTTCTCATTTTCATCCTCTGACCCGAGCGTGACTATTATCAACTTCTAAAACTCATCTCTAGTTCCTGGCTCTGATGGATACTTTCCAGTAGCCCGACACATATATGCGTGTGTTTGAGAAATGAGTGAACTGTCGTCTGCTCTGCTTTCAAAGCCTGTTGGTCACAGCCTTGGTTGGGACCTGCTAATCCCAAACGGGTCTGTATGTAAAATCCTAATGCCCAACGTGATGGCATTAGGAGGTGGGGCCTTGGAGAGGTGATTAGGTAATGAGGGTGGAACTCTTATAAATGAAATTGGTGCCCTATGAAGGAGACCCCAGAGAGCTCCCTTTCTCTTTCTTCCATGTGAAGGCAAGGCGAGAATTTGGCTGTCTATGAACCAGGAAGTCCTCATGAGACAGTGACTCCAATGGCATATTGATCTTGGATTTCCTAGCCTCCAGAACCGTGAGAAATAGATTTCTGTTGCTTATAAGCCACCGTGTCTATGATATTTTGTTATAGCAGCCCGGCTGGGGTCAACTCTCAGTCTCCAAGAATTCAACTATGTGCGGCTGAGCAGAAATGATGAAAGCCAGAGAATGCCTCAGAAGCATTCATATACATGACCAGAGGGGTAGGAAAAATTCTCATTACTTTTCAAACCCAAATACCTCTCTTAAGCTAACAAATAAGCCTGTTTTTATGCTATGAAAGTAACAGGTACACATTGTGTAAAAGCGTGTAAAATGCAGAAAAATATAATGAAGAGAATGAGAATCATCTATAATTTTATCATCCAGAGAGATCTGTTGTGAACCTGTTTTGATTTCACTCCAGTATTTCCCTCTACTCCTCCTCCCATATATATAGTTATGGTTAGACACATCTCCCTCCTCCCAACATACCAAAGTTCACATATTTCTAACTCAGCCCAATGGGGAATAATATTTTGAAATTAACTCTCTGATTTTTATGATGAAGAACGCTTTACAGCAGCTCCGATTTTTGTAGCCATCTTTGCTGGGACCACCTGTTCTGCCTGCCAAGTGCTTCCAAGTGGGGGACAGAATTTTGCCCTTGGATTAAATAGTGTGAAATTGCAGGGTGTATGAGGAAGGAGAACCTTCTAAAACTTCTGGCTTTGCTTTCTTTTTTTCCTTTGGTATTACATGGAGATGCCCTTCACTCTGAAATTTTGGCAGGTAATTATCAGAGATCCCTTTTTAGGTTCCCCGATGTCTTCCCTTCTGGGGCACCAGGTTCTACTTTTAGTAGGTGCCCCCCTTTCTCTTGGAGATAATCACATCAGTTGGTCTTTTGTTCCAGGGGGATATGACCTAGAATCAATTTTGTCTTTGAGAAATGAGGTCACTCTCCGGGGGGAGGTGTCAGGAGACAGTGGGAAGCCCCGGGGCTGGGAGAGGAGGTTCTTCCTGGTTCTTCCCAGTCACCTCCTGCAAAGGTGGTGACCATGCTTGTTGGTGAGGCATACGGACTGGTCCCTATGACTCTGGTCCCCATCAGTGCCCTGAAATGCCATCTTGCAATGGACAAATTCCAGGGTTTCTTTTCTGTCCCATTCAACTGGATCTCTAGGTAGCATTGGAAATTATCAACCACCTGACATGTGAATCATCCCCCATACTCGTTCACACTTTCCCCTTTTGCCTCTGGTCCTGGCCCTTCACTGGCTGGTTGTCTGCCATCCACCCCTCAAGTGTAGAGTTCTTCAGGTGAGTTTGGTAGCCTTGAAGGTGGCCCCCAATGGTCTCCACATTTTGGTCTTCATGCCTTGTGTAGTCTCTTCCCTTTGAGTGTGAGCTGGGCCTAGTAACTCACTTCTAATGACTACAATATGGCAAAAATGATAGGATGCCACTTCTGAATTAGGTTATAAAGAGATCATGGCTTTTGTCTTGCTCACTTTTTCAGAAATGGAGAAGCCCAGATGGCAAGGAACTGAGGGATCCCTGGCTCTCAGCCAGCAGTGACCTGAAGCCCTCAGTCCAATAACCCACAAGGGATTGAATCCTGCCGAGAACCGCATGAGTGAGTCTAGAAGCACACTCTTTCCCAGTCGAGCCTTGAGGAGAGATAGCAGCCCCAGCTAACATCATGTCTGCAGGCTGGTGAGAGACTGAGCTGATGGATTCAGCTAAGCTATGCCCTGATCCACAAGAACCCATTTAATAAATATGTGTTGTCTTAAGCTGCTGAGTTTTGGGATAATTTGTTATACAACAATAGCTAACTGACACATTCGGTTTCCATCTTCCATTCACTTCTCATTCCTCATCTTCTCCCTAGAAAAGCTCATTCACATTAGTGGATTTAGGTATTACTTGTTAGGTTAGGATGACTATGGCTTTAAGTCTAAGGGGGTAGATTCAGTGAGGTGAACCTTAAGTTTAGAATAGCCAAATTTCTTACCATGCTCTACAAAGTCCCAGTTCCTTACCATCTGGCTCCTGTCCACCTTTCCTTCCCCATATCCTGCCACTCTGTCCTTGAATCATGAAGGGTCAGCCATGCTCTGCTCAGGCTCACTGAGCTTCCGTAGTCTCGTGGTCTTTGCTCTCGCTTTCCCTCTCTCTGGAATGTTCTTCTCCCTCTGGGATGTTCTCCTGTATTTTCATATGGTTTACTCTCTCTTACCCTTTATGTATCTGTTCAAATACTATTTCCCAAAGGGCCCTTCCTCGACTATCTGATTGGAAGCATTACACTGTCATGCCACACTGTAGCCCTCCTTCTCTTCATAGCACTTTTGGTTTGTGATTCTCACTCACCTCCTTCTCTAGATGTCAGCTCCTTGATGAGGATCTCATCTGTCGTAGTCATAACTGAATCACGTTGCCTAACTCACGTTTCCTGGCACAGAGAAGACCCTTCATGCTTGTTTGTTAAATGACTGAATGATGGTGGTCCTGCCACACTTGGAAATAATCCATGGACATTCCTGTTCTGGCTAGCCAACCCCCAAGCATCCTTTGCATTTGTGGGGGAACCCAAAAAAGGGGAGGAGCAGGACCGATAAAGAGCTCTACCTACTGTTAGGGTTGAATTGCCCCCCCCCCCCCCCCGCCAAAGGTATGTTGATGTCCCTACCCCTGGTACCTGTGAACGTGACCTTACTTGGAAATAAGGTCTTCGTGGATGTAGTTAGTTAAGTACAATGAGATTATGCTGGATAGGATGGGTCCCTGTCCAATGGAAGAGGTCTTTACAGGAAGGCTATGTGAAGACACAAACACTAGGCCATGTAAAGAAGGAGGCGGAGACTGGCATGATGCATCTACAAGCTGAGGAACGCCAGTGTTTGCTGGTAACCCCTAGAAACTGGAAGAAGCAAGGAAGAATCCTCTCCTAGAGCCTTGGAGGAAGCGTAACCCTGCCAACACCAACACCTTGATTTCAGACTTCTGGTCTCCAGGAGTGTGAGAGACCATTGCTGTTGATTAAATGCCCCCAGTTTGTGGTGACCTGTTAAGGCATTCTAGGAAGTTGATATCATGGTATCTGTCCTTTTCGTCTGTGGTTCCCTGCCTACTCCTGATCGATCTCTGTGGCATTCCCTGTCACTTGGGCACATGGCAAGCACCTTTTCGGTGCTCCAATGACAGAGCCAGAGAGGAGAAGTCTTGTCCTCTCCCAGCTGTGTGAGCCCACCTTCTAATTTCCAGGTTTCCTTCCCTAATCCTCTTCCATGCTCCCATCTCCTGCTGGAGACTTCTTTAAATGGAACCTTCCAGATTTTCCAAAACAGAGAGTCTATTGATATGGTCTATAAAGATCAGCCTCCTGCAGTGGCAGAGCAGGTCGGAAATAGATAGTGGACTTGGGGGTCCACCAGAAAATCTCTCTTTCCTGATGGATTGATTGATCTGACAAATATTTACTGAGCACCTGCTCTGTGTCAGGCACTGAGCTAAGAACCACGAAAAGAGAGTGACAAGACAAAGCCCCTTCTCTCCTGGGGCTTCTCATCCAGTGGGGGAGACAGAATATGATGAACTAAAGTAAACCACTGAGATCATGGCAGATAGACGTAATCGCTTAAGGCGTATGATGAATAATAATAAAAATCCAGTAATCACTAGAGACAGGACAACAAAGAGGCAAAGTGACATGATTCTAATTCTTTTTATTGTGGCAAAATATACATGGCATAAATGTTATCATTGTAACCATTAAAATATCTTTGTATATATATAACATATATATAAATATATATAAAATATATATATAAATATATATAAAATATATATAAATATATATAAAAATATATATAATATATATATAAATATATATAAAATATATATATAAATATATATATTTAGAGAGAGCATGGGGGAGGGGCAGAGGGAGAGGGAGGGAGAGAATCTCAAGCAGCCTCCGTGCCCAGCGCTGAGCCCAATGTGGGGCTCGATCTCACCACTGTGAGATCATGACCTGAGCTGAAATCAAGAGCTGGACGCTCCACCGACTGAGCCACCCAGGGTCCCCCCCTTTGAGACCATTTTTAAGTGCATGGTTTAGTGGCCTTAAGTCCATTCACACTGTTGTGCGGCCATCACTGTCATCCATGTCCAGAACGCCCTCATTCTACAAACTCGAACTCTGTCCCCATTAAATACTAGCTCCCATTCCGTCCTGCCTCCCCCACCCCCCCAAACCCGGAAGTAGGCAAAATATCCCCACCTGGAAAGCAACCCAGCCTTATCATGGTCATGAGGGATAGGATTAGGATTCTATGTTTTCTGCATTACAGAGAGTTTTCCACGACGAGCACGCATTACCGTGATCATTAAAGAACAGTCTTTAAAGTTTCTGCCCTCCGTGCCTCCCCTCTCTCTTTCCTTCGGTGCTGCCGCTTTTCGTGTGTTCCCAGCTTTTGCCACTGCTGCTACTGCAGTCTGACTTCTCACAGCCTGCTTCTTTGTATCTTACGTTTCTCGAGTGGTGATGGCCAATTGTATTAATTTGTTTTTCATGGAGACGCAGTGGACACATACGCTGGTCCCCGCTTTCCTGCGGCCTCGCTTCCCACGGTTTCGCTTACGCTCAGTCAGCTGAGCCCTGGAAGCAGATGGCCCTCCTTGTGACATACTGTCAGAAGTGCCCAAGGCTGTGTCACGCGCCCGCGTCATTTCGCCTCACTTCACGTCATCCCGTATGAGTTTTAGCATCTGGCATCATCGCAAGAGGAAGGGTGGATACAGTACACTGAGATGTCTTGAGGGCGGGGCAGACAGAGCAAGCATATTCACACCAACATTATGGCAGCACGTTGTTATAATTGTTTCATTTTATGCTAGTTCTTGTTAATCTCTTTTTTTTTTCAATGTTTATTTATTTTTGAGAGAGATGGAGACAGAATGCGAATGGCTTAGGGGCAGAGAGAGAGGAAGACACAGAATCGGAAGCAGGCTCCAGGCTCACTCAGAGCTGTCGGCACAGAGCCCGATGCGGGGCTCGAACTCACAAGCTGTGAGATCGTGACCTGAGCTGAAGTCGGTCGCTCAACCAACGGAGCCACCCAGGCGTCCCGCTTGTTAATCTCTTAATGGACCCGACCTACAAATTAAACTTTATCATGGGTGTGTACGTATAGGAAAAAAACATAGTGTGTATAAGGTTGGGTGCTATTTGGGATTCAGGCACTGGGAGTCTTGGAATGCCCAGGCAGACAAATCAATTTGATACATTTATATATTGCAATATGCTTGCATTCGCCAACGCCTCTATCATGTCACATACTTACCATTTCGTGTGTGTGTGTGTGTGTGTGTGTGTGTGGTAGGAACAATTAGGGTCTAGACTCTCAGCAAGTTCAAAGTTGAGAATACAGTATTGATCTCTAAGATCATTCTGCTGTGCCTTACATCCCCAGGACTTATTGATCCCTGCCTATATAGTTTGCTAGGGCTTTCCCCAAATGGCTTTCTCGCAGGAAGTCTCAGCAGGAAGTAGATGCATCCTCAAACTGGGCGGTGTGGTGACAGTTTGGTGATGGTGTGGTGGGGAGCGGGTAAGGAAACCACAAGGAGGGTGCAGTAGCCTGAAGCCAGTGATGCCTGTGCAGAAGCAGAGTGAGGAGGGAGCATTTAGTGCCAGGGCCTGGAGAGGGCCACCTCCCCAGGACTGGAGGGCTGCAGTCCAGGGGCACAGCCATCTGCAGTGCGCGTATGGGGAAAGGTACCCTGGCCTCATGCTTCTCTATCGGTCTCACCTCCTGTAAGGTCTCCCTTTGCCTAAACCCAACCAGAAGCCAGAGAGCAAGGGAGCCTGTTGGTGTGATCCATGACAGTCAGGGTCCTAGGACACAGAACAAGGGGAGGGTAGAGAGTGTCTCAGGAGGTCATAAGGAAGTTCTCCGGGGCCGTTTGTCAATCAGGCAGAGCTCTGAGGACAGGGCCGTGCTTTCCTGCCCAGTGCAATGCTGGGCACCAAGTTCATATATGTTGAATAAATATTCATGAGCCAGAAGGAGACTCGATTAAAAAAAAAAAAGGTTTTTTAACATTTATTTATTTTTGAGAGACTGAGAGAGACAGAGCATGAGCAGGGGAGGGGCAGAGAGAGAAGGAGACACAGAATCCGAAGCAGGCTCCAGACTCCGAGCTGTCAGCACAGAGCCTGACGCGGGGCTCGAACCCACGAACTGTGAGATCATGACACGAGCCGAAGTCGGACGCTTCACCGACTGAGCCACTCGGGCGCGCTGAGACTCAGTTTTTTTTTTTTTTTAATATAATTTTTAATTTTTTTAAATTTACATCCAAATTAGTTAGCATACAGTGCAACAATGATTTCAGGAGTAGATTCCTTAGTGCCCCTTCCCCATTTAGCCCATCCCCCCCCAACCCCTCCAGTAACCCTCAGTTTGTTCTTCATACTTATGAGAGACTCAATTTTTTAATTGTAAACGACACATAACATCCCCTGCAGCCATTTTCCCAGCTTTACTGAGATATAATTGACACGTAACTTTGTGTAAGTGTAACGTGTACAATGTGCTGATTTGATACATGTATACATTGCAAAAATGATCATCGGCATAGCCCTTATAACCACTGCAAAGTCACAGTTCAGTGGTATTGCGTTCATTCACCATGCGGTGCAACCACCACCGCTATCTACCTCCAGAACATTCCCATCTCCCCAAAAAGAAAATCGTGCACACCTTAGCTGTCACTTTCCATCGCCCCTCCGCCCAGCCGCAGGCAACTGTTTTCCGTCTTTCTGGATTTACCTATTCTGAAGATCTCATCCCAACATAAATGCAGACTTAATTGGGAGGGGGGAAGAAAACTCATTCCCTCCTGTCTTTCTTCTTCTTTCTCCCACTGTAATTCTGCTCGTGGTTTGCATATCAGGCCACTCTGGTGGTAACAAGGGTGGGTTTCGGAGAAGGAGGACCTGACCTTCCTCTCCCTTTTCCTTGGCTCCCCCCGGGGCCCTGGGAATGATGGGGAAGCTGCTAGCTGATAATGAGACCCCCTCTTCCTTAATGACTCTGGGGGCTGCGGGGATGCCGCAGGCCAGCTCTGCCCTAATTAATTAATAGGGAGCGCTTCCCACAGAGGAATTAGCCTCGATTCCTCCACCTCAGGCTCTTCTTGGCTCATCCCCTGCACAGGCCCCACCCGACAGCCGGGCAGTCATCTGGGACAGCCTGGGGATGCTCCACCGGCTGGCCTGCCCTCCTCACCCTATAGAACCAGAGCTGGAGCCGGTGGTCAGAGTGGACCTGGGGTGAGCTCACCCTCTGACCCCGCCACGTCTTAACAATGTGGGCTGTGACTTAACCTCGTTGAGCCCCTTTTACATCTATAAAAGGGAGCCAGTAGCCTTTCCCTTGTTGAGAAAATAAGTCATCTCAGGGCCAGGGTGAGGACTGTGAGAGACACTTGTTGGGGGTGTGAAATCTACAGGAGTGCCCAAACACTCTGTGGTTAAGAGAAGTGGTGTTGGGATGTTATTATTGGAAGATCATTGGAATATTAGCTTTGAGAGGTGACGGATATGTTTATGGCCTTAACGGTGGTGATGGCTTCAGGGCTGTATACTTATTCCCAAGCTCATCGAGTTGTGTACATTAAACACATTCAGCTTTTTACGTGTCAAGTGTATCTCAATAAAATCGTTTTAAATTTTTTTTTTTAACGTTTATTTATTTTTGGGACAGAGAGAGACAGAGCATGAACGAGGGAGGGGCAGAGAGAGAGGGATACACAGAATCGGAAACAGGCTCCAGGCTCTGAGCCATCAGCCCAGAGCCTGACGCGGGGCTCGAACTCCCGGACCGCGAGATCGTGACCTGGCTGAAGTCGGACACTTAACCGACTGCGCCACCCAGGCGCCCCAATAAAATCGTTTAAAAAAAAGAAATGAAGAGGGCAATGAGGTAGATAGTGACTCTGTGTTTACCTAAATTTCAACGCAGCAAAATATATCAGGTTTCTTTTTTTCTTTGTGTGTTATTCATTGGGCAGTAGTTATGTTATCTTTATCCATTCAGAGGTAGCAAAGATATTCTCCTATAAAAAGGATAAATAATATTCTAATGTCGACAATTCACCCCCATCTCTCCCCCCACCAAAATTAGTGCAAAAATCCATAGTGAGCAAATGTAAAAAAAGACAGCATCTGTAAGAGTGTTGAGCCAAGCCATATGGGGGCCTGAGAAAGAGTAAAAATCAGGAATTCTGATCCTGTCTCTATTTGGAAAGTTGCTATTTTGTTCATGGTGCATTTTGCATTCACTTGGGTTTTTAAAAATGTTGTGTTGAAACGTTATTTATCTTAAATACTGGGGTTTTGGTACCACTGTTCTTTCTATTGAGGTGGAACAGCATAAACTTCGTACAACATAGGGGGCGCCTGGGTGGTTCAGTCGTTTAAGTATCTGACTTCGGCTCAGGTCATGATCTCACGGTCTGTGAGTTCGAGCCCCCCGTCGGGCTCTGTGCTGACCGCTCAGAGCCTGGAGCCTGCTTCGGATTTTGTGTCTCCCTCTCTCTCTGCCCCTCCCCTGCTCATGCTCTGTCTCTCTCTGTCTCAAAAATAAATAAAAACATTAAACAAATTATTATTATTTTTTTAAACTTTTTTTTTTCAACGTTTATTTAGAGACAGAGCATGAACGGGGGAGGGGCAGAGAGAGAGGGAGACACAGAATCGGAAACAGGCTCCAGGCTCCGAGCCATCAGCCCAGAGCCCGACGCGGGCCTCAAACTCACGGACCGCGAGATCGTGACCTGGCTGAAGTCGGACGCTTAACCGACTGCACCACCCAGGCGCCCCGAAAAACATTAAACAAATTAAACAAAAATTCATGCAACATACAATTCAGCATTTCAAAGAGTACGATGCAGTGGCCCTTTGCACATTCACAATGTCGTGCGGCCATTATCTTTATCCTATCCAGTTCCAGGACATTTTCATCCCCCCAGAGGACATCAACGCCCATCAGCGGCCACTGCCCACTCCCCCCAGCCCTGTGTTGGCCTAGCCTGTGCTCTCACGGTTCGGTTCGAAAGCAATGGTGAATAAAACAGCCGCTAGCACCTTCTCGGGAATCAAGCTGGCGACCCCACGCTGTGCAGAGACCTCATATTCTTCACCACCACACGCACGGCTCAAAAACCAAAAGCCAGTTTTCCTGTAGTGTGTCCTCGATGAAGCAATAAAAATTGTGTGTTTCATTCGGCCTCAACTCTAGAGTTCAGTTTTTTCTTGATTTTAATGGAGTGTTTTTTTTTTTTAAAGACTTTTAAAGAACCGTTTTAGATTCACAGCCACGTAGAGCAGAAGGTACAGCGGTTTCTCAGATGCCCCTGCCCCGCCCCCCCCAGGCGCAGCCTTGACCACCATCAACATACCGACCAGAGCGGATCACTCGCTACAACTGATGGGCCTGCACAGACACAGCGTCCTCACCCAGAGTCCACAGTTCGCATTAAGGATCACCCTTGGTGTTGTGCATTCGCTCCTCTGTGCTCCCTCTTCCCTCCCCTTCCCCAACCCCTGCCAAACACGGATCCTTTCCCTGGCTCTCTGGTTTTGCCTTTTCCCAGCACATCATATAGTTGGGATCACACAACATGTAGCCTTTTCAGATGGGCTTCTCTCAGTAATACGCTTTTAAGTTTCCTCTGTGCCTTTTCATGCCTCGAGAGCTCATTTCTTTATTTTTTATTTATTATTATCATTATTTAAAAAAATATTTTCATTTCTTTTTGAGACAGAGAGAGAGCACAAAGTGGGGGAGGGACAGAGAGAGAGAGAGAGAGAGAGAGAGAGAGAGAGAGAGGGAGACACAGAATCTGAAGCAGGTTCCAGGCTCCGAGCTGCCAGCACAGGGCTCAAACTCACGAACCGAGAGATCTTGACCGGAGCCGCTGGTTACAACATTTTTAAATTTTTTTTTTCAACGTTTATTTATTTTTAGGACAGAGAGAGACAGAGCATGAACGGGGGAGGGGCAGAGAGAGAGGGGGACACAGAATCAGAAACAGGCTCCAGGCTCTGAGCCATCAGCCCAGAGCCTGACGCGGGGCTCGAACTCCCGGACCGTGAGATCGTGACCTGGCTGAAGTCGGACGCTTAACTGACTGCGCCACCCAGGCGCCCCAACATTTTTTACAACCAATCATCAACCAATCAATACTTCACTCTGTTTTATGTGTGTTTCTGTTTAAAGACGCCTTATGGGGGCACCTGGGTGGCTCAGCCGGTTAAGCTTCTGAACTCTCGGTTTTGGCTCAGGTCGTGATCTCAAGGTTTGTGAGTTGGAGCCCCGTGTTGGCCTCTGTGCTGACAGCGTGGAGCCTGCTTGGGATTCTCTCTGTCTCCCTCTCTACCGCACTGTCTCATGCTCTCTCTCTCTCAAAAATAAATAAACTTAAAAAAAAAAAGACACCTTATGCAATATAAATTGTTGATTCATTAACGTTGAATTCACAACCAACAGCCTTGCAACTCCTGTCTGAGTAAAACTCATCGAGCACACGTATTTTCTCAGTGAGGCACAACACAGACTTCTCTTGCTAACCAACCTTGGAGGTGCCCAGCCTCATGCCAGAGGCCATTTTAAACAGTCAAATCAACAAAAAGCACCCAAAGTGAAAAACATGGCACTAACTAGACCATGAGAGGGATGTCTTTTACAGCGGAACGTCTCAAACGAGTAGGCAGAGCATAGCCTTGTTCAGCATCAGCGGGGAACACGCACCCCACCCAGCCCAACCTTTGCATCGCTCTGGCTACGTTTGCCAAGGGCCGCAGAAGTGCCACACGTATTGATTTGGGGGTTACACATAAGTTTGGGTGAGTGAGCTCATCACTATGGAATCCTCACATAATAAGGATCAACTGTATGACAATCCCACTTTCTTTTTTTTTAGTTTTTAATGTTTATTTATTTTTGAGAGGGGGAGAGAGAGAGAGAGAGAGAGAGAGAGAGGGGGAGAGAATCTGAAGCAGGCTCCAGGCTCTGAGCTGTCAACACAGAGCCTGAAACGGGGCTTGAACTCACAGACCGGGAGATCATGACCTGAGCTGAAGTCGGACGCTTAACCCACTGAGCCACCCAGGCACCCCCAGGCTTATTTTTTCATTTGAGTGGCATCTTTGTTAAAAATTTTTTTTTACATTTATTCATTTTTGAGAGACAGAGAGAGACAGAGCACAAGTGGGGGAGGGGCAGGGAGAGAGGGACACACAGAACCCGAAGCAGGCTCCAGGCTCTGAGCTGTCAGCACAAGAGTCCGACGTGGGGCTCGAACTCACGGACTGGGAGATCGTGACCTGAGCCGAAGTCGGACGCTTAACCCACTGAGCCACCTAGGCGCCCCAAAGCTTTCTCCGGCTTGACTTCGAATTCAATAAAGATCGATACGTATCATCTACATGGATGAAAGCTTGCAGAGTCTCCCATGATCTTTTTCATCAACAGACACAATTTCTTAGAATAGTTTTACATCTACAGAAAAACTGAAGAGATGTTACAGGAGTTGCCATACTCCCCCCAATAACTTCCCCTCTCTTCCGTTAGTACGATACGTTTGTTTCAATTAAGCAGCCAATACTGACACATCATTACTAAAGTCCACACTCGGTTGAGATCGCCTCAGTTTTTTCCCTAATGTCCTTTTTCTGTTCTGGGACCCCCTGTGGGATCTCCCATTATATTAGGCTACTCTTTGCTGTGATAGTTTCTCAGACTTCCCTTGGGTTTGATGGCTGGCCAGTTTAGACGAGTACTAGCCCAGTATATCCTAGGAACCTCTCTATGGGAATTTGATTTCTTAAAATCATGATTATCCTGGGGTTTTGGGTTTTGGAGGGGCCACTCTAATTGTTAGAAAGCGAAAGGGCACCTGGGTGGCTCAGTCGGTTAAGTGTCTGACCTCGGCTCAGGTCATGAACTCCTGGTTGGTGGGTTCGTGGTCACAAACTCCTGGTTGGCGGGTTCGAGCCCCGCGTCGGGCTCTGGGCTGTCGGCTCAGAGCCTGGAGCCTGCTTCCGATTCTGTGTCTCCCTCTCTCTCTGCTCCTCCCTTGCTTGCGCTCTGTCTCTGTCTCTGTCTCAAAAATAAATATTTTAAAGAAGTGTAAAGGGGTTCTGAGACCCAATCATTTCATTTTACTTACTTATTATTTTGGGTAAATCAGCAAGGAGGGCTCTGTCTTCTTCCCTGCTCAATCTCCAGCTTCTAGCGCAGCTTAGCTCACAGGGGACACGCACTAAATATTTGTGGAGTGAATGACTCCAAGAGCCAGGAGCTCTAGGCTAGGGCTCAGAGAGGGACGCACAACCAGGGTGCACAGCCGGTGTGGGAAAAGAGGGAGTGGGGAGGTTTCGGTGTGTGGGGGGGGAGGGGGTGACAGGTGTTTGTGTGGTCCAGGAGAACCCAACATCTAGGGCAGGGTCTGGACCTTAGCCACACGTTGAGATCACTCGGGGAGCATTAAAATACGCTGATGCCTGAGTCTCACGCCGGAGGACACTGATGTGATTGGTCTAGGGTACCACTTGGGGATTCTAAGGTACAGTGAAGTTTGAGAGCCACGTCCCTGTGGGGACAGTGTCAAGGAGGGGAGTCCAGGCAGTAGGTTGAGGTGGCTGCTCTCTGCCTGGGTGACTTTGGGCGAGTTACCCAACCTCTCTGAGCGCCTGTCCTCTCTTCCAATGGGGGCAGTGATATCTACTTCATCGTGCGGAGACTAACTATGAGCAAAAGAGACCGCCCACATTAGCACGTCCGGATCAACAATTGTTCAATAACAACAACCACCACAAACTGATTTTTATCACAGGTGCGGGGCTGCTCCCTCAGCTCTGGAAAATGGCAGTTAGCTGTCAGGACAGACGGGAGGTGCTGGAAGCGACCAGTGCCGGGTCTTTTGAGAAGAAACGCAGGACCGGCCTCGCCGGGTACGGATTCTAGGGACGGCAAAGGCTAATATTAATTACAAGAGCACAGGAATTAGTGATCTCCCATTCGCGCGAGGCCTCACGCTGCACGAAGCCTGTCCACACCCGCGCGCTTGGATTTTTCTCAGTTTTTAATTTTCTGCGGGGTCGGCGGAGTCATCTCCGCTGTTTAAATAAGGCTAGGCTCAGAGAGGGAGAGGGGTCAGCCCAAGGGCGCACAGCGGCCCAGAGGCCAAGGCCGGGCTGTGCACCCGAAGGGAGACGCGCGGGGCGGCGGAGCCCACGTGGCGGCTGCGGGCACCGGGCCCAGCGGTGGCGGGCGGGTCCCCGCGCCCTCCAGGGACGTTCAGGCCTCAGGAGGGCCGCGGAGGCGCAGGAGGCGGGGGCTCGGAGGCGCGGGGCGGGGGCGGGACGCGCGAGAGGCCACCCACCCCGCCCACCCCAGGATCCCCCCCCCCCCCCCGCCTCCCTCCCTCTCTCCCCTCCTCCCTCCCCACCCGCGCCCTGCCCCTTCCTCCGGCGCGCGGTGGCAGAGCCTGGGCTCGGCGCGGGGGAGGCGGGGGGCATCCCGGAGGGGATCCCGCCCCCTCCCCCGGCCGCCCCGCGCCCCCGCACCCACGTGAGCGCAGGGCCAGCCCGGCTCCCACCCGCCGCACAGCGCGTCCCGGCTCCCTGCCGGTGCCTCCGCCGTCCGGTCCCCGCGCCAAGCGCTGCGCCATCCCTGGCGGGTCCCCGCTGCTCGGGCCGGGCGCTTCGCCGGGCTCCGGCACCTGCATCCGGGAGCAGCGCGCAGGCCGAGGCGCGGGCAGGCCGCCCCCGCCGCTCCGGGCGCGGGTGAGTGGGGGGCCCCGCGGCCGCGCTGGGGCAGGGGCTCCGAGGTAGGGGCGGGCGGGGTCCGAGGCGGGCTCGGCCCCGCACCGGGGTCGGGAGGGTGGGGCGCCCCTCGTCCCCCTTGCCACCTCTCGGCCGCCTTTGTCTCGGCTGCTCCCTGCCCCTTAGCGTGGTCGCCGCCGCTCCTCTGGTCGCCTTGGTGAGTTTCCTACCACCTCAGTCACCCGAGGGCTCGGTGCCCATCGCCCCTCCTCCCCCCCCCCCCCCCCCCCCCCCCCGGTGGCCTCAACTCGCGGGCCGGTGTCCATCTCTGTGCCTGATGCTTCCTCCATTTCCAGGGCTCGGTTCCCTTTCTTCTCGGGCGTGTATGCCTCCAACTCCGGGCAGACTTGGGTTGTGGCTGAGACTTCGGCCACCGCTGCGCTGCGCGGGTGCTGGGTGTGAAGGGTGCGTGGGGGCGGTGGTGGTGGTGCGTGCGTGGGAGCCTGAATTTGTGAGTGGGCTTGCCTGCCCAAAGAGGCGCGTGGGCTGGGTGTTGAAATGTGGGGAGGGATTTGAATGTCTGAAGTTTTGTGTCTGGAGCCCCAAGTTGTGCGTGTGCGTGTGTGTGTGTGTGTGTGTGTGTGTGCGCGCGCGCGCGTAGGAACTGTATGGCCGTCACTGTATGGAGTTTCATTTACGAAGGGGAACTGTGCGCGGTCTTGGAGGCGTGTGTGAGGTCGTATGTCTGACGCTGTGCATGGATGTGTGTGCATGTGTTTGTGTGTGCAGGGATTGTGTGACGGACGCGGCATGAGTGGAGTTGCATTTCTGAAGGCGTCGTGTGGGCTTGTGTGCCTGAACAGTTGTGTGTGCGCGTGTGTGACCGCGTGTCTGTGCGGTTGTATATGTGTCAGTTGCACACAAAGGCGTGGGAGGCTGTGTGTTTGGATGCGTGTGTGATATGTGATGTATGTGACTTTTCTCTTTCCTTCCCCCGCTCGCTGCTCTGGCTAGCAGAGCGTTGAGATAAAATGGAGAGGAAGCCTACGGTTGCCAACCAAGCTTGCTTCAGCTTTAGGATGTGGGAGGCCCTTCCTTTCTTTCCCATCCAAGGTGGGGGGGCAGTACATGCCTTCACGTCTCAGAGTCTGGAGGTTGGGGGAAGTGGGTGGGACACCCATGCTGGAACCCTTGTGGAGACTGGGGACACTAGAAGGGCCCCTTCCCCAGTGGCAAACCTAAGAAACAGGGTCAAGAGAATGCCTAGGACCAGGAGACACTGGACAGGCTGTCTGTCCCCTGGCTGTTGGGTTTCTGCTTTTTTATTGACCCCGGTTAACGTCCGTTTCACGCTCACCAGGTGCTGTTGTGAGCCTCATGCGAATAGAGCCCTCTAAGCCACACAGAAAGTGACTGGTGCCAGCAAGGTGGAGGGGGGTTTGAGACAAAGCGCTCAGGTATGCGGTTCTGTTAGGTCAGGGCTGGTGGATTTTGTCAGTAAAGGGCCCGAGAGATTGCACTGCGGCCCATGCGATCTCTGTCCCAACACCCCAGCTCGGCCATGTAGCCTGTAAGTAGGCCGTAGACAGTATGTCAGGAACGAGCATGGCCATGCGCCAAGAAAGCTGTTTACAGATACAAGCAGCGGGCCGGATGTGGCCCTCAGATGATGGTTTGTCCATCCCTGCTTTGTGCTGTGCTGCTTCTTGTAGGGAAGAGGAAGGAAAGAGACAAAACGAGACCTGGAGCTTTTGTGGCTGGTTTGGATCTCAGCAGAGCACTCCCTTGGGACCCATGGGCAGTTTCGCAGTACTGCTTGGTGACTGGGAACATATGAGAGAGAGAGAGAGAGAGGAATTAAGAGTTTCCCGTGTAATCTGTGGTCCCATGTCTGGGATTTTTTTTCACAGCAAGGTGAGAAGCAGCACTGGGGTTTCAAAGCGGTGGACCCATTTGGAGCAGGACCCCAACTGGGATCTGGCATTGAGAATGCGGGCCTGGACACGGAGGAAGCGTGGCTTGGAAAGTTGAGGCAGCTGTCTCATCTTTTGGATATGGGGGGGGTGGGGGTGGGTCAGGGGAGGGCAAGGAAGACAGTAACCCCGGAAAAGAAGCCGCACAGCTAGCGGCAGCAAACAACCCCACCCCAACCCCCGCTCCCTCCAGGGGTCTACCTACTAGAGGAACTGACATCTGTGAGACTCCCAGCCCATCCTGGGTGGATTTTGGCACTGAGACTGGGGGGCAGCCAAGGGGAGGGGTTGGAGGCCACGATCCCTCAGAGAGTGGCAGGTGTAACACCAGGCAAACCAAACGTGCACAGAGTTCAGCACAGGAACAGTATGGATTGTCTTCCTTTGGCTCGCTCCTTTTTAAAGAGCGAGAGCGAGTGTGTATGAGCCAGGGAGGGGCGGAGAGAGAGGGAGAAAGAGAATCCCAGGCAGCCTCCGCAATATACGCACAGAGCGCTGGCACGGGGCTTGATCCCATGAACCGTGAGATCATGACCCTGAGCGGAAATGAAGAGTCGGACTCTTGATCAACTGAGCCTCCCAGGTGCCCCTTGGAGAGTTTTTTCTAAGAGCCAGATCAATCTGTTGTATTTGTCAGGAAACAGCACACTCCAAAAGCAGAATTGGAAAGAGTTTAACTTAAGGAGTATTCACAAAGATCGGAGCAAAGTGAAGGGAAACCCGTAAGGGTGGTGTAGTAGCAGTCAGGGACCAGCAAGAGTGGGGGAGGGGAGGGATCGGGAGGGAGGCAGGGAGGTAGCAGGATGGGAGCCTTGGCTGTAACAAAGGATTGTGTTTCTTTTTTGGTTGAAACATATTTGATGTATAACATTGCCTAAGGGTAAGGTGTGTACCATGTTGTTTTGATACATTTGTGTCTTGTAATACCATGGGCATTAGCAAGAGCACCTCTACCGCATCAAGGGAGCCAAGAACACCCAGTGGGGAAAAGGATGGTCTCTTCAACAGGTGCTGGGAAAACTGGACAAACACATACAGAACGATGAAATTGGTCCCCTATTTTATACTCCTCAGAAAAAGTAACTTGAAATGGGCCCAAGACTTAAACATAAGACCCGATACCTAGAAGACGAGGTAGGGAAGAAGCCCTGTGACATTGGTCTTGGCAATGATTGTTTTGGCTAGAACACCAAAAGCATAAATGGAAGCCAAAATAAACAAGAGGGACCACATCAAACTAAAAACCTTCTTCGCAGCAAAAGAAACAACAGAATGGAAAGACAGCGTGCAGAATGGGAGACACTTTTTGTAAACCATGTATCAGATAAGAGGCTAACACTCTAAATCTGTAAAGAACTCATGCAACTCAACAATAACAACAGCAACAAAAACCACCTGACTAAAACATGGACAGAGGAACTAAATACGCATTTTTTTTTCAGAGAAGATGTCCGAATGGCCTGCAGGTATGAAGGATTGTCTGATGGGACCTGTGGCTTGAGGCAGAGGAACACAGCCACTGCCAAATAGGGGCGTGTCGGGGGTGGGGTAGGGAGAATAAATGCTCCTCCCACCACCATTCTCCTGCCCACTGGCCAGACCAAAAGGGGAGCCAGCAGCCAAGGGAGCCTCAGCAATGCCGTCCACCCCTGGTGGTCAGCCTTTTGCCCTGGAGTGAATATAAAGGGACAGCAGAATTCCCAGGATGCCTGGGATATGGGCACCTGCCACTTTTTTTTTTTTCCCCTGTGAGATCATTGTAAGCCAGGCTGCCTGTTGTTCCTAAATAGTAGGTCCAGTGCCCAGGGCTCATGATACTTTTAGGACCCACAGAGATGTTTTCACTTTTTTTAAAATCAGAAGAAAGAACTACGCTTCTATTTATTTTATTTTTTATTAAAATTTTTTTTAATGTTTATTTATTTTTGAGAGAGACAGAGACAGAGTGTGAGTGAGGGAGGGACAGAGAGAGAGGAAGACACAGAATCCGGAACAGGTTCCAGGCTCCGAGCTGCCGGCACAGAGCCCGACGTGGGGCTCGAACTCAAACCGGGAGATCATGACCTGAGCCTAAGTTGGACGCTCAACCGACTGAGCCACCCAGACACCCCTACTTATTTTTTTTAAATAAAAATATGTTTTATTTATTTTTGAGACAGAGAGGGAGAGAGAGAAAGAGAGTGTGAGCGGGGGGAGGGGCAGAGAGAGAGGGAGACACAGAATCCGAAGCAGGCTCCAGGCTCTGAGCTGTCAGCACAGAGCCTGACTTGGGGCTCGAACCCACGGACTGTGAGATCATGACCTAAGCTGAAGTCGGACACCTAACCGACTGAGCCACCCAGGCGCTCCAAGAACTGCACTTAGTAAAAGAAAATATTAAAAAAATTTTTTTTAAGATGTATTTATTGTTGAGAGACAGAAAGAGACACCGTTAGCAGGGGAGGGTCAGAGAGGGAGGGAGACACAGAATCTGAAGCAGGCTCCAGGCTCTGAGCTGTCAGCACAGAGCTGGATGTGGGGCTTGAACTCACAAACTGTGAGATCGTGACCTGAGCCGAAGTCGGACGCTTAACCGACTGAACCACCCAGGCGCCCCTAAAAGAAAATATTTTAAAGTATAATGTTCGGTGAAATTCACAGAACAGAAACCCAACCATTTTAAAGAGGCATCAGGGGCATCTTGGGCATTCTCAGTGTTGTGCAACCACTATACTCACCTTTATAACAATTCAGTTGTAAAATACAACTTAATACTTTACTTTTTTTTAATGGAGGAAGAAGTCCACAAAAGCACAAGTTCCTCTGGCCCACAAGAGTCACGTTTCCAAGCTGCCTTAAACTTGTATTTAGTAGGTAAGAGGATCGACAGGTTTTTATTTTTGTATGCACATTTAATGTGTGTTAAAATATAATTTGCATTTCAAGTAATGATCTAAAGCTTCCGTTTGAGCTATATTTATTTCAGTAAGCAAATAAGGTTATAGGGAAGTGGTCAGATACAGAGAAGACGCAGAAGTCTGGTTTTGGGAATAGTGCCTGGCACCCCAGAGAGAACTCTGAACATCACATTCCCCTTCAAAGATGAGTCCTGAAGAGCCCCTGGGGACAAGGTCACCGTTTCCTCCCTAAGGAACCACCTCCAGCTCCTTTCTCCACCTGAACACTCATGCAGACCAGTTGCATTTGTCGGGCACTGACTTTTGCCAGGCTCCTGATGGTTTTGTCATTGTGGATGGTCCACTTGTCCGCACCTCCAGGCCAGACACGAAACCACATTAATTTGGGGGGCTAACCCCAGGGGCCTTGTCTAGGGCTCTGCATGCACGTGGCGCTCAGCAAAGGCTCTTTAGTTTGGTTTGTGAGCTGGGGCAGCCTCCACCTCCTCCTGATGGTGTGAAATAAGGAGGGTTCTGGAGCCAGGGAGTGGCAGAAACCTCCATTACCTTGTGATCTCCCACCCCGCCTCTCCTCAGCCACGTCCTCCGGGAGCGATTCAGGAGATCTGGACCTCTTTCTCCCCGGGGTGTAACCCTGGAGCCCCAGGCGGTGTTCTCAGGTGTCTCAGGATGGGCGAGTCCCAGCAGGTGGACGTCCGCCCTCCGCTGGTGCCTGGATTCTCTCTGAACCCCTCGCTGGTTTCTTCCACCCTTTCCCCTCTCCCTACAGCCGCCCTCTGTCCTGCCCCTCACTGGAAGGCCCCTGTGGCCCCGGCAGATAGACGATGAGCAGCCACGGGAACAGCCTGTTCCTGCGGGAGAGTGGCCAGCGGCTGGGCCGGGTGGGCTGGCTGCAGCGGCTGCAAGAAAGTCTGCAGCAGAGGGCACTGCGCACGCGCCTGCGCCTGCAGACCATGACCCGTGAGCACGTGCTGCGCTTCCTGCGCCGGAACGCCTTCATCCTGCTGACCGTCAGCGCGGTGGTCATCGGTGAGCCGGCTTGGGGGGGGGGCGGGGTCCCCGGGGAAATCTCCTGCCCGCACACATCTTCACTCCACCTACCGGTTGTCACCCACGCGAGCGCATCCCGCCGCCCACTGCGTTCCCCCCGCCCCCCCCCCCCCCCCCATAAGGACACATTCACACAGATGGGGCTGAGTGACCCAAACCACTCCACAGAGCCCTCTTTCGGTCCTAGGGGTCAGCCTGGCCTTTGCCCTGCGCCCGTACCAGCTTACCTACCGGCAGATCAAGTACTTCTCTTTCCCCGGAGAGCTTCTCATGAGGATGCTGCAGATGCTGGTGCTGCCGCTCATTGTCTCCAGCCTGGTCACAGGTGAGAGAGCCCAGGCCAGTGGTGGCTTCTAAGACCCATCCGACAGTCCCAGCTCGAACCTGGAGCCAAAGCTACCCCAGGCATGAGATCACCTCCCTACCTCAGGGCCTGGAACGCGAAGCCGGCACCTAGCCCCGAGTTCTTGGGCCAGAGCCCGGATCTTCGTCAGACTCAGGTTCCAGACCCAGTGTGACCTATGCCACTTAGTAACTTTACCGGACTTCTCCATGGAGGTAGAATACCAGCCCGCCAGGGGCTTAGCATCATTCAGGGGGGCAGCCAGGGAAGAGAGTACGGCACGGATGGCCAAGGGGTGGGATGCGGGTAAAGGTGTTTGAGATGGAGGGGACAGGATGGTGGGTGGGGGATGGGGTAGCAATATGGATGGGCTATGCGAATTCTTTTGGAAAGGGCCAGAGAGTGAACATTTTCAGCATGGGGGGGTGTGCGTATGATCTCTGTCATAACTACCCAGTTCTGTTAAGGTAGTATGGGAGCAGCCGCGGATTCCTATGTAATCAAGTGGGCATGGTTGTGTTCCAATAAAACTTTATTTGCAAAAACAAACCTAAGTGGTTGATTGCCAACCTCCACACTTGATTGGCATGAAGGTTGGCATGAAGAATGCTTTCTTGGGCTGGGTTTCCCAGAAGCAGAGCCTAAGATGGGGATCTTTGCACAAGCGATTGGTCAAGGGATGGCATTCAAGAGAGACCTACGAGCAAGTGAAGGAAGCAAGATGAGGCAGGGAAAGACTCTCAGCAGAGATGTGGGTTCGGAAGAAGGTTGGCCTCCCAGCCCTATCCCACGGGTAGCTGTGGAATAGGAGTAATGCTACAGGATTGTTCTTCTCAACTCTGCCCCCGCCTGAGTCAAAGGGGCTGGCCCTTTGAATCCCAGTTCCAGGCAGCCTTTGGCTTGAGACCTTCCATGGGGTGTTTCTGGGCAAGGCAGCTTTTGTTCTGCTGAGGGCAGCTCTCAAGAGGGGGGGGGGGCAGCACAAACTGTTAGCAGCCAACAGACGCAGCAGCTGAAGGACAGGTGCATTAGTCTGGTAAAGGGCATTTGGATGGGGCACCAAAAGATGTATCTCTCGGAAGTAGTTTACAGTGAGGTGAGTTGGAGGGAGGTACGATGTTGGGGTCAATAGCAGAATGAAGAGTGGGATGACAATGAAGTCGTGGTACAACATAGGGATGAATGGAGGCCGGGGTGGGGGTTGAAAAGGGAGGGTTGGTGATGTGGTGTTTGGGATAAAGGACGGGGTGGAAGGTGTACACGGAAAACGGAATGGGGGTTGAAGAAAGATGAGTGGGTCGAAGGATGGTGGGGTGGGTGCTGGCATGGGGCCCAGAAGAAGGAGATGCCTGGTGGGATGCTTGTTGAGCTGGTGGTATGAGGAGAGTAGAGCTGATGGATGGGCGAGTGGGTGGTGGGGTGTGGACGGGGCTGCTCAGGGCGGCACCCCCTGTCCTCTAGGTATGGCGTCCCTGGATAACAAGGCAACAGGCCGGATGGGGATGCGGGCAGCTGTATACTACATGGTGACCACGGTCATTGCTGTCTTCATTGGCATCCTCATGGTCACCATCATCCACCCTGGGAAGGGCTCCAAGGAGGGGCTGCACCGCGAGGGCCGCATTGAGACCATCCCCACAGCTGATGCCTTCATGGACCTGGTCAGGTGACGTCCTTTCTAATTTTGATGGGCACTCTAAGCCTAGATGCAACAAAGTGTGCTCAAGGAGAGACTAGGGAACAGGCTGATTCAGCCTGGAAATGCAACACCCAAGTTGAACCTAGTCTCTTGGTACCTGCTTTCTGCCCTGGAGCATTGCACGAATGCTCTGAGAGTCGGTGACTTCTAGGGTATGACCTTTTGGCCCTTAGGCTCCGGAGGCTAGAGCTGCATGTTGAGACAGGCTCAGAACAGGTGGTGGCTGGTGTTCCCAAGCTCCATCGGGGGATGAATGATTCTCTTAGAGAGGCAAGATTTTGACAGCCAGAATCAAGGCTCACCATGGTTCTTCCCTGGTCCCTGACTTGGGGGAAACGCACACGTTGTCTGGGTTTTTTGAGGCATCACTGGTACGTGTGTGTGAGTTGAAATCCCCAAGGTGGCTCGGTAGGGGATTTCTCCTCCCCACTGAAGGGCTTGGAGAGACCTGGATTTGAGGTCCATCTGTACCTCTCAGGAGCTGTGTGGCTTTGGGCACCTTCCGTAAAGTCTTTGTGGTTTTGGTTTCTTTGTGCATAAAATGGGGACATCAATAGTGCTAGAAGGGACACTTCTAGAGGTTGTAGGGTTTAGATCATACAGGTCACTTAGCTCAGTACCTGGCCTAGAGTAAGCATTCACATGTTGACTGCCATTATTATTGTTGGTGCTGCTGCTAACTACCTCCCTTCCTCTGATGTTTTTCTGCAGAAATATGTTTCCACCCAACCTTGTGGAGGCCTGCTTCAAACAGGTCAGGAGGAAGTACACAGTTTGCTCAAGGAGGTTTGGAGGGTGGGAGTGATGGTAGGGGGCTTGCTGCTGAGTGAATGGTCCCCGAGTGAGGGATGGGAAGAAGTGCCTGACAGAGCAATGGGCAGGGGCTTTTGGAAGAGTCTGGGAGAGAGAATGTATCTCCTATTGGTGGGATGACCAGCTCTTAGGCCATGAGCTTCCTGGGGATGGTTCTGGAGGAGGAACCAATGTGTCTCACCATAGACGGTTGAGGAGAGAGGCCTTCTAATCTGTTGGAGCAGGGAGCTTTGAAAAATGCGGAATCTATGCGTTGGTCGTTCACTCCTCCATTCATGTGTTGCTTCACTCATTCTTCTACGCGTTGGTCAAGTACTTCGTTTACTCACTCAGATCCACTGAATAAGATTCTCCAGGGTGTGGCAACCAGGAATTGGTGTTCCCGGTAAATTTCTCCAGGAGGTTCTGATGCATCGATTTTGGCCCCGATCTCTCCATATTTCAGTTCAAGACGCAGTACAGCACGAGGTTGGTAACTAGGACCATAGTGAGGACAGAGAATGGATCTGAGCCGGGCACCGCCATGCCTCCCCCATCCTCGATGGACAACGGAACCAGCCTCCTGGAAAATGTCACATGGGCCTTGGGCACCCTACAGGAGGTGCTGAGCTTCGAGGAGACTGTGCCTGTGCCTGGCTCAGCCAATGGCATCAATGCCCTGGGCCTCGTGGTCTTCTCTGTGGCCTTTGGGCTGGTCATCGGTGGCATGAAACACAAGGGCCGGGTCCTGCGGGATTTCTTCGACAGCCTCAATGAGGCTATTATGAGGATGGTGGGCATCATTATCTGGTGAGTGCTGGGCTGTGACAGTGTGGGCAGGTGATGGCCCGTGGGAAGGGTGGAGCTGGGGCTGGGAAGTCCGGTGGTGGGGCAGATGCTCAAGGGGCCATTGGGGTCTTTTGACCCAGATCATTTATATACATATTGGTGAATCGACTCATTCATGTGTTCACTTATAAATTCACTCATGGACTCATCTTCACATTAATGAAACCATTGATTGATTTGTTCATTTATTGACTCACTGCACCATCGATTCATTCGAGCTCATTCTTTGGCCTGCTCATTCATCTCTGCATTTGTTATCCTCCCATTGACTGGCTCACATATTCCCTGCATTCATTCACCTCTTCGCTTAACACCCTCATTCATTCACTCACCCCTTCGTTTGTGTCTCATTTGCTCCTTTTCTAACTCATTTAGCCCCTTGCTAATTATTCCTTAATCGATACATGCACGCATTCATTCATTCTTTACATGTGTCTGTTCCTTCACCAATTCCTTCACTCATTCAGCAGACATTTTCCCAGGCTAACTCGGTCTTGAACTCTGGAATACGGAGATCCGTTGAATTCAATCATGAAGTCTTGGAGGAGACAGCCACATACTAGATAAATGTGATTCAAGGCGGAAGGTTCTAGAGTAAAGGGACATTTAAAAGGTGTTGAGGACGTGGAGAAGTGAGCAGCCAGTGGACAGATAGGTAGTGGACTCTGCTTGGGAAGCTGAGGAGGGAGTCATAGAAAAGGTCACTTCTTAGTTGGGTCTTGAAAGGTAAGTGGGAATCCAATAGGACAGGGAGGGGGAAGAGGCCCTTCAAGCAGAGACGAGAGAACATGCAAAGCCTGCAAGGACCTGAATTGTCTGGAGAATGGCAGAGAGTTCAGGGAGGTGGGAGCACAAGGTGAGTTGGGAGTGGCCATGAAAGATGTTAACAAGACCAGGGCGCCTGGGTGGCTCAGCCGGTTGAGTGTCCAACTCTTGGTTTCAACTCAGGTCGTGATCTCACAGTTCGTGGGTTCAAGTCCCGCGTCGGGCTCTGTGCTGACAGCGCGGAGCCTGCTTGGAATTTTTTCTCCCTCTCTCTGCCCCTCCCCTCTTCTCTCTGTCTCTCTCAAAAATAAACTTAAAAAAAAAAAAAAGATGTGGACAAGACTGTCTGGTCCCAAACTGGAGAAGATTTTGTACATCATCCCCAATAACTAGAAAGCTGTGTAGGGGGCTAGAGGCCAAGGTGAAAGCTTGGAAAAGCAGTGGATGGTGAGCTTGTCAAGGATAAATAAGACCAACGAGACTGAGTTTTGGAAACCAAAAATCTAAAGTGGTGTCGTTGGCAGGTTTGGGTCAAATATCCCGATGTACCGGGTGGCTGAGGGTAGAAGGAAAGAAGCCCTGTGCAGTTGACCTGAAGGTGAGGAACTTTGTTGGGGGATCAGGAGGAAGGACGAAGATGGGGAGGTTGGGAAGGGCGTTCATGAGCAGACACAGAGGTAGGTCTAGGCTGGGAGACAACTCTGCACCTTCACATCGGCTGTCACCCTGAGCCTAGCTGAGCCCAGCTGGGGGGGGACAGGTGAGCCCCCGATGAACTCACTTCTGTCTCCTCTCTTTCACTCGCTGCTCTAGCCGCACCGGTCTGCTCTCCACTCCTTTACTTCTTCCAGCTCATGCTAATCTCAGGGTCTTTGCACTGTGCCTGCAATGCTTCCCGCGCGGGTGGATGTGTCCCTCCTCACCACTCGGGCCTCTGCGTGAATGTCAGCATCTCTAGAGAAGCCCCTCCTTGATCACGCATGTTTCCACAGCCCCACTCAGGGGCTCTGTTTTGCGGCGGTCGCCCTCCGAAGTTTTAAATTAGGCGTTTCTATGTGTACCGCCTGTTTCCCCATCAGGATGTGGGTGCCACAGGGGTAGCGACCTTGTGACCATAGCAGAGCGGGTGCTCAGGAGAGAGGTTGAATAAGTAGATGATTTGACAAGACACGTGGTTTGAGATGCCCATGGGAAATTCAGGTGCAATAGCTCAGGGCTGGTGAGTGAGTGGGAGTATGCACTTCCAGAAAAGGCAGTAGGGGCCTAGAGGTTACCCACTTAGCGCAAAAAGAGTTGGAGGCGGTGAATAAGGGGCGTTCAAAGGCCAGCGATAGGGACCGTCTGGGCCACGTCTAGGGAGAGAGTCCCAAGGGCGGTGATTCTTTGGGGAGGGACTTGAATGGGAATGGAGGTAAGAGAGACCTCATAAGATTGTATCGCGTGGAGTTGTAGGAGCCTTTCCCCACTGTAGTGGGCATGAGTTCTGGGTGAGTGGGAAGAGGAAGTGGACTGTGCCTGTGGGGCCCTTCCCTGTTTGTGAGTGTGTGGGGAAGGTTGGGGTGGAGTAGGGTGCTGGACCATGGGCACTGCCTGGCCCCAGGGGCTTATATGGGCAAAGCCTTGGGAATGCCAGCTCGGAGCCTTAGGGGAAGTCATGAGGGAGCTCTGACAGGCCTCTGGCTTGGCCTAGGTACGCACCCGTGGGCATCCTGTTCCTGATTGCTGGGAAGATCCTCGAGATGGAAGACATGGCCGTCCTGGGGGGTCAGCTGGGCATGTACACCCTGACCGTCATCGTGGGCTTGTTCCTCCATGCTGGTGGTGTCCTGCCCCTCATCTACTTCCTCATCACCCACCGGAACCCCTTCCCCTTCATTGGGGGCGTGCTGCAGGCCCTCATCACTGCCATGGGCACGTCTTCCAGGTACGGCCTAATCCCCCACCCCTGGTGAGGTTCACTGTTGTCCACCTGCTCTCCTACGAGTCCTGCCCTCCTTCACCCCCTACTGAGCCTCGTCTGTGCTGTGCGGTAATGTCAGCGGCTCTGGAAGGTCTCCAGGTCGACCAACACCTCAGTGCTGATCTCTGTTCCCGCACTGGCTCTCCTGACCTCTTTTCCTCCGTGTCTATTTCTCTGTTGTGTGTGGAGGAGAACTAGCTGCCAGTCTTGAGGTTAAGACCAAGCTTCCCACGGGCTCCATGTTCTCGGTCATTTTTCTGGCTCAGAGAGTTTCATTTCCCCTCGGGGTGGTGGCTGGGAGCTCTCTTGGCCTCCTTGTCCTTTTCTTGTGGTTTTAGGGGGTTAGTAAAGAACTTCCCTTTTCCCCATCATCTAAATTCAAAATAGTTTGAGAAGTGTCACAAGGGCCAACCAGCTGGAAGAATGGTGCCATTTTTATTGCTCGCAATGCTGCCTGGAGATTTGGTCCGTGGCCAACAGGATGGGTGCCATCACAGCCCAGGATTAAACTCAACCTGGTCGTCACAGGGCTGGATCCCCAAAGGCCTTCTCTGTGGGTCCAGGCTTCTCACTGCATGGCATCAGGTTGACCAGGCAGAGCTCGTGTTTTGTGGACAGACAGACTCCCAAATGAGACGGCCGCTCCTTCAGCTAAACTCCCCCATCAGTTAGGCCCCCCCTTCCTCCCCTGAGGGGCGGTGGGAGAGAGGCAAGGAGGGTTAGTGTAGCTGGGGTGCCCCGTGAACTACAGGAGTGGGGGACTAGGGGTCCCTGTAATACTTCTCTCTCAACCTTGAGGGTGTGGGTGGGAGGCCAGCAGACTGTTAATCCCCTCCTTCCTGGGAGTGGAAAGTGCACTAGTGACACAAACACGTGCCTAGTAATCAGCCTTAAGCTATTGGCTTTAAGCGGGTCCAGAGACCTTCACCCTAGGGGACTGCCATTGCTGTGTGCTTCTGGCAACATGAGGAATCCCTCTTCCCTGTGCAGTTATCAGTCTCTGAAATGTTATACGCCTGCCAGCCTCTCCTCGCTCTGGCTCCCATCTGGGCTCTTAGTGTTCTCAGCAGACTCTCTCTTTCGACTCGTTGCGGCCCCAGCCCCCACCCTGCCACCCCCCGTTCTCAGTCTCCTGGGCTCTCTCCCCTAGCTCTGCAACGCTGCCCATCACCTTCCGCTGCCTGGAGGAGGGCCTAGGTGTGGACCGACGCATCACCAGGTTTGTGCTGCCTGTGGGGGCCACCGTCAACATGGACGGGACCGCCCTGTACGAGGCTCTGGCCGCCATCTTCATCGCCCAAGTCAACAACTATGAGCTCAACCTGGGCCAGATCACAACTATCAGGTGAGGTGGTCTTGGGTGGGCTGTGCCAGCAGGTGAGACCTCAGAGGTCGTTAGCTTGGCTAGGGGTGGGGGGGGGGCTCAGCTTGAGGTCAGGGGAGGCTTTGAATGTTGGAGCGGGGGGATGTGGGATGAGCCCAGTCACCCAGGCCAACTGAGCTTGTCAGGAGCTGGCGTGATGTTTTAGTCCCCATTTCCTTTCCCATGCTGTTGTGGGACATCCCTTTGCCCAGGATTTTCCAAAGTATGGCCTGGTGCAACCTAATGACACGAGGCTCTTACGTTGGATTCCTGGGCCTCGTCACCCAGAGGTTCCAACGCGGTCATTATAAATACAACAGCAAACATTATCACCTCCTTTCGGTCTTTGCTTCGGGGTCACACTTTCGGGGAAGTGTTCCCTGAATGTTCGGTTTAAAATCGCATGGTCTGGACCCTCGTAGACTGACCCGTTCCTCCATAGCGCCATCTGCCTTAGTTTATATGTTAAGTACTCCTCTCGCTTGTTGCCTGCCTCCCCCCCTAGAACGTGAGCTCTGTTTGGGCAGGGGTTTTCTTCCATGGGAATTTCTACTAGGCCTCTAGCTTGTAGCATACGCGCCGTAAGTATGAGTTGAAAGAATACATTTATTGAAGGCTGCTTTTCGTTTTCAGGAACTTAATTTAAGATGTCCCGGGGAACCGCCTCTCCCCTTCCATGGTGTCCTTTCTCACTGTCCGCCTCATCTTCCCCTTCCCTCCTCCTGCCCCCCCTGTGTTCTCTTTCCATGTGCAGTATCACGGCGACAGCAGCCAGCGTTGGGGCTGCTGGCATCCCCCAGGCGGGTCTGGTCACCATGGTCATTGTGCTGACATCGGTGGGCCTGCCCACTGAAGACATCACGCTGATCATAGCGGTGGACTGGTTCCTGTGAGTCCCTTCAGACCCTGGTGTTCTCGCTCCTCAACCCTCACTCCCCACCCGCGTTCCCCGTGAGACCCCCAACCCGTGGGCCCTCAGTCCAGCAAGGACACAGAGTTCTAGAACTTGAGAGCAGAAGCGAAGCCGTGGAGCACACTCTGGGCTGTGGCCCGCGGTTCCCAAATTCCAGAGTTAACCTTGGGGAAGTAGGACAGGGAGGAGAGGAGCAATGGGGGCTTTAGCTCTCAGCCTGAAAAGCCCCCGCTTTATGTAGAAGTCACAAGAAGGCGATCTGTGGGACAGAGCTGGCTTGCCAGTGTTTTTTGTGTGTTTGTTTTTAATTCTCAACTTTGAAACACGGGAGGTTTACATTAAGAAAAACCCCAAAAAACTCTGGACTTTCATCCCCATTTGGGAGCTGTGTGCCGGACCCGAGTCCCATGTAGACAGCCTCCAATCTTGCCGGGGAAGCTTTGGCATCTTTCCCTGGTTACACGTAGTTCACTTTGGTGAGCTGATTTACTCATGGTGGTTCCCGTCCTCCTCCTGTATGCCGTTCAGCCCACAGCCTCTCATTTTCTCCATCAGATGTTTATGTCCTTAAAAAGAGAGAATTGCATTGCTGAGATCAAATGTGAGCACATCAGCATTGATCCAACCTGTGTTTGGTAGGAGGGGAAACTGAGGACACTGAAGGGGAGGGACCTGCCTGAGGTTATGTGGTTGTGGAGGGGACGTGAGCCCCAACTCCCAGCACAAGGGACCCCCCCGCCCTGACCCTGCTACACCCACTCTTCCATGAACTCTTGAAACTTCGACTAACCGTGGCTTCTCTCTCCCCTCCCCTCCCCTCCCCAGTGACCGGCTTCGCACAATGACCAATGTTCTGGGGGACTCTATTGGAGCAGCCGTCATTGAGCATTTGTCTCAGCGGGAGCTGGAGCTGCAAGAAGCCGAGCTCACCCTCCCCAGCCTGGGGAAGCCCTACAAGTCGCTCATGGCACAAGAGAAGGGGGCGTCCAGGGGCCGGGGAGGCAACGAGAGTGCCATGTGAGGGGACCCCAGCCCTGCTGCCCATAGAGGAGGGAACGGGGCTGGGGAGGGGGGGTCCTAGGGAAGACCCACTTGCCCGAATGACTGTGCGCTGAACACACGTGTTCTGTCCAGCTTGTTTGGTGGAAACTAAGATAAAGGAGCAGGAACCAAAGGGTGTCCAAGGCCTCCATTTCTCTCTGGGCGCATGCAGAGAACTCGTGGAGGGCAGTGAGCTTCGGGTCCGACAAGCGGAGGGGTCAGCTCATGCCCTTTATTTTCTCAAGGAGTGGTGGAATTGAAGGAAGTAAGGGATAACCGCCATTTATCATAATAAAACAATGTGTATGACCTCCGTGTCGGGGGTCCCCGGGACCTGAAGGTTCAATGATTTGCTAGAAGGACTCGTGGAACTCAGAGAAGCTCTGATGCTCACGTTTATAGTTGACTGCAGTGAAAGATGACAGATTAAAAATCTGCCAAGACCAAAGTTGCCTGGGGCAGGGTCCAGAAGTCACCAGACGTGGGCTTCCCATGGCGCCCTCTTAGTGGAACCCCATGGACTCACTCAGTCGTCTCCGCAACGATGTGTGACAGCACGTATGGAGTAGTGTCAGCCAAGGAAGTTCACCTGAGCCTTGGTGTCCAGGACTGTTACCGGGGATCTGTTGTGTAGGCGTTCTTTGGTCCCCACAGAAGTCAAACGAGTATAGCAGGTGAACAAAAACAGGCATTCGCCATAAGTTACGTGGTCAACACGGACCACGTGGTGGGGATCAAGGTCCCAGATATACCAAGATGCTTTTATGAGGCAGGATATTCCAAGGGCTCAGAGTTACCTCCCGGGAGCCAGTCAAGGGCAAGTCCTTTCTCTGGAACGTGCAGGCTTTCAGCTCCCCTAAGCCTTCCGAGTCAACTCTTTACTTCATGCACCCATGGCTGGGAATAGAGGAAGCAGCTTCCCGTGGGGAAGAGTAACTGTGTCTTGTAGTCCAAACTGCTGACTCCTGAAACCAGTTGTCTCAGACTGGACACAGCTGGCCTCAGGAAGCGCTGTGTCTCCTTAGTGCACAAGGGTGGATGTTGGTCATTTAACATTATTTTCCTTCAGCCTAATAAACCAGGTGGGACATGAAATGAGACTTTAATAAAGGCTTGGGGAAAACACAAGTATATGAAGAGTAACAGGATTCCAGATGTCATGGATGTAATTGAACTCTGTGACCCTTTAGTCCCGGAAACACATTAGTTTTTTTTCTGAATCAAATTAAACTTCCCTTGAGCACCTGCCTCTCTCACAGCGGGAAGAAACCTTTCAAGCACAGGCGTGTTTCGGGGATACTCCCTCCCCCATTCTTTAGGATCCAAAGAGAACCCTTGGGCATATGTACTTGAGAAAACTGGGAAGTAGGGATCCAGATTTCTTTCGTCTGTTTGCAGTCACCATGGCAACGTTTGTGTCAGAAACTAGAAAAAGTCCAGGCAAAGGCAAGAAGCTTATAAAGCATCCTACTCCACAGTTGACCCTGGGGAGCTTGGCCGGGGATCCCAGTCTCAAACCGGAATTTCTGCCTCTAAGGTGTGGTCAATGGTCTGTGTCTGCAGAAAGCTCCTCGTGGGAGCGGGGTGTGGCAGTTTGCTAGGTCTCCCGTGACAAAGGGCCGCAGACTGGGTGGTTAAACAACAGATGTCTATTTGCTCCTAGTTTTGGAGGCATATCTTTGACTTGATTCCATTCATGTAACCCCAGAAAACATCTCTCTAAATGTTTCCAAAATAGGCACACATCCCATCACTTTGAAAGTAGATATTAAACACATGGGATTCGATTCAGTTGTTAAGAAATCCAGACCATATCTGAAGCTAACTGAGAAAATACGTTCTATTCATATAAAGTTAAAGCGACTGGTTACAAAATGAAAAAAAGGAATCCAAGGCACAACCTGAAGAAAAATAGAGGGCAGGAAAGAAACATGGAAGGTTTTGCTCTAAGACATAAAATTTGGAAAAATAAGGTTTTGCTCTAAAACATAAAGTTAGGAAAAATAAAAATATTGCACAGAGGGGGTGCCTGGGTGGCTCAGTCGGTTAAGCATCCTACTTTGGCTCAGGTCATGATCTCACAGTTTGTGGGTTCGAGGCCCACGATGGCAGTCTCTGTGGTCAGCGCAGAGCCTGCTTGGGATCCTCTGTCCCCCCTCTCTCTGTCTCTCCCCTACTTGCATGCATACGCACTCTGTCTCTCTCTCAAAAACAAATAAACATTTAAAATATTTAAAAAATAATGCACAAAGGAAACTAAGATTTCTGGTCCTCAGGATTGTGTGCCCAGTTACTCATGAGAATCCTGTAATGGTCCCCCAACACTGAGAGGCACTGCCCTGCTGAGGAGTCTCCCCAGGGCCCCCTTCATGTCCCTGTTCCTCAGACTGTAGATGAAGGGATTCAGCATGGGGGTGACAATCGTGTACATCACCGAGGCCACCAGACTTGTCCTAGAGGATGAAGTCGCTGCAGAACTGAGGTAGACCCCAAGACCTGTGCCATAGAACAAGAAGACCACCGAGAGGTGAGACCCACACGTGGAAAAGGCTTTGTACTTGCCCCTGGCTGATGAAATTTTCAGGATGGGGGAGAAAATCTGAGAATAAGAAAAGAGGATCCCAGAGAGAGGAAAAACACCTAGGACAATAGTCACAAAATACACCACCATGGTATTGACGAAGGTGTCAGAACAGGCAAGCTTCAGGACTTCGGGAAGATCACAAAAAAAGTGTGGGATTTCCATGTTTGTGCAGAAGGACAGCCTCAAAAGGGTCAAGGTCTCGAGCAGGGAGCCCATGACACTGATGCACCAGGACCCCACGGCCAGCAGCCTACAGAGCTGGGGGTTCATGATGACCATGTAGTGCAGGGGGTGACAGATGGCCACAAAGCGGTCATAGGCCATCACAGTCAGGAGTAAATTGTCCAGGCATCCAAACACGATGAAAAAAAATATCTGGCTGAGGCAGCCTTTATATGTTATGATTGTGCTCTGAGTCTGGATGTTCCAGAGCATCTTCGGGACGGTGGTGGAGGTGAAGCAGATGTCTACAAAGGACAGGTTGGCCAGGAAGAAGTACATGGGGGTGTGGAGGTGGGAGTCAGAGCTGACGGCCAGGATGAGGAGCAGGTTCCCAGTGAACGTGACCAGGTACATGGACAGAAACAGCCCAAAGAAGAAAGGTTTCTCTGTGAATCCCAGGAGGAGAAAGTGTCCAGCTCCTGTTTGGTTTCCTCTTTCCATGGGGCTACTGGCCTTGTCCAGAAAGAGACAAAAAGCAAGACACGATTCACTGCAAATAAGCATTCCCCCGAATGACCGAAATATCCTTAATCCAAACCCAAATCCAAATCGTTTGTTTTGGCTAACGATTGGCTTTCTTTGCTGACAAATTGTGGTTACCACCGCTACCTGGGAAAATTGTCCCTAAGATCAGTGGTTCTCCAGTTGTGGCCCCTGTACAGCACCATCAACATCACGAGGGAACTTGTTAGAAGTGCCCATTTTCAGGCCCACCTGACCTACTGAGTCAGACGCTCTGGGTGTGAGGCCAGCACTCTGGGCCTTGACAAATCCTCCTGGGGATCTGATGCACACCCAACTTTGGGGAGCACTGCTCTAGTGCTCCCCTGCACCCCTAAGCAGCCATCCACGGGGGCTGCTTTTCACTTTGTGCTCGGTACTTGTGGGAACAGGCAATTCCCTAACCCCAGGCTGCCTTTCACTGTGCTGCCTTTCCACGGTTTCTATATCTTAGATCCTCTGGACCATGGGTGCGCCTTCTCATAAAAAAATAATAACCAATATTATTGTTGTTAATAGTCATTTACGTTTCATTTGTATTATCAATGCCTAAATAGAAATTCCACCAAAATTGCATTTATAAATATACCACTCTAGAGTTTCTTATTTATTGATTTCAAAATTTTATGTTATTTTTTTAAAATTCCGGTCTAATGAAAGTACAATGTTACATTAGCTTCAGGTGTACAATATAGTGATTCGACAATTCTGTGCACCACCCAGTGCTCATCACAAGCGTGCTCTTTAATTCCCATTACCTGTTACACTCCTCCCCCCTCCACCCCCACTTCCCTTCTAGAACCATCAGTGTGCTGTCTTTAGTTAAGAGTCTGCTCCTTGGTGTGCTGTGCTCTTTCTGCCCTGCCTGATTGTTTTCTTTTTTTTTTTTTTAAATTTTTTTTTTAACGTTTGTTTATTTTTGAGACAGAGAGAGAGAGAGAGAGAGAGAGAGCATGAACGGGGGAGGGGCAGAGAGAGAGGGAGACACACAGAATCGGAAGCAGGCTCCAGGCTCCGAGCCATCAGCCCAGAGCCCGATGCGGGACTCGAACTCACGGACCGCGAAATCGTGACCTGAGCTGAAGTCGGACGCTCAACCGACTGAGCCACCCAGGCGCCCCCGTTTTCTTTGTTAAATTCCACACAGGAGTGAGATCATATGGTATTTGTCTCTCTCTGACTGACTTATCTCACTTAGCATGATGCCCTCTAGATCCCTCCACCCTGTTGCAAATGGCAAGATCACGTTCTTTTTTTTATGGTCGAGTAATATGCCATTGTATGTATACCCCACATCTTTTTTATCTAGTCATCAGTCGACTACAGTGTCCTAGGCTTTCTCAATATTGGCTTTTTCTTCACCTAAGTTTGTCCTTTCTTTTTAGCTTTATCAAAGTATAGTTGGTTACAGAAAATTGCCCGTTTCTGATAGATGCGTGTTGATAAGTTTGGACATATGCATTCATGCCTGGTATCACTACAACCAAGGTAATAAACATATCTGACATCTCCCAAATTTTTCTTGTATACTCATACAAGAATACTCATAATTTATCCTCTTAACATATTTTATTTAAAACATTTTTGAATGTTTATTTATTTATTTATAAATTTTAATGTTTATTTTTGAGAGAGAAAGAAAGAGAGAGAGAGGCAAAGCATGAGAGGGAGGGAGACACAGAATCCGAAGCAGGCTTTAGGCTCTGAGCTGTAATACAGAGCCCAATGTGGGGCTTGAACTCACGAATCGTGAGATCATGACCTGAGCCGAAGTCGTACGCTTAACTGACCGAGCCACCCAGGTGACCCTAATGTTTATTTATTTTTCAGAGAGAGAGAGAGAGTACACAAGCTGGGGAGGGACAGAGAAAGAGGGAGACACAGAATCCAAAGCAGGCTCCAGGCTCTGGGCTGTCAGCACACAGCCTGATGTGGGGCTTGAACTCAAGAACTGTGAGATCATGACCTGAGCAGAAATTGGACACTCAACCAACTGAGCCACCCAGGCGCCCCTATTAAAAATTTTTAAAAATGTTTATTTAAGAGAGAGAGAGCGAGCATGAGCAGGGGAGGGACAGAGAGAGAGAGAGGGAGACACAGAATCCGAAGCAGCTTCCAGGCTCTGAGCTGTCAGCACAGAGCCTGACATGGGGCTTGAACCCACGAATGATGAGATCATGACCTGAGCCAAAGTCGGACAGTTAACCGACTGAGCCACCCAGGCGCCCCTGGATTTTATTAAAAATTTTAAGTTTTTCTATAATATTTACATACTTTCTCCAAATAATACTAACTTACAACACCTATTTATCTTTGGATCTTATTGCATTGGTATGAAATTCCACAACCCTGCTCAAATTTATGGTAAGAGTTGGTATTCTCAGTTCTTCATATCTTTCAAAGAATTCTTTCCGAGAGGGGCGCTGGGGTGGCTCAGTCAGTTAAGGGCTTAAGCCTTAGGCTCAAGTGGTGATCTCACAACCCGCCTGGGGCTCTGTGCTGACAGCTCAGAGCCTGAAGCCTGCTTCCTTTTTCTCTGCCCCTCCCCCCACTCATGCTCTGTCTCTCTCAGAAAGAAACGTTTAAAAAAAAAAAAAAAAGGAATTCTTTCCAAGAATAATCTTGGAGTTTTGTAATTTAATAAGATGTTCATTATAATTTAGGTTACACAAACATATTTTTATCAACTTAACTAGCATTTTAATTCCTAGATACTTCAGAGGGTCTTTGAAAGCATAGTAAGTGTTTAGTGATTAACAATTTAGAAAAAATAATGTTAAATCCGATCTCCACATTGCCTGATAAATTTCTTTTTAAAAAAGTTTTTGTTTAAATTCCAGGCAGTTAACATACAGCGTGATACTAGTTTCAGGCGTACAATTTTGTGATTCTAATATTTACTTTTTTTTTTTAACGTTTATTTATTTTTGGGACAAAGAGAGACAGAGCATGAACAGGGGAGGGGCAGAGAGAGGGGGAGACACAGAATTAGAAACAGGCTCCAGGCTCCGAGCCACCAGCCCAGAGCCTGATGCGGGGCTCGAACTCACAGACCGCGAGATTGTGACCTGGCTGAAGTCGGACGCTTAACTGACTGTGCCACCCAGGCGCCCCTAATATTTACTTTTTTTAAAGCATGTTCTACACCCACCGTGTATTATATGTAAGTGGCTAATCACTAAATTCTACACACGAAACCAATTTTACCGTATGATAACTAGAATTTAAATAAAAACTTGGAATAAAGAAAGAAAAGTAAGCTCTACACCCAACGCGGGGCTCGAACTCATGACCCTGAGATCAAGAGTCACCTACGATTTCAATGTTTAATGTTAAGTGTGGAGCAAGAGACCATACAAGCTATGAAAAGAAAATAAATAAAAAATATAGATAACATAAATTAATAGTGAAAATATGTAATCTTTGAAAATAGAAGTTCTCTCTGAATAGAAAGTCTGGAAATAATCCAAGAAAGGGAAGAGAAATAAGAAGAAAATATCAATAATTGTACCATTAATTGAAAAAGCCCTTAATGATAAAATGTGCTGTACAGAAAATTAGAATATTAAAAATAATAGATTTGATTGATAAAATGTAATATATTTAACTTACAAAGTCTAACTATAAATCATAGAAATATTAATGTATTAACTGGGAAAAATTACGGGATATTAAGGATTCATACAAGAAAATATAAAAAAGGCAATAAATGTTTGAGAATATTGGCACAAACCCAAGGAAAAAAATGAGCTACAAGAAGATGTACAAAATGTGGACAGGGATCATCCTTGAGTGGTAATATGAATCCTGATTTTAATTTGAAAAATTTTTTAAAGTTTATTTATTTATTTTGAGAGAAAGAGAGAGAAAATGAGTGGAGGAGGGGCAGAGAGAGAGGGAGACTGAGAATCTGAAGCAGGTTGAGGGCTCATAGCAGAGAGCCTGATGTGAGGCTTGAACTCATGAAGTGTGAGATCATGACCTGAGCCAAAGTCGGACGCTTAACTCACTGAGCCACCCAGGCGCCCCTGAATCCTGATTTTTGGATTCATTTTCTTCTATTACACCTTTCAAAACCTGCAAATGAACACACACGTGGTCTATCTTCAAGAAATAAAACGCTTTAAGATTTGAACATGTTGAGACTAAAATATAAAATAAAGCAAAAAGCCTATTAGTCAAGCAGAAAAGTAAGGTAAACAGAGTTAGGGAATTAGAAGAAAAATTCCACAACTGAGAAAGAAATTGCAGGATCAATTCTTTGCCCAAAGCAAGCACACAGACAAAATTAGACAGAAGTCTAATGAAAGGGGTAAAAAGAAAGAAAAAGAACAGGACTGCCTACAATTAGGAATGAGCAAAACCGACACAGGTGTAAGGATACACGCATCTTTGCAAGATAATATTTATAACTCCATGGTAAAAGTTGGGAAATCTCGAAGAACTGAATTTATTTCTGGGAAAATTTGTGCCAGAAGTCGATTCAGAAGGATAACAGACCCAAATGAAGGAGGGAATTAAATGAACAAAGCTCACCTCCAAAAATGCCCTGGGGAGGATCCCGTGGCAGGAACCATAAAAGAATTCCCCCTTTAAGTATTAAAGAAGAGCGAGTCTACTGTTTGGAATGTTGCTTATCAACACGTGGAAAATTACAACCAATGCAATTCTAGGAGAAAAAGACAGAAGAGAAGCTAAGTATGGAAAACACAACTCTTCATCATTGGAAGATCATGGATTGGCGGCAGGGTGTGAATTGACGGCCGACCTTTTAACTGAGTATGATTTTCGTAATGCAGTGGATACAAAACAAATATGCAAGGACCAGTAGCCGTTTTAAAGTGACATTCGGTGGCACGAAAGTACACTGGCATGTTTTGCAATCATTGCTTCTATCTTGTTCTAAAACGTTTTCATTACCATGGGAACGCTGAACTATTTTTGTAGCTTTTCTGTGAATGTAACATTATTCAAAAATAAAAATTAGCAAAAAAAAAAAAGAAAGTGGGCGTGCGAGAAAACCCCCCCCAGCAGTGTTCATATGTACAGTGACATCTGTTAGAAAATAGATCACAAGCATTTCACATGTTAACACAAATATAAATGGCCAGGATTAGGGACTGGAAACTTGCAAATACATAATAAATGAGAGCAATGCATTCATTAAATTAGCTAAAATTTCTTGAGGACCTCTTAAGGACCTCACATTAACCTCCTGAAGTGGATACTGCAATTATCCTAACTTTCCAAATACGGAAACTGAGACCCGGAACATGAAGTGACTTGATATATCAGAAGATGTATGAATGGACTCCTAAGTGTTAACGGTGTGGAATCCCAGGGTATATTTGTTGTTTGAATGAATAAATGAGGAAGATTTTCCAGATGAAAGAATACGAGAGTGTCTTTGGTAGAAGAGAACAGAGGCACTTATCATGGCTCCCAAAAACCTGAGGGGAAGAGAAATCGAGAGACACAGGAATGGAATTGTGTAGAATGTTTTAAGTAAGTGGACTCTCACCCCAAATCCAGCCTCCAAGAGCTTCGCCCGTCTCCAGGCCTGTTTCCCACAGCAGATACTCTGATAGCATTAGGGCACCTCTAGCTCTGTGTGTCCTGTCTTCCCCGGGTGATGGATATTCAACTTAGCTCCAAGAAAAGACAGGAGGGGTGCCAGGTACCTGTTCTCTGAAAGGGCGCAGCTGAACTCTCTCCCTCCTGGGACAGCTGAGCTGTAGTGAGGGGAGGAAAGGGCATATTTACTACTTCTAGGTCCTCAGAGGTTGAATTCTGACAATTCTCATTAAGTTAATTGTTCTATTATTACTCTATTCTCTGGGCAACTTGTTTCCCATGGGTGAGGGAGTCAAAGTGGAAAAGAACTTTTCTTCTAGGCTTGTCCTCTTGGGAGCATCTTGGATGTCAGCTATGTGTATGACATCCCATGGGCTCTAAGTTGTGGTGTTCTGTTTATTTTATTTTATTTTATTTTATTTTATTTTATTTTTTATTTTTTATTTTATTTATTTATTTATTTATTTATTATTTTTTTTTTCAACGTTTATTTATTTTTGAGACAGAGAGAGACAGAGCATGAACGGGGGAGGGGCAGAGAGAGAGGGAGACACAGAATCGGAAACAGGCTCCAGGCTCTGAGCCATCAGCCCAGAGCCGGACTCGGGGCTCGAACTCACAGACCGCGAGATCGTGACCTGGCTGAAGTCGGACGCTTAACCGACTGCGCCTCCCAGGCGCCCCTATTTTTTATTTTTTAATGTTTATTTTTTTTTCAATATTTATTTATTTTTGGGACAGAGAGAGACAGAGCATGAACGGGGGAGGGGCAGAGAGAGAGGGAGACACAGAATCGGAAACAGGCTCCAGGCTCTGAGCCAACAGCCCAGAGCCCGACGCGGGGCTCAAACTCACGGACCGCGAGATCGTGACCTAGCTGAAGTCGGACGCTCAACCGACTGCGCCACCCAGGCGCCCCTTTAATGTTTATTTTTGAGAGAGAGAGAGAGAGAGAGAGAACACAAGTGAGGGAGGGGCAGAGAGAGAGAGGGAGACACAGAATCCGAAGCCCATTCCAGGCTCTGAGCTGTCAGCACCGAACCCGATGTGGGGCTCGAACCCATGAACCGCGAGATCAAGACCTGAGCGGAAGTTGGATGCTAACCGACTGAGCCACCCAGGAGCCCCTAAGTTGTGGTGTTCTTTTCTCCACTGGACTGACCTTCACTGTCTTCTTTATGAACATTTCCTCAACATCTGACATGGAATTTCTTTGTCTACCAAAGGCATAAACAGGCATATTTTTCAAGACTCTGTGAGTCTCAAGCACTTTGATTTGGGACTGTGAACAGGGATCTGGACCATACCCAACTCCCAACAAGTATCCCATAGTTACATGGAAGAAGGGTGGAAATAGATCATCGTGTTTAGTGGAGTGCAAAAAAATTGCTTATTGTTGGGCTGCACAGGTAGAGTTTCCTTTGCAAAAATTGTCCAAGTCCACTTATTTAGTTTTTTCATTTGGAGTAAACACATTCATCCCTTTAAAGCTGATGTGGACAATTGTTGGGGTTCGGAGCTGAGGGCCAACAAAGAATTCTTGAGACATCTTTGGTGCAAATATCGGTTGGATATCGATGGATATACTGGAAGTTGGATATCATTTTTGGAGGTCACCATTCATCCCACTACACTATGTTCCAGTAAAACATCTTTACAAAAAAGGCCGTGGGTTGGATCTGGTGTATGGGTCGTGGTTTGCTCACCCTTTTTAATAGATTTCCATAGAAGGAGCTGATACCATTGTAAAATTAAAGAAAAATTGAATGTGGCTTATTTTATGCTAGTGGGGTTCGCCTACTAGAAGGTCAGTGATGTCTACATTATTCAGGCTCTGCACAATCTCCCCAGACCATGGTTGATCTAACTGTCAGACCCATCCACTATCCTGACCCCTCTTTCCAACAGAGTTCCATCCTATGCTAATGTACCCCATTAAAGTCAATGTACAGACCTTCAAACCTTAGTTCTAGGAGAAAGCCGAGCGGAGACCCAGCCATGAGCCTTTCCTTGGTTCTTGTGCTGATGGCTCCAATAGCCTGACAAGCAATTCCCGTACTAAGATACCTGGGAGTAGCCCTTCTGGACCACCTCCTTACACTAGACTGAAGCCTAATGTAAGGAATGCAGGCTTCCTGGATGAAACTGTGGCAGCCTTGACCGGGGTGTGGGAGGAGAAAGGAGGGGCGAGGCTGTGTAAGCCTGGTCCCTTCTACTTAACCGGTAAGATGAGCCATTCTCCATTCCTGGGTTGGTGGGAAGCCAGAGAGTCATGAGTAAGAGAACTGCATGTGGTAATTTCAGCCATGGCTTTGAACTTGAAGGTGCCCAGGTGTGCCCAGGTGTGCCCGTGACTGCGCAATATGTGGGTCTGAATCAGGAGTGAATTCTGCCATGCCTACATGCACGGGATTGGGTTCCTCTTTGGGTTCCTCTTTGGATTCCCGGGCAGCCTAGGTGAGCACTATTTTCTCCGGTGCTGTCTGCAATTTACCAGCGGTTCAGCTTGTGTTTCCCCTCTGATGCCTTAGGTTTCCGGAAGGTCGGATGCAAACCCATTTCTCCTCTCTTTCCCCCCCAGGGTTTTCTTTTAGCTCAGGGATGGCCCCATGGGGGGCAGGACCAGGATTAGGAAAGGAATGTACTCATGAGGAACAAAATGTAAGGGGTGTCTCCTTGGGTCCTGGGCGCCTTCCCCTGGTCCAGGCCCCGTGCACCAATTTTCAGCCTAAGCCCTCCCCTTGGTAGCCAGACTTTTCCCTTTAGGCTTTCCCTGCAATGCAGAGTCATCCGTGGAGGTGGAGTGTGCTCCCCTCCCTCTGGGCGCCCTCGCGTTTCCCCCTGGTTCAAGTGCAAGGACTGCGTCTTCCTCTGGGTGGAGGGGCGCATCTTTCCCCTTGACTTTCCTTTGCTTTTCCTCTGGTATCAGCCGCACGTGGTGTCCCCAGGCCTCTGGCTGGCTCGGCCACACACCTCTAACTTTGTTTCTTTTCCAGGCCTCCCCTCAGCTCAGGGCCACCCCATTCCCCTGCAGGGCCCTCCTGCCTCAACACCTGGAGGTTTCCTCTGGTCGCCCGGGTTTCCCCTCACCCTCGGGGGTGCTGGATTTCCTCAAGGCTCTGCAGCAAGCGTGGTGAGGTCGGCGCATCCCCGCCCAGCACCGCATCCCCTCCGGGCAGCACACCCACATTTGCGCTGCATCAAGCTGTGTACCCCCCTCCAGCCATCTGGGCAGGTTTCCTCACAAATTCCTCCCACGGTCTGCGTTTCCCACTTGGGTTCCCTGCGGCCCAACCCGGTGCTCTTACCTCTGGCTTTCCATTTGACAGGAGTGCTCTCAAACCCAACTTCTCCAGGTCTGGGGCGCACTGAACCCTCTGTTCTCAAGACCCCCGCTTGGCCTTAGCTCATGCGGGAGATAGTAAAAGCCTTCCTGACCTCCGCAGTACTAGGAATGTGGGGTTTCTGCTAAAAACACCGGCAACCACAGGTTATGTTACCCAAGAATTTGTCCCAGACAAATTTTTAAAAAGTTTTTTTTTTTTTAATTTTTTTTTCAACGTTTATTTATTTTTGGGACAGAGAGAGACAGAGCATGAACGGGCGAGGGGCAGAGAGAGAGGGAGACACAGAATCGGAAACAGGCTCCAGGCTCTGAGCCGTCAGCCCAGAGCCTGACACGGGGCTCGAACTCACGGACAGCGAGATCGTGACCTGGCTGAAGTCGGATGCTTAACCGACTGTGCCACCCAGGCGCCCCAAAAGGTTTTTATATTATTTTATTTTAGATCTCAAAATGAAAAACTCAATGGTAATAATAAAGGACAGAAGGCAGGCAGGCAGGATCAGGGCAGATACCGCTGGATGGCAGGTGCTCTAGATCCTTCCGTAGCGTCAGGGCCCAAAGGCTTCCCTGAGCCAGACTCTCTGTCCTGCTCAGAAACTCGCAGATCGGAGACGTGGGCTTGATTGCTTGAGGAGACTTGCCCCCTGTAACAGACATCTCCTGGGCAGAGATGGGGAAGGGGAGCCCGTGCGTGCGACACCGTCTCACTTTTCCTGGATCTCACCACGATCCCTGCCGCCCGTCTGGTGGTTTTCCATGTTGCTGCCTTCTAGGTGGCATGCCGGGCAGTGCAATGGAAAGAAAATCACAGCCGTGCCTCTTTTGCACGCCCCAGAAGTCTGGCCACTCCAGAGACAAGGCACCGAATCTTTTACATTTAATCTTTTCTTTGGTTTGTCGGTGTTTCACGTCCGCTTCCATTGGACTTCGAGCGTGTTTGCAAAGAGGAGGCAACATGGGGCTCTGAGATGATAGCAAGACGGGGAAGAGGTGATAGAAGAGAAAACGCACCCCTTTGCTGACTTTGGCCACGGACCTGGTACCCGCTACGAGGCTAGCCTTGCAGTCCACCTTGGGGGCTGCTCTCTGAGGGACCTTATCTGTGCCTGAGGCCCACGGGGGACCACACACAGCAGAAGCAGAGCACTGGGGATTTCACTTTGCCACGCTGTCGGCCAAATGAAAGAAAGGCCAACAAAGCAAGTTTCCTCCGCTGATTTCTGCCGGTGGCTCATGGCTCAATCTGCTCACTTCTCCCCGTTTGTTTTCTTCTATTTACATGTTGCTGGCACTATCTAATTTTATCTGGTTGCAATCACAGAGAAGAATTGCGAATTTGGTTTTGGAACCATCAGTAAAATAAGCATTGCTATCATCTGGACTATCTGCTCCCTGTGCTTGGGGCTGAGCTCACACGGCAAGAACTTTCTCTGCACTCAAAAGGGCCTTCTTAACAGGAGAAGCTCTAGGAAACACCAAAGCCTCCCTTGTTTTCTGTCTCAGCTGTGTGTGTGTGTGTGTGTGTGTGTGTGTGTGTATTGAGGAAAGCATTGTAATGGGTGAAGAGTATAGGTTTTAGAATCAAAAGTCCAGTGCTTGGCTCTAGAACATACCTGCTGTTCAAACTTGGGCTTCCTAAACTTAAAGTCACTTCATGTCACAGATGGCGACTGGAGCTCCAACAATCACAACCATATTCCAGGAAGGAACAAGGAAGATGAAGGGTTAAATATTTTATTATTTTTTAAATCTTTTTAAAAATATTTATTTATTTTTGAGAGACAGAGAGAGACAGAGCATGAGTGGGGGAGGGGCAGAGAGAGAGGGAGACACAGAATCGGAAGGAGGCTCCAGGCTCTGAGCTGTCAGCACAGAACCTGATGCAGGGCTCAAACCCACGAACTTCGAAATCATGACCTGAGCCGAGGTTGGACGCTTAACTGACTGAGCCACCCAGGCGCCCCTATTTTATTTTTAAGTAATCTCTTCACCCAAGGTGGGGCTTGAACTCACAACCTCGAGATCAAGAGTTGCATGCCCCACCGACTGAGCCGGCCAGGAGCCCCCCTGGGCAACTTAGAGTATACTCTTACCGTCTCACGTCTGAAATATGGATTTCAGTCTTGAGTATTGCAATTTAAGAACAACCGTTGCAGATGCAAGGTAACTGAGGCACAAATATGATGCTACTGCAATTAGTGAAATAGAGTGGGAGAGTGGGGAGCATCTGGAGGGGGAAGGGGAAGTTATTCCTTATGGATAAATGTTTAGTCAGAATCTGAGGAACGATTTACGACAATGTTACAAAACACATCCTGCGATGAATTTACAGATGTTTACTTTTTCATTTTGGAGACTCAATCCAGGCCTTTCTCTAATACTCTATGGAAGAAGACAGTATTCTAGCCAGGGATTGCTTTGCTCTGTTGCATATTGGGGGAATTATGCAGGAGTTCTCCCACTTGAGAGCAAAGTTCTTTCCATCCGGGCTACGTAAAGTCAGTGCGTTTATTTATAATTATTTTGGGGTGTGTCCTCCATTTTTGGGAGGATCAGCTCTACGCCTGCTGATGGACAAGACACCACAAGAGGACTTGGCTGACATGAAGGTGTGCACCGTTGCAGGCGTGACAGGGGGGTAGGGAGTGAGCCAGAGGGGGTGAGGGCGGACACGACAGAGTTGGCCCCATCCCTCTTCTCAGCCACAGCATCTGAGCAGACTCCCCAGGTGGTACTTCCATCCTGGGTACCGAACATCTACACGTTCTGGAGCTAATTGGGAAGAAGGTGATGTGTTAATCAAGGGAGAGAAAGGTTTTTGAGAATCCCGTGTGATTATCTGAGATTGTGGAGGTTCCCTTTCTCTTGATGCATGGAACGATCCCCCAAAGTAAGGGGCTCAAAACGCCAATCAATGTTCATTGGTCAACATCGGTTCTTGTGTCAGGTGGCCGGGAATGGTTTCACTGAAGTTCTGGTCTGAGGTCTGTCATGGCCTCGTGGCTCGAATGTTGGTTGGTGTGCCAACATCAGAAAGCCCGGCGTGGGCTGGAGGGTTTGCTTCCGGCTGTTTGCAGGAGGCCTCGGTCCCTGACCGTGTGCGCTTTTCCACACATGGGCGGATTGAGTGTCCTCACAACGTAGCCACCAGCTTCCCTCAGAGAACGGCAATGAGGGGGAGAGTGAAGGGCGAAGCCTCAGTGTCATTTGTAAGCCTTGGAAGGCTTACATTTCTGTCATATCCTATGGGTTTCATAGCCCTAGTCAGTGTGGGAAGAGGGCCCATGGGGAGGTGTGTGTGTGTGTGTGTGTGTGTGTGTGTGAATATCTGGGGTCCCTAGAGACCGTCCTGAAGTTAGCTCCCATGAGCCTCTTGCTGCAAACATAATTATGAGAATGATGGATGTCAAAACGGAAAAGAGACTGAGATCAGAACTGCTTGGACCACAGGGGGGCAGTCCACAAAAAAGTCTTTGAGGAGTGATTGGTTAAAGGGAATAAAAACAAGCAGATCATTGTCAAGGTCATCCCCTGCTTTGAGGGAATAGAAAAGAGTTTTCTCTGGTATATGAAAGTCTGGTCCCATCGTATGAACACAGCACATTTAGTTTACCTGTTCATCAGCCATGAAGAAGACAAAGCACTGACTCACACTACAACGTGGATGAACCTGACAACATTATGCTGAGTGAAAGAATCCAGACACAAAAGTCATATACTGGATGATTCCACTTACATAAAATATCCAGAACAGGCAAATCATAGAGACAGAAAGCAGATTGGTGGTTTCCGAGGACTGGAGGGGGAAGGAAATGGGGAGTGGCTGCTGAAGGGTCTCCCTTGGGGTGATGAAAGTGTCCTGAAACTACACAGTGGGCGATGGTAGCACAATACCGTAAGTGTATTTAATGCCCTTGATTATACACTTTAAATGAGTCAAAATAATAAATTTTATACTGTGTTTATTTGACCACAGTAAAAAAATGTATGATCCCTCCGGATGTCAGTTCACTGCCACACAATAATTATAATGATAGTAACAAAATGAAAGTCACTGAACCTGCCACCTGAGTTGACTACCGTTGGCCATGGCAGCCTTCACGGGGCATCTCGTGGTAGCCTCTGCCCGCGTCAGGGTGAATAAACCTTTGCTTTGCTCTCTTCGTGTGGACCACCTCTGTGGTCCTCTCCTGCTGACCCAGCCCCAACTTACTTAGCCGCTTTCAGTCCTGCTGAACTTTAATCATCATGAGTCGTCCATCTATCCCATGGCTGTCCACAGCAGACACTGGGTGGAATTATCTGATCTCTCATCCCAGGGGCTAGCTTCCAACCTGAAGATGTTGAGCTCAGTCTTCTTTGTTTCTCTTTGGGCCCTTGAGAACCTCGTGACCCTTCTGTGGGACCCATGGAGTCCCATAGGAGCCAAGGAAGCTGCGATTGAAACCCGGTGTCCCTCTTAGGTTGATCACACTGCATAGACCTTCCACCTCTGCTAGAGCCATCCCAGTTTATTCAGGACCAAACAATGTGACCTTAATTCCCAAGATTCCCAAACAAGAGGTGAGAGATATAATCCCCCATTTATTCCTTTTCATCCTTCAGCACACGCCCTTGGGATTTTTCGTAGGTTCTCTTCCTCTTTGCAAGACACTCCCCTGTGGTTCTCAAGTGGGGGTGATTTGGCGTCTGTGGGGCATTTGGAGACGTTTTTAGTTGTTGCAACTTGGCTGGCAATGTTCCTGGCACCTAGTGTTTAGAGGCCTGAGATACCGCTAAACATCTTACAATACACGGGACAGTCCCACAGCAAGGAATGATCCAGCCCCAAATATCAATAATGCCACAGTTGAGAAATTCTGCCCTACATCAAAGTCTCTTTCTTCCTGGGGACGCTGAGATTTATGACTTAGCCATAATGGAGGACAGTGCACAGGAAGAGAAACCAGCTTAATGGTACGGGAACAGAAAGCGGAAGCATCATAAAAAAATGAGCTGACGTTTGCTTAGGACTTGCCTCTAGCATTCCCTGTGCTGAATAATAGAAATTATTCTATTTAACCCTTCTGTCACCCTTATGAGGCATGCACTGTTATAGGTCCGTGGAGAAATTGAGGCACAGGGAGCTTGAGCATTTTTCTCGAGCTCACCATCTGTTGAAGGGTGGTACCAGCCTTTAAACCCAGTCAGGGAAATTCTAGAGTCCTCACTATTAAGCGCTCTGTTCCATTGCCCTTGATCACACTTGTCCCGGCACAGGGTCATTGTTGTTGCCCCTGGGGGGACGACATGCTACAGAGAAGCTTTCTCAGGGCCCTCTTCATGTCCCTGTTCCTCAGGCTGTAGATGAAGGGGTTCATCATGGGAGTGACCACGGTGTACAGGACTGAGGCGAACGCCCCTGTCTGGGAGGCACGTGTCCAGGTGGAACTGAGGTAGACCCCCAGGCATGTGCCATAGAACAAGGACACCACTGAGAGGTGAGACCCGCAGGTGGAGAAAGCTTTATACTTTCCCCCCGCTGTTGAGATCCTCAGCACAGAAGAGACAATTCGGGAATAAGAGAAAAGGATCCCAGTGAGAGGAACAAAGCCCATCATGCCTGTCACAATATATAATACAACATTATTGATGAAGGTGTCAGAGCAGGCGAGCTGTAGGACCTCAGGGAGTTCACAGAAATAGTGCGGGATTTCAATTACTGCGCAGAAAGAGAGCCGCAGCGTGGTTAAACTCTCAGGAAGGGCCCCCAAAGTGCTGATGAGCCAGGTCAGGGCGAGTAACTGGGCACAAAGCCGAGGGTTCATGATGACCGTGTAGTGCAGGGGGTGACAGACGGCCACAAAGCGGTCATAGGCCATTGCAGTCAGGAGTAAATTGTCCAAAAGTCCAAAAACCGTGAAGAAATACATCTGCGTGATGCAGCCTGCGTAGGTAATCACTTTGCTCTGCGTCTGGATGTTCAGCAGCATCTTCGGGACGGTGGTGGAGGTGAAGCAGATGTCCGAGAAGGACAGGTTGGCCAGGAAGAAGTACATGGGCGTGTGGAGGTGGGAGTGTGAGATGATGGCCAGGATGATGAGCAGGTTGCCAAAGACAGTGACCAGGTACAAAGACAGGAACAGCCCAAAGAGAACAGACTGAATCTCTGGCTTCTCAGAAAGTCCCAAGAGGAGAAACACTGGAAGCCTTGAGTGGTTTCTTGGCTCCATCTAAAGGAGTGTCTGCTAAGAACACAAGAAGCCTTCAAGACTAAGTCGGTAACCAACAGGCATCTCAGAAACGTAAACACCTTTACCTTGAATCCGATATTGAGGACAGAATTATTTACTCAGGGGTCTCTTCTTTTTTGCTTGTCAGTTTGGGCCTTCCAAAGGCCGCCAAATTCCCCTGCATTGCCACCACCAGCTGGGTAACCTACCCGCGAAAACTAACTTTGCACTCAAAGCTGACCTCAAGTTGTTCAGCTGTACTGACACCTGGTTACCCTGCCTTAGCCCTCTCAGATTTCTTTGCATTAATTCATACTTTACTTTCAAATGTCTTTAGAATAAAAGCATAATTGTTATTATTATTCTAATACAGATTGAAAAGGCTACGGTCCAGGCGTGCCTGAGTGGCTCAGTCGGTTAAGTGTTCAACTCTCGATTTCGGCTCAGGTCATGATCTCGTGGTTCGTGAGTTCAAGCCCCTAGTTGGGCTCTGTGCTGGTGGCACAGAGCCTGCTTGGGATTCTCTCTCCCCATCTGTCCTTCCCCTGCTCACTCAGGTGTGCTTTCTCTCTCTCAAAAATAAATAAACATTAAAAAAAAAGAGGCTAGGATCTGTTTGCGTAATTTACATAAGCTATGGTAATGTCCTGATATTTTTCCACTTGACCATTTAAAATGTATGACGGGCCAATCGTCAAAGAAGAAACTGAGTCATCAGCCAACTTCACCTCCCAGAAAGGATGCCAAATTACTAATTTTGAAATCTCACAAGACCTACTTGCCATAAATAAAAATTATTTGGAAGCATGTGAAAATAAACATCCCAGTGAGTCTTCTGAGACTATTTTAATCATGATACAAAAACCAACAGCCCTCTACAATAGCAGTAAGACAACAAAAAGCACAGATTAATCTCTTCAATTAGTATATTAGGAAAACTCTCAAAGACAATAGCAATAAAATATATTCAGCAATTTATCAAGCAAACCAAATGCCATGACCAGATAGCATTCAACCTTGGAACGCAGTCAGCATTTCATACTGGTGATTTATTGATTGTCATAGAGCAAATGAGTAGGAAAAAATCATCCAAATATAATCATCCTTTTTTTTTTAAATGTTTAGTTATTTCTGAGAGAGAGAGACACCAAGCACAAGTGTGGGAGGGACAGAGAGAGAGGGAGACACAGAATCTGAAGCAGGCTCTGGGTTCCAAGCTGTCAGCACAGAGCCCGATGCGGGGCTCAAACCAATGAACCATGAGATCATGACATGAACTGAAGTCAGACACTCAACCGACTGAGCCACAAGTGCCCCTAGTAGTATCATATTTTAAAAATTATTTTAAGATTATCTTTTAAAAAATATTTTTTTGTACTTATTTTGAGAGAGAGAGAAAGGCAGAGAGAGAGAGAGAGAGAGAGGGAGAGAGAGAGAATCCCAAGCAGGTTCCACACTGTCAGTGCAGATCCTGATGCGGGGGTGGGGCTGGAACTCAAAAACCATGACATCATGACCTCAGCCAAAATCAAGAGTCAGACACTCAAACGACTGAGCCACCCAAGTGGCCCAGGATCATCTTTTTAAATGCTAGAGATACTGCTTGAAAACAGTTCTGAGGAAACTGTAAATAGAATATTCTGAACTGTGGTAAAATGGTTTCCTTGACCATCAGCTAATATCAACCCTGACTGGAAAGTATTTGAGGAATCCCCATGAAGATCATACAGAAGACAAGTGTGCCTGTCACTGCCAGTATGCAGCACTGCTCTGAAGTTTCAAACCAAATAACCAAAGAAGAAAAAGCAAAGACAGGTTCATGTCTTGGGGAAAAGTAAATCGATCACACTTTTCAGAGGATAGAATTGGTTTACACGAAATCAGTTGGAAAACTGTGACAGCTAAGAAGTCATTCTGATAAGGCTGGATTTAAAAACAAACATGTAAGGGGCCCCTGGGTGGCTCAGTCGGTTAAGCTTCCGACTTCGACTCAGGTCATGATCTCGTGGTTTGTGAGCTTGAGCCCCACATTGGGCTCTGTGCTGACAGTTCGGAGCCTGGAGCCTGCTTCGGATTGTGTGTCCCCCTCTCTCTCTGCCCACCCCTGCTTGTGCTTTGTCTTTCAATAATGAATAAACATAACAAAATTAACAAACAAACAAACAAACATGTATCATTTTCTTCTCTAGTTCCAGCGATAAGTAGATACATAAGAGGAAAAATATCCTACTGAACATTGTATAACCAGGGTCTGGCTCATTGAAGGTGCTGGGCATGGGGGGGGGGCGGGAAATGCTACAAATAGTAACTGATTTTTTTTGGGGGGGACTTTTAGGACATATTAGCGATTATATATTTTATATCAAGTACAAATGGAAGTCATTGAAGAGTTTTCGGTAACACAACAGTAACTAACATTTATTAACACTTACAAGGTGCAGGAACCGTGCTAATCTCTTCTGAATGGTCTCGCTTCATCTCTGTAGAAACAGGCAGAGCGAGAAGGTTGCCATTGTTCATGCACCTGGCAGAGACAGCTGAAGGTGGCTGTGGATGCTTGTTGGGTGTATGAGTCTGCGAGGAGCGTGGTCCCTCTGATGTGCAAGTGCCCGTAAGGTGAGCAGGGGGAGACCGGGCACTGTGTACTGTGTTACGGGAAGCCCAACCCTCCCCCACCGCCCTCAGAGAGAGAACTAGGAGGAAGACAGTTCCCAGTGAGGTGGGAGAGGGCCGTGGAAATGCTGGACCAAGCCCGGGATGAAGAACATGCTAATAGAGAGGCAACCGCTATGCCCGAAGCTTCCTTCTTGGTTAGCCAGTTAGACACTTCAACTGTATTGAATCGTTTTGAATGTCTAGACTTTCCCAGTTTCCTTACCCCTGGCTGTGCAGCTGGGGAAACTGCTCCTTCCTCTTACTTCATTTCCCAAGAATGTGCTATGCTGTTCTTCTCACTCAGACGGGGTCACCTACAGGACCTGTTTTGTGAATCTCGTCTTCCCAGGCAGGTGAAGGGTGGAGGTGGCAGGGAAATGGCACTAGGCATGGATCCCTGGACCAGGGAGATGTTTCTAGGAGGCGTGAGGAGGTTTCTTTCTTTCCTCAGATTTGTGGGCTGAAGGTGAGGGGCAAAGTTTATTGAACTCGATGCTGAATTCTCGTAGTTTCCCCTTAAGTAACGTTTTCCATTGTAATCTTAGGGCAGTATAATTGCTAGGAATCTGGGGACTGGAATCAAAAGGGAAAATTTTCAGTCAGTTGTGTCCTCTTGGGGGTATCTCTGATGTCAGAAGAATGTGTCCCCTCCCATCGGGATCATTAAAAACCTTTTTTATTATGGAAAATCCAAACACACAGAGGTAGAAAGAAGAGTCTAATGAACTCCCTTCCACGTGCTCATGTGCTCACTGAGTTCCAACAATTGTTAGCCTGTGGCCTTATTTCATCAGGAACCAGGCCACTCTATTTACCATGAGAGGATTATTTTCAAGCAATTCCCAGATAAAATATAACTTTGCTCATAAATATTCAAGCCACTTCAGCATGTATCTCTTAAAGAAGAGATTAAAAAGAACAAACAAATAGGGGTTTCTGGCTGGCTTAGTCGGCAGGCACTGTGATTCTTGATCTCGGGGTTGTAAGTTCGAGCCCCATATTGGGTTTAGAGATTACTTAAAAATAAAATCTTTTTTAAAAATTTTTTTAACGTTTTATTTATTTTTGAGACAGAGAGAGACAGAGCATGAACGGGGGAGGGGCAGAGAGAGGGAGACACAAAATCGGAAGCAGGCTCCAGGCTCTGAGCCATCAGCCCAGAGCCCGACGCGGGGCTCGAACTCATGGACCGCGAGATCGTGACCTGAGCTGAAGTCGGACGCTCAACCGACTGAGCCACCCAGGCGCCCCTTAAAAATAAAATCTTAAAGGCAAACAAAAATCAAATAACCCTTCACTATCCAGACCTACTTAGTTCTTGAATTTTCAACATTTATTTATTTTTTGGGACAGAGAGAGACAGAGCATGAACGGGGGAGGGGCAGAGAGAGAGGGAGACACAGAATCGGAAACAGGCTCCAGGCTCTGAGCCATCAGCCCAGAGCCCGACGCGGGGCTCGAACTCACGGACCGCGAGATCGTGACCTGGCTGAAGTCGGACGCTTAACCGACTGCGCCACCCAGGCGCCCCTAGTTCTTGAATTTTCAATGGCAGGAACAATTGGATTTCAGGTACCAAGGTGTCCATGTAGTTATTTTGATTGTTATTCTGATCATCATTCTTATTCAGTTGTAATAAAAAAATGTGTGGAGACTAGAATAGAAGAAATACAGTTACATTTAAGACCAATTGGAATTTTTTACTTTAAAACTTTTTTTTTACGTTTATTTATTTTTTTTGAGACAGAGAGAGACAGAGCATGAATGGGGGAGGGCCAGAGCGAGAGGGAGACACAGAATCTGAAACAGGCCCCAGGCTCCGAGCTGTCAGTACAGAGCCTGACGTGGGGCTCGAACTCATGGACCCTGAGATCGTGACCTGAGCCGAAGTTGGGTGCTCAACTGACTGGGCCACCCAGGCGCCGCTAGGCCAATTGGGATTTAAATAAAAATTTAACAATATACTCTTTAAATATATTTTTAAAAAGCATACAGTAAAACCTTGGTTTGCGAGCCTAATTGGTTCTGGAACCATGCTTGTAATCCAAAGCACTTGTATTTCAAAGTGAATTTCAAGAACCATTGGCTCAGTTGTGATCATGTGACATTCAGCATCATGTACTACTACTCATATTGCAAGACATCGCTTGTTTATCAAGTTAAAAAAATTTTTTTTTTAATTTTTTTTCAACTTTTTTTAATTTTTTATTTTTGGGACAGAGAGAGACAGAGCATGAACGGGGGAGGGGCAGAGAGAGAGGGAGACACAGAATCGGAAACAGGCTCCAGGCTCCGAGCCGTCAGCCCAGAGCCTGACGCGGGGCTCGAACTCACGGACCGCGAGATCGTGACCTGGCTGAAGTCGGCCGCTTAACCGACTGAGCCACCCAGGCGCCCCTCAAGTTAAAAATTTTTTTTTTTAACGTTTATTTTTGAGACAGAGAGAGACAGAGCATGAGCAGGGGAGGGTCAGAGAGAGAGGGAGACACAGAATCTGAAACGGGCTCCAGGCTCTGAGCTGTCAGCGCAGAGCCCGACGCGGGGCTCAAACTCACCGACCGTGAGATCGTGACCTGAGCTGAAGTCGGCCGCTTAACCGACTGAGCCACCCAGGCGCCCCTCAAGTTAAAAATTTTTAAAAGTGTTTGCTTGTCTTGCGGAACACTCACAGAATGAGTTACTCACAATCCAAAGTTTTACTGCATTTCCAGTGCCTCCAGTTTCTAATTTTATTTGTGAATTTTAAAATTCCATATACAAGTTATCTGGAGATACAGACTTAAAAAATGCTCTAGATTTCTATGTTATAACAATCAAAATTCTCTGTATATTCTTCCAGATTTATAGATGTATATTTTGCCCATGTAAAGGGCTCTGTGTTTGACCTATTCTTCTCCTTTAAAACATTATTTTAAGTTTTCATAAGAAGTCCATAATAAGGGGTGCCTGGGTGGCTTAGTTGGTTGAGGATCTGACTTTTTTTTAAATGTTTTATTTAGTTTTGAGGGAGACAGAGAAAGAGAGAGAGAGAGAGACAGAGACAGAGAGAGACAGAGACAGAGAGAGACAGAGAGAATGAGCAGGGAAGGGGCAAAGAGAGAGGGAGACACAGAATCTGAAGTAGGCTCCAGGCTCTGATTTGTCAGCACAGAGCCCGACGCGGGGCTCGAACTCATGGACCGCGAGATCGTGACCTGGCTGAAGTCGGACGCTTAACCGACTGTGCCACCCAGGCGCCCCTGTTTTTATTTATTTTTGAGAGAGAGAGAGAGAGAGAGAGAGAGAGAGAGAGAGAGAGACAGAGCACGAGCAGGGGAGGGGCAGAGAGAGAGGGAGACGCAGAATCTGAAGTAGGCTCCAGGCTCTGATTTGTCAGCACAGAGCCCGACACAGGGCCTGAACTCACGGACCATGAGATCATGACCTGAGCCCAAGTCAGACCCTAAGTGACTGAGCCACCCAGGCGCCTCTAGCATCTGACTCTTGATCTCAGCTCAGGTCTTTATCTCAGGGTCGTGACTTCAAGCCCCGTGTTGGGCTCCGTGCTGGGCATGAAGCCTCCTTAAAAAAAATACTCATAATAAAATTTACCATCTCATCCATTTTTTTTTTTGTTGTTTGTTGTTAGAGAGAGAAAAAGCACTGGTGAGGAGGGGAGAGGGGCACAGAGAGACAGAATCTTAAGCAGGTTTCATGCTCAGCGCGGAGCCTGATGCAGGGCTTGATCACACGACCCTGGGATCATGACCTGAGCCAAAATCAAGAGTCCAAAGGTCAACTGACTGGGCCACCCAGGCACCTCCATCTCATCCATTTTTTTTTTTTTAAATTTTTTTCAACGTTTATTTATTTTTGGGACAGAGAGAGACAGAGCATGAACGGGGGAGGGGCAGAGAGAGAGGGAGACACAGAATCGGAAACAGGCTCCAGGCTCTGAGCCATCAGCCCAGAGCCCGACGCGGGGCTCGAACTCACGGACCGCGAGATCGTGACCTGGCTGAAGTCGGGACGCTTAACCGACTGCGCCACCCAGGCGCCCCTCTCATCCATTTTTAAGTGCACATTTCTGTGGTAGTAAGTAATTCACATTATTGTGCAACTATCAGCAATATCCACCCACAGAACAGTTTTGTCGTGCAAAACTGAAATGCTGTCCCCGTTGAAAAAGACCTCCTCTCCCCTCTGCCCATAGCCCCTGGTAATCACGATTCTGCCTTCAGTCTCTATGAGTTTGACTGCTCTAGTTATCTCATATAAATGGAATAATGCAGTATTTTTGTTCAGGTTCTCTGACCGTTTTTAATCAGATTTTTTTTTTTTTTTGGTGTTGTGTTGTATAAGTCCTTTATATATTTTGGATGTTAACCCCTTAACAGATATGTCACTCGTAAACATTTTCCATCATTCAGTAGGTTGTCTTTTTGTAATAGTGATGTTATTGGGACAGATAACTACACTTGTGGTGAATGTAGCATAACGTATAAATTTGTCAAATCACTAAGATGTACACCTGAAATTAATGCCAACTATACCCAAATTAAAACAAACAAAAAACAACAACAAAAAAACAAGTCCACTACCAAAAAAACACAGTATTTTTTGTGACTACCTTATTTCACTTAGTATAATATCCTGAAGTTTATCCATGTTATAGCAAGTACAAGAATTTCCTTCCTTTTAAGGTGGAATGATATTTTACTGTATGTATGCATCACATTTTGCTTATCCAGTCATCCATCGAAGAATGTTTGGGTTGCTTTCATGTTTTGGCTATTGTAAATAGCGTCACTATAAACACGGATGGGCAAATATCCCTTGGAGACCCTAATTTTAATTCCTCAGGGGATTCCGATTTCAACCACCCTATATCTTTCAATCTCTTCAGCTGTGAGTTAAATCTTTTTAGTAGAATATTTTATTTTTATTAGAAGGTCTCTGAGTTGTCTTGTCTGAACATGTGAAAATACAAACTAAGCTACTATAAGAATTTTCCCTATGATGTTAACATCCAGGTAGAAACAGTCTATGCCTGAAGGGAGTATTTAGGAAGTTCCCACTTTATTCTTAAAAAAATTTTTTTAAAAAATGTTTATTTATTTTTGAGAGAGCTAGAGACAGAATGCGAGTGGGTTAGGGGCAGAGAGAGGGAGACACAGAATCCAAAGCAGGCTCCAGGCTTCGAGCTGTCAGCACAGAGCCTGACGCGGGGCTCGAACTCATGAGCTGTGAGTTCATGACCTGAGCCGAAGTCGGACGCTCAACCGACTGAGCCACCCAGGCGCCCCTCCCACTTTATTCTTTAACAAAATTTTATGGAGATATACCTAACATAAAACATGGTATAAGTTTAAGGTGTCAATGAGTTGATTACAATATGATTTCCACTGCAGCATTAGCTAATACCTCTAACTTGTTACATGATTATCACTACATTTTTGTGGTAAGAACATTAAGATCTAGTCTCTTAGAACCTTTGAAGTTTATAATACAATATTGTTGACTATAATCCATATGCTGTGCATCAGACCTCCAGAACTTATTCATCTTCCAGTTGCAAATTTGTACCCTTCAACAATATCTCCCCAACTTCTCCACCCTCCAGCCCCTGGTAACCACCGTTCCACTCTCTGTTTCTATGAGTTCAGCTTTTTTTTTTTTTAGATTCCAAGGAGAAATGAAATCATACAGTATTTGTCTTTTTCTGTCTAACTTATTTTATTCAGCATAATGTCCCCAAGGTCCATCCTTTGTTGCAGATGGTTGGATTGCTTTAGTTATCAGGGCTAAATAATATCCTACTGAACATATATACCATATCTTCTTTATCCATTCATCCATTGACACTGGGTTGTTTCCATATCTTGGTTACTGTGAATAATGTTGCAATAAATAAGCATGAGAGTGAGGATATCTTTTTCATAACCTGTTTTCATTTCCTTTGGATATGTACCCTGAGGCAGGATTATAGGATCATATGGTAGTTCTAGTTTTAATATTTTTTAGGAACCTCCATACTGTCTTCCTTAGTGCCTGAACCAATTTATATTTCTACCAACAGTACATAAGGGTTCCCTTTTCTCACATCCTCACTAGTACTTGGTATCTCTTGTCTTTTTGATGATGGTGATCCAAATAGGTATGAAGTGCTATCTCATTGTGGCTTTTTGATATGCATTTCCCTGGCGATTAATGACGTTGAGCATCCTTTCATGTACCTATTGGCCATTTGGATGTTTTTTTTTTTTTTTTGGAAAAATGTCTATTCAGTTCCTGTGTGCATTTCCAAATCAGATTGTTTCCTTTCTTTCTTTCTTTCTTTCTTTCTTTCTTTCTTTCTTTCTTTCTTTCTTTCTTTCTTTCTTTCTTTCTTTTTTTTTTTTTTTTGTTATTGAGTTGTATGGACCACAGCCCTGATACTCAAAGAGTGGCCATGGAACCAGGACCTATGGCATCAACAACGGGAAGCTAGATAAATGCGGAATTTCTGGGCTCATATTAGCCCTGCCCAAGCAGAATCTGCATTTGGGGAAGATAACCAAATGATTCCCATACGTACAAAATTCGGAGAGGTGCTGGTCTAGTGTTGTGTTTCTCCACCTTCTCACTGTTGACATTTGTGGTGGATAATTCTTTGTGATGAAGGTTGTCCTGGGAACAGTAGATGCTGTGCAGCATTCCTAGCCTCAACTGACAAGGAGGGCAATTGCACCTGCCCAGTTCTCACAACCAAACACTTCACTAGATCCTTCCAAGTATCCTGGGAGGCAAAATCCCCCCTAGATGAGAATGACCAGGCTAGAGCAAGAGGCCTGTAAACACGTTGAAGGAGTTCCGATCAAAGCCCATCCCTTTGGGTTCACAACAGTTCACAATGTTGGGTAGACCATTCCACCCTTCTGAGCCCCATTCTGCAAATGTGCAATGAGACTCATAAGACTACTCACCCCGGCAAATGGACTTTTATAAAAAATTAAATGAGACAATTCACAGAAGGTACTAATCTCAAGGCAATGTGCATAAAAGATTCAAATATATATATTTTTAAGTTAAAGATTTTCTTATTGTGCTAAAATACATGTAACAGGATTTACCATTTTAACCATTTTTTTCTATTCACTGTCTATATTTTTATTATTTTATTTTTAATGTTATTCCAGTATAGTTAATGTACAGCATTACATTAGATTCAGGTGTACAATACAGTGATTCAACAATTCCGTGCATCCCCCAGTGCTCACCATGACAAGTGCCCTCCTCAGTCCCCGTCACCTATTTCACCCCCATCTTAACCACTTATTTTTATATTTTGACATTTATTTATTTTTTTGAGACAGAGACAGAGCACAAGCGGGGGAGGAACAGAGTGAGAGGGAGACACAGGATCTGAAGCAGGCTCCAGGCTCTGAGCTGTCAGCACAGAGCCTGACGCGGGGCTCGAACCACAGACCGTGAGATCATGACCTGAGCCAAAGTCGGACGCTTAACCGACTGAGCCACCCAGGCGCCCCCCAATCTTAACCATTTTTAAGTGCACAGCTCGGCGGTATTAAATACATTCATGTTGTTGGGCAGCCATCCCCACCATCCATTCCAGAACTCTTTTCATCTTTGAAACTGAAACTCTATATGTAACTATATACCTTTTAGTTACAAAATGTATTATAAATTAAAACTGAATGACAGGTCTGAATTTCTGTCAAAGCATTGAACTCTTAACTGTTTTGGCAAGTGTTATGAAAGCCCAAGACAGTAGTACTTGTGGTTCTATGTCAAAGGAACACAGTTCTTCACCTTGTTGAAAGAGGTAATAGTAATCCTCTGGGGGTATCAGTGCTGTGTCCCATCACGAATCAATATTTGGGAGACGCAAGGAACCTAGTAAAGAAAACCTCTTTATTCTTAGATTTGGAGAAAACTTCAACTCAGGGTTGGGGTAAGGTACTAGGAGGTTAGATCCCTGGGAGACATGTGAGTTCAGGGAAGAATAATAACCAGATTCACCTGACTTGTAAGCTGGTCTCCTGGGAACAGGGAAACTACAGGGAAAAAATTCCTATCCGTGCAGAGCAATGTCCCATTGGGGATGATGCCTCAGGGATGGGAGTAAAAAATCTCTCTTCTGCTGTTGTCCCTCAACATGTGCAACCTTGGGCTGAATGAACACGGTTATTTCTATTGGAGTCCTAAGTGTGGCTAAGAGACTCCTGCTGTATTGTTTGAGAACAGAGCTTCAGTCTCCACCATCAACTATTGAGGGAGGAATTTGGACTTTCCCACAGAGACCTTGCTCCCAGAGACCCCCATGAAGGTGAGTCCAAAAACCCAGTAGGTACTGCAGGAAAGGGCCAGAGAGAATAGAAGGATGAGAACATTTACCTGAAGCTACTTGAGAGCCAACGCAACCTAACCCAGCACTGGGACATCACTGTGGTTGTTGGCTTGCTTGATTCACTAATTAATGTATTTATTTATGATCCAAAAAAGAAAGGAAACATTGAAATCGGCAATGTGGGGAGATGGTTGAGAATTAACTAGTGGCAATGGAAGAGTGGTAATGGGTGGAATAAGATGGTCCCAGTAGAAGTGGAACACAAGTCCAAGAATCTTTGCATTTAAGGGGAATAGAGAAATAGGGCATTAGCTACGAGGGATATGCAGTAAGCCAGGGAAAATTTGAGTATGTGTCCATATTGATGAGAAAGATCCAGACCAATGGATCATGAGACATACATTTCATGGTGTCCTTTTTCATGTTGCATATTCTAATCAATTGAAAAAAAATTTAAGGGGCGCCTGGGTGGCTCAGTCAGTTAAGCGTCTGACTTCACCTCAGGCTATGATCTCATGGTTTGTGGGTTCGAGCCCCGTGTCAGGCTCTGTGCTGATAGCTCGGAGCCTGGAGCCTGCTTTGGATTCTGTGTCTCCCTCTTTCTCCACCCCTCCTTTGTTCACACTCTGTCTCTCCCACTCTCTCAAAATAAATAAGCATTTAAAAAAAATTAATAGGTGAAAAAGGAAATACTAAAAAAAAAGCTCTACATTGCGATTACTTCCTTACTGGTGAGGGTGAGTATATTTGTGGGTTTTGTAAACATTGGCTTTCTCTATTGAAAATTGTCTGGGCCAGGGGTGCCTGGGTGGCTCAGTCGGTTGAGCATCCAACTTTGGCCTGGGTCATGATCTCACGGTTTGAGTTTGAGCTCCGCGTGGGACTCTGTGCTGGAGGCTTGGAGCCTGGAGCCTTCTTCGGACTCTGTGTCTCCCTGTCTCTCTGCTCCTCTCCTGTTCATGCTCTGTCTCTCTCTCTCTCAAAAATAAACATAAAAAAAAACAAAGAAAATTGTCTGGGCCAGTTCTGTGCTTTTGTTTGGTGGGTTTGGAGTGTTTATATTCCTGTTTTTGACTGCATTTTTTTCAAATATAAGAATTGAGTTTCCCCACCAGCTTCATGGTTTGATGTTCGGTTCTTTGTGTATATTTTCTTCCCACCTTTTACTATTTTAAGTGTAGAGAGTTCTTCTGCATCGTTTGAATTAATAAGTCACTTTTTATACATATTTCCAACCAGTCTCCACATTTCTGTTATTCCTTATTGTACCTTTTGGGCTTTTGTAATTAGATCTATTTCTCAAAGTCACATCACCTTCAACCATGGTTTGGAAGGCATTCTTCTTTGTCATTTGACTAAAGTTCCTCTTTTTTTCTTTCACAAATATGAATTAATATATATATCTGTATATAAGATAAAATCATAATTTTAAATAATGCTTCATACCCACTTAAAAAAAATTTTTTTTTAACGTTTATTTATTTTTGAGACAGAGAGAGACAGAGCATGAACAGGGGAGGGGCAGAGAGAGAGGGAGACACAGAATCTGAAACAGGCTCTAGGCTCTGAGCTGTCAGCACAGAGCCTGACGCGGGGCTCGAACTCACGGACCGTGAGATCGTGACCTGGCTGAAGTCGGACGCTTAACCGACTGCGCCACCCAGGCGCCCCTAAAAAAGGCTTTTTGTTGTATTTGTTATATTCTTTTATTTCCAGGTTTTTGTTATTTATTTATTTATTTATTTATTTGGAGAGGGGGAGGGGCAGAGAGAGAGGGAGAAAGAGAGAGAGAGAGAGAGAGAGAGAGAGACAGAGAGAGAGAGAGAGAGAGAGAGAGAGAGAGAGAATCCCAAGCAGGCTCTGTGCTGTCAGCATGGAACCTGACTTGGGGCTCGAACTCACAAACCATGAGATCACGACCTGAGCTGAGATGAAGAGTTGTATGTTTGACTGAGCCACCCAGATGCCCTCCCCCAAGTTTTTATGTTGTTTAAAAGTAATCTCTATGCCCAATGTGGGGCTCGAACTCCTAAGCCCAAGATCAAGAGTTTCATGCTCTACTGACTGAGCCAGCCAGGTGCCCTTATTTCCAAGTATTTAGCACCTTAATCTTGAATTACTGATCCACAAGATGTCACTACATTAATATTATTTTATACCTCTCTATAGTTTTAGACTGTCAGGGTGTTTCGTACAGTTGTGTGAAGGAGGTCCATGGCTAACCTATTATCACCCTCCCTGCTAGGCTTTGTTCCGTAAGCTCTGAGTTTCTTTTGAAACTTAAACTTCTATATTATGCACACATAAATATTCACACACTTTTATACAAATTCATGAACAGAATCTTACGCACATTGTAAATGGCCTTTAGGGTCTGGTGCTGTCTTTTTCTAAATAGCTTGTCTACTTTAAATAGCTTGTCTCCCTCAACTTTACAGACTTGCCTCCATCAGCTAGTATAATGCTAATTCATTATTTCAGGGATTGCCTAATATTTCAGGGTGTGTCCGTGTCATTCATGCTTTTCAGGACTTTTCATATTCTTTTTCATTAAATTGCCATTATATAAATTTTACAAAAATATTTTGAGTTTGAGTTAAAATGCTGGTTCTCCACTGGGGGCAATTCTGTCCTCCAGGGGACATTGAGCAATGTCCAGAGACATTTTAGGCTGTCAGACTGGGGAGGTGTCACTAGAGACCAGAGATGCTGTAAACATCCTACAATGCCCAGGACAAACTCCACCAGAGAATGATCTGGGCCAGAACGTCAACAGTGCTGAGATCAAGAAATCCTGAGTTAAATAACACATATCTATATTTTTAATACTTAGAGCTGTCTTCAGATAATTTATCTCAAATGTTACAGCACGTCACATTTCCGCTATGAAAATTAAAGAGTACTGTGTTGCTGCCTGTTTAACATTTCCAATCCCAACTGGTTTGGCAACAGTCCCAATCCCAACTGGTGTGGCAGCTCTTTAATTTTTTGACAGGAAGATTTAACTTTTTTGACAGGAAGATGGATGTGGAAGAGATTTCTTGTTTTTGTCGTAAACTGTCAGTGAGTTTGAACAAAATTCATATACTTGGTGGCCATTTTGATTTGCCCATTGTAATTATATGCCCACATATTATATGCTCATTTGCTATGGCTGTCAGCATTTCAAATTATTTTTACAGTTTATTTTTCTCTGTTGAATTATATGGAGATAATTTGGCCATAAAAGTGTTTTAAATTCTCTTAGTTAATGTATAACTTCTTCTTTCTCAGTTTCTTACCTGAATGAAGACAGTTTTGTGGTAGATTTTATTTTTTTTAGTTCATTATATTTTGGGATTTTTTTTTTTTTGGTAGTTTAAAGGATGTTGGGTGATTTTTGTATTTTTTAAAATTGATTTTTTAATTTCAGTATAATTTACATGCATTGTTATATTAGTTTCAGGTGTACAATATAGTGCTGCAACAATTGTATACATTACTCAGTGCTCATCATGATGAATGTACTCTTAATCCCCTTCCCCTATTTTACCCATCCTCCCACCCACCTCCCCTCTGGAAACCATCACTTTTTTTTCTATAGTTAAAAGTCTGTTTTTCCTTTGTTCATTTGTTCTGTTTGTTAAATTCCATCGATGAGTAAAATCATATGGTATTTGTCTTTCTCTGACTGACTTATTTCACTTAACATTATACTCTCTGGGTCCATGCATGGTGTTACCAATGGCAAGATCTCATTTGTACCTCTTAATACCCTGTATCTACCCCCGCTCCCACCCCACCTACCCTCTGGCAAGTACCAGTTTGTTTTCTGTATTTAAGTATCTGTCTGTCTGTTCTTGTTTTTACATTATACCTATAAGTGAGATCATATGATATTTGTCTTTGTCTAACTTGTTTCACTTAGTGTAGCATCCTCTAGATTCACTTATGTTGTTGCATATGGAAAGGTCTCATTCTTTTTATGGCTGAGTGATATTTCATTATATATATACACACAATATATATATCACCAATATATACTTTATCTATTTAGATATATACCAATATATATACACAAATATATACCAATATATACTTCATCTACTTAGATATATACCGATATATATATTAATAGATACACACACACACGTATATATATACACACACACTAATATATACTTTATCTACTTAGATATATACCAATATATATTTTATCTACTTAGCTATATACTAATCTATGTTAGCCATTCATGTATCAGTGGACACATGAGTTGCTTTCATATCTTGGCTATTATAAAAAATGCTGCAGTAAACATGGGGTGCACATATATTTTCAAATTAATGTTTTTGTTTTCTTTGGGTAAATACTCAGTAATGGAATTACTTGATCATGTAGTATTTCTATTTTTAATTTTTTGAGGAGCCTCCATACTGTTTACCACAGTGGCCGCACCAGTTTGCATTCCCACCAATGTGGATGAGTGTTCCCTCTTCTCCACATCCTCACCAACATTTGTGTCTTGTCTCATTATACTAGCCATTCTGACTGGTGTGAGGTGACAGTCTTCTTCTTTTGGAGGTCACATAAAGGGAATTGTTTTATTTCCTTTTCAGATCATTCATTCTTCATATGTAAAAATGCAACTGATTTTTTCCGGGTTGGCTTTGTATCCAGTTACTTGGCTGAATTAATTTATTGGTGATACAATTTTTTTGGTGGCATCTTCAGGATTTTCTACATATACGATCACATCATCTACATACAAAAATTTATTTCTTACTTTACAGTTTGGATACCTCTTCTTTCTTTAATTACTCTGGCTAGAACTTCCAGTGTTATGTTGAGTAGAAGTTGTGAAAGCGGGCATCCTTCCCTTGTTTCAGATGATACAGGAAAATGTTCACTGTATCACCTTTGAGTATCATGTTTGCTGTGGGGTTTTCACAAATGGCTTTATGTTGAGATAGTTTCCTTTTTTTCCCCTAGATATTAATATTCTTGTCTAGTTCCATCCACAAGTATAAAAATTAATTTCTTGAGTGCAGAAATGTACCAGCCAGGTTAGTATCAGCCAGGTTAGTAATGCATGGTTGTGTCATCCTCTTTTTCTCTTATTTTGATAGTCACATCGACTACATGGAACTAGGCAATGATACACGAAATTCAGAATTTCTTCTTCTGGGATTTTCAGAGGAACCAGAGTTGCAACCCTTCCTCTTTGGGCTGTTCCTGTCCATGTACTTGGTCACCATACTTGGGAATCTGCTCATCATCCTGGCTGTAAACTCTGACTCCCACCTCCACACGCCCATGTACTTCTTCCTTGCCAACCTGTCCTTTGTAGACATCTGTGTCACTTCCACCACCGTCCCGAAGATGCTGGTGAATATACACACACAGAGAAAAATAATAACTTACGAAAGCTGCATCATGCAGATGTACTTTTTCATACTCTTTGTAGGTTTAGACAACTTCCTCTTGACTGTGATGGCTTATGACCGCTTTGTGGCCATCTGTCACCCCCTGCACTACACGGTCATCATGAACCCCCGGCTCTGTGGACTGCTGGTTCTGGTGTCCTGGATCATGAACATCCTGCATTCCTTGTTAGAAACCTTAATGGTGTTGCAGCTGTCCTTCTGTACACACGTGTATATCCCCCACTTTTTCTGTGAAGTCAATCAGATGATCCAACTTGCCTGTTCTGACACCTTTCTTAATAACTTGGTGGTATATTTTGCAGCTGTGCTGTTGGGTGGTGCTCCCCTGGCTGGGATCCTGTACTCTTATTCTAAGATAGTTTCCTCCATACGTGGGATCTCATCAGCTCTGGGCAGGTATAAGGCATTTTCCACCTGTACATCTCACCTCTCGGTTGTCTCCTTATTTTATTGTACCAGCCTAGGAGTGCACCTCAGCTCTACTGCTACCCAGAGCTCACTCTCAAGTGCCACAGCCTCGGTGATGTACGCGGTGGTCACGCCCATGCTGAACCCCTTCATCTACAGCCTGAGGAACAGAGACATAAAGGAGGCTCTAAATTTACTTTTCAGAGGGAAGTCATAAAAGGGCCATTTTCCCAGAAGTACCTGTGATTGCTGGCTCAAAGCTTAACAGCCAGAGATTGTGATCCTTTAATCGGATCATGGAAGAACTTAATCCTTCTATTCATATCCTGGAATTTCAATTTTTCTAAAGTTCAACTGCTTTATTGAATTTAAACAAGTCCTTTTGTTTAACATCCTGCTCCTTCTGATAGCTAACAATTTTTCCTTTCTGGTTTTCTTAATTTCCTAATTTAGTCCCAGCCTTGAATCAGGAGAAATTTGGAGATTCCCATTTGCCTCATATAGTGACGAACTGTACTAGTTTTATGGAATAAACTACATTTGGCAACTGAGGCCCTTTATATAATTTTATGGTAGAGAAATTCTGAGACCACAGTTTTTTCACTCTGTGTCTGCCATTCCTTTCTACCTTACCGCCTTAAATGCTCCTCCTGGTAATGTAGACTTTAACATACTAGTTTGTTTTGTCACTAGTTTGTTTTGTCATCCTTAGGATCCTGTTCTCTCTCTTATCAGCTCAGCATCCACAGTACCCCTGATATAGAATAGTAAGGCAAAAATTGATTATGAAAAACATGTTCCACATGTAATCTACAAAGACATGAATTTGAATAAACCGAGTGACTTGACTTGGGTTTAGTGTCAGAGAAGACCTGAAATATGATAAAGTAAAATTTTGAGTCACGTCATATTTCGTGGTGGAAAATATGTTTTCGATGATGTACATCTACTCATTGAAGTGTGGGATATTTGGTGTCCATATTTAAAGTGTTTTATTCACTGGAGTGAAGATTTTAGTGGCAGATTTTATATTATTTAATTGGATGATGATATTATTTCTTCCATTGCCCTCACCTTAATATCTCATCTTTAAAAATTCTGTCATAAAATTATAGTGTGAGTGAGTGAACAATACGTGCATTTACACTGCCATTAATTTATTTACCTTTTTTATGCTCTAAACTCTTTTCAATCCTCATGATCAAAGGATTACTCAGACAAGAACTTGAATTCCTGCCCAGTAATGCTCTGGGAATTGAGATTTGTGACAGAAAGTCCCGCAAGTTATCCCTGCAAAAACAGACAGGTCTTTCCAATCTCTACCAGTTACCTGGAAAAGAACCTGAGTGGTGGTCACTTTTTAGTACACTTATCTGAAATAAATGTGAATAACCAGGTCATTATGAATGCTTCCTTTGAATATCAGAACAAATGTCAAACATAAGAAGCAGCAGGTTATTAATATTCTCAGCTCTGTTTACTTTGATTATTGTATCAATAAGCTATTGCTGCATAACAAGCTATGACAAACCTATATGATTTAAGATAATGCTTTAAAATTTTTTTAAACTTATATGTTAGTTAGTTAAAAGGTTGTGCACTCTTGGTTTCAGAGGTAGAATTCAGTGATTTATCACTTATGTACAACACCCAATACTCATCACAAATGCTCTCCTTAACCCATCACCCATCTAGCCCATACCCCCCCCCCCCCGCCCCCTTCCTTCATCAACCCTCTGTTTGTTCTCTATCATAAGAGTCTTGCTTGGTTTGTTTCCTTTATTCTCTCCACCCCCCCACCCCCGCATTATGTTCATCTGTTTTGTTTCTTAAATTCCACATATGAGTGAAATCAAATGATATTTCTCTTTCTCTGACTTATTTCAGTCAGCATAATACATTCTAGCTCCATCCATCACATGGGGGTCTGTGTTGGGGAAGTCTTTTGGTCTCTGTTGGTCTCCTCATGAGGTGGTGGTCAGCTGTGGGTCAGCTGGAGGAGCTCTGTTAATCTTGGCTGCATTCCCACATCTGGGAGCTTGCTGGTGATAAGCTAGGCTAGGTTGACCATCCTTAGAGCAACAGGGCTCTGCTCCACGTGATTTCTCTTCTTACAGCAGGCTAGCTTGGACTTGTTTCCATGGCAGAGACAGGGTTCCAAAAGCGCAGCAGAAACACACCAAGGACCCTTGAGGCACACTGTCATTTTCACCATACACTCTTAGCCAAGGCAAATAAAGTACTGAATTCAGTCCAGATTCGAAAGTGGAGAAATCGGCTCCACCTCTCAATGGGAGGAGCTTCGCAGTCACATTGCAAAGTACATGGATACAGAGATAAGTGGTGAATTGGGGCCATCTCTGCAAAAGGTCTGCCACATGTGTAATTTTCAGTTCAGTAAAGTTTTATTGGTACAGGACATAAAATCATCATACAGAACAATATAGCTCAGTATAACATAGTGATTCAACAATTCTATACGTAACTTGGTGCTCATCTCAGTGAAGGCGCTCTTAAGGGTTGAGTCTGCAGGATTTTCTATATTCAATTTGTATCATACGTAAATAAAGACAATTTTACGTTATTTAGATAATCCCATTTGATCATGAAATACAATCCTTTCAATGTGCTGTTTGATTCAGCTTTCTAATATTTTTTGAAAAATTTTGTGTCTGTGTTCATCAGGGATATCGGTCTATAGTTTTCTTTACTTTTTTTTTTTTTTTTTTTGTACTGACCTTTTCAGGACTTGGTGTCAGGGTCATGCTGACTTTGGAAAATAAGGTTGAGAATGTGCCCTCCTCTCTAAGTTTCTAGAAGGGTTTGAGAAGAATAGTAATTCATTCTTCTTTACATAATTAGTAGAACTCACCTATGAAGCTCTCTGGTCCTGGGCTTTTCTTTGCTGGGAGATTTTTGATGACAGATTTAATACCCTTACTCATTTTTGATCTGTTCATATTTCCCATTTCCTCCTGATTTAGTGGTAGTGTGGTATGTTTGGTGGTGGTAGTGTGTATGTTTCTAGGGATTTATCTATTTCTTCTAGGTTGTCCAATTTGTCGGAGTGAGATTGTTCATTGTGGTCTCCTAGGATTCTTCCATATTCTATGGTATTGATTATAAGGCTTCACCTTTTGCTGCTGATTTTATTTATTTGAGTCTTCTCCATGTCCGTTTTTTTTTTTTCTGGTCTAACTAAAGGCATGTCAATTTTGCTTAGATTTTCAAAAAATTGGTTCTTCACTTTGTTAGTCTTTTCTCTTGGTTTTCTGGTCTATATATTATTTGTGTATGCTCTGATATTTGTTATTTCTCTTCCTCTGCTGCTTTGGAATTAGTTGGTGCTTTGTTTTCTAGGTCTTTGAATCATAAAGTTAGGTTATTTACTTAAGATCTTTTTATTTGTCTTAATGTAGGCATTTATTGTTATAAACTTCTCTCTTAGAGCTGCTTTTGCAACATCCCATAAGTTTTGATGTGCTGTATTTCCATTTTCATTTGATTCAAGATTTTTAAATTTCTTTTTTGATTTCTTCTTTCATCCACCAGCCATACGTGAGTGTGTGGTTTAATTCCCACACACTGGCGAACATCTCATATATCTGTACTTTTGCACTCACTGCAGCATTATTCACAATAACCAAGACATGGAAACAGCGTGGCATCCATCGACATATGAATTAAGAATGACGGCATATCTATACAATGGAATTCAGCAATAAAAAAGGAAGGCATCCTTTCCTTTGTCCAAATATGGACGGAACCCAAGGTAATTATGCTAACTGAAATAAAGACAAATACTGTATAATCTCACTTATATATGAAATATAAAAGTTTGAACCATAGAATCAGATAGTAGGTTCATGTTTGCCAGTGGCTGGCATTGGGGGAAAGGAGAAGATGCTAATGAAAGCCTATCGCCCCTCAGATATGAGATAAATAAGTTCTGGGGACTTAATGTACAATATGGTCATTATGCTTAACTCTGTTATGTTGTATACTTGAATGTTGCTAACAGAGTACATAGTAAATGTTCTTGCAACAAAAGGAAATGGTCACCATGTGAAGTGATGGATGCATTCACTAAGCTATTGTGATGATCACTTCACAACAGATATGTATATGAAATCACCAGGCTGTATGCTGAAACTTCTGCAATTTTATATGTCAATTAAATTTCAATAAAGCTGGAAAGTGAAGAAAAAATATTCCTATGTCTCTGTCTTCCATTTGCATTTAAAAATGTCACCGCCACCCAGCAGAATCCTCCCCATGAAAAAAAAAACAGTATCAGAATGAAAACCTTTGTGAGTATGTCAATGGGAAGGTCAATCAATAGGAAAACAGTATCAACAGAAGGGTACCATGAAGATCGCATCAGTGATACAGCAGTTCTTAGCTCCATTAATCATGAGTTTGACATGAGGTCCCTGGTCTCTCTGAGGCATCTGGAAAGAAAACCTTTAATTTCTTTGATCTTTTCTCAGACTAGGAATGGCGATCTAAAGGCAAGGGGTTATATCTGGAGGAAAGCCTGACCCCCAGGAGTAGAATTTCCATAACTGCTCATTATGCCCCTAATTCATTCTCACTGTCTTCTCTGAGATAATTGCACTGATGAATGTGGAAGTGGAAATTAAACTTTGTTTTTAGTGTTTATTTATTTATTTGGAGATAGAGACAGAGAGAGTATGAATGGGGGAGGAGCAGAGAGAGAGAGAGTGAGGGAGAGAGAGAAAGAGAGAGAATCCTAGGCAGGCTCTGCACAATCAGTGCAGAGGTGGGGCTTGAGCTCACAAACCATGAGATCATGACCTGAGCTGAAGTGGATGCTTAACCAACTGAGCCACCCAGCTGTCCTGGAAATGAAACCTTTTGAATTGAAATTTACAGCAGTTGTAGACTGTTTGCCGTGATGGCCCCAAATGCCGGTCTTTCTCTGTAGCCATGTCTCTGGCCATGTGCGCAGCACCTACCATCAGGAGGTGGAGACTACTCTTCCATCTTAGAATTGGGATGGGTTAGGATTTTTTATTTAGTGTGGGCAGCAGAACTTGATAGAAGTGACAGGGGACCTCAGAGGTCTTTGTGCATTTCTGCTGCTCTCTCTTGGAACTCTGCCTCCAAAAAGTGAATAAAACAAGGTGGGCTACCAGAAATGTGGACATGTGGAGCATAAACAAGTTGTCCAAGCCAAGGCCACCCTGGATCAGCCACAGGTAGCTAGCCTAGCTCCAATTATACTAGAATGCCCTGGCGAGATCAGCAGAGCCTCCCCAAGCTGACACACGGCTGACTCAAGTCCCTTGAGGAGATCAACAGAGATTAGAACAACTCAGCACCATACAATTCCACTGAATTCTAAAGACATTCTACCAAGCCATTTGCTCTCAGGATGGTTTGCTACGCAGCAACATTCATGATCATTCTGTTATTCAAATTCATTTTGGATGACTATTAAAAAAAATCTTCTCCACTGAGGATTCTATTCAGGTAACCAGTAGAGGTAGGTCTCCACATCCATTTTTGTGGAGAAAATATGGTGACCTGGAATCACATAACTGGGCAGGAATTCAAGCTCTCTTGTGTCCTGCAGAGGCATCTTTATTTTAGCCCTATGAGACTCATTTTCAACATTGACCTCCAGACCTGGGAGAGTAGAAATTGGTTTCTTTTAAACCCTTAGTGTGGTAATTGGTAATAGAAAAATGACAAAAACGTTTATCCCATACAACTGTCTCTGAAAAAATGGAATTTGTATCTTTCAACTCCTTCACTTAGTTTCCTTGAGTAAAAGGGCATTTTGTGTTGAAAGCCAACTTGAGTAGAAGAAACAAAACCTGAAGTCAGTCTGGAGATATTCAGCCCTATTAGCTGGTACAGAGAATTTCTCCTTGCATAAATGTAAATGTGTTTCTGTCTTTGACGCTTCTGGGACTAGGATACGAAAAGAGATTCATTGTTAAAATAAAGACCACCTGTTCTACTCTAATTTTTTTTTGTCTACATCTCCACATTCCTAGAACTTCATGTTAATGCAAACCTTCATTCTCTTCTTTTCTTTACCCTCCAAGTTCTCTCAAGCTTTCTTTCAACACAACAGGTAGGTTATAATGAGTTATAATGGAGTTATGGGTCTTACACATGTACATATGTGTATGTGAGTGGTTGAAAGAAAAACGTACATACATACACATACATTTGTATACACACAACCCTTATTCTTGAACATTCTTTGGACCCAGCAAAGTATTTCTGCACATGTCATCTTTCCTCACCACATCCTTTGATGATATGTTCATTATTCCACATTGCCTTCAGAAGAAAATGAAGGCTAGGGGGATTACGTCCTAACGATTACCAAACAAAGCAGTTCAAACTTACTGTGCACTTTCTTGAGTTCCATATAAACAGCACTATGCAGAAGGTATCCCTGATTTTTCAACAATTCTTTCAATTTTGAAAATTGTACACTTTAAATATATACAGTTAATGCCCGTGCTAATGTTCCAAAAAACCCAATTGGAATTTAAACATCTAGTGGTGTGTGACTCAGGGCCTAATTGGTGTACAGTTAACACCTAATGGGGTGGGAGATCTCACGCTACCAACTGTGAAAAAACAAAAGTTGACATGTGAATATTGAAATAGTAGGATTAAAATAAGACAATTCACGTTTGATAGTGTCATTTTTTTTTGTAGATTAGAATATTAGCATATATATATATATGTATATATATGGAGTAAAATGACATAAAGTGGTTCAAGACAGAAAAGCACAACAGCCACTCACATCATGGATGAACCTTAGAAAATCAATGCAGAGACTTGTACCTGAAGATAGACTCATGAGGAGCCCAGCAGAGATCAGAACAACCCCCTACTCTACAATCCCATTCGATAATAAAGACATTATATTAAGCGACTTTTTCTTTTCAACTTTTTTTTTTTTTATTTTTGGGACAGAGAGAGACAGAGCATGAACGGGGGAGGGTCAGAGAGAGGGAGACACAGAATCGGAAACAGGCTCCAGGCTCCGAGCCATCGGCCCAGAGCCTGACGCGGGGCTCGAACTCACGGACCGCGAGTGACCTGGCTGAAGTCGGACGCTTAACCGACTGCGCCACCCAGGCGCCCCTTAAGCGACTTTTTTTTTTTTTTTAAAGATGCTTTGTATGCAGCAATAGCTAACTGATATAATAATCAAATCAGGCGGAACTGAGGGCATTTGTCATAATCGGATTCTTTTCATTCTAGGCATTTGTTCTGATAGTTGAAGTGAGCGTTATGATTATTCTGTCCTTTAAGGTTATTTCGTGTAACTGTATTAGAAAAAATGAATCAATTGAAGCCCTTTGAAATAACACGGAAAGGCTGGAAGGACATGCGTATTTGCACAAAACTTGTGATTCTGAATCACATACCTGGACGGGAATCCATGCTTGCTGGTGAGTCACCCAGTGATTAGGAGGAGGATGTTTAATGGTTGATACTGATATTGCTCATTGGCTGCTCGTTTAGTGGTTATGGCAAAATTCCAAGTAGTGGGAGATACATTATTTAGAGAAACAGAAGAAATCATATTTGTATGGAGCACTGGGAATTCTTGAACAGAAACCAGAAAATGATTTAATAAAACCCCAAACATGCCACCCACCTTTCATCTTAAGGAATTCACCTTACAAATGGACCTTGATATTCCATAATTCAATGAGTAGATGAAGTGCCTGAGAAAGAAATATTTTGCCTAGTAATAAATGTATGATTTAATATTCTGCTTCATCATACTTAAAGTCAAGTTTGACCCTAAGGCCATATTATATCAATCTCTTTTTTCCATATTTGTCTTTCTGTGTAGATTCCACTTGGAGACATGTATTTTATTATCATTTTTTTTTTTTTTGCCAATGACTATGGTAGGCATGGTGACAAAACTGTGTAATGGAACAGGATTGGCTATAACAACTAGTACATCAAAGTCTGCATCATCAGGAAGAGCAGTTAAGGTAGTGACATACAAAGGAATGATGTTTACAAGAGTGAAGCACAGTGGCCTCAGATCTTTCTCTCTTATAAACTTACATAACTAGCTGTGGTGGCCAAGAGTAGACTTTCCATAGGAGTAGTATAACTCATTACTTTTTTTCAGTCAAACAAAAGAAAAATACTCACCATGATATATTTTGAGAAGAAATTATTCTTTAAATTTTTTAAATATTTATTTTTTTTGAGAGAGAGAGGGAAAGAGAGAGAGAGAGAGAGAGAGAGAGAGAGAGAGAGAGAGAGAACAAGTGGGGGAGGAGCAGAGAGAGAGGGAGACACAGAATCTGAAAGCAGGCTCCAAGCTCTGAGCTGTCAGCACAGAGTCCGATGTGGGGCTGGAACTCATGAACTATGAGACCACGACCTGAGATGAAGTCCAACGCTAAACCGACAGAGTCACCTAGGTGCCCTGAAAAGAGATTATTCTTAACATATCCATCTAGTCCTTTGAAATAAATGAGAAATGCCAAATATTTCACATCCAAGGTGAGGAATAACATTGGGTGAGTAGGAAAGTGACAAAGGAAAAATTTCTTGGATATCAAAGATATCACGAAGCTTGATCAAGCAAGTTGCAAAATTGTACAGAGAGGTTGGAAAAAAATAGAAATTCCAGGAAAAAACAGAAGAGGAATATTTCACTTCCACAGTCTGATCAAAGAATCTCAACATTTGGCTCAGGCTTGGAGCCCTGCAATCATGTCACTTCTTCAGCCCAGGACAATTGGCCCTTTTGTAGCTGCCATCCCAGAGAATCTCATCAGAGCCTCTTTTATGCCTCTGTTCCTCAGGCTGTAGATGAAGGGGTTCAGCATGGGCGTGACCACCGTGTACATCACCGAGGCTGTGGCACTTGAGTGGGAGCCCTGGGTAGCAGCAGAGCTGAGGTACACTCCCAGGCCAGTACAATAAAATAGAGAGACAACCGAGAGGTGAGACACACAGGTGGAAAATGCTTTATACTTGCCCTGAGCTGATGAGATTCTCTGTATGCAGAAAGCAATCTTGGAGTAAGAGTAAAGGATCCCAATGAAGGGACCACCACCCAGCAGCATAGCTCCAAAATACATCACCATGTTATTGAGAAAGGTGTCAGAACAGGCAAATTGGATCATCTGATTGAGTTCACAGAAAAAGTGGGGGATTTCCAAGACTGTACAGAAGGACAGTTGCAACACCATTAAGCTTTCTAACAAGGAATGCAGGACACTCGTGATCCAGGACACCAGAACCAGCAGTCCACAGAGCCGGGGGTTCATGATGACCATGTAGTTCAGGGGGCAACAGATGGCCACAAAGCGGTCATAAGCCATCACAGTCAAGAGAAAGATGTCTAATCCTGCAAAGAGTGTGAAAAAATACATCTGTGTGATGCAGCCTGCATAGGTTATGACCTTGCTGTGGGTCTGGATGTTCAGAAGCATCTTCGGGACGGTGGTGGAGGTGAGGCAGATGTCTACAAAGGACAGGTTGGCCAGGAAGAAGTACATGGGGGTGTGGAGGTGGGAGTCAGAGCTGACGGCCAGGATGATGAGCAGGTTGCCAAACACAGTGATCAGGTACATGGAGAGGAAAAGCCCAAATAGGATGGGCTGCAGTTCTGGTTCTTCTGAAAATCCCATAAGAAGAAATTCTGAAATTCCTGTATCGTTTCCTGGGTCCATGTGGTGGAGGTGACTACCAGCAAAGGGGAAAATAACATGACAAAACTTCGCATCAATGGGCATGGCCCCACATTGTTCAAAGGCTACAATTTATATTTTCTGATCAAGAAAGTAACTTCAATCTTTTGTGACTGGATTTGGGCCCCTTCGGGGGATCCCATTTCCTCTCGGATTAGGAGTTTTCATTCCCAACATTGGATGTTCCCCTACAGGCCAGGTCTTGTACAGGTTTAATAAGAAATTGTTTCATGCATTTGAGGACTGTGTATAGTGTTGACCATGTTTTCAGTATTTCCACGTCATTAAGCAGAGGATGCTGAACAGCAAGAATTCCTACAATTCAATGATTGTGATAGGATATATGCATATCTAAAAACTGAATTATCCTGAGTTGGTGTCAGAGGCTGTGAAGAAAATGAAAGTGGGTAAAAGGAGAGAGTGGATGGGCTGCTATGTTGGGTTTTCAGTCAAGATCGGCTAAGAAGGTGACATTTGAACAGAAACTTCAAGGAAGAGAGAGTGGAAGACAGGAAGCTTCCTGGCAGGGGGAAGGCCAGTGCAAAGGCCCTGAGGATGTGCTTCTTTCAGAAGAACCAAGACTCAGAAGGAAGCCAGTGTGTTGAGTGGAATGGACAAGAGGGAGAGAGATGAGAGATAGTTGCAGTGAAATTTGTAGAACCATGTGACCTCACAACCGCTCAAAGTCAAGACACAGGGACTTCCTCAACCACACCATGTACCTCTTGCACTTTATTAATTTGGTTATAGCAGCGTCCTGTCCATTGAACATCCCTCCTTGGTATCATCTGTTGATTGAGTCTGGCTTGTGTGTTACAACAGTGGCCTTGGAATAAAGGATCCCATGTACCCCTGCTCTGACTGCTTTCACAGCACACACACACACACACACACACACACACAGCACACACATACACACAGCACACGCTTTCGCATACACACAACACAGCACACTCTTCCTGGTGTGTGTTACTTCTCTGTCCTTCTCACCTCCCCCTGCCTGCCTTAACACACTGTTTAGGATATAAATGCAAACACATCACATTACCTTTCCCAGAAAGAAGGTAGAAGTAGTACCCAGAAATTCCTATTCATAGCTTCCCAAGGACAAGTAGTCTTAGGGCTCCATTTTGGAATGGTCACTTTCAGATCTGTATGTAAAAAAACATAAAAAAAATTGGGTTCAATAAACAGAGAAAGAAAGAGAGAGAGAGAGAGAGAGAGAGAGAGAGAGAGAATGGCGCTGGTGGTATTCAATCTTGGTTATATCCCATTTATACCCTGCAAAAATAATTAAAGAGCAAAAATAAATTTGTCCATTGGACAAAACTAGCGACATCTCTATGGTGTGAAACACCTTACAGATTGAACATAACAAGAGAATAAAGAAACAGTGCACAAAATATGGGCATTTTTCTTACCAGATAGCAGAGAGCAGAAGGCTTAATTTTCCCGTGTGTATTCCATATTCATTTGGCTAATCAGTTTTTATATGGTCCAACAGACGACGAGGTAAGCCTCTTTATCACTTGTCTTATATGACATATTTTTTTTGTGTGTATTTGGTATTCTTAGGCTTTGGGTTTTAGTCATTTTCTTGACAAGTCTGATGAGCACAACTAATCATGGTTCTGTTCCTTGTTCAACACGTAAAGTCCTCCCCAGACTCTGAAATCCCACACACCCCATGACAGTCTATCCTCTAACTCTGAATAATCTTTATGTAACTTATCCAAATACATTACTTGTACTCACATTTATTTTGCTGCACTCCTGTCTGTCATGACGTTGATTACCAAAGGAGCAGGAACTTCTCTTCATCTTCTTCTTTACAAAAGTATGTGGGTGTATATGCACTTATATAGAAACACATTTGAGAAAATGAGACACTATGAAATACAAAGAATGACTGAGGAAATAAAATCAGGTTAAAAAGAGCAGTTTCAGTACAGCCATATTAAGAACAATTGAATGGAGTTTTAAAAAATGTTTTTAAATGTTTTATTGATTCTTGAGAGACAGAGACAGAGTGTGAGTGGGGAGAGACAGAGAAAGAGGGAGACACAGAATCCGAAGCAGGCTCCAGGCTCCGAGCTTGTCAGCACAGAGCCCGATGTGGGACTCAAACTCACAGGCTGGGAGATCATGACCTGAGCTGAAGTCAGACGCTTAACCGACTGAGCCACCCAGGTGCCCCAAAATTGAATGGATTTTTGAGCAGTAACTGAAACATGATCTACAGGAGCAGTAAGTCAACAAAATCAACCCAGATGAATAATAAAACTCTACAAGACCTGGAAATAAAAGAGTATAATATATAAAGTTCTTAGAAATTTCTGGCATACAGCAGATGCTCCTTCAGTATTTGTTGAATGGATGCGGAATTAGGTCTCATTATATATGGGCATTTAATACTTGACAAAGCTGCATTTAAGTGTAGTTGGAAAAGACTGGATTGTTGAGTGAAAGCTGACACAAAGGCTTTCTACGTGGAAGGAAGTGTGGTGTTTCCTTACTTCACACATCTCACCAAAAATCCAAAGGAGTAAGTAAACCCCCAGTGTAAGAGTAACCATTCCATTTTACATGCACATCTATAAAATTACATATAAAATCTACAGGTGGGAAACTATTGTAATTAAGGCAGAAAACACCCTCAGAAGCAAGAAGATAGATACATTTAACTAAACAAAATTTAAAACTATTTTATGGCCCGAAATAGCTAATGCAAGTCAACAGAGAAACTGTGATTTACAACAATTATTTGAAATGCTGATAATTATAGAAAAATAAACATATAATATGTGGACATATAATAATAATAGGGAAATGAACATGGTGATCAAATATATGAATCTTTGCTTGAGTTCATTAGTAGTTTAAAAAACCAACAAGAAATCTCTTTCACACCCGTCACCCTGAGAAAACACTCAAAAGGCTGTCACATTGAGTGGGGTTGAAAACTTTCAATAAGTAGCAAGGGGGCACTTTCTAATTTTGCTCTCAGAATTGTGAAGTGTTACAGTATCTTGGGGAGCTCTGAAGACAGTCAAAAATATTAAAAATACAGACAGTCTTTGGGTGCCTGGCTGGTTCAGTTGGTAGAGCATGCGACTCTTGATCCCAGGGTTGTAAGTTCAAGTCCTATGTTGGGTGTAGAGATTACTTTTAAAAAATAAAATCTTTAAAAAAATACAGATATTCTTTAACTCAGGGTTTCTCAGTCTCTGCACTATGGACATTTTGGGCCAGATCTTTCTCTGTGGTGGGAGTGTCATGTGCACCGTGGAATGTTTAGAACATCCCTGGCCTGTTGTGACAGCCCAAAATGTCTTTGAATATTTCTCAATATCCTCTGGGGGACAAAAATCACCTTTTGTTGAAAACCATGGTTTTAACCATTTAAAAATGTTTTGTAGCATTGATATAATAGTACTTTAATGAGAAAAAATATGAAAGACCATCAAAAGTGTAAATGGCACAGCCACACCATGAAATATCATGCAGGTGTTGAAATAATGAATCATGAATGGCTCAGTTGGTGGAATGTGTGACTCTTGATCTTGGGGTTGTGAGTTCGAGCCCCACGTTGGATGTAAAGATGGCTTAAAAATAAAATCTTTAAAAGAAAAAAGAACTAATGAATCAGCATCACACTGGTTGACTAGAAAAACACGTGTAAGTTACTACTGACTCAGAAGGACTGGGGGAGAAGAGCTAGGAAAAAATATCGTGCGGAACATAAAGAGTATTTATGATACGCATGAGTGTCTTTTCACACACTTGAATTGAAAGTGTGTGAATATGTTTGTGTGCATAACACAGAAAAGTTTGGAAATAAATGAAGACTTTTGAAAGAAAGAGAAACTTAGGTTTCTAAGTTCTTCTTTTGAAAGAAAGAGGCACTTCGGTTAAGCAGAATGGTTCAAGACCACTGCACGAAACAAAATTGAAGGAAGACCCCAGACCAACTTCTGAACCAAAGGATTTAAAAGAGTAATAATTAAGTGATACTGTCGTGGGTCCAACTCTATATTAGATCGCTGAGGACTTGGGAATAACAGAAAATGAAAAGTCTTTTATGTGGAGAGTAAGTGATACATAAGGTTTAAATTCATCTCACATGAAGATAGATGGGCCAGGTATGCTTATGGAAGGTAAAAGTGATTCTTAGTCAAACGTGGAAGAATGCCTTTCAAGTGATGGAATTTCTATTTTAGAAATAAATAAGAAATACAGAGAGCTGAAAACTAGTTAGAAATATATATAAGGGGGGGATTTATGAGAAGGATATTTACTTTCATTTTGTGGAAAGCAGTTCATCACGAGGGAAGACTATTAAGGTGACAGAACTATTATTTCAGCAAAAAAATAATAAATAAATGAATAAAAAGAGAAAAAACAGTGGAGGGCATATATTATGACTAAGTCAGACTTGGCCACTCAAAATTTATACACTCTCACACATTCTGCTCAAATACATCTACGCATCCATAAAAAAGAAATGGCAAGTAGCTAAGTGGGTGAAATAAATGCCAATTCTTTTTTAGGAAAAATGAAACAAAAAACAGGAATAAAACCATTCCAACCCCACTATACAAACTCCAAGGACTTCCACAGACAATTTTCAATAGAGAAAGTGAGCGGCTAGCTAACCCAGAATATATTCAGGCTCACAGGTAATGAGCTAATTGTGAAGGGAGCTCATTAGCATATCATTTTCACATAATACATTTAAAACCTTCTTTTAAAAAAATGTTTAATTGTTTATTTTGACAGAGACGGAAGGAAAGCATAACTGAGGGAGGTGCAGAGGTGGGGGGTGAAAATCACAAGTAGGCTCTGTGTTGTCAGTGTAGAGCCCAACTAGGGGGCTTGATCCCACGCACTCTGAGATCATAATCTGAGACAAAATGAACAGTAGGTCACTCAACGAATTAAGCCACCTAGGTGCCCCTAAAAAAATTTCATTTGAATACTCAAGAGAGAAGGTACAGTGATATGTATGTTTCATGTACCCCTTTTGCAGGACGTACTTGGGAGAATTCTTTCATCTGGATTTTTCTCATCAGTATGGAAATGTAGTCTAATATGTCCTATCTTAAATAGGAAAAGACATCTCCCCAGTTCACAGTGTATCCCTCCACAGCTAATACTTGACTTTTCTACTCTGGTTAATTGTGAAATTCCTTGGTCTTAGGTCCTGCTTTTATGTTTCCCATCTCCCCCTAATTAAGTTTCCACTGTTATCATCTAGTTGTTAACATTGAACCTTGCATTTCTGAGTTCAATATTTACTTCTATTTATAGCATCATAAATACAACAATCAATCAATTTACTAATCAAGCCAGCAAACAACTACAGCAAAGTCTCAGCTCTGGTCAGGCTAGATTGGCTCTCAGGTGACCTCAGGAAACCGTTCTTGACTTTCATTCTCTTGACCTTCTCCTGCAGCACTTACTGGGATGTAAAACTCATCTAGATGGGGTCTCTGAGAGGAAGGTCTCTGCATGGAAATCAAAATACCTATCTCGTTGGATGGTGGAGGATGAAGCTCTGTCTCCAGATGTGAGAGCAAGGATGGGTCAAACTTCGGTGTCCCATCCAGACTTAGGACTGCAAAAGAAATGACCAGGTCTTGTCCAGCCTGATGTTGTACACACTGTGGGGCTGCAGCAGAGGAGGTATTTACAGCCTCTTAGGTCTGCTTATTAGGCACATTTCACTGTTGTTTCTCCCACCTTGAGGCACGTGATTCCCCTGTGGGACACCCGTGTGGACAGAAAGGAAATTATTCCTGTTGAATTCCTGTTCCTAGGAGACCAGGTGATAAGCCATTTGAAGCCAGTCTTTCTTACTCTTTTTCTATTACTTCTTCTTCCTTTCAGAGATCTGAACTCCCAGCACCTTATCCCAATCCAGAGTGAACATTTTCTCTTGTTGGAGACTGAGAGATTGATCTTGACTAGGTCCTTTGGATTCTTCAAAGCATTGATTGTGGTGGAGACACAGCCCCTGACATCTCTAGAAAGTAACTTTTCCCCTTTTCAACAGAGATGTTAAGTTTTTCCTTTGATATAAAACCTTGGGCACTACACCCATGGGCTTCATGACAATTTTGCAAAAACAATTAGGGATTTCATACTTATATCACAAGTTCAGAGCCAGTATTTAAAATGCCATTATAAAATGTTTGTTTATTGTAAGAGATATATTTAGATGTTTTTATGCACTATTATCTGAGTTTAGCAGCTTCTAGGAATTGCCTGGTTTAATCTTTATAAAAGTTCATTCTGTGAGGAATACTGTTGTGAACTCCATTCCCCATGGAGAAATGGGGCTTGAAGAATTTAGCGATCTTCTCAAGGTTATGGTTTCAGAAAGGGGTAGCTGTTGATTGGATTCTGTCAGGGTGCTCCATTTTTCAAACTCTGTGCCCATGGTTCCCACCCAGAGATGAGTCTTTCCCCCTGGGGGTATTTGACAATGTCTGAGGGATGCTACTAAACACCTGTGGTGAGCAGGACAGCTCCCAACACAAATAATCATCCTGCCTCAAAGGCCAAATTGAGAATGTGTGAAAACCTACTCTAGCCCAGCGCTTCTGCAACCTCAAGGTGCATATGAATCACCTAGGATCCTGGTTTAAATGCAGATTCTGATTTTGCAGGTGCTGGTGGGCTCAAGATATGGTGTGTCTAACAAGCTCCTGAATGATATTGATACTGTAGGTCCTGGTCCGTGGACCACTCTTTGAGTAGCAAGGCTGCGGTCCTGGGATAGAGCAAGGGGCAGGTGGTTGTAGGTCTTCTTCACAAAGCAAGTTGTGTTTGCATAGAATTTGGAATGACAAGTATATCCGGTCATTCTAGGGGCTGTGATAAATTCTGTTTGTTTCTTTTATTTAAAGGCCTTGGAGTGACATCAAATAAAATACTTTTGGAGAAGGCTTTCTAGCAGGCAGAATGAGAGCCTCCTGATATTGTCCACATTCTAAATCCTAGAAACTTTGAATATATTATTTTTTATAGTATGGGGCGAGATTGAAGTAACAAATGGAGCAAGGCTTCTTTTTTTTTAAAAGTTTTTTTTTTTTTTACATTTATTTATTTTTGAGAAACAGAGTGAGACAAAGTGTGAGCAGGGGTAGGGGCAGAGAGAGAAGGGGACACAGAATCTGAAGCAGGCTCCAGGCTCTGAGCAAGAGATCAGCACAGAGCCTGATGCGGGGCTTGCACCCACAAACTGTGAGATCATGACCTGAGCAGAAGTTGGACACTCAACTGACTGAGCCACCCAGCTGCCCCTGGAGCAAGGCTTCTAATCAGCTGACCTTAAACTAAGATTCCACTAATAGTGGAACTAACGTAATCACCATGGTCCGTCAAATGTTGGAGAGGAAGGCAGAGTAGTTGGATCAGAGAGAGATGTGAGGACACCACATTGCTGGCTTTCAAGATGCAGAAAGGGCAATGAGCCAAAGGATGCTTGTTGTCCCTAGAAACCACAATAGGAAAGAAGATGGTCTCTCCTGGAGCATCCATGAAGGAACCAGGCCCTACAGACATCTTGATTTTAGCCCATGGATACTTCAGGTTTCTAACCTCTAAACTGCAAAAGCATAAATTTGTTTCTTGTGAGCTTCTTGTGCGGTAATTTGTAATGGCACTAAAGGGAATGTAATATAGACATTCATCCAATAAAATTGTTTTGGAGGAAAATGAGTTTTAGTCTCTCAGTTAATTCATTTCTCTTCTCCTGGGTAAGGGCATTTTGTGTTGAAATCCAACCTTAACTGGAAGAAAAAAAGTCAAATTGGAGCGTCTGCCCTATTGCTTAAATGGAATGGAAAAAGTGAACTCCTCATTGATAAAAATATAAATGTGATTCTATCTATCTATCTATCTATCTACCTATCATCTATTTCAAAAGTTATCTCTTGCTAAATGTGGGGGCTCTAACTCATGACCCTGAGATCAAGAGACCCATGCTCAAGGCACCTGGCTAAGTCTGTGAGTGCATGACTCTTGAACTTGGGGTTGTGAGTTCAAGAAACACTTGGGTGTACAGATAGCTTAAAAATAAGATCTTAGGTCCAATTCTGGAGTCTCTATTCTATTACATTGGTCTATGTGTTTGTTTTTGTGACAATACCATACTGTCTGATGATTAAAGCTTTGTAGTAGAGGCTAAGGTCTGGGATTGTGATGCCTCCCTCTTTAATCTTCTTCTTCAATATTACTTTGGCTATTTGGGGTCTTTTGTGGTTCCATACAAATTTTAGGATTGCTTGTTCTAGCTTTGAGAAGAATGCTGGTGCAATTTTGATTGGGATTGCATTGAATGTGTAGATAGTTTTGGGTAGTATTGACATTTTAACAATATTTATTCTTCCAACCCATGAGCATGGAATGTTTTTCCATTTCTTTGTATCTTCTTCAATTTCCTTCATAAGATTTCTATAGGTTTCAGCATACAGATGTTTTACATCTTTGGTTAGGTTTATTCCTAGGTATTTTGTGATTCTTGGTGCAATTGTGAATGAGATCAGTTTCTTTATTTGTCTTTCTGTTGCTTCATTATTGGTGTATAAAAATGAAACTGATTTCTGCACATTAATTTTGTATCCTGCGACTTTGCTGAATTCATGTATCAGTTCTAGCAGACTTTTGGTGGAGTCTATTGGATTTTCCATGTATAGTATCATGTCATCTGCAAAAAGTGAAAGCTTGACTTCATCTTTGACAGTTTTGATGCCTTTGATTTCACTTTGTTGTCTGATTGCTGATGCTAGAACTTCCAACACTATGTTACTAATCTTTGACAAAGAGGGAAAAAATATCCAATGGAAAAAAGGCAGTCTCTTTAACAAATGGTGCTGGGAGAACTGGACAGCAACATGCAGAAGGATGAAACGAAACCACTTTCTTACACCATTCACAAAAATAAACTCAAAATGGATTAAGGACCTGAATGTGAGGTAGGAAACCATCAAAACCCTAGAGGAGAAAGCAGGAAAAACCTCTCTGACCTTAGCTGCAGCAATTTCAGATCTGGATATCGAACCGGATCTGATCTGATATCGAATGAGATATCACCTCATGCCAGTCAGAGTGGCTAAAATGAACAAATCAGGAGACTATAGATGCTGGCGAGGATGTGGAGAAATGGGATCACTCTTGCACTGTTGGTGGGAATGCAGTGGTGCAGCTGCTCTGGAAAACAGTGTGGACGTTCCTTGAAAAATTAAAAACAGATCTACCTTATGACCCACCAATAGTACTGCTAGGAATTTACCCAAGGGATGCAGGAGTGCTGATGCGTAGGGGCACTTGTACCCCAATGTTTACAGCAGCGTTTCAACAATAGCCAAATGATGGAAAGAGCCTAAATGTCCATCAACTGATGAATGGGTAAAGAAATCGTGGTTTATGTACACAATGGAATCCTACTTGGCAATGAGAAAGAATGAAATCTGGCCATGTGCAGCAACGTGGATGGAACTGGAAAGTGTTATGCTAAGTGAAATAAGTCAGGCAGAGAAAGACAAATACCATATGTTTTCACTCTTTTGTGGATCCTGAGAAACTTAACAGAAGACCAGGGGCGGGGGGGGGGGGAGGTGGGGGGAAAGGGGGAAAGAGTTACAAAGAGGGAAGGAAGCAAATCATAAGAGACTCTTAAATACTGAGAACAAACTGAGGGTTGATGGGGCATGGGGGAGAGGGGAAAATGGGTGATGGGCATTGAGGAGGGCACCTGTTGGGATGAGCACTGGGTGTTGTATGTAAACCAATTTGACGATAAATTTTATTTATTGTAATTATTGGTAAAAAAGTAATTATTGGTAAAAAAAATCTTAGAAAATAAAGAGTCACATACTCTATCAATGAACCCCATGAGTTTATATTTAAATATGAATCCTGACTTTGAGGTCTTTTGCACATTATGATAAGAAAAAGTAATTTACTATTAAATTAAGTTAGCCCATTCTACTTTAAATTTTGTGTCTAAGTTTCTACATTCTTTTAATTCTGTGCTAATTCAAACATTTTCTGGTTTCATTTATATCCCACCTAAATTTCCTTTCAACATAAAAGATGGCATTACTGAGTTTGTGTTATGCATTCTTATATAAGAGTGTATTTGTATGAAGTAATGTACAGATGCACACACACACATATATGTGCATCCACTCACTACCCACTAAAGTGTTCTTGAACTCACCAAATATTTTCAACCACTGTATTTATTCCTAACAACATCTGCCTGAATTAGGTTTATTAGCCCACATCATCATTGGAAATAAGGAAAAAGAGGTTTCTGGTTGATTACATTTTTACAATTATATAATAAAGCTTTAAAGCTTTTGTACACTTTCTTGTATTATATTTAAATGGACTTATGGATAGGGGAGGGGCCAAGATGGTGGAGCAGCATGGAAGTTTTTGTCTCTCTTGTCCCTGAAACGCAGCCATATCAACACCAAACCATCCTGCACACCTAGAAAATTGATCTGAGGATTGACACAACAATATGCACGACTTGAACCACAGAACTCAGCAGGTACACAGTGCAGAGAGGTGAACTAGGGGAGAGAGAAGCCAGGGAGGGTAGGGAGCTATTTTTGCTTGTGGAGAGAGGACAGAGACAGGGGGGAGAGTGCAGGAAAAACATTCCCCCTGACAGCAGCTGGAAAGAAAGAGAGAGTGGAAAGACCTGTAAGGGAATTAATAGGAAAGGGAGAAAGGAGAAAAGAGAGGGTTTAAATACCATTAAAACTCTATAAACAGGGGAGCATAGAGTCTGAAACTCTGCAGCTTGATACCTGGTAGAGCTTTGGTGGGAAGGGTGAATCTCCAGGAGCAGACAGAGAGGTCCGCGGGATCCTTAGGCCACACGGGGAGAGGTGGTTCTCCAACTGAGAGGACATTTGGTATAGGCTGTGTGGCCACCCCACAGGCAAAGGTCCCAGCAGACCCGGAGAAAAGCCACATGTGCTGGTGTTGGAACAAGGACATTAAGGGTGAAGCCGGGTGCTGGATGTGTGTTGTGATTTACCAAGATCCCTGGAATGCTGCTGCTACGTGATTGCATAAACTTTTTCTGGGCTGGGCAGGCACCCAGCCACAGTCTCTGGGCATCTGCAGCAGCACAGGTGCACAAACCTTCCTGGGGGTGGGCTGACACCTGGCCATTGCTTGGCGAGACCCTCCCCAAGAGGGTCTGAGCAGGTCAAAGCTGCAGGGGACACAGAAGCGAGAGGTTTGGAAACACAGCCCCATCTGAGATAAAACTTGGGAGGGAGGTGCTGCTTGGCAGGCTGACGGCTTGGATGCGGACAGTGTAGAAGCAGGGAGTGGATGGAAACTGGAGACAAAGGAGGGATGCTTGATTGCTGGTGGGTAAGAGCACAGAGTTCTGATACTAGAGACTGGGTGGCTGGGTGATGCCATCCTCCTGTGCATGCACATACACAACAATCCACTCCAGTAAGCTAAGCAGCACCATCTAGTGGACAACAGAGATGTTACACCAAGCCCTGACCAACTGCACCAACTATGCTCTAGAGGAATACCACAAGTCTCTCTGCTATAAAGACTATAAAGTGCTTCATAGTTTGACATCTTGGGGAAACGATATAATTTCTATCGTATTTCACTCTGTTCATTGGTCCATCTATTCAATGTTTTTCTTTTTCTTTTGTTTTCTTATTCTTGAATACAGAAAGAAAAAATTTATTTTTATTTTCTGTTTTTATAAAAAAGATTTTCTTTAATTTTTTCTATTATATTTTTTAGTTTTTTTGTAAATTTTTTTAAGATCCTGTTTTACTTACATCATTTCATTTTATTCTGTTTTACTGTATTCATTTTTTAAAAATTTCCAAATGTTTTACATTTTTTCCCTTTTCTTTTCATTCTCTTTTTTCTCTATTCTATCATGCTTCTTTCAACAACGAGAACAAAACACACCTAGGAGCTAGCAACCTTTATTTGATTTTTTGTGTTGTTTTAAATTTTTATTTATTTTCTAAATTTTATTAATTATTTTTATTCCTCCAAAATGGCTAAATGAAGAAATTCACCCCAAAAGAAAGAACAGGAAGAAATGATAGCCAGGGACTTAATCAACATAGATGCAAGCAAGATGTCTATCCATAATTTAGAATTGCAATAATAAGAATACTAGCTGGGAATGAAAAAAGCAAAGAATCCCTTTCTTCTGAGATAAAAGATGTAAAAGCTAGTCAGGATGAAATTAAAAATGCTATAAATGAGGGGCGTCTGGGTGGCTCAGTCGGTTCAGTGTCTGATTTCGGCTCAGGTCATGATCTCATGGCTTGTGAGTTCGAGTCTTGTGTTGGGCTCTGTGCTGACAGCTCAGAACCTGGAGCCTCTTCAGATTCTGTGTCTTTCTCTCTGTCTCTGCCCCTCCCCTGCTTACACTCGGTCTCTCAAAAATAAATAAACATTAAAAAAAAATAAAAAATAAAAAAATGCTATAAATGAGATGCAATCTTGAATGGATGCCACGTTGGCAAGGATGCGTAAAGCAGAGCAGCGAATCAGTGATATAGAGGGCAAACTTATGGACAATAGTAAAGCAGAAAAAAAGAGCAACACTAAGGCAAAAGAACACATTACAAGAATGAGAGAACTCAGTGACTCATTAAAAAGGGATAACATCTGAATCATAGGGGTGCCAGAAGATGAAGAGAGAAAAAAAGGGATAGAAGGTTTATGAGAGCAAATCATAGCAGAAAACTTCCCTAACCCGGGGAAAGATACAGAAATCAAAATCCAGGAAGCACAGAGAACTGCCACTGGATTCAACAAAACCAACCAACAACAAGGCATATCATAGTCAAATTCACAAAATACACAGACAAGGAAAGAATCATGAAAGCAGCAAGGCAAAAAAAGTCGTTAACCTACAGGGGAAGACAGATCCGGTTCACAGCAGAACTATCCACAGACTTGGAAGGCCAGAAAGGAGTGGCAGGATATATTCAATGTGCTGAATCAGAAAACTATGCAGCCAACAATTCTTTATACAGAAGGCTGTTATTTAAAATAGAAGGAGAGATAAAAGTTTCCCAGACAAACAAAAACAAAGGAGTTCATGACCTCTATACCAGCCCTGCAAGAAATTTTAAGGGGGACTCTCTGAGAGGAGAAAAGATGAAACAAAACAAAAAAAGGCCAAAAGCAACAAAGACTAGAGAGGACCAGAGATCACCACCAGACACTCCAACTCTACAGGCAACATAATGGCAATAAATTTATATACTTCAGGACTCATTCTAAAAGTCAATGGACTAAATGCTCCAATCAAAAGATATAGGGTAACAGAATGGATAAGAAAACAAGATCCATCTATATGCTGTTAACAAGAGACCCATTTTAGACCCAAAGACACCTGCAGATTGAAAGTAAGGGGACGGAGAACCATCTATCATGCTAATGGTTGCCAAAAGAAAGCTGGAGTAGCCATACTTATATCAGACAATCTAGACTTTAAAATAAAGACTGTAACAAGAGATGAAGAAGGGCATTATATCACAATTAAGGGGTCTATCCACCAAGAATATCTAACAATTGTAAACATTTATGCTCCAAACATGAAAGCCCCCAAATATATAAATCAATTACTCATAAACATACAGAAACTCATTGATAATAATACCATAGTAGTAGGGGACTTCAACACCCCACTTACAGCAATGGAGAGATCATCTAAACAGAAAATCCACACTGGATCGGAAGGACTTAACAGATATATTCAAAACATTTCATCCTAAAGCAGCAGAATACACATTCTTCTCGAGTGCACATGGGACATTCTCCAGACTAGGTCACATACTGTTTCACAAATCAGCCTTCAACAAGCACAAAAAGATAGAGATCATACCATGCATATTTTCAGACCACAACTCGAAATCAACCACAAAAATTTTTTTGGAAAGACAACAAATACTTGGAGACTAAAGAGCATCCTACTAAAGAATGAATGGGCTAACCAAGAAGTTAAAGAGGAAATTAAAAAGTATATGGAAGTCAATGAAAATGATAACACCACAGCCCAAAACCTCTGAGATGCAGCAAAATGGTCATAAGAGGGAAGTGTATAGCAATCCAGGCCTTCCTAAAGAAAGAAGAAAAGTCTCAGATACACAACCTAACCTTACACCCTAAGGCCTCGAAAAAGAACAGCAAATAAACCGAAAACCAGCAGAAGATGGGAAATAATAAAGATCAGAGCAGAAATCAATGCTATTGAAACCAAAAAAAACCCCCAAAAAACAAAAAACAAAAAAAACAGTAGAACAGATAAATGAAACCAGGATCTGGTTCTTTGAAAGAATTAGCAAAATTGATAACCCCTTAGCCAGTTTGATTAAAAGAAAAAGGAAAGGATCCAAATAAATAAAATCAAGAATGAAAGAGGAGAAATCACAACCAACATGGCAGAAATACAAACAATAATAAGAGAATATTATGAGCAATTACACACTAATAAATTGGGTAATCTCAAAGAAATGGACAAATTCCTAGAAACATATGCACTATCAAAACTGAAACAAGAAGAAATAGAAAAATTGAACAGACCCATAACCAGTAAAGAAATTGAATTATTAATCAAAAATCTCTCAAATAACAAGAGTCCAGGGTGCCAGATGACTTTCCAGGGGAATTCTATGAAACATTTAAAGAAGAGTTAACACCTATTCTTTTGAAGCTGTTCCAAAAAACAGAAGTGGAAGGAAAACTTCCAAACTCATTGAAGCCAGCGTTACCTTGATTCCAAAACCAGACAAAGATCCCACCAGAAAGGAGAAGTGGAGACCATTTTCCCTGATGAACATCAATGCAAAATTTCTCAACAAATTACTAGCCAACTGGATCCAACAGTACATTAAAATAATCATTCGCCACGACCAAGTGGGATTTATACCTGGGATACAGGGCTGGTTCAATATTCGCAAAACAACCAATGTGATACATTACACCAAAAAAAGAAAGGACAAGAACCACATGATCTCAATAGATGCAAAGAAAGAATCTGACAAAATACAGCATCATTTCTTGATAAAAACCCTCAAAAAAGTAGGGGTAGAAGGACTGTACCTCAAGATCATAAAGGCCATATATGAAAGACCCACTGCTAATATCATCCTTAATGGAGAAAAACAGAGTTTTCCCTCTAAGCTCAGGAACATGACAGGGATGTCCACACTCACTACTGTTATTCAATATAGTGTTGGAAGTCCTAGCTTAGCAATCAGACAACACAAAGGAATAAAAGGCATCCAAATCAGCAAGAAGGAAGTCAAACTTTCACTCTTCGCAGATGACATGCTATTCCCTATGTGGAAAACTCAAAAGATTCCATCAAAAACCTGCTAGAACTGATCCATGAATTCAGGAAAGTAGCAGGATATAAAATAAATGCATAGAAATTGGTTGCATTTCTTTTTTTTTAATTTTATTTTTTATTTTTTAAAATTTATATCCAGATTAGTTAGCATATAGTGCAACAATGATTTCAGGAGTAGATTTCTTAATGTCCCTTACCCATTTAGCCCATTCCCCCTCCCACAACCCCTCTAGCAACCTTCAGTTTGCTCTCCATATTTATGAGTCTCTTCTGTTTTGTCCCCCTCCCTGTTTTTATATTATTTTTGTTTCCCTTCCCTTATGTTCATCTGTTTTGTCTCTTAAAGTCCTCATATGAGTGAAGTCACATGAGTTGTGTCTTTCTCTGACTAATTTCACTTAGCATAATACCCTCCAGTTCCATCCACATAGTTGCAAATGGCAAGGTTTCATTCTTTTTGATTGCCGAGTAATACTTCATTGTGTGTGTGTGTGTGTGTGTGTGTGTGTGTGTGTATATATACACCACATCTTCTTTATCCATCCATCCATCGATGAACATTTGGGCTGTTTCCATACTTTGGCTACTGTTGATGGTGCTGCTATAAACATGAGGGTGCATGTGTCCCTTCGAAACAGCACACCTGTATCCTGTGGATAAATGCCTAGTGGTGCAATTGCTGGGTCTTAGGGTAGTTCTATTTTTAGTTTTTTGAGGAACCTCCATACTGTTTTCCAGAATGGCTGCACCAGCTTGCATTCCCACCAACAGTGCAAAAGAGATCCTCTTTCTCTGCGTCCTCACCAACATCTGTTGTTGCCTGAGTTGTTAATGTTAGCCATTCTGACAGGTGTGAGTTGATATCTCAGTGTGGTTTTGATTTGTATTTCCTTGATGATGAGTGATGTTGAGCATCTCTTCATGTGTTGGTTGGTCATCTGGATGTCTTCCTTGGAGAAGTGTCTATTCATGTCTTTTGCCCATTTCTTCACTGGATTATTTGGTTTTTGGGTGTTGAGTTTGATAAGTTCTGTATAGATTTTGGATACTAACCCTTTATCTGATATGTCATTTGCAAATATCTTCTCCCCTTCTGTTAGTTGCCTTTTAGTTTTGTTGATTATTTCCTTTGCTGTGCAGAAGATTTTATTTTGATGAGGTTCCCAGTAGTTCCTTTTTGCTTTTGTTTCCCTTGCTTTCATTGAGTAAGAAGCTGCAGCCAAGATCAAAGAGGTTTTTGCCTGCTTTCTCCTCAAGGATTTTGATGGCTTCCTGTCTTACATTGAGATCTCTCATCCATTTTGAGTTTATTTTTGTGTATGGTGTAAGAAAGTGGTCCAAGTTCATTTTTCTGCATGTTGCTGTCCAGTTTTCCCAGGGCCACTTGCTGAAGAGACTGTCTTTATTCCATTGGATACTCTTTCCTGCTTTGTCAAAGATTAGTTTGCCAGACGTTTGTGGGTCCATTTCTGGGTTCTCTATTCTGTTCCATTGATCTGAGTATCTGTTCTTGTGCCAGTACCATACTGTCTTGATGATTACAGCTTTGTAGTATAACTTGAAGTCTGGGATTGTGATGCCTCCTGCTTTGGTTTTCTTTTTCAAGATTGCTTTGGCTATTCGGGGTCTTTTCTGGTTCCATACAAATTTTAGGATTATTTGTTCTAGCTCTGTGAAGAATGCTGGCATTACTTTGATAGGGATTGCATTGAATATGTACATTGCTTTGGGTAGTATCAACATTTTAACAATATTTGTTCTTCCTATCCAGGAGTATGGAATCTTTTTCTGTTTCTTCGTGTCTTCTTCAATTTCTTTCATAAGATTTCTATAGTTTTCAGTGTATAGATTTTTCACCTCTTTGGTTAGATTTATTCCTAGGTATTTTATGGTTTTTTTGTGCAACTGTAAATGGATCAATTCCTTGATTTCTCTCTCTGATGCTTCATTGTTGGTGTATATGAATGCGACCGGTTTCTGCGCATTGATTTTATATCCTGCAACTTTGTTGAATTCATGAATCAGTTCTAGCAGTTTTTGGTGGAATTTTTTGGGTTTTTCATATAGAGTATCATGTCATATGCGAAGAGTGAAAGCTTGACTTCCTCCTGGCTGATTTGAATGCCTTTCATTTCTTTGTATTGTCTGATTGCAGAGGCTAAGACTTCCAATACTATGTTGAATAACAGTGGCGAGAGTAGACATCTCTGTCTTGTTCCTGACCTTAGGGGGAAAGCTCTCAGTTTTTCCCCATTGAGGATGATATTAGTGTTGGGTCATTCATATATGGCTTTTATGATCTTGAGGTGTGATCCTTCTGTCCCTACTTTCTTGAGGGTTTTTTATCAAGAAACATTGCTGTATTTTGTCAAATGCTTTCTCTTCATCTATTGAGAGGATCATATGGTTCTTGTCCTTTCTTCTATTGATATGATGAGTCATGTTAATTGTTTTGTGGATACTGAACCAGCCCTGCATCCCAGGGATAAATCCCATTTGGTCGTGGTGAGTAATTTTTTTAATGTATTGTTGGATCCAGTTGGCTAGTATCTTGTTGAGGATTTTTGCATCCATGTTCATCAGGGAAGTTGGTCTATAGTTCTCCTTTTTAGTGGGGTCTTTGTCTGGTTTTGGAATCAAGGTAATGCTGGCTTCATAGGAAGAGTTGGGAAGTTTTCCTTCTATTTCTATTTTTTGGAACAGCTTCAAGAGAATAAGTGTTAACTCTTCTTTAAATGTTTGGTAGAATTCTTCTGGAAAGCCAACTGGTCCTAGACTTGTTTTTTAGGAGATTTTTGATTATTACTTGGATTTCTTTACTGGTTATGTGTCTGTTCAAATTTTCTATTTCTTCCTGTTTCAGTTTTGGTAGTGTATATGTTTCTAGGTATTTGTCCATTTCTTCCAGATTGCCCATTTTATTGGTATATAATTGCTCATAATATTCTCTTATTATTGTTTATATTTCTGCTATGTTGGTTGTGATTTCTCCTCTTTCATTCTTGATTTTATTTATTTGGGGCCTTTCCTTTTTCTTTTTGATCAAACTGGCTAGGGGGTTATCAATTTTGTTAATTCTTTCGAAGAACCAGCTTCTGGTTTCATTGATCTGTTCTACTGTTTTGTTTTGTTTTGTTTGTTTTGATAGAATTAATTTCTGCTTTAATCTTTATTATCTCCTGCCTTCTGCTGGTTTTGGGTTTTATTTGCTGTTCTTTTTCCAGCTCCTTAATGCATAAGGTTAGGTTGTGTATCTGAGATCTTTGTTCCTTCTTTAGGAAGGCCTGGATTGCTATATAATTTCCTCTTATGACCACCTTTGCTGCATCCCAGAGATTTTGGGTTGTGGTGTTATCATTTTCATTGACTTCCATATAGTTTCTAATTTCCTCTTTAACTGCTTGGTTAGCCGATTCATTCTTTAGTAGGATGCTCTTCAGTCTCCAAGTATTTGTTACCTGTCCAAATTCTTGTGGTTGATTTCAAGTTTCATAGCATTGTGGTCTGAAAATATGCACGATATGATCTCGATCTTTTTGTACTTACTTAGGGCTGATTTGTGTCCCAGTATATGGTCTATTCTGGAGAATGTTCCATGTGCACTGGAGAAGAATGTATATTCTGCTGCTTTAGGATGAAATGTTCTGAATATATCTGTGGAGTCCATCTGGTCCAATGTATTATTCAAAGCCATTGTTTCCTTGTTGATTTTTTGATTAGATTATCTATCCATTGCTGTGAGTGGGGTGTTGAAGTCTTCTACTATTATGGTATTACTATCAATGAGTTTCTTTTTGTTTGTGATTAACTGATTTATATATTTGGGTGCTGCCACATCTGGCGCATAAATGTTTACAATTGTTAGGTCTTCTTGGTTGGTAGACCCCTTGATTATGATATAATGCCCTTCTGTCATCTCTTGATACAATCTTTATTTTAAAGTTTAAATTGTCTGATATAAGTACGGCTACTCCAGCTTTCTTTTGGCAACCATTAGCATGATAGATGGCTCCATCCCCTTATTTTCAATCTGAATGAAGGTGTCTTTAGGTTTAAAATGGGTCTCTTGTAAACAGCATATAGATGGGTCTTATTTTCTTATCCATTCTGTTACACTATGTCTTTTGATTGGAGCATTGGGTCTATTGACTTTTAGAGTGAGTACTGAAAGATATGAATTTATTGCCATTTTGATGCTTGTAGAGTTGGAGTTTCTGGTGGTGTTCTCTTGTCCTTTCTAATCTTTTGTTGGTTTTGGTATTTATTTATTTATATATATATTCATCTTTTCTCTCCTCAGAAGTCCTCCTTAAAATTTCTTGCAGGACTGGTTTAGTGGTCACAAACTCCTTTAATTTTTGTTTGGGATACTTTTTATCTCTCCTTCTATTTTGAATGACAGCCTTGCTGGATAAAGAATTCTTGGCTGCATCTTTTCCTGACTCAGCACACTGAATATATCCTGCCACTCCTTTCTGGCCTGCCAAGTTTCTGTGGATAGATCTGCTGCAAACCTGATCTGTCTTCCCTTGTAGGTTAAGGACTTTTTTTCCTTGCTGCTTTTATGATTCTCTCCTTGCCTGAGTATTTTGTGAATTTGACTATGATATGCCTTGTTGATGGCCGGTTTTTGTTGAATCTAATGGGAGTCCTCTGTGCTTCCTGGATTTTGATGTCTGTGTCTTTCCCCAGGTTAGGAAAGTTTTCCACTATGATTTGCTCACATATCCCTTCTACCCCTATTTCTCTCTTCCTCCTCTGGAACCCCTATGATTCTGATGTTGTTCCTTTTTAATGAATCACTGATTCCTCTAATTCTTAAATCGTGCTCTTTTGCCTTAATCTCCCTCTTTTTTTCTGTTTCGTTATTCTCTATAAGTTTGCCCTGTATATCTCTGATTCTCTGTTCTGCCTCGTCCATCCTTGCCACCACTGCATCCATCCATGATTGCAGCTCAGTTATAGCATTTTTAATTTCATTCTGGCTATTTTTTACTTCTTTTATCTCTGCAGAAAGGGTTCTAATCTATTTTTGACTCCAGCTAGTATTCTTATTATCATGATTCTAAATTCTGGTTCAGACATCTTGCTTGCATCTGTGTTGGTTAAATCCCTGGCTGTCATTTGTTTGTGTTCTTTCTTTTGGGGTGAATTCCTTCATTTCGTCATTTTGAAGGGAGAAAAGGAATTAATGACGTCGAAAAATTGAAATTAAAAAAATTAAAATTAAAAAAATATTAAAATTAAAAATAAACACACACACACACACACACACACAAATAGATGATGCTAGATCCTAGGTTTGTTTTGGCCTGGGTGTTGGAAGTGGTTTGACGGAATAGAGAAAAAAAAAGGAAATCGTTTGAGAATTTGAAAACATGAATACACTAAAGTAGATTAAAATGAGATGATGTGGGTAAAATAGAATTTGAAAAAATATACACAGAAGTAGAGAATATAGTAGAAAAAATTAAAGAAAACTATTTTTAATAAAAATTAAAAAGAAATATGAATTTTTTCATTTTCTGTATTTAAGAAAAAAGAAAAGAAATGAAAAAGAGAAAAAAGATAAAAAAGAAAAGAAAAAAAAAGAAATCGTTTGAAAATTTGAAAAAGTGAATACATTGTATAGACTAAAATAAAATGATGGGAGTGAGATAGAATTTGAAAAAATTTACGTAAAACCAAAAAATATAGTAATAAAAATTAGATAAAAATATTTTTAAAAGAAATTGAAAGTAAAACTGAAGTTTTTCTCTTTCTGCATTCAAGAAAAAAAGGAAAAAGAAAAAAAGAAAAAAAAAGAAATTGTTTGAACATTTGAAAAGGTGGGTATACTGAAGTAGACTAAAATAAAAAGATGGAAGTAAAGTAGAAGTTGAAAAAATTTACACCAAAGTAAAAAATATAGTAATAAAAATTAAAGACAGATATTTTTAAGAAAAATTGAAAATAAAAATGAGTTGTTTCTCTTTCTGTATTCAAGAAAAAGAAAAGAATTGTAAAAGAGAAAAAGGAAAAAAAAGAGAAAAAATTGGATAGATGAACCTGCTAACAGATTGAAGTAGGACTGAAATTGCTTCGTTTTCCCCTAGAATCAGTCCATGTAGCTCTTTCTAATCCGTAAATGAAGTCGGCGGTGAGGTTTGTGTTCTTGAAGAGCAAAGTTGGCCCAGTCGGGCAGGGCTCGGTGTAAAAACTCCGCTCTCCACTAGATGGCGCTGCTAGCCTACTGGGTTGGATTGTTTCAGGGCTTGTCGGTGCACAGGCGCATGCGCAGGAGAGGTGAAAAATGGCGCCACCCAGCTACCCAGTCTGTTCTCCTCGGATCAGCAATTGCGCACCGGTCCTCCGTTTTCAGCTCTCGTCCACTCCCTGCTTTTCCATTCTCCGTGAGCAGGCCCCAGGCAGTACCTCTCTCCCAAGTTTTGTCTCAGATGCGGCTGTTTTCCCCGGCCCCTTACTTCCGAAGGACTGTGGCTTTGACCCGCTCCGCCCCTCTGCGGGAAGGTCTCGCTGAGCAGTGGCCGAATGAGCAATGGCCGAATGTCGGCTGCACCCGGGAACGCTTGCCGGACCCTGCTGGTGCCGCTGCCCTGAGACTGCGGCCAGGTGTCAGCCCGCCCCCCCCAAAAAAGATCGCGCGACGGTGTAGCCTCAGCGTTTCAGGGACCGTGAAAAATCACAACACACATCTGGCACCAGGCTTCACCCTCAACGACCTCGTCCCGGCACCAGCGAGTGTGGCCGCCTTCCGGGGTCTGCTGGGACCAGGTGGCCTCAACAGTCTCTACCGAATGTCCTTTCATTCCGGCAGTGGAACCGCTTTTCCCCGTGTGGCCCGAGAACCTCCCGGACCCTGTTCCTGGGGATTCACCTTTCCCACCAGCGCACCGCCAGGTAGGGAGCTGCGGAGTTGCAGCCTTTGCGCTCCCCTTGTTTACAGTCTGAATGGAACTTAAACCCTCTCCTTTCTCCTTTCTCCCTTTGTAATTTCGTCCCTGCGGCTGTTTCCAATTTTCCACTTTCTTTCCAGCTGCTTTTGGGGAGGGGTGCTTTTCCTGTATGCTCCCCCCCCCCCCAGTCTCCGTCCTCTTTCCGCCTGCAAAAGGGGGTTCCCTACCTTCGGGGCTTCTTGCTCCCCAAGTTCAGCTCTCTGTGCCGCGTCGCTGAATTCTGTGGTTCAGATTGTGCAGATTGTTGTGTTAATCTTCCAGTCGGTTTTCTAGGTGTGTAGGATGGTTTAGTGTGGGTCTGGCTGTACTTCATGGATGCGAGACACACAAACAGCTTCCAGGCTGTTCTGCCAAAATGGCTCCTCCCTACTTGGTATTTCTGAAAATAAACCATCTCCCACACGTCTCACAATCACCAACCTGAAAGCTCTCTGAACCATCCTTTTGGGTTTTATGGAAGATTCACTATGTAGACACAGTTGATTAAATCATTGGCCATTGGTGATTAGACTCAAGCTTCAGACCCTCCTTCTTCCCAGGAGGTCAGGGGCTGGGATGTGAAGTTTCAGTCTTCTAATAACACGGTTGGTCCTCCTGGCCAGTAGCCCCTCTCAACGTCACTTCATTAACCTGACAGAAGACATCTTTTCCCCCTTAACTACATTGATTTATTTTGAGGGGGGTGGAGAGAGAGAGAGAAAGAGAGAGAGAATCCCAAGCAGCCTCTGTGCTAACAGTGAAGATCTCACAAATCGTGAGATGATATCAAGAGTTGGACCCTTTCCTGACTGCCACCCGGATGCCCCTCCCCCGCAACACAAGACGTCTTTATGACTCCCATCACTTAGGAAATTGGAAGAGTTTTAGGAGCTCTGTACCAGAAATGGGGATGTAGACCAAATGATTTTTTTTATTACAAATCATAATATCACAGTTATAAATTGTCGTGCTGGATGAAGCCTTGACTGGAATTCGGTCACGATGCTTCCAGTTCTCAAACCCTGGCACAGCGGTTCTCAACCAGGCAGGAGTTTGCCCGTGGGGATATTTGGCCATGTGTAAGAGGATGTTGCCAAACACCTATAACCCATAGGACAGCACCCAATACAAATATTCACCCAGCCCCAAATGTCAACGGTGAGAAGGTGAGAAATATTACTCGAGACCAGCACTGCTCTACCTGTATTGTGTGTACAAATCGCCAGAGTTTGTAGTTAAAATGCCAATTATGATGCATTAGGTCTCCAGGTCTCCAGGGACTCTGTGTTTCTAATAAACTCCCCGGTGGTGTTGATGCTGTGGGTCCTGGTCTGTGGAGCACAGCTTGAGAGCAAGGCTGTGCTCCTGTGTTAGAGACACGTGTAGGCAGTTTTAGGTCTTCTCCACCAGGAATCTTCTGTATATGTGATTTTGAAGGAAAAGTTTTTCACATAACTCTATAGGTGTTGATAAATTCTGTGTTCACTTCTTTTACCTAAGGGCTCTTGAGTGACAGCAAATAATTTATATTTGAGCAAAAACTATGGAGTAGGCAGAATAAGGGCTTCCAAAAGATGTCCACATCCTAATCCAAAGAACTTTTGAAAACATTTGTTTACAGACTAAGAGGAATGTAGCCAGGAGGTGGAATAAGTCTGCTAATCACTGAATTTGATAAAAAAAAAAAAAAAAAAAAAGATTAGCCTAGATTATCGGGATGGGATTAGAGCAATCACAGCAGTCCTTTAAATGTGAAAGAGGAAGGGGGTGCCTGGGTGGCTCACTAGGTTAATAGTGCAGCTCTTGATTTTGGTTCAGGTCATGATCTCACAGTTTGTGGGACTGAGCCCCATTTCTGGCTTTGTGCTGACAGAGCAGAGCATGCGTGGGATTCGCTCTCTCCCCCTCTCTCTCTGGCCCTCCCCTGCTCATGCTTGGTCTCTTTCTCCCTGTCTCTCTCTCTCTCAAAACAAACAAACAAACATTTTAAATGCAGAAAATGGAAGAAAAGAATTGGAATCAGAGAGACATTTTCAGACACAATGCTGCGGGCTGGAGGAAGGGCCACTAGACAAAAAAATGCAGGTAGCCACTAAAAAATAGGAAAGCCACTAAAAAATAGAAATAGGAAAGGGAGTGAATTCTCTTCTGGAGTGTCCAGAAAGATCCCAGCCTTGACGATCTCTAAATTTTAGCCCAGCGAGACCCATTTCAGGCTTCTGACCTAGAAACTTTGGATAAATCTTTGTTTTAAGCCACAAGTGTAGTCATTTATTGTAGCAGCATCAGGAATCGAATGCAGAAGTTTGTTCAGAAATATATTGTTTATAGGAACAGGATTTGAGCCTTTCAATTCATTCAGTGAACTTTCCCTTGGGTACAGGCATTTGGTATTGAAATCCCACCTTAAATGGAAAGAATTTAGTTTCAGTTTGGAGATATTCTGCCCTACTTGCTGGACAGTGATTTCTCACTTACATACATGTAAATGTGGTTTTGACTCTGAGGCCTTTGAAGATTTGAGATAAAAGACAATTCCTTTTTATTATTTATTTATTCTTAATATGAAATTTATTGTCAAATTGGTTTCCATACAACACCCAGTGCTCATCCCAACAGGTGCCCTCCTCAATACCCAATTACCCACCCTCTCCTCCCTCCCACCCCCCATCAACCCTCAGATTGTTCTCAGTTTTTAAGAGTCTCTTATGGTTTGCCTCCCTCCCTCTCTAACCTTTTTTTTTCCCTTCCCCTCCCCCATGGTCTTCTGTTAAGTTTCTCAGGATCCACATAAGAGTGAAAACATAAGGTATCTGTCTTTCTCTGTATGACTTATTTCACTTAGCATAACACTCTCCAGTTCCATCCATGTTGCTACAAATGGCCATATTTCATTCTTTCTCATTGCCAAGTAGTATTCCATTGTATATATAAAAGACAATTTCTTTTTAAAATTGAGGTCACCTGTTCCATTTTAAGTCTTTGTGTCAAAATTCTATTCTTTCTAGTTTACGTTGACTTGAATGTTTATTCTTTTCATTACGATCCTCCCCACCCCCCTCCGCCATATTTAACATTTTCTTTCAACATAATAGATGGGATTTTAGTAAGTCCTCTGTGCATCTACATGTATGCATATTAATGTGTTTATTTGAGAGAAAGATGGACATAAACGAACACACACATATACATATCACACGCTTAACCTTGAATATTTTCTTCAGATCCAGCAAAGTGCTCTACGCCTTTCATTTATTCCTCACACCATCTGTCTGGAGTTAGGGCTCATTACCCCACATTACCTTCAGAAATAAGGATATGGAGGCTCAGTTGGATTACATCTTCACAATAATATAACAGAGAAATTAAAGCTTAGTGTGCATCTTCTTGAATTATACACAAATGGAGCCACATAGTCTACAATCTTTTTTTTTTTTTAACATTTCACCTTTTATTAAGGCAGGTGTGTGATAAATAATTTAATACAGCCAGATCTCTCATGAACTTGCAACTTATGGTTCTTATTCCAGAAAATTCTGTTCTTATAAAAAGTCACCTCAATATCTGAAAAGAGTAATAAGGGATTTTGAACCCAGTTTGCTTTTTGTTTTTTTATTGAAATCCATGTTAGTTAACGTTTGGTGTAGTATTGGTTCAGGAGTAGAACCCAATGATTCACCACTTACATGTAATACCCAGTGCTCATCACAGCAGGGCACAGCAGGTGCCCTGCTTAATGCCCATCACCCATTTAAGCCATCTCCCCCCCACCCCAAGCAACCCTTTGTTTGTTCTCTGTATTTAAGAGTCTTTTTTGGTTTGCCTCCCTCTCTGTTTTTATCTTGTTTTATTTTATATCTCTTGACCTATGTGCATCTGTTGTGTTTCTTAAATTCCACATGAGCAAAATCACATACTTGTCTTTCTCTGGCTGACTTATTTAGCGTAATACACTCTACTTCCATCCACAAATGGCAAATGGCAAGATTTCATTTATTTGATCACCGAGAAATATTCCATTATATATATACACCACATCTTCTTTATCCATTCATCAGTCAAGGGAAATTTAGTCTCCTTCCCTAATTTGGCTATTTTTGATAGTGCTGCTAAAAACATGGGGGTGTGTGTGCCCCCTCGAGTCAGCATTTTTGTGTCCTTTGGATAAATCCCTAGTAGTGCAATTGCTGGATCGTTGGGTAGTTCTGTTTTTAATTTCTTGAGGAACCTCCATCCTGTTTTCCAGAGTGGCTACACCAGTTTGCATTCCCACCAACACTGCAAAAGTGTTCCCCTTTCTCCGCATCAGAGCCCCCTTCATGTCTTTGTTCCTCAGGCTGTAGATGAAGCGGTTCAGCATGGGTATGACCACTGTATACACCACTGAGGCTGTGGCACTTGAGTGGGAGCTCTGGGTAGCAGCAGAGCTGAGGTACACTCCCAGGCCAGTACAATAAAATAGAGAGACAACCGAGAGGTGAGACGCACAGGTGGAAAATGCTTTATACTTGCCCTGAGATGATGAGATCCCACGTATGGAGGAAACTATCTTAGAGTACGAGTAAAGTATCCCAACAAAGGGACCACCAGCCAGCAGCATAATTCCAGAATACATCACCATGTTGTTGAGAAAAGTGTCAGAACAGGCAAGTTGGATCATCTGATTGAGTTCACAGAAAAAGTGGGGGATTTCCAAGACTGTACAGAAGGACAGCCGCAATACCATTAAGCTTTCTAACAAGGAATTCAGGGCACACATGATCCAGGACACCAGAACAAGCACTCCACAGAGCCGGGGGTTCATGATGACCATGTAGTTCAGGGGGTGACAGATGGCCACAAAGCGGTCGTAAGCCATCACAGTCAGGAGAAAGATGTCTAATTCTACAAAGAGTAGGAAAAAGTACATCTGTGTGATGCAGCCTGCATAGGTTATGACTTTGCTCTGAGTCTGGATGTTCCAGAGCATCTTTGGGATGACGGTAGAGGTGAAGCAGATGTCCACAAAGGACAGGTTGGCCAGGAAGAAGTACATGGGTGTGTGGAGGTGGGAGTCAGAGCTGACAGCTAGGACAATGAGCAGGTTTCCAAACACAATGATCAGGTACATGGAGAGGAAAAGCCCAAATATGAGGGGCTGTAATTCTGGTTCATCTGATAATCCCAGAAGAAGAAATTCTGAAAGTTGGGTATCATTGCCTGGTGCCATGTGGTGGTGGTGGTGACTAGAAATTAGAAAAAAAAAAGATTAATATTAGCACAAATGGGCACTAGTAACATGGCAGAAATGCTATAATTACAATGATGTGTGGGGGGGAAAAGCAGGCATAAAAGAAAATGGTTGGGTTATTATCTTTACAGGGAGTTCAGGAAGACCTAAAAGCAAGGTGACATTTGAAGAGAAACTTCTGGGATATGTGCACGGAAGACATGAGGTTATCTGGGGAAGTGTGGGCTCTGCGGGAAGAAAAGCCAGTTCAAAGGCCCTGAGGAAGGCATTTGTTTCGGGTACCTAGGTATAAAAATGGAGGCAGTGTGGTCAGGAAACAAGTAAGAGAGAGGTGATGGCAGGGACTGTTGAGGAACGAGGTGGCCTCCTGCTATAGCTGAAACTTCATGACACAGGGAGCCCTTCCTTTGCCTAGTGTTCCTTGCACTTCATTAATTTTTTCCCTAAGGAATCCTGCAAATAAAAGTAGATCTCCTTCTTACTTCCAATGATGGTTAACATTCTGGCATCTGTATTTTGAGGGTCCACACTGGCCCACCACAGCCTTCTGGGGCCAGGTGACTACGGGTTCTTCTCACCCCTAGTTACAATATTTAGGAAAGAAATGATACAGGTGAAGTTCTCAATATCAAATTGTCTTATCCTAAAGAATACAGAAAAGTACCCAATTTCCAGTTGGTAAGGTTCCCATGAACATGAAAACACGCTGCTCCATTTTAATATGACCATTCTTCTCTTCTGCATTTAGAGAAGTATAAAAAACTCAGAAGGAGACGGAGCAAAGGAAGAGCAGGGAGAAAGATCTCATAAGCCCAGGTGGTCCCTGAGAGATCGTGATGATAAGAAAGCTTCCCTGGTTTTGGCTGCATTCCAATCCTAGGTTTACCCCCATATGCCCAGTGTGACTAATAAAGCAACAAAATCCAATTTCTCCAAAAGAGAAAAGAGTGCTGTATTTATCGTGTCAAGACACATAAAGTATAAACATCCACTGGAAATATGAGTAAAAGGAATAAATCCCCAACTGACAAAAGCAAATACACAGCATACAAAAATAGCGGGGATTTATCAAGATCAAACGGTAACAGGTTTTTCTATATGGTAAACACACACAACTTTGGACAACTTTGGGATCAGTTAATGAGCTTTGAATTTTAGATCCACCAAAAAATGTTAACTGTTTGAATTTGGGAAGACAAGCAAATCGTTCTAAAATGTTAATATTCTCACTAGTATAGTGGGGGCAGTGGTATCCACCCTCCAAGGTGCTCGACAGATTAGGTGAATATATATAAAAAGTTCAGCATAGATCCTTCCCGTTAATTTATGAGTGGTCATTCTGTTTGTTCAGCCGCATGTGTGTGTGTGTTTGTGTGTGTGCGCGTGCGCACACACGTGTGAGCATCCATGTGGATTTGTGTATTTGCATGTGCACACATTCTGGATCATAATGTCAAAGGCATGTTTCCTGTGGACAGTACAAAAAATGGAATCCACTAGTATAACGGGAAAAGTAGTTTTAACAGAAGACCGTTGCCTGCTCATGTGGGAAAAAAGCAGTGTGAATGGCGAGTCCATTATAGGAGCCTGGTTGCCGAGAGAAAATGTAGTGAGTGTGGGTGCTGATGTTAAGTCAGACTCCAGGGAGCCCGGGCTGATGGCTCCACTTGCCTCATCATGGTGTCCACCTCGGGCCCCTGACCTGATTGTTGTTAATGTACCTATTCCCTGTCTACTTGACCATGCCTGTTTTTATGTGGCCCAACAGTGGATGTGGCTGACCCTTTCCTCACTTTCCTTGGTGGTATTCTTTCCTTTGTTATCTCGGGCTCTGGGGTTTGATCTTTGTTTTGCCACATCCAGTGGGAACACTCCAGTCCCGTTACTCTGTTCCTTGTCTGACATGCAGAAACCTTCCCAGACTGTACTGTGCAAAATAATGCACGTTCCGTGACCATCTATCTCCTTTCTTTCTATGAGTTATCCTTGAAGACCCTATGTCATATAAGCACTTATTTCTTTGCTCTCTTCTCCAGTATAATTTAGGACCCAAAGGAGCAGGGGCCTCACCTGCTTTGTTTGCATCTTTTGGTCACAAAGGTGTGCATTCATACAGAAACAAGTTCTAAGAACATGAGAATGTATTAAAAAAAGTACATTAGGGAAACGAAAATCGTGTTAAACATGATGGATTCTAGTAACTGTATTAAACAAAATTGAACAATGATCCAACACTAATGTCTTACAGAAAAGATGTAAAAGAGCAATAATCATATCCACATGGGTCTCTGATTCAGGACGAAATGGGTAAAAGCTTGGAAATAAATGATGGGAAAATATAGTTTTTAACATACAGTGGAGGAAGCAGTAGCTAAAGCTATAATTTTATTGTATGTAACCATAAATGGACTCAATCATGCTGATGGAAAAGATGTAGGGAATCTTTAGTTAAATACAAAAGAACATGTTGCACATAAGGACAGGAGGTGATTTCTATTTTAAAAAACAGATCTAACTTCAAAATATAAAATGGCAGAAATAAGGAAAGTCAGATGTGACATAACACAGCAATATATGGAAAAGCACTTCTTACTAGTAAGGATGTGGAAGAATTTCGATGTTTAAAAGCAATGAATAAACGTTGAAAAAAAATTAAAAAAAAAAAAGGGGGCGCCTGGGTGGCGCAGTCAGTTAAGCGTCCGACTTCAGCCAGGTCACGATCTTGCGGTCCGTGAGTTCGAGCCCCGCGTCAGGCTCTGGGCTGATGGCTCAGAGCCTGGAGCCTGTTTCCGATTCTGTGTCTCCCTCTCTCTCTGCCCCTCCCCCGTCCATGCTCTGTCTCTCTCTGTCCCAAAAATAAATAAACGTTGAAAAAAAATTTTTAAAAGCAATGAGGGGAACACAATATGACCAACTGAGAGATTTGAGCACACACTATATCTAGACTCTCTCTCAATCCCATAAACACATGTACACACAACAGAAATATTAAGTGGCAAACAGCAAACTTGGTGAAAGATTGCGATTGTTTTTTGAAAGAATGCAATAAAACAACAATAAAAACACTCAGTTCCCAGTACAGAAAAGCAACATACTTGCCAAAAAATTTGCATATAGGAAGTAAGTGGCTAACAAAGTCTAAAACCTATTCAGCCTCCTTGGTAATAAAATTGTGGCCAAAATGCTCCTTGGCATATCCCTTCAGTCATACTAAGTCTATTATTTCTTTCTGGTAAATACCAAAGAGAGAGACGATACTTGAAATGTGTGTCTCAAAAACCACTGTCGCAAGGGAGTATTTACCTTCAGGAGGCTGGATCCTTCTAAGAGATAAAGAACAAGTTAAATGTACCCCAAATGAAAAAAAGTGTAAGATGCTCCCATCCCGCTGCTCATACCTCCAAGCCGCCTACTCTGTTTCCCTACTCCCGTTAGCTGCAAAACTCCGTGGATACGTGCTAATTTCACTGGAACCTCTTTACGCACCTGCCCCCTTTTCCTTCTTCAGTCTCACCCAATTGGACTTCCATTCCCACCGCTCAGCATCACCAGTGATCCTTGTATTGCTGAGTCCAACAAACACTTCTTTTAAAAAATGTGTTAAGTAAATTGTGTTCAAATTTTTAAAAGTCAACCTAACAAACAAACATGGTATCTCTTGACTCTGGGCCAGGCTGCTTAGGCTCTCAGGTGACCTCAAGAAAAGGTTCTCAAGTTCCATTCTTTCTGATCCTTTCCTGAAATACCTGCTGAGCTCTCAGACTCACCTGGATGGGGTCTACAAGAGGAGAGGAGGACTGAAATTCCCCCTTGATGGTCGATGATGGAAACCAAGGCTCTGTTCCCAGACAGGACAGCAGGAAGGAGCGAAGCATTGGTCCCCCAGCCAGACTTAGGAATCCGAGAGCAACAACCATGTCCTGTCCTGCACAAGGATCACCATGGTTAGGACGGCAGAGGAGATATTTACAGCTCCCTGTGTCTGCTCATTAGGTGCTGTTTCCATTGTTAGTCCCACGCTGGAGCACCTTGTTTCCCTCTGGGCCACTGGTCTGGACAGAAAAGAATTTTTTTTCCTGCTAATTCTCTGTTCCCAGGAGACCAGATTAGAAGTCAGGTGAATCTGACTTTTGTTATTTCTTCTCCATGCTCTTTCTGGCCTTCCAGAGGTCTAACCTCCTTACATCTTACCCCAATTTTGAGTTAACGTTTTCTCCAAATCTAAGACTGAGGGACCTGCCTAATCAGGTCTCATGGACCTCCAAAGTATTGTCTTATGGCAGAGATGACTTCCCGGTTTCTCTAGAAAATTGCTATTCTCCTCTCAACAAGAGAGAGAGGTATGTTAATTTGCTATAAGCCTATGGGTACCGTACTCTTGTGTTCATGATGTTTTTGACTAATCAGTAAGGTGAGTCATGCTGGTAACACAAATTGAGAACTTCCATTTAGTGTCCCAGATGAAAAAGTTCGTTACTTATAAGATATATTTAGATCATGTTATGTACCATACACTGATCTTAGACTTCTGTGTGGATTGCCTTATTTCATTTTTACAAAAGCCCACTCTTTTTTTTTTTTAATCTAAATTTTTGTTAGTTCATATACAGTGTAATATTTGTTTCAGGAGTAGAATTCGGTGATTCATCACTTACATACAACACCCAGTGCTCATCCTAAAGTGTTCTCCTTCATCCTCATCACCCATCTAGCCCATCCCCACCCACCTGCCTCAATCAATCCTCATTTGTTCTTTATAGTTAAGATTTTCTTGTGGTTTGTTTCCCTCTCTTCTCTCCCCACCCATGTGGGTTGAGCTAGACTGTAATATGTTGAGAAAAATAAGTCAGGCAGAGAAAGACAAATATCATATCATTTCATTCATATGTAGAATTAAAGAAAAGTTCACACTTATTTTTTAAAAATTTTTAATGTTTTTATTCATTTTTGAGAGACAAAGAGATACAGAGCACTAATGGGGGAAGGGCAGACAGAGAGGGAGACACAGAATCCGAAGCAGACTCCAGGCTCTGAGCTGTCAGTACAGAGCCAGATGTGGGGCTGGAAACCATGAACCGTGAGATCATGACCTGAGCTGAAGTTGGACACGTAACTGACTGAGCCAGCCAGGCACCCTGAAAAGTCCACACTTATTAAAGTACAGTTGTAACAGTGGGGCTCAGAAGTGTGGCATGAACTACTCAGAATTGTGAACTGAGGGAGGAAGGAGCTTTGACTGTAAATCGACCAAGATATTTCCAGTTCTCATGCGCTAGGTCAGTGGCTCTCAACCAAGGGTGATTTTGCCTTCAGAGAACACTTGACAAGATAAGGGAGAAAGTTTTGGTTGTCGTAACTAGGGAGGTGCCACTGGGACCTAGTGGGTTGAGGACAGGGATGGTGCCCCATATCATATAATGCACAGGACGGCCCCCACCACAGAGCATTATCTAGCACAGTGTCAACAGTGGAGAAGTTGAGAAACACCACTCTAGACCAGAACTTCTCCAACATTAATGTATTTATGAATCACTTGGTTATCCTGTTGAAATTCGGACTCTGATTTGGCAGGACATGGGTGGTCCTGATGGGTACAGAGATCCTGTAATTGTAACCATTTCTCAGTAGGTACTGATGCCACCCATCTGGCCTGTGGACCCATCTTTGAGTAGTAAGGCTGTGGTTCAGTGTTTGAGTCAGGGGTAGGTATTTTTAGACCCTTTTTTACCAAGAACTGGAGATCTACCTCAGGTCCGAGGTTAGGTGGTCCAATGATGGACTCAGTAGGCAAGCTTGTGCATGCTCAAGTTTATACGTGTCTCTTGAGTATTTCCCTCATGAGCTGTGCTGCCTTTGGGGAGAGATGATGACAGATAGAAGAGATGCACAGGGCAAGGTATGGGGAGAGGGTGTGGAGCTTCCATTCCTTCTCCAGGCATGCCACTCTACCTGTCTCCATGTGTTCACCAACCTGAAAACTCTCTGAACCCTCCTTTTGGGTTTTATGAGAGCTTCATGATGTAGGCACAACTGATTGTATCATTGGCTATTGGTGATTAGACTCAGTCTCCAGAGCCTCCTCCACCCCTGGAAGTCAGGGTTTGGGATGTAAAGTTTCAGTCTTCTAATCACATGTTGAGTCCTCCACAGCAGCCCCTCTCCTTAGATGCTTTGCCAAAGTCACTACACTAACCTAACAGAAGATATATATATTTTTGAGTTTATTTATTTATTTTGAGAGAGAGAGAGAGAGAGAGAGAGAGAGAGAGAGAGAGAGAGAGAGAGATGGCACATGCACATATGAGAGGGAGAGGGGCAGACAGAGAGAGAGAGCAACAGAAATCCAACTGTCAGTTCAGAACCCAATGCGAAGCTCAAACTCACAAACTGTGAGATCATGACCTGAACTGAGATCAAGAGTCGGATGCTTAACCAACTTAGTCACCCAGGTGCCCACCTGACAGAAAACATCTTTATGATCCTCATCACTTAGGAAGTTGGAAGAATTTTATTATCTCTGTGTCAAAATGGGGATGATGGCCACATAGATATATTTTTATTACATATCATGTCACACTTATAAATGTAGTCCTGGATGAAGCCTCGATGGGAGTTCTGTCACGATGCTTCCAGTTGTCAAGTCTTGGCACAGTGGTTCTCAACCAGGCATGATTTTGTCCCTGGGGATATTTGGCCATGGGTGAAGGGATGTTGCCAAACACCTGTAACCCATAGGACAGCACCAAACACATATATTTATCCAGCCCCAAATGTCAGCAATGAGAAGATGGGAAATATTATTCCATTTTGTAGCTGTGCTGCTGGGTGGTGCTCCCCTGGCTGGGGTCCTTTCCTCTTATTCTAAGAAAATTTCCTGCATACATGGGATCCCATAAGCTCAGGCCAATAATAAAGCATTTTCCACCCGTGCGTCTCACTTCTCAGTTGTCTCCTTATTCTTCTGTATGAACCTAGGAGTGTACCTTAGGTTTGCTGCTACCCAGAGCTCCCACTCAAGTGCAACAGCCTTGGTGATGTACGCTGTGGTCATGCCCATGTCGAACCCTTCGTCTACAGCCTGAGGAACAAAGACATAAAGGAAACCATCAAAACCCTAGAGGAGAAAGCAGGATAAAACCTCTCTGACCTCAGCCACAGCAATTTATTACTTGACACATCTCCAAAGGCAAGGGAATTAAAAGCAAAAATGAAATATTGGGACCTCATCAAGATAAAAACTTCTGCACTACAAAGGAAACAATCAACAAAACTGAAAGGCAACTGATGGAATGGGAAAAGATATTTGCAAATGACATATCAGACAAAAGGCTAGTATCCAAAATCTATAAAGAACTCACCAAACTCCACACCCGAAAAACAAATAATCCAGTGAAGAAATGGGCAGAAGACATGAATAGGCACTTCTCTAAAGAAGACATCCAGATGGCCAACAGGCACATGAAAAGATGCTCAATGCCACTCCTCATCAGGGAAATACAAATCAAGACCACACTGAGATATCACCTCATGCTAGTCAGAGTGGTTAAAATGAACAAACCAGGAGACTATAGATGCTGGCGAGGATGTGGAGAAATGGGAACCCACTTACACTGCCGGTGGGAATGCAAACTGGTGCCATCACTCTGGAAAACAGTGTGGAGGTTCCTCAAAACATGAAAAATAGATCTACCCTATGACCCAGCAATAGCACTGCTAGGAATTTACCCAAGGGATACAGGAGTGCTGATGCATAGGGGCACTTGTACCCCAATGTTTATAGCAGCACTCTCAACAATAGCCAAATGATGGAAAGAGCCTAAATGTCCATCAACTGACAAATGGATAAAGAAATTGTGGTTTATATACACAATGGAATCCTACTTGGCAATGAGAAAGAATGAAATCTGGCCCTTTGTAGCAACGTGGATGGAACTGGAGAGTGTGATACTAAGTGAAATAAGTCATACAGAGAAAGACAGATACCATATGTTTTCACTCTTATGTGGATCCTCAGAAACTTAACAGAAGATCATGGGGGAGGGGAAGGGAAAAAAAAGAAAAAGAAAGGGAGGGAGGCAAACCATCAGAGACTCTTAAAAAGTGAGAACAAACTGAGGGTTGATGGGGGGTGGGAGGGAGGGGAGCGTGGGTGATGGGTATTGAGGAGGGCACCTTTTGGGATGAACACTGGGTGTTGTATGGAAACCAATTTGACAATAAATTTCATATTAAAAAAATACATAAAGGAAACTCTAAATGTATTTTTCAGAGGAAGCCATAAAAGGGCTATTTTTCAAGAAGTACCTGTGATTGCAGGCTTAATTCTTTACAATCAGAAATTGTGATTCTTTAATCAGATCATGAAGGAACTTAATAACTCTATTTATACGCTGGAATTTCAATTTTTTTCTAAAGTTCTGCTACTTTATTGAATTTATTTATTTACTTTTAATTTATTATTTATTTATTTACTTTTAATTTATTGTTATATTTTTAAACTATAAATCCAAATTAGTTAATATTAGTGAGTTTCATGGAATCATTTCATTGATTCCAAATCAATGGTTTCAGGAATAGAATTTAGTGATTTATCACTTACATATAACACCCGGTGCTCATCCCAACAATTGTCCTCATTAATGCCCATCACTCATTTAGCCCACCCCCACCCACCTCTCCTCCAGCAACCCTCAGTTTGTTCTCTGTATTTAAGACTCTCTTATGGTTTGTCTCCCTCTCTGTTTTTATCTTATTTTTACTTCCCTTGCCCTATGTTCATCTATTTTGTTTCTTAAATTCCACATATGAGTGAAATCAAATGATATTTATCTGACTTATTTCACTTAGCATGATACATTTTAGTTCCATGCATGTTGTTACAAATGGCAAGATCTCATTCTTTTTGATTCCAACTAATAATCGCACATATATATGTACCACTTCTTTATCCATTCATGAGTTGATGGACATTTGGACTCTTTCCATACTTTGACTATTGTCGATAGTGCTGCTATAAAAACTTGGGTGTATGTGCTCCTTGAAACAGTATTTTTGAATCCTTTGGGTAAATTCCTAGTAGTGCAATTGCTGGGTTGTAGGGTAGTTCTTTTTTTATTTTTTGAGGAACCTCTATACATTTTCTAGAGTGGCTGCATCAGTTTGTATTCCCATCAGCAGAGCATAAGGGTTCCTCTTTCTCTGCACCATTGGTAACAACTGTTGTTGCCTAAGTTGTTCATTTTAGTCCTTCAGACAAGTGTGAGGTGGTATCTCATTGTGGTTTTGATTTGTATTTCCCTGATGATGGTTGATGTTGAGCATCTTTTCATGTGTCTGTTAGCCATCTGGATGTCTTCTTTGGAAAAGTGTCTATTGATGTCTTTGGCCCATTTCTTCCCTGGAATATTTGTTCTTATGATGCTGAGTTTTATAAGTTCTTTACAGATTTTGGGTACTAACCCTTTATCTGCTTCGTCATTTGCAAATATCTTCTCTCATTCTGTTGGTTGCCTTTTAGTTTTGCCGATTGTTTCCTTCACTGTGCAGAAGCATTTTATCTTGATGGGGTCCCAATAGTTTGTGTTTGCTTTTGTTTCCTTTGCCTTCAGAGACATGTCAAGTAAGAAGCTGCTGCAGCTGAGATCAAAGAGGTTGTTGCTTGTTTTCTCCTGTAGGATTTTGATAGGTTCCTGTCTTATGTTTAAGTATTTTATCCATTTTGAATTTATTGTCGTGTATGGTGTAAGAAAGTGGTCCAGGCTGATCCTTCTGCATGTTGCTGTCGAGTTTTCCCAACTCCATTTGCTGAAGAGACTATCTTTTTTCCATTGGATATTCTTTCCTTATTTGTCAAGTATTCGTTGTTCATATGTTTCCAGGTCCATTTCTGAGTTCCCTGTTCTGTTCCGTTGATCTATGTGTCTGTATTTGTGCCAGTACCATAGTGTCTTGATGGTTACAGCTTTGTAATACAGCTTGACGTCTGGGATTGTGATGCCTCCAGCTTTGGTTTTCTTTTTCAGGATTGCTTTGGCTGTTCGGAATCTTTTCTGGTTCCATACAAATTTAGGATTGTCTATTCTAGCTCTGTGAAGAATGCTGGTATTATTTTGATAGGAACTGCATAGAATATGTAGATTGCTTTGGGTAGTATTAACACTTTAACAATATTTGTTCTCCTAGTGTATAAGCATGAAATATTTTTCCTTTTTTTTGGTGTCTTCTTAATTCCTTATATTTTTTACCTCTTTTGGTTAGGTTTATTCCTAGGTATTATATGGCTTTGGTGTAATTGCAAATGGGATCTATTCCTTGATTTCTCTTTCTGTTGTTTCATTATTGGTGTATAGAGATGTAACAGATGGGTGCCTGGCTGGCTCTGTCAGTTAAGCATCCAACTTCAGCTCAGGTCATGATCTTGCAGTTCACGAGTTTGAGCCCCACATTGGGCTCTGTGCTGACAGCTCAGAGCCTGGATCCTGCTTTGGATTCTCTGTCTCCCTTTCTCTCTACCCTTCCCCTGCTCATGCTCTTTCTCTCTCTCAGAAAAAAAAATTAAAAAAAGAAATGCAACCGACTGCTGTACATTGATTTAGTATCCTGCAATTTTGCTGAATTCGTGTGTTAGTTTGAGCAGCTTTTTGGTGGAGTCTTTTGGGCTTTCCACTTAGAGTATCATGTTGTCTACAAAGAGTGACAATTTGACTTCTCCTTGTTGATATGGATGCCTTTTATTTCTTTGTTTTGTCTGACTGCTGAGGCTAAGACTTCCAACACTATGTTGAATAACAGTAGTGAGAGTGGACATCCTTGTCGTATTCCTGACTTTAGGGGGAAAGGTTTCTGTTTTTGAGGATATTAACGGTGGGTCTTTCATATATGGCCCTTATGATCTTGAGGTATGATCCTTCTATCCCCACTTTCTTGAGGGTTTTTATCAAGAAAGGATCCTGTATTTTGTCAAATTCATTTTCAGCACCTATTAAGAAGATCATGTGGTTCTTATCCTTTCTTTTATTGATGTGATGTATCACATTGGTTGATTTGTGGATATTGAACCAGCCCTGCATCTGAGGAATAAATCCCACTTGATCATGGTGAACAATTCTTTTAATGTATTTTTGGACATGGCTGGCTAGTATCTTGTTGAGAATTTGCATCCATATTCATCAGAGAAATTGGTCTGTAGTTCTTTTTTAGTGGGGTCTTTGTCTGGTTTTGGAATCAAGGTAATACTGGGCTTGCAGAATGAGGTTGGAAGTTTTCCTCCCATTTCTGTTTTTTTTGGAATAGCTTCACAAGAATAGGCATTAACTTTTCTTTAAATATTTGGTAGCATTCCACTGGAAAGCCATCCAGCTCTGGAGTTTGGTTTGTTGGGAGATTTTTCATTAGTGATTCAATTTCTTCATACTGATTATGGGTTTATTGACGTTTTATATTTCTTCCTGTTTCAGTATTGGTAGTTTATATGTTTCTAGGAACTTGTCTATTTCTTCCAGATTGTCCAATTTGTTGCCATATATTTGCTTATCATATTCTCTTATTATTGTTTGTATTTCTGCAGTGTTGGTTTTGATCTCCCCTCTTTCATTTTTTATTTTATTTATTTGGGTCCTTTTCTTTTTCTTTTTGATCCATCTGGTTAGTGGTGTATCAATTTTGTTAATTTGTTCAAAGAACCATCTCCTGGTTTCATTGATCTGTTCTATTGTGTTTTTTTTTTGTTTTGATTTTGATATCATTGATTTCTACTGTATATTATTTCCTTTTTTCCTGCTGGTTTTGGGCTTTTTTTGCTGTTCCTTTTCCAGCTCTTTTAGGTATAAGTTTAGGTTGTGTGCTTGAAACTTTTCTTCCTTCTTTAGGAAGTCATGGATTGCTATATAGTTTCCTCTTATGTTTGCCTTTGTTCCATCTCAGAGGTTTTGACCTGTTGTGTTTCATTTTCATTGAGTTCCATGTACTTTTTTATTTCCTCTTTAATTTCTTGGTTGACCCATTCATTCTTTTTAGGATGTTCTTTCATCTCAGCGTTTTCATGGTCTTTACAATTTTTTTCTTGTGTTTGATTTCAAGCTTCATAGTGTTGTGGTCTGAAAACATGCAAGGTATGATCTTGATCTTTCTGTACTTGTTGAGGGCTGTTCTGTGACCAAGGATGTGATCTATTCTTGAGAATGTTCCATGTGCACTTGAGAAGACTGTCTGTGTATTCTGCTGCTTTAGGATGAAATGTTCTGAATAGATATGTTAAGTCCATCTGATTCGGTGTCATTCAAAGCCATTGTTTCCTTGTTGATTTTTCTGCTTATATAATATATCCATTGATCTAAATGAGTTGTTGAAATCCCCTACTATTATGGTATTCTTATCAATGAGTTTCTTTCTGTTTGTGATTAATTGATTTATATATGTGGTTTCTTCCACTTTGGGGGCATAAATATTTACAATTGTTGTATCTTCTTGGTGGATACAGTCCTGAATTATGATATTCATCATCTCTTGTTACAGCCTTTACTTTAAAATCTAGTTTGTATGACACGAGTATGACTACTCCAGCTTTCTTTTGATGACCATTAGCATGATAGATGGTTCTCCATCTCCTTACTTTCAATCTGCAGGTGTATTTGGGTCTAAAACAAGTCTTTTGTAAGCAGCATATATGGGTCTTGGTTTCTTATTCATTCTGGTACCCAGTGTCTTTTGATTGGAGCATTTAGTCCATTGACATTTAGAGTGAGTACTGAAAGATGTGATTTTAGTGCCATTCTCTTGCCTGTAGAGTTGGTGTTTTTCTAGTGAGGTTTTCTGGTCTTTTCTAGACTTTGTTGCTTTTAATCCTTTTGTTTTCTTTTGTCTTTTATTCACTCAAGAGTTCCCTTTAAAATTTCCTGCAGTGCTGTTTTAGTGGCCATGAACTCCGTTAGTTTTTGTTTTTCTGGGAAAGTTTTTATCTCTCCTATTTTGAATGGTTGCCTGACTGGATAAATAATTTTTTGGCTGCATAATTTTCTGATTCAGCATATTGCATATTTACTGCCTCCTTTCTGAACTGCTATGTCTATGTGGATAGGTCTACTGTGAACCTGATCTGTCTTCCCTTATAGGTTAAGGATTTTTTTTTTTACCTTGATGCTTTCATGATTCTTTCCATGTCTATGTATTTTTTGAATTTGACTATGATATGCCTTGTTGATGTTCAGTTTTTGTGGAATCTAATGGGAGTTCACTGTGCTTCTTGGATTTTAATGTCTGTGTTCTCCCCCAGATTAGGGAAGTTTTCCATTATAATTTACTCACATAAATCTTCTGCTCCCTTTTCTCTCTCTTCATCTTTTGGGACTCCTATGATTCAGATGGTATTCCTTTGCAATAAGTCACTGAGTTCTCTAAGTCTTGAATCATGAACTTTTGCCTTTGTTTCCCTCCTTTTTTTCTGATTCATTATTCTCCATAATTTTATCTTCTATATCACTCATTCAGTGTTCTGCTTCATCCATCCTTTTCATCATGGCATCCGTTTGAAATTGCATCTTGATTATAGCATTTTAATTTCATCCTGTCTGGATTTTATTCTTGTATCTCCACAGAAACTGATTCTATGGTTATTTCAACTGCAGCTAGCATTCTTATTATCATGGTTCTAAATTCTAGTTTTAACCTCTTGCTTATATCTGTATTGATCAAGCACCTTGCTGTCATTTCTTCCTGTTCTTTTTTTGGGGTGAATTCCTTCATTTTGTTGTTTTGGAGGGAGAAAAATATTAATAAAATTAAAAAAGTTAAAAACAGAACAAAAAATCATAAAGGAAGGTAGTTAAGTGTGTTTTGGTCTGTTTGTTGAAACTAGCTTGATTGAATAGAGAAAAAAGGGAAGGAAAAAAGTAAGAAAAGAATGGAAACTAAAGAAATTTATATAAAAATAGTTAAATAAAGAAAATGAAATAGAGTAAAAAGTTAAAAAAATAAGTAAGAAAGATAAATTTTTCTCTTTCTGTATCCATGAAAGAAAGAGAAAATAATTTAAACAACAGAAGCAAAGGAAATGAACCAAAAAATGAACCAGCAAACAGAATGAAACTCACGTGAAGTTATGTCCAATTTCCCCTAGAAGTGAAACTAAGGAGCCCTCTACAGTCTATACTCTAAGCAGTGGAGTGACTTGTTCTGGTCTTCTATGGGATGTGCTTGGAGGGCACCATTTGGTGGGGCTTGGTGTAATGGCTTCTATCTCCAGTAGGCAGTGTTGCTTAGCTTACTGGAGTGGATCCATGTGCCTGCACAGGGGAGGTGGAAATGGGTTCACCCAGCTCCCTACCAACTTTATGCTCTCATTAACCTGGGATCGAGCACCCCTCCTTTGTCTCAGGTCTCCATCCACTCCCCACCTCTGCGCTGTCTGTGTCCAACCTGTCCGCCTGCTGGGCAACACCTTCCTCTAGAGTTTTATCTCAGAGGTGGTTGTGTTTCACATCCCCACACCTCAGAAACCCCTGAAGCTTGGACCCGGGTGAAATCTCTGAGGGAGGATCTTGCTGACAAATGGGTGGGTGTTAGCTTGCCCCAGAAAATGTTCATTTGATTGCACAGCAGCAGAGGTTCAGAGATGATGGTAAATCACAACACACAGCCAGTGCCAGGTTTCACTGCACTCTGGCATCTTTGTCCTAATACCGGCAAACGCGGCTGCTCCCCATGGTCCGCTGGGACTTTTGCCTGTGGGGAGGCCATATGGCCTCTACTGAATGGCCCCCCAGCAGGGGAACTTCTCCCCATGTGTCACACAGACCCTTCAGACCCTGCTCCTTGCTCCTGGGGATTCAACCTATTTCCTTACCAGAGCACTGCCAGGAACTGAGCTCCCAAACTTCAGACTCTGTGCTCCATTGTTTATAGAATCTGGTGGTATTGAAACCCTTTCCTTTCTCCCTGCCAGTGGTTTTGGGGAACAGATTTCTTGTTCAGTCCCCTGCGAGTGTTTTCATTCTTGCTCTCCAGCTACTTTCAGGGGAGTGCTTTTCCTGCATTCTCCTCCTTTCTCTCTCTGTCCCCTCTCTGCAAAAACAGCTCTCTCCCTCCTGTGGCTTTTCTCTCCCCCAGTTCACCTTTCTGCACCAGGTACCTGCCAAATTCTGTGGCACAAGTTATGCAGAACATTATGTTAATCTTCAGATCGATTTCCTGTGTTCGAAACGGTTTGGTGCTGATCTAGCTGCGTTTCAGGGACAAGACAAGCTCAGGATCTCCATGCTGCTCTGCCATTTTGATCCCTTCCAGTCTCCAAATCAATTTAAAAATTCCTTCCTACTTACTGTGGATTTTTAATGTCATCTGCCCTTATGCAAGGGAAGCTGATGAGAGAATTGAGAGGCTTAAACTTGGTTTCCTCATATAATTCTACTGACAATGTTTGTATGAGATTCCTCCTGCCGCTGTAAAACATCGCTACGCTAGCTGCTTAAAACAAACACATACACACTCTTACTTACAGTTCTGGAGTCAGAAGGTTGGAAGGAGTCTCGTCGGGGTAATGGCAAGATGTCCGCAGGGTTGAGTTCCTTCTAGAGGCTCTGGGGAGAATCTTGTTTCCTTTCCATTTGCAGTCTCTGTCGCTGGTCACCTGCAGTTCTTGGTTCATGGCTCTTCCTCCACTTTCAGAGCCAACACGGTAGCATTTTCAAAGTCTCTGTGACACCAACTCTTTTGTCTCCTTCCTCAACATTTGGGAGACCATCGTGATAACCTTAGCCCCACCTGGACAATCACAGCCAATCCTTTTATCTGAATGGCAGCTGATTAGCAGCCCTGTTCAATCTGCCATCTTAATCCTTCTTTGCTATAAAAATAACATGTTAAAGTACTGGGGATTATGATGTGGAGATATTTGGGAGGGCCTTCATCTGCCAACTACACAGTATTTTTCATAACGATATTATTTTGGTCACTTGTGAAAGCAGTTAACGTAGAATTTGCACAACCCGAAGAATGAGCAAAAACACTGCTCCTTCAAAATTACCTGCAATGACAATATCCGGTGCAGAAGACTTAAAACTACCTACGCCTATCCCTAACACAAGATCACCTCCTTGCTAATCAAAGGGTGGTCCGCAGACCTTGACCCACACATTAGCATCACCCAGGAGCTTGCTAGAAATGCAGAATCTCTGGGCCACCCAGGATGTGTGATCAGATTCTGCATTTGGAGGGGGATCTGTGTGGATTCACAGGCACATTGAAGCTGGAGAAATGCTGGTCTGGATGGGTTTCTCACCTTTTGTGGTTGACATTTGTGGCAGGATAATATTTTTGGGCGCTTTCCTGGGGTTGTGTGTGTTTAGCAACATCCCTTCAGACATTGCCAGACATCCTCAGGGAAAATTCATTTCTGGCTGGGAACCACTGCCCCAGTTGGAGAACTAGAAACATACGGACAGAATCGAACTCAAAGCAACCACATACTCAGATATTAATTTAGACAGATGACTAGACACCGCCATGCACAATTTCTATAATGTAGAATGGAGTTCTTAAATGTGCTTCCTTGGGGATAAAATGTTTGCAAAAATTAAATGAAACAATCCCTATGAAAAGTTAAGCCCACACTGTAGTACATTAAAAAGATGTAAATATATCTGTTATCATTAACATCATTTTATAAGAAGGGACCAAATGCCAGCTTTTAACTTTTGATAAAGTAAAAAATTTGTAATCGTGACGGCCAAAATGTCTTGAAGCCAATGTGTACAATGCCCAAGGTTTATTATCAGAAGAACCCAGTTCTCTCCCTTATTAAAAAGAATAGACATTGTGTCACCTGGGTGGTTTAGTCGGTTGAGCATCTGACTCCTGACTTTGGCTTAGGTCATGATCTCATGGTTCATGAGATCGAGCTCCTTGTTGGGCTCTGCATTCAGAATGGAGCTTGCTTGGTATTCTCTCTCTCCCCCTCTCATTTCCCCTCTCCAGCATGCGCTCTCTCTCTCTCTCTCTCTCTCTCTCTCTCAAAAAAAGTTGTTAGACACTGGAAACAACAGAGTTGGGTCCCAAGATAAGTTAATGATTTGATAACACACCCAGTCCAGGAGGTTCCTCTGTCTTAGACTTGGAGAAAAGTGTAACTCAGAGTTGAGATAACATAGTGGAAGATTTACACAGCAGGAGGGGGCAGGTTATGGGAAAATGAGTGAAATATTCTTTATGTATTCACTTGATCTTTAACTGGGATTACCAGGAAAAAAAATCCTTTATGTCCAGAGCAGTTTTCCACTTGGGAATCATGTGCTTAGCGGTTGGAGTCACAAGAGGGAAATGTGCCTAATGAGTAAATATAGGGAGCTGTAAATACCTTCTGGTTCCTGTCTGTCAGCCTGTGCGACCTTCGACAGGAAGGGGCATGATTTTTGTCTGTTTGCTCTGAGTCCTAATTCTGGCTGGGGACTGATGCGTCACTGCCTCCCCGCTGCCTCGGCTGAGGACAGTACTTTAGACCCTATCATCTTCATCCAGGGAGGAATTCAGACTTCCACAAGGAGACCTTCCTATCAAATACCCCAGCCTGGTGAGTTGAACACCCCAGTGCCCCATGGATGAGAGGGTCAGAGAGAACGGAAGCCGAGAACATTAACCCGTCATCACCTGAGAACCAATTCAACTTATCCCAGAGCAAGTGATCACTGTGTTTATTTGCTTACCTAATTAGGGTATTTATTCAATGGTATTCAGTAGTATTTATGTCACTCTCACAGAGTGAATGCTACTGACACTTTAATGGTCTTTTATATTCTTTATGATTAAATTGCTATTATAGCAATGCTAGAAAAATATGTTAAGGTTGTCAAATTCTAATCAGGTGTGATTATGTTCCCTGGGGTACACTCATCAAGGTCTGCAGACAGCTTTGCCTGTCACACTGGAGAGGGGTGCACGGAGGTCAGGGATGCTCTGAACACCTTACAGTGCACAGGATGCTCCCCACCACAGGGCAGGCTCTGGGCAGGATGCCCATAGTGCAGAGACTGGGAAACCCTGAGTTAAAGAATATCAATTATTATAACACAGCTCCCTTCGGGTTCTTCTTTAGTCTTGTAATACTTGCTTTCCTGCCAGCAAATTCAGAGAAACCCTTTGGCTACCAGCTTAACAGTTTTAACCAAACACAACGTAACAGCTCTGTAAATGTTTCCCCCTAGGCTTCTGGGTGAAAAAGACATTTCCCAGGGCCTAATATCTTCCCAGGGGAATTCTACCCAACATTTAAAGAAGAGTTAATACCTATTCTTTTGAAGCAGTTCCAAAAATAGAAATGGAAGGAAAACTTCCAAAGTTATTCTATGAAGCCAGCATTACCTTGATCCCCAAACCAAACAGGAACCCCACTAAAAATGAGAATTACAGACCAGTCTCCCTTATGAACATGGCAAAAATGTTCAACAAGATACTAACAAACCAAATCCAACAATTCATTAAAAGAATTATTCACCACGATTACTTGGGATTTATTTCTGGGCCGCAAGCGTGGTTCAATACCCACAAACAAACCAATGTAATACATCACATTAATGAAAGAAAGGATAAGAACCACATGATCCTCTCAGTAGATGCAGAAAAAACATTTGACAAAATACAGCATCCCTTCTTGATAAAAACCCACAAGAAAGCAGGGATAGAAGGAACATATTTCAAGATTATAAAGGCCATACACAAAAGACCCACAGAATATCATCCTCAGTGGGGAAAAACTGAGAATTCCCCCCTAAGGTCAGGAACGTGACAGGGATGTCCACTCACCACTGTTATTCAACATAGTGTTGGAAGTCCCGGCCTCAGCAATCAGATAACACAAAGAAATAAAAGGCATCAAAACTGGCAAGGATGAAGTCAAACTTTTACTCTTCGCAGATGACATGGAAAACCTGAAAGCCTCCCCTAACCCAGAAAACTGCTAGAACTGATGCATGAATTCAGCAAAGTTGCAAGATACAAAATCAATGTGCAGAAATTGGTTTCAGTTCTTTATGCTAATATTGAAGCAGCAGAAAGACAAATCAAGGAATCAATCCCATTACAATTGCACCAAAAAATATAAATAAATAAAATATATAGGAATAAACTAACCAAAGAGGTAAAAAATCTGTATGCTGAAACTTTAGAAAGTTTATGAAAGAAATCAAAGAAGACACAAAGAAATAGAAAAACCATTCCATGTTCATGGATTGGAAAAGAAATATTGTTAAAATGCCGATACTACCCAAAGCAATCTACACATTCAATGCAATCCCTATCAAAATAACACCAGCATTTGGGGCACCTGGATGGCTCAGTCAGTTAAGCGTCTGACTTCGGCTCAGGTCATGATTTCACAGCTTGTAGGTTTGAGCCCCACGTTGGTCTCTGTGCTGACAGCTCAGAGCCTGGAGCCTGTTTCAGATTCTGTGTCTCCCTCTCTCTGTGACCTTCCCCCACTCACACTCTGTCTCTCTCTCTCTCTAAAAATAAACACTAAAAAAATTTCAAAAAAAATTCAAAATAACACCAGAATTCTTCACAGAGCTAGAACAAACACTTTAAAAATATGTATGAAACCAGAAAAGACCCAAATAGACAAAGCAATCTTGAAAAAGAAAAACGAAGCAGGAGGCATCACAATTCTGGACTTCAAGCTGTATGACAAAGCTGTAATAATGAAGACAGTATGGTCCTGGCACAAACACAGACACATAGATCAGTGGAACAGAATAGAGAACCCAGAAATGGACCCACAAATGTATGGCCAGCTAATCTTTGACAAAGCAGGAAAGAATATCCAATGGAAAAAAGAAAGTCTCTTCAGCAAATGGTGTTGGGAAAACTGGACAGTGGCATACAGAAGAATGAACCTGGACCATGTTCTTAACCACACACACACACACACACACACACACCCTCAAAATGGATGTCAGACCTAAATGTAAGACAGGAAACCATCAAAATCCCAGAGGAGAAAACAGATAGCAACCTCTTTGACCTTGGCCGCAGCAACTTCTTACTAGACCCTTTTCTGGAGAGGGAAGGGTAACAAAAGCAAAAATGAACTATTGGGACCTCATCAAGATAAAAAGCTTTTGCACAGTGAGGGAAACAATCAGGAAAACTAAATGGCAACTGACAGAATAGAGAAGATATTTATTTGCAAATGACATATTGGATAAAGGGTTAGTATCCAAAATCTACAGAAAACTTAACAAACTCAACACCCAATAAACAAATAATGCAGTGAAGGAGTGGACAAAAGACATGAGCAGATACTTTTCCAAAGAAGACATCCCAATGACTAACAGGCACATGAAAAGATGCTCAGCATCACTCATCATCAGGAAAACAGAAATCAAAATCACAACACGTTGCACTGCTGATGCAAATGCAACCTGGTGCAGCCACTCTGGAAAACGGCATGGAGATCGCTCAAAACATTAAAAATAGAGATACCCTCTGATCCAGAAATTGTGCAACTAGGTATTTATCCAAAGGATACA